>NC_091290.1:136215690-136844440 GCF_032444005.1 Ranitomeya imitator
GAGACATTATACCAGATGGACAATATTACAGGAAGGAGCTGAGGATGGGGATATTATTACAGTAAGGGGCCAAGATGAGGGACATTATTACATTGCGGGTGATCACGTATGTCTTTACAGAACTAGAACGCTACCAAGGCCCATACATCTGGTCAACATGTGGATGGGAACCCAGGTTCAAATTTGGGGGTCTTGGAGCAATTGAATGCTGACACTTGGGGTCTTGGAGCAGTGACATGCTGGCACTTGGGGTCCTGGAGCAGTGACATGCCGACACTTGGGGTCTTGGAGCAGTGACATGCTGACACTTGGGGTCCTGGAGCAGTTACATGCTGACACTTGGGGTCCTGGAGCAATGACATGCTGACACTTGGGGTCCTGGAGCAATGACAGTCTGACACTTGGGGTTTTGGAGCAGTGACTTGCTGACACTTGGGGTCTTGGAGCAGTGACATGCTGACACTTGGGGTCCTGGAGCAATGACATGCTGACACTTGGGGTCTTGGAGCAGTGATATGCTGACACTTGGGGTCTTGGAGCAGTGACTTGCTGACACTTGGGGTCCTGGAGCAGTGACATGCTGACACTTGGGGTCCTGGAGCAGTGACATGCTGACACTTGGGGTCCTGGAGCAGTGACATGCTGACACTTGGGGTCCTGGAGCCATGACATGCTGACACTTGGGGTCCTGGAGCAGTGACATGCTGACACTTGGGGTCCTGGAGCAGTGACATGCTGACACTTGGGGTCCTGGAGCAGTGACATGCTGACACTTGGGGTCCTGAAGCAGTGACATGCTGACACTTGGGGTCCTGGAGCAGTGGCATGCTGACACTTGGGGTCCTGGAGCAGTGACATGCTGACACTTGGGGTCTTGGAGCAGTGACATGCTGACACTTGGGGTCCTGGAGCAATGACATGCTGACACTTGGGGTCCTGGAGCAATAACATGCTGACACTTGGGGTCTTGGAGCAGTCACATGCTGACACTTGGGGTCTTGGAGCAGTGACATGCTGACACTTGGGGTCTTGGAGCAGTGACATGCTGACACTTGGGGTCTTGGAGCAGTGACATGCTGACACTTGGGGTCCTGGAGCAGTGACATGCTGACACTTGGGGTCCTGAAGCAGTGACATGCTGACACTTGGGGTCCTGGAGCAGTGACATGCTGACACTTGGGGTCCTGGAGCAGTGACATGCTGACACTTGGGGTCCTGGAGCAGTGACATGCTGACACTTGGGGTCTTGGAGCAGTGACATGCTGACAGTTGGGGTCCTGGAGCAATGACATGCTGACACTTGGGGTCCTGGAGCAATGACATGCTGACACTTGGGGTCTTGGAGCAGTCACATGCTGACACTTGGGGTCTTGGAGCAGTGACATGCTGACACTTGGGGTCTTGGAGCAGTGACATGCTGACACTTGGGGTCTTGGAGCAGTGACATGCTGACACTTGGGGTCTTGGAGCAGTGACATGCTGACACTTGGGGTCTTGGAGCAGCGACATGCTGATATTTCTCACAGTAAAATAATTGGAAAGGCAGGCATGGAAAACATTTTAGCAACTTGCAACCAAATTCCATAAACTGAAGCCGTCCAATTGGCGCTAATAGTCCGTGTCTGTACAGCTGCCACTTTACAGAGCGACATACAAGACTGTAATTTGTGGAGTGAAATCTAGAAGTCAAGTTCTCTACTGATTCAAAATCTTTTTTTTTTGCAGTGGACCTTTCCGAAATCAAGGAAATTCGCCAGGGAAAAAACTGCAAGGATTTTGAGCGCGGTAAAGCCTCACGATTAAAGGAAGATTGCTGCTTCACGATCTTCTATGGAAGCCAGTTTGTCCTTAACACATTAAGTCTTGAAGGTAAGCTACGGCTCGAGACGCAATGGTGACCCTTAAATAAGCCCATTAGGGTCACAGAGGGGCTGAAACTGATTGTTTACTGTTACGACGGTTATATGTCACTTAATTGGGAAAGTTCTCTTAGCAGAACTGACCAAGGGACATGTTTCCATTCTTTTTATTCTTGTGGACCATCACTCTGCAAAAAGAACATGGGACCCGACAAAAATGGATGCGGTCCAACAGCACAATGCAGACTATATTCTGTCTGTACAGCAGCGGACAGGCTGCCATAAAGTAGCTTGCCTCTTGTCATTGTCCGGCAAGTCCTCTCTGACATATCTTTTCTGCTTATACCCTGCAGCGGACTCTGTGGACGACGCCGAGAAGTGGAGAGGCGGGTTGAATATTTTACTTGAAGAAGTGAATTTGGCTTCCACGCCAAACATCATAGAAAGGTGTGTGGAAATTGGTAATATTCTCTTAGGGTGCGGAGGTAAAAATCAGGGGGTAACGTGTGAGCGGAGCTTCGGCCTCGTGTCCAGAAGTGGTATCTAGAGGACAGCAATGCTGGTGGCCATACAACATGAAAAAGGATTGTCCCAATATAGTAAGTTATCCCTTATCCCTACGATAGGGTGTAACTTTCTGATGGCTTGGGGGTCAGCAATCCCCACAATGATCCCGAGAACAGGGCTCTGTCTTGGTTGGAGTGAAAGTCCATTCATTGTCTATGGGACGGTCTGAGAAAGCCTTGTACAGTGCTCTACTATTTTCATCAGTTCCGTAGAGAATGAATGGAGGCTGAGCATTCTCACCTCTGTTCTACTAAAGACCGCTCCAAAGCTCCATTCTTGGGATTGCTGGGGGTCCCCTAGATAGGGGATATCTTGCGTTTGGGGAAGACCTCCAGACTAGAGTTGGTGCAGATCGTACAAAGTATATTAGATAGTTGCCTAACTTTACATGTTTGTGCTTCTAAAGGGATGGTTTTGCTTCAATTCTTCATGACTTAAAGGGAAACTCCATAAAAACCCCAGAGTTTCCCTTTCTAAATATTCAATAAAGTCCTGTTCTATCACAGGACCTGAGTGATGCATACAGCTGTCCACCTCTTTCTAAGCTTCTGGTGACACAGGTAATGCTCCGAAAACCCCTGGACGTTTAATGGGGTCGGATGCCATTACCTCTGGTCTATCGCAGAAGGAGCAGAGGACTTCCCTGTGCTGGGATGAGGACACCACTAAATAATGTGGCCATTGTGTTTCTGGAGGGAACTTGGATCTGGGTTGAGTTGACCATCAATGGTTTTTTTTTATATTTGTGTGTTGTTAGTTGGCTAAGGAAGCAGATCTACTCCGTGGATCAGACCAGAAGGAACAGGTAAGATGACATTCTTCACAAGTTTCACGTCTGAGAAAGTAAAAGTACCTGCTAGTCAGATTCCAATGTCGGCACAAGTTATTATAAGCCTTCAATCTGTATGGACTATGTGCTTGCTATCGTCTGTCCGGATGACTCAGGAGTAGAAACTAAAAAAGTCCAATTTTTCCCGTAAATACCACTACGCTCCTCCTGGGCCATGTCTAGTGGGTGTTCATTCTGCAGACAGCTGTCTCTCCTGGTTCTCTGCTCATATTTTCAATGTAGGGAGAGGTTTATCCATCCTAAACATAAAAGGATTAGTCATTGAGATTCTAATGTGCTGATCCTTCTTTCTCCCAATATTATCTGTCGGGGAAGAGCCCGGAAACCCCCATACACATCGGAAGAAGAGTCGGGCAAATCTCATCTAGTGTGTATGTGCTTAAAGTCTGTGACCGAAAACTTTCCTCCTCATCCCTCCTAAAACCCTAATATATGGTCCTTATAAAAGTGGAAAGGTCACTGCCATTCACAAAATCAACACACTCCTCTCCTAAAATCCTATATGCTGCCGTACTTTGTTCATCGTTTCTAATAATGTGATCCCACACTCCTCTCAACACCTCCCCTGAAATCAAGACACCATTCCGATCCTCTGAACAGGTCACTGCCATCCACAAAATCAACACAGTCCTCTCCTGAAATACTATATGCTGCAGCACTTCCTCCAAGGTTTCTAATAATGTGATCCCACACTCCTCTCTACACCTCTCCTGAAGTCATGACACCATCCCAATCCTACTGAGTGAACAGGTCAGTGCCTTCCACAAAATCAGTCCATTCCTCCTCTTCTGCTAAGATCATCAACGAGTCCTTGCTGGATAGAAGATTGTGCAAAAGTATTAATCATCATGCAATTCTGCATTCAGTTACCATTTTGTTAAGACAAAAACTGATTTTTTTCATTTTTTTTTACGTAAAAGTCTAGCATAGTGGTTTCCAATCTCTCCAGTCGTCAAAAAACTACAACTCCCAGCAGATTTCTCAGCAGCTTGAGAGATCCTTAACAGAATGGCAATTCGTAACCAGACAGAATGGGTCACGGTTTCCATTCTCATGTGATTTAAGCCTTTCTTCCATTGTCCTGGGGTCTCAGAACCAGGGAGGTTCATTCAGGAAGTACAGGATGTTATGTTCCTCAATGTTTCGCCCATGACTTGGATTAATCAACTTTCTCAGAGACTAAAATTATTTCATTGTTCTATATCACGAAGAAAAAAACTTCACGCCAAGCTATTCTATAGGGGGAAACACTTTTTTTCCCATCACTTTAGAGCATTTATAGAGCCTTGCGCTGTGCTGATGAGGCAGAAAAGGCCCAAACAGATATGTCCATATGCGGTCAGTTGAAGAAATTAGTGTTACAGGAAGAGCAGATCCAGGGGTTATTGTTAATATATAAAGTGATGTACTACCGTATTGCTAGGAACACCGTGACCCTTTTATTGCCAGAATCCATAGGGGCCCCAAAGGTCAGCCCCCATACTGTTAGGACCTCCTCAGCCACTTCATTTGTAAATGGAGAGAAAACAACTGATCAAGATCGCCAAGCAGTATAATGACGTAAGATAGGGAATCAGGACAAGTGGAAGTCCGTAGATCATTGTGTAACATTCATTGCCCCAGCAGCACAGAGGATTTTAGTAACCAAGACTGCGGAATATGAATATACATGACAGGGGCAGTGTAGTTTAGCAGAGGAAACTGTGAGGATTATGGTAAAGGACACAAAATCAGGATAGGAGAGTCAAGTGGTAAAAATTCTGACAGCAGCAGGAGATGATGGTGTTGATCTTACAGGAGGCAGTGACCAACATCCTTCTTATAGATGTTATATGAGTAATTCCTCGCCTACTGTAAAAAGTACTGTAGATTTCACTGTAAAATCATGCTGAATCTGCAGAAAACTTTACACAAGTTACGAGTGTACTATGATACAGATCCAAAGCAGATTTCATCTTAGCAGGTTGCAAAAGGTGAAATCTGCGGTAAAAATCTGCAACAGAAATTTGTAGGCAGAATTTCAAGCTTTTGCATTAGAGGGGTAGACCACACGGTGGGCGAAACTCCGTCCGCCGTCGATTTTTGAGACAAAATTGCACGGCCATTGATCACCGCGCAGGTCTGGGCTGCAGGTGGCAACTAGCTTTTAAAAAGTAAAAAGAGCAGCGCAGAGTATTTCAGCAGAAGAGTGTAAAGTATGACTGAACCGAACCTCAGCCGGACATCTGCGGCGGGACACAGCGCAATGCATTTCTTTTTTTTTTTTTGCAGACATTGTCCTCGGCGCACCCACCCCGGGGCTTTACAGATATGAATGCAAAACGGATAACAATGTTTCCCTTTAAACATTAACCTTGACTTTTGTCGATTGATCGCTTGCTTTGCATAGAGGGAAACAGGAGTCCATTTATATTAGGTGATAAAAAAAACATTTGCTTAAAGGGAATGGAGTCTTGGTGACTGTATGTTGGTATAATTTGAGCACTGTATGGCGGCATTACCACTGGCATTGTAATTAACACTGTGCATTATATTACCTGTGTGGTGTAGGATCGTGGCGGTGGCACTATATAGTAACTGTATGGGAGTGTTCTTTGGCCAACATTTTGCACTGTTGGACACTTTTAGTCATGTGCACACTGTATGACCGTACATCATTTATACATCTTAGCCTAATACTAGTTTGGTTCCAGAATCTCCGAATTTTATAATGAAGTCGAAATCAGACCGTCCGTCCTGTCGTTCACAAATTGAAGGGATTATTCCCATCTCCCTAACTAGAGTATTTTCGGATAGTGCGTGTAAATCCAAGACATTTAGCAATTTACTATGTATTAACATTTTCAGCTGTTTCTGAGATATTAACTCTTTTTTTCTTTTGTTTACAGCTTGTTGCTTTGGAAACTGACCACCGCTGCCAGGCAGCAGAACAAACACAGTACTTACAAGCGCTTTTATTTTCAGCTTGTAAGCACTGCATAGAAGCTGGGAAGGATCTGTGGAGTGTTTTGACTCCTAATTCTGGCCAGCTTCAACACAGTGCTTACAAGACAGACAGCAGCGGTGGTCGGTTTCCTAGGCAATGAGGTGTAAATGAAGGAAAAGCGTTTGTATCTCAAGAACAGTCGAAAATGTTAATAAGCAGTAAATTGCAAAAATGCTTGATGTTACAAGCTGTATCCAACAGTATCTATCTGTGAAGATGGGAATAACACCTTTAATGTTTAATTATATGCCGATGAATAAATCTTATTTTTCCTATGTTCCAGTATTAGCATTCGGGAGCTGAAGACAATACTCCCTCAGATTAACTTCAAAGTTGGAGGTGCCAAAGCACTGAAAGACAAGCTGGTGGTAACTATCCATTTGTGCTGCTTGGTACTCACATATCAATTATCCACCAGAAGAAATGGTGTCTGTTAAGAAATTTTAAAGGGATTGGCCATTTTTCACATTTATTATTTTTAGGAATAAGCGTCCCCCAACAATAGTCTGATTGCAGATCATTTAGCTGCAAAGACCACCATCGATCATCTGCAAGCAAACATGTGAAAAAAAATGTTGGCTTTTCCTGCAGCGCCCCCACGGGGAGTATGGAGCATTACACAATTCCCAATTAAATAAGTGGGATCTCGTTTTATCTCTGACTCCCCTTTGGTAAAGGTGTATTCCCGTTTCCAAGGTCATATCCCAATATGTAGTAGGTGTAATAATAATAATAATATTAGCAAATACTTCCAATTAGAAATGTAGTATAGTTCTTCTGATTCACTGTCTCTTTCCTCATGTGCAGGCATTGCAGAACCTTAGGTATCTATGGTTACGACCACTAGCAAGTAACTGTCACTATATCAGTGGTTGTAACCATGGATACCTAAAGGTCGTGCAATGTCTGCACATAAGGAAAGAGACATAGCGAATCAGAAGAACTATTCTACATTTCTAATTAAAGGAATTTGCTAATGTTTATGTTATAATTATTACACTTACTACATATTGGGATAGGATCTTGGAGATGGGAATAACCCTTTAATTCAGATTTTCCTAAAAAAGTATTTTAACCCCTTAATGACCGCCAATACGTCTTTTAACTGACCTGAGATATAAGAGAATAGCCTCCCCATACAGGTGACAATCCAGCATCTGTCGGTTGTACACTATAGCTGACAACTTGCTGTACCAGCCACGATCAGTATTTGCACCATCTAAATCTGTTTAACCCCTTAGATGCTGCTGTCAATAGTGACTACATCATTATAAATGGTTAACAGAGTGTGGTGGCTTCTTCTTTGTCACAATTGGTGCCCTCAGATCATGATTTTGTTGTCCTGATGTTTGCCATGGCAATTCATGACCAAATAGCGGCCTTAGAGTCTGACGGCTATAGTAATCTGTTTAGAAGTTAGCAACATTTAGGTGGTAAAAATGCACATTTTCATTTCTGTCATACCACTTTGCATTAATTCCTGTAAAGCACCTGAAGGGTTAATAAACTACCTGACAGCAGTTTTCAATATGTCAGGGGGTGCTGTTTTTAAAATGGTATCACGTTTGTGGGTTTCCCAATATATGGGACCCCTAAAGTCACTTCAAACATGGATAAGTCCCTAAAAAAATAAATTTTGTAAATTTCTTTGAAAAAATGAAAAATTGTTGCTACATTTTTAAACCTCCTAAAATGCTAACAAAATAAAATAACATTTTACAAATGGTGGTGATGTAAAGCAGACATGTGGGAAATGTTATTTATTAATGGTTTGCTGTTGTATGACTATCTGGAATAAAGGAATAATCATTCAAATTTAGAAAATTGCTAATTTTTTAACATTTTTCTAAAATTTTTGATATTTTTTATAAATAAACACAAAAAATGTTAAACAAAATTTACCATTATCATAAAGTATAATGTGTCACGAAAAAACAATCTCAAAATCACTGGGATTTGTTGAAGCGTTGCAGAGTTATTACCACATAAAGTGACACTGGTCAGATTTCAAAAATTTGGCTCGGTCACTAAGGGGTTAAATATAGCGTTTACAAACAATTCCTGTGACTCTCCTCGATACATTACATTTCTGTAAGTAGGATTTTCTGAATTATATATTATGGCGGTATAACTCGATGTCTGTTCATGGGTTGGGACAATTTGGGTTTGATTTTTGATCAACCTGCTCCCTCAGTGGCTGGTTACTTATATGGCCAGTTTACATGGCTATTTCTTTTCCTTAAAGGGGTATTTCCCATCTCAAAAGTGTATGGCATACATATGGCATGGGATAAATGTTTAATAAACCCAGGTTCCAACTTTGGAATCAGCACCACATCTTGAGAATTGGGGTCGCCCATTTCCCACCTTGTCACCAATGTGAATGGAGAGCTGGCTTTTTCCATTGACTTCTATGGGAGTTCCAAACATAGATGAGACGATAAAAAAAAAATCAATTAGGGTGTCAGGAGATGCTCCTAGGCTGGATAGGAACTTATAAGGGATCTCTCAGGGGAAGGTTTGCTCAGCTGTATTTAGAACTATAGCAATGAATTAAGGCAGTAGACGCCTCCGCTCTCATTGGTGGCCACCCCTTTTTTGGAGACAGATGATGGTCCCATTATTTATGGCATATCCTATTGCTATGCCATTACTGTCTCTCATTTAACTGCTGGGCCATATTACGTCTGGATGGTCATCCTATTGCATACCCCTAGTTCTTGTATGGACATGGTGGTGTGTGCCCTTTCTTTGCCCTTAATGTTGATATGCCCGTCCATCTTGCTTTGTATGAAAGGGGTCTCCAACATCCTATGCCAATATGTAGTAGGTGTAATAATAATAATATTAGAAAATACCTTTAATTAGAAATGTAGTATGGTTCTTCTGATTAGCTATGTGGCTTACCCTATGTACAGGTCACTGCAGCAGCTTAGGTATCCATAGTTATGAACACTAACAGCTAACTGTCACTATATGAATGGTCGTAACCATGGGTACCTAAGCTACTGCAATGCCCTGCACATGGGGTAAGTGAGATAGCTAATCAGAAGCACTATACTACATTTCTAATTTGAGGTATTAGCTAATATTATTATTACTACACCTACTACATATTGGGATAGGATCTTGGAGATGGGAATTCCACTTTAATAGTGTTTTGTTCATTATTTTATAGGACATTGGGATCCCCAGAGACGACCTCACTTTTGAGCATGTACATATGTTCTACAAAAAAATGATGTTTGATCATCAGAGATCCGTAAGTCCACAAAGCCCAACAACCAAGTCTTACCCCATTGTGCTGCTTTTCTATGGGTTGTCCCTCTTGGACTATGCACAATTTTTAGACCCCGAGTCTCCATGTTGATTTTTGAAAATTTTGCTAACACAAAGTAAATTTTTATTTTTTTGCAGATTTTGGATGAATTCCGGAAAGATTCAGTATTTATTCTGGGGTAAGAATTCATAATTTGAGACTATTTTACTGCAATAAAAATGTCAAAATGCACATTATTACAGAATTACGTAGTATGCCCTGAAAGCCGCAGGTCGGAGGCGATCATTTTATAACATTGTCTGGCTATAATAAAAGTACAAATCCCAGCATACTCTGAGTCACATGTTGGGCTTAAAGGGCTTGTCCACTTTTTGGTCATTTTTTTTTAACTAAATGCATGTGTTTGGGGCTAAAAATCATTTTTGCAATTGGGTTTTGTAAAACATTTTGCACCGTTTGGCTTTTACAGGCTCTTTTTTGTGTGGCTCTGCATATTTCGCTTTGAAGTGGTATGTGGCTATAAAATCAACTGAGAAGATCTCGGAGAAAGTCAGATAAGAGAGATACAAACTCTCCCGTCAGACCGTCAGAGTGAGCTCACTGACGGATTCTCAGTTAACTCATCAGCCAGCAGTAGACAGAGCAGCAGAGGCTACAGAAGGCAAACCGTGAACATTTTTTTCATGAAAGTCAATTACAAAAATGATTTTAAGCCTGAAATAGACTGTAGGTTTAGTGGTCCTATAAGAGTCAGCCATTAGTATTGGGGGATGTGTGTAACGTTCCGGTCTGGTTGTATGTTGCAGAAACATTGATCGAGCCGATGCCTCCGCCGTTCATCTGCACGACTTTCAAAGGTTTTTGCAACATAATCAACAGGTGAGTAAAGTGCCCGGCTTGTGTTCTTAGGAAGAATGCCTCCATTCTTCTTCTCCTTCTGTGGTTTCTGGGATGGGATGATACTCTGGTACAAGGTTCCCATCTGTATGTATCAGCGAGATTAGCACCCACAACGCGGATTGGAGGCTACCTGGAGGTTTCAGAAGACTAATAAATGATGGTCATTAATGGGTGTGTATAATTATGCAACTCACTTTTATTTAAGGGTTTAACATATGTAAAATAATAAACCCTTTTGGGGGTCTACAGCTCCTACGCAGACTCGTGTATCTCCATGGTTACAGACTACATACAAAGCCAATGCAGTCAGATCCTGCAGTCGCTTCATTCCTACCGGAGCATAAACCGGACTGCAAAATCGGACAGATTCTCCGTACCTCCCATAGAGTTTGAGTTTCTGTGTTTGGCAGCATGACTATGCACAGAGTAAAAATGGCAGAATATGTCAAATTATTGAGCTGGGTCACCGAGTGCTTAAAAGTCACCACCGCTCTGTTAACTCCATAACTGCAGAGTCCAGACCTCCTCTGGTATAACATCAGCACAAACACTGCTACCCCGCCAGGAGTTTCATGGCCGAGCAGCTGCATGCAGCCGTACATCACCAAGCACAATGCCGAGTGTTGGATGGAGTGGTGTAAAGAAGCCACCACTGGACTCTGGAGGAGACGTGTTCTGTGCAGTGACGGATCACACTTCTCTGTCTGGTATCTGATATAGGAGTCTGGGTTTGGTGACTCCAGGAGGACAATACCCCCTAACTGCATTGTGCCCCCAGTACAGATGGCGGCGGGGGAAAACGCTTTGGGCTGTTATCAGGGGCGGCCTCGGCCCTTTTGTTCTAATGATGGTTAATCTTAATCTTCAGCATAAGACATTGTGGACAACTGTAGCTGCCAGCTTTGTGGGAACAGATTGGGGAAGACCCTTCTCTGTTCTCCATGACTGTGCCCAGTGCACAACGTGCCTACAGACATGGGGGGAGTTTGGTGGAAGTATAAGAGTGGCCGCACCAAGCTTTATTTAAAAATGCAGATTGTGAGCCCGGCCTCTCTCCAACGTCAGGGTCTGACCTCACAAATGCACTTCCGGATGTAAGGGCAAAAATTCTCACAGACGCTTCCAAAATCTGGTATAAAACCTTCTCAAAAGAGCGGGAGCAGTTATATCTGCAGAAGCCGACTCCATATTAATGTCTATGGAAGTAGGATGGGAGGACAGGAAAGCTTTTGTATGGGGAATATGGAGGGGGCACATACTTTTTGCCTATATACTGTATATACTGTACATGGTTTAGAAATTAAGGCTAGCGCTCCAGATCATTGCCAGGAGTTGATGATTGTCGATAGTTGATAATTGTTAAAGATGAATGAATAGATAGATGATATATAATTGATGTCTTCACATGACATATCTATCATCTATTATCTATCTATTATCTATCATCTATCTATTATCTATCTATCATCTATTATCTATTATCTATCATCTATCTATTATCTATCTATAATCTATTATCTATCTTTTATCTATCTATCTATCATCTATCTATCATGTCTATTATCTATCTATAATCTATTATCTATCTTTTATCTATCTATCTATCTATCTATCTATCATCTATCTATCATGTCTATTATCTATCTTTTATCTATTATCTATCTATCATTTATCTGTCTATCATCTATTATCTATCATCTGTCTATTATCAATCTATTTATCAATCAATCATTTATCTATTATCTATCTATATCTATTATCATCTATCTATCTATCTATCTATTATCTATCCATCTATTATTATCTATATCTATCTATCTATTATCTAATATCTATTATCTATCTATGAGCAGCGCAGTGGTTAGCACTCTAGCCTTTGCAGCGCTGGGGTCCTGGGTTCTAATTCTACCCAGGACGATATCTGCAAGGAGTTTGTATGTTCTCCCCGTGTTTGCGTGGGTTTCCTCCGGGTTCTCCGGTTTCCTCCCACATTCCAAAGACATACTGATAGGGAATTTAGAGTGTGAGCCCCATTGGGGACAGCAATGATAATGTGTGCAACCTGTAAAGCGCTGCAGAATATGTTAGCGATATATAAAAATATAAAGATAAAGAAAGATCTATCTATCTATCTATTTCTATCTGCCTTATAATTACAATCTTCAGTTCCTCTTAGTGACTCTCCGGATCTTGCACTTTATGCCGTAGCTCAAACAGGGGAATGAAATCCTTTCCATCAGAATATTTGCAGATAAGAGCTGCCCACCGATAACAAGTAAATCCAATCTGCATGTAGATGAATCTCGGAGGACAGAGAATGACTTTGTATTTTTTCCCCAGTATTGATACAAGCGCCTTTTTATTTTGCTCTTTCTAAATAAAATCTCTGCCGGCGCGGCGTGAGGCTCATTGTTCGTCCGCTCACAATAGAAAATTTCTTTGCTCATTTAATTATATTATTCAAAGTGATAAAAATAATATTTTTTTTTAACAAATAATGTAAATTTCAGAAGAGCGCGGCCCATTATGTGCATTGTGGTGCGGGCAGATCAATAGAGCGAGGTTTTGAATATTCTGCCTCCGTTCCGGGGGCAGCGGGGGTGCGCCATTCAATGTTTGCGGATATTTAACATTTTCTATGCAAATAAAGAGGAAACTGCTGCTGGGAAAATGATTTGTTCTCTGCACCTACAAAGCCACCCAAAGACCATCATCATTATCCGGATGGATGGAGATTAGCTTCTGATGATATTTTTTTTTTTTTTGCATATGGAAATGGCCTGTCCTCCCAGTGGGATGAGGGGATGAATGTGAACAGCGCCGTTCCTTGTTCCGTATTTGCATGGAGTAATTATATCTAACTTCGGCCTTTTTATTCCCCACCCCGATGCGCCGGCTGATGCCACAACAGATAGTGAGTGGCGGGGTTAGACGCTGCTTGTCGCACCTCACAATGGTCACGTCTCCTGTCCTCAGCTATTCCAATTAACCCTAATAATCCGCCACATTGCTGTAACCCTTTCCTGACCACGGCCAGTTATGCCACGCTGATCTCGCATGCATGAATGTCCACTTTTACCAAGCCCATTTTATTGGTCCTCCAAAAATATCTTGGTTACGAGGTCTCCTTCCCTTGGGACCTCCAGCGATCGGGTGAAATCTGTATCCTGAAACAAGTGTTTTGTTTCACCACAGCGCCCCCACAGGGGACATTAAGTTTTACACTGAGTTTATTAAAATCATGTATAAGCCGGGTCTTCCAACTGCTTGTGACCACTATTGGTCCTATATGGGGTAGCCTATCTGAATGGCGGAATTAGCCATGTAATCATAAGTCCCGCCCTTGCTCTAAGAAGCTCCACCCCTGAGGAACATTCATTGAAATATGTTGACGACTCATACCAGTGCCCCCTGCGGACCCTTGACTTTGTGTTATGCCCCCCTAAGTCATCTCATCTTCACTGCTAGCTGTAGAGGCCTTACTATATTATTTGTCTTAATTACTGAATTACACATGTAAACATAAGTCACGCCCACGCTCTAAAAAGCTCCACCCCCAAGGAGCAGTCATTGAAATATACAGTAAGTGTCTCAGTAAATCTATACTGTCAGTCCAGAAATTAATTAAAAAATTTATTATGAGCAGAAAAAATTATTAAATAGTGTTTATTGTGAAGAGGGGTTTCTGCAGTGAAAATATTGCTGGCCTATTCTTAGGAAAGGCCGTCAATATCAGATGACTTGTCTTTTTTTAATATTACTGTACTTGTTTTTATTATGTATACTCTTCCTCACATGTAAAGCGCCATGGAATAAATGGCGATATAATAATAAATAATAATAATAATGAGTGGAGGGTCTCAGTCTAGGCACTTCCTATGATCAATGGATTGAAGTGAGGGGACCACAGGGCAGACAGCGCCGTAATTTCGTTGGTGGCTGGTTCTGGAATTGCAACACAGTCCATTCACCTGAAAACTACTAAATTGCAGTGAGGAAGAATAGGCCCCTTCAGACAGCAGACGGGTACGATTGTCGGATGTCAGACCCCCCACTGATGGCTTAGAAAACCCCTTTAATACGCTCCTTTAAAAACTTTGTCAGCAGGATAATGACGATTTGCTGAAAGGGATGTCGAATATTATTATTATTTTTTTGTCTTAAAAGGAGTCCTCGGCCCAAGATCTTAATAAAGTCCGGGAACGCATGACGAAATTCATTGATGACACTATGAGGGAGACGGCGGAGCCCTTTCTGTACGTGGACGAGGTAAAGGAAACTACAGAGAAATCTGAAAACTGTCCCCAGAGCTCCTCAGGGTGAAGCTAGAAAGTCATCAATTAATTCTCTCCATTCTGACAGCTCAGCCTACAAAACGATATTTAGAGGGGTTCTCCACATTCGGCTGCTTGATACGACCTAACCTTATTCTTACGGGCTTGTTTCTCTTTCAGTTTCTGACCTACTTATTTTCCAAAGAAAACAGCATCTGGGATGAGAAATGTGATGAGATTACTGTACAGAACATGAATAATCCGCTGTCACATTACTGGATTGCTTCCTCACATAACACGTAAGTATTGATGAAGGTTTAATCCTGTGGGTGCCAGGAATGATCTGCATTTCATTGTCTTTGGAAAACCTCTGGCACCTGAACTGCGAAATCAACCCAATGTGGAGGTTTATTCCTTGTGCTGTAACAAGGGAAGGTCAGAGATAAGCAGGGTATAATCTAACCATCCGAGCAAATAAGGAGAACAGATGTGAGAGTGTGTCCAACACTGAGCACCATTTTACAGCTTACATATAGAAATAATCAACGTGAAATATAAATAACTTCATAAATACATAGCTTTATATATCTGGTTCTGACGCTGAGTTACCTTCTGTATTACACTCCAGAGCTGTGATCACTATTCTGCTGGTGCAGTCACTGTGTACATACATTACATTACTGATCCTGAGTTACCTCCTGTATTATACCCCAGAGCTGCACTCACTATTCTGCTGGGGCAGTCACTGTGTACATACATTACATTACTGATCCTGAGTTACACCCTGTATTATACCCCAGAGCTGCACTCACTATTCTGCTGGTGCAGTCACTATGTACATACATTACATTACTGATTCTGAGTTACATCCTGTATTATGCTCCAGAGCTGCACTTACTATTCTGCTGGTGCAGTCACTGTGTACATACATTGCATTACTGATTCTGAGTTACATCCTGTATTATGCTCCAGAGCTGCACTTACTATTCTGCTGGTGCAGTCACTGTGTACATACATTGCATTACTGATTCTGAGTTACATCCTGTATTATGCTCCAGAGCCGCACTCACTATTCTGCTGGTGCAGTCACTGTGTACATACATTACTGATTCTGAGTTACATCCTGTATTGTACTCCAGAGCTGCACTCACTATTCTGCTGGTGCAGTCACTGTGTACATACATTACATTACTGATCCTGAGTTACATCCTGTATTATACTCCAGAGCTGCACTCACTATTCTGCTGGTACAATCACTGTGTACATACATTACATTACTGATCCTGTACTGATCCTGAGTTACATCCTGTATTATACCCCAAAGCTGCACTCACTATTCTGCTGGTGCAGTCACTGTGCACATACATTACATTACTGATCCTGAGTTACATCCTGTATTATACCCCAGAGCTGCACTCACTATTCTGCTGGTGCAGTCATTGTGTACATACATTGCATTACTGATCCTGAGTTACATCCTGTATTATACCCCAGAGCTGCACTCACTATTCTGCTGGTGCAGTCACTGTCTACATACATTACATTACTGATCCTGAGTTACATCCTGTATTATACCCCAGAGCTGCACTCACTATTCTGCTGGTGCAGGCACTGTGTACATACATTACATTACTGATCCTGAGTTACATCCTGTATTATACCCCAGAGCTGCACTCACTATTCTGCTGGTGCAGTCACTGTGTACATACATTACATTACTGATCCTGAGTTACATCCTGTATTATACCCCAGAGCTGCACTCACTATTCTGCTGGTGCAGTCACTGTGTACATACATTACATATACCTCCTAAGACTACTTATTTACAGCGGGGATCAGAAAAA
Organism: Ranitomeya imitator; assembly: GCF_032444005.1. Classification (NCBI taxonomy): domain Eukaryota; kingdom Metazoa; phylum Chordata; class Amphibia; order Anura; family Dendrobatidae; genus Ranitomeya; species Ranitomeya imitator. The sequence goes on from NC_091290.1 coordinate 136,232,251, forward strand.
CCTTGAATCCTGGCTGTCAATAAAAATAAGCTATGGCTGCTGAAATGCAAAAACTAAAACATTTCACTGATGAATAATTGAAGTCTATAGACCCAGCTCCCTGTAGTGTCTGTACATTATATGCGCAGTGTTCTTGCTGTTTACTTTTGCAGTCTGGTTTGTGGCCAAACGTATGCTAATTTCAGAAGTCACATGCACACAATCATGTGACAGCTAAGCTCTGCCCAGAGTCTCATTAAGTTTAAAAATGAATGGCAGCTCTTAATGAATTTTCGCCCTTTGGCTCCACTCAAGTCTATAACACCGAAGTAAATACTCGAGTGCTAGGCAGTGTAAGGATTCTTCTGTACTGGATTTCTTTGGTTGATCGAGAAGCTACCCAGCCCCAGCACGCCTCGATCCCCTCTTGCACACTGCTATTTTTCTGGTACAGAGTTTCAAATCTTCAGAGATAAAAGAAAATGATAAAACTTGGTCACCACTAGGGGGAGCTTAGGAGTTCACTGCATACAACTGAATCAATACATTTCTTGGCTCCATCTAGTGGTGACAGCAGCATTTGCACATCCGTAGATTTGGCGCTTTATTTTACAAAAATGGGAGTTCTGTCCGCCTTAAAAAATGAATGGATGGAATCATCGGCTTTCTCCAAATCACCTTTAATTACAAGATCACCCATCGAGCTGCGTCTTGTTCTGCTTCCTTTGCAGGTATTTAACAGGAGACCAGCTGCGCAGTGAGTCGTCCACTGAAGCCTATGTGCGGTGTCTGCGGATGGGGTGCCGATGTATTGAGTGTGAGTATTGGTACTTTATATATAAGAAAGGAGAGTGCTTCATGTTCAGAACTGTTTAAAGTAGATGCAGAAACCCACCTTGTGCTGGAGACACAGCACCCCTAGTGGCGTAGTTTGGGATAGCTCCGTTCCACTTTACCGCATAGAAGGTAATTGATAGCGGGATGGGGGAAAAGTTTTGATACAGCAAGTGCTAGTTCTTCAGCAGAAATAATTTTTAGGCTTGCTTAAAAATAATCCATCGTTTTGAGAAAATTAAATGTGCTGCCGAGAAATATGACAGTCCATACATGTGGAATGACCTATTACTACTAATACATAAAATCCCTAAATAATCAAAAAAAGCTAAAAAATCTATTATGATATATAAGTAAAATTAATTTTAATACTAGATAAGTCCCTAGTGGTTGTTTGGTGGAGATACAATGATGGCTGCCGTGGGAGCAGCTAAGGAAGTTGAACCAACTACTCCCATCAGGGACTTCAGGCAGCCTGTGAGTAGACTGAGAATGATGGCTTAGGCCAAGACTAGTAATCTAAGCTTATACTTAGGGCTTCAGGTACATTTTAATGTGGGCGAGACGGAGAGGGAAGGGGTAAGGAGTTTATGAGAGACAGTGCATTAGTGATAATTAACTAAATACATGTGAAAGGATGGGATAGGATTAAAGGGATTCAGTCACAGGGTCAGTTTTTGTTCATATTTCCATTGCTTCCTTTAGTTTTAGTTTTTTTTATATATTTGTTAAATCCGTCGTACGGTACTAGAGATATGGGACTTTTTATTTGGTGCTAATTTTTATATTCTTCACAAGGGGGCGTGGCTCACAGGGTAATTATCCAGTACATTCTAAAGACACGCCCCTGAGGATCATGTGAGCCACGCCCCTTGTATAAGTCAGGAAAAATTACCTCTTAGTAAAAAAAAGTCTCATATCTCTGGAACCGTTTGGTGGATTTGAAAAAAATAAAATATTTAATACTCAGGGGAGTAGGGGGAATAAAATAAGAGCACAAACTAGGCACTTTAAAGGGGTTGTCACATCTTATTAAATAGGTAAAATTGGTGCTCGCAAAAGCAAACAGTTTATTAAAAGTCCTCAGGTGGATGTTTAATTCTGTAGTGTAACGCTCACTGCCTAGGCAAGAAGCAAGGGCATGCATGTTGTTTGCTATATAGGGTGCAAGCGCAGCTCTGAAGTTAGCAGCATTGCTGAACCCGAAAAGTTTAGTGCCCCGGCGCCTCCTCTGCTAGTAGCACAGCAATGTCGTTGGCCCTAATGGACAGTCGCCAGGAGTGCAGCGTCTGGGGTCAACCTGGAATTTGGGAAGCAGGGGAGCGGTGTGCTCCCGATTATTATGAGTGCACCCCTTTAGTGATTACTTTAGTTCGGATTCTAAAATGCGTTTGTACCAATAAATAGGACCGTGTGTACACCACCAGCCTCAGGATCAGCAGCGGTGCCCATGAAACGTTTCCTCCATCCGGGTATCCGTTATAACACGCTGTCTGCCCTTTAAAGTTTTGCAGAAAATGCAAGATGTTTCATTTAGAATTAAAGAAAAAAAAAAAAGATAGAAAATCGATGGAAGTAAATTTCAGAAAGTCCCGCTCTCCCGGGGGGACTTTAGTAAAAGCCCATTTAATTTAGCAGTACGGTGCAATATGGGTAGAGCAGTGAACTGCTGACGTACCGGCCGAAATATCTCGGCGAAGGTCGGTAATGTGCTCACGTTGTGCTGGGAAGTGGACTGCGCTCGCTGAAGTGTGATTGTTTCCTGTCTCTCACCTCTCTCCAGTGGACTGCTGGGACGGCCCTGATGGAAAGCCAATTATTTATCACGGATGGACAAGAACAACGAAAATTAAATTTGAGGACGTGGTGCAAGCTATTAAGGACCATGCATTTGTCACCTCCGAGTGAGTCCCTGCTGTAACCCTTTAACAACTGGACAGGTGATGAAGGACAGATGGGGCTTATCTGTAGAGACGAGCCTAGGATACATGGTGCCACCATAATCACCCACATATAATAACCAGTGCTGACATCACTGCGACTTTGCAATTTACCTCTTATTAAAAACTAGATGGTGGCTCGATTCTAACGCATCGGGTATCCTAGAATATGTATTTATGTATGTATATAGCAGCCACATAGTATATAGCACAGGCCACGTAGTATATAGGAGCCATGTATATATAGCAGACAAATACTACGTGGCCTGTGCTATATACTATGTGGCTGCTATATACATACATATTGTAGAATACCCGATGCGTTAATACAGGCCATACAATATATAACAGTGGCCACGCAGTATATAACACAGCCACGTACTATATAACACAGCCCACGCAGTATATAGCAGCCACGCAGTATATAACACAGGCCACGCAGTATATAGCAGCCACGCAGTATATAACACAGGCCACGCAGTATATAACACTGTCCACGTAATATATAGCACAGCCCACGCAGTATATAGCAGCCACGTAGTATATAACACAGGCCACGCAGTATATAACAGTGGCCATGTAATATATAGAGTATATCACACATCCCACATAGTATATAACATTGCCTATAGTATATAGCAGCCACGCAGTATCTAACACAGCCCACGTAGTATATAGCAGTGTGGGCACCATATCCCTTTTAAAAAAAATAATTAAAATAAAAAATAGTTACCGTATATACTCACCCCCTAGGATCCACCGAAGCTCCGGCGATAGGCGCGCGGCTGCCGCCATCTTCCGTTCCCAGGATGCATTGCGAAATTACCCAGATGACTTAGCGGTCTTGCGACACCGCTAAGTCTTCTGGGTAATTTCGCAATTCATCGCCGGGAACGGAAGATGGCAGCCGGCGCGTGCGGCTCAGCGAACTACGGAGGGAGAGAATAGCAAGTTTTTTGTTCATTATTTTCAACATTACATGTTTTTTTTACTATTGATGCCGCATAGGCAGCATCAATAGTAAAAAGTTGGTCACACAGGGTTAATAGCAGCGGTTACGGAGTGCGTTACCCTCGGCATAACGCAGTTCGTTACCGCCGGCATTAACCCTGTGTTAGCGGTGACCGGAGGGGAGTATGCAGGCGCTGGGCACTGACTGCGGGGAGTAAGGAGCGGCCATTTTCTTCCTGACTGTGCCCGTCGCTGATTGGTCGTGGCTGTTTTGCCGCGACCAATCAGCGACTTGGATTTCCATGACAGACAGAGGCCGCGACCAATGAATATCCGTGACAGACAGAAAGACGGAAGTGACCCTTAGACAATTATATAGTAGATTTTTACTAGCTTTTTCCTTTTTTGGCTTCTCTTTTTTGGAATCCGTTCTCGGCTATCCCCTGTGATTGATTTACACGGAGATTAACCTTCTCTTCACACGTCTCCATGTTCTGTCCACTGTAGATACCCAGTCATACTTTCCATTGAAGAGCACTGCACGCTGGAGCAGCAGAGGTACATGGCCAAGGTGTTTAAAGATGTATTCGGTGACATGCTGTTAAGTAAGCCCATTGAAGCAAGTGCGGATCAGCTGCCATCTCCTACGCAGCTGAAGGAGAAAATCATTATCAAGGTGAATATTGTACTGGCCTGTAGGTTTGGTGATGGCCAAACCGCTGCACGTCTACTCTTAGCAACTCTGACATTCCGACTAATAAGTTACATCACCTTTTAGATCGAGCCTTTCTGATATAGAAGATTATACAGCTTGAAAGCGCTCCTCAGGGGCGTAAACCAAAAAGTACCCTCCCCTTATTACCAGATATTAGTTGGCCACTGTCAGCAAAGTACATCCTTTAGCCCCTTTCCTAGGAACGTACACTATATGCAAAAAAAAAAAAAATTATTATATATATATATATATATATATATACAGCTTGAAAACTCTCCTCAGGGGCGTGAACAATAGGGGGGGCAGGTCTTACCAAACAAAGTCTTCCTATCCCTTTTTTCCAGATCTTAGTTTGCTCCTATCAGCAAAGTACATCGTTTAGCTCCTTTCCTTAGATCGTACACTATAAGCAAAAAATAAAAAAAAATATTTAGACACCTAGAGATATAGCAGATTATTCAGCTTGAAAACACTCCCCAGGGGTGTGAACCCAAAAAGTCTCCTCCCAATTTTACCAGATCTTAGTTGGCCACTATCAGCAAAGTACATCCTCTCGCCTCTTTACTTAGATCGTACATTATATGCAAACATTTAAAAAAAAAAACACTATTTAGACACCTACAGATAAAGCAGATTATGCAGCTTGAAAATGTTGCTCAGGGGCGTGAACTATAGGGGCGGGTCTTACAAAACCAAAAAAGTCTCCTCCCTCTTTTTTTTACTAGATCTTAGTTGGCCATCATCAGCGAAGTACATGCTCTCTCCCCTTTCCTTAGATCGTACACTATATGCCAAAAAATATTTAGACACCTAGAGATTACAACTAGCTTTTATGGCGTCCTATTTTTAAAATCTAAGGGCTTCTTGAAGATTGCTGACAGGCTCCCCCCGTTTCCATATATATCCACCTCCATCATAAAGTGTCAGCTACCAAGGCCATTCCTCCCCCTTCTCAATCCTTGCAGAGCAGCAAGAAGCTATACGTCCAGGGCAGTGCGGATTCCCTCGATATTAGCAGCAGAATTAATTGCTTGCTTACATATTAATTTAGGAAATGTGTTAAATTCTTTTTCACCAATGACCTTAGAGCGCTAATTAGGACAACCTGAGCATCACATAATTATGCTAAAACCAGCAGAATGACACCTATGCCCAAAGATCTGTCAAATGGTAGAGAGTGAGATAAAGCCAGTGTTGGGGGTTTAAAGGGCATCCACCACCGACACCGCCGCCTTTAATATAGTGTCTGTATGGCATATTCTAATAGAAAGGTGGAGGGAAAGAGTGCACTATATAGGGAAAGGGATCTGAGGGGTAACACTTCTCCTTGTGGAGAGTGACAAGTAAGGCCTGGCATGTCAGAGTGAGGAGACTTATATGCCATGCATGCTCTTCTGGAAAATGTAATATGCAAATTGATTACTTGCTACTTCCAATAGGTGGCGCTAGAGTTCTAGTCCTTTTCCCCTCTGAAGAGGCAATTTGCCTATACATGGAAAAACGCACAGCATGACGGCTGAGTTCTTCGGGTTCACATAGTTTTCCTTATACCTTATATATTCTACCAGTTTTATTGATCAGCTACAGCTATATCTTCCAGATAATTATAAAAAAAATACTTTTAAATTTTTAAAAAATAATTAAAATCAATTTAGTAATTATATTATAAATATATTTAGAATATTAATATATATACATATATATATTTTTTTTAAATTAATGTATTTTTATTTATCTATTTAATTGTAACATTTTTACTCTTTAGCATAAAAAATTGGGACCCAAAGGCGATTATGTCACCAATACAGATGACCATAAAGAGGAAACAAAACTTCAAGGAGAGCTGTACATGTGGGATCCAATAGATCAGGTAAACTTCCTACACTTTTTATCGCCTCTGTATTTTATATGTGAACTTTTGTACCTTTTATGACAGGTTTAATATATATCCCTGTTCGCTAAGGAACATTTGGTCACTAGGTGGCGCCGCAGCGCCTGTAACAGAAACCAAGAGAAACTCAAGTAAAATTAAAAAAAAAAAAACAATGGCAGCTTTTGAAGTGATGGAGGCTGAGGACACAGCCCTCAGGTTCAGGCATCTAGAGCTTTATTGTTTAGGTCACTGTTTTGTTTGCTTATCTCTTATTTTTAAGAGGTTAGTCTAGGAGAGAAAAAAAACGTTTAAGATTTAGCATGTAAACCGTGCAGTTTTATGTCATTTACCTGGAGTAAAAAGTATTGAAAAGTTGCGATCATGTGATGACGTATAACAGAGAAACTTTACTGAGGACTCCTCGCATACAGCAAAATCAAATTTATCCCATAATAAAGCCCTGCTCCCTGCAGGGTAGACTGTAAACCCCATATTATACATAAACCAGTCATTGTACAGGAGGAGGAGGTGAGCTGTAACATCACCTATTGTGAATGGTGGATCCTGTGTTATCTACTGTATATAGAGGTGTTATCAGTCATTGTACAGGAGGAGGAGGTGAGCTGTGACATCACCTATTGTGAATGGTGGATCCTGTGTTATCTACTGTATATAGAGGTGTTATCACTCATTGTACAGGAGGAGGAGGTGAGCTGTGACATCACCTATTGTGAATAGTGGATCCTGTGTTATCTACTGTACAGGTCCTTCTCAAAAAATTAGCATATAGTGTTAAATTTCATTATTTACCATAATGTAATGATTACAATTAAACTTTCATATATTATAGATTCATTATCCACCAACTGAAATTTGTCAGGTCTTTTATTGTTTTAATACTGATGATTTTGGCATACAACTCCTGATAACCCAAAAAACCTGTCTCAATAAATTAGCATATCAAGAAAAGGTTCTCTAAACGACCTATTACCCTAATCTTCTGAATCAACTAATTAACTCTAAACACATGCAAAAGATACCTGAGGCTTTTATAAACTCCCTGCCTGGTTCATTACTCAAAACCCCCATCATGGGTAAGACTAGCGACCTGACAGATGTCAAGAAGGCCATCATTGACACCCTCAAGCAAGAGGGTAAGACCCAGAAAGAAATTTCTCAACAAATAGGCTGTTCCCAGAGTGCTGTATCAAGGCACCTCAATGGTAAGTCTGTTGGAAGGAAACAATGTGGCAGAAAACGCTGTACAACGAAAAGAGGAGACCGGACCCTGAGGAAGATTGTGGAGAAGGACCGATTCCAGACCTTGGGGAACCTGAGGAAGCAGTGGACGGAGTCTGGTGTGGAAACATCCAGAGCCACCGTGCACAGGCGTGTGCAGGAAATGGGCTACAGGTGCCGCATTCCCCAGGTAAAGCCACTTTTGAGCTACAGAGAAGCAGCACTGGACTGTTGCTAAGTGGTCCCAAGTACTTTTTTCTGATGAAAGCAAATTTTGCATGTCATTCGGAAATCAAGGTGCCAGAGTCTGGAGGAAGACTGGGGAGAAGGAAATGCCAAAATGCCTGAAGTCCAGTGTCAAGTACCCACAGTCAGTGATGGTGTGGGGTGCCATGTCAGCTGCTGGTGTTGGTCCACTGTGTTTCATCAAGGGCAGGGTCAATGCAGCTAGCTATCAGGAGATTTTGGAGCACTTCATGCTTCCATCGGCTGAAATGCTTTATGGAGATGAAGATTTCATTTTTCAGCACGACCTGGCACCTGCTCACAGTGCCAAAACCACTGGTAAATGGTTTACTGACCATGGTATTACTGTGCTCAATTGGCCTGCCAACTCTCCTGACCTGAACCCCATAGAGAATCTGTGGGATATTGTGAAGAGAAAGTTGAGAGACGCAAGACCCAACACTCTGGATGAGCTTAAGGCCGCTATTGAAGCATCCTGGGCCTCCATAACATCTCAGCAGTGTCACAGGCTGATTGCCTCCATGCCACGCCGCATTGAAGCAGTCATTTCTGCCAAAGGATTCCCGACCAAGTATTAAGTGCATAACTGAACATTATTATTTGATGGTTTTTTTGTTTGTTATTAAAAAAACACTTTTATTTGATTGGATGGGTGAAATATGCTAATTTATTGAGACAGGTTTTTTGGGTTATCAGGAGTTGTATGCCAAAATCATCAGTATTAAAACAATAAAAGACCTGACAAATTTCAGTTGGTGGATAATGAATCTATAATATATGAAAGTTTAATTGTAATCATTACATTATGGTAAATAATGAAATTTAACACTATATGCTAATTTTTTGAGAAGGACCTGTATATAGAGGTGTTATCAGTCATTGTACAGGAGGAGGTGAGCTGTGACATCACCTATTGTGATTGGTAGATTCTAATCCAGCCAGTGATGAAAATGAGACTTTTGAAAAAGTCTCCTGTAAAGACCATGAAATTTGACTCTACATTAGCCCCAATGGTCGGTGTGAAAATGAATCAAGAATATCATTTTTTTATATACTTATTGTAATATTAAATCAAAAACATTTTCAAACTTTTTTTTAAAAAGAAATACATTTTAGGCATCATTTACTCATCCGTTCCCATATTTACATCCATATAAAATGGACCATTCTCCTTCCAAGTGTAATCATTTGTGTCTGTGTTTTATCGTTTTTTTTTTCTCATCCTTTTTAAGAACTGAACTTTTATTTTATACACTGCTCAAAAAAATAAAGGTGACACTTAAACAACAGAATATAACTCCAAGTAAATCAAACTTCAGTGAAATCTAACTGTCCACTTAGGAAGCAACACTGATTGACAATCAATTTCACATGCTGCTGTGCAAATGGAATAGACAACAGATGGAAATTATTGGCAATTATCAAGACACCCTCAATAAAGGAGTGGTTCTGCAGGTGGGGACCACAAACCACATCTCAGTACCAATGCTTTCTGGCTGATGCTTTGGTCACTTTTGAATGTTGGTTGTGCTTTCACACTCGTGGTAGCATGAGACGGACTCTACAGCCCACACAAGTGGCTCAGATAGTGCAGCTCATCCAGGATGGCACATCAATGCGAACTGTGGCAAGAAGGTTTGCTGTGTCTGTCAGCATAGTGTCCAGAGGCTGGAGGCGCTACCAGGAGACAGGCCAGTACACCAGGAGACGTGGAGGGGGCAGTAGGAGGGCAACAACCCAGCAGCAGGACCGCTACCTCAGACTTTGTGCAAGGAGGAACAGGAGGAGCACTGCCAGAGCCCTGCAAAATGACCTCCAGCAGGCCACAAATGTGCATGTGTCTGCACAAATGGTTAGAAACCGACTCCATGAGGATAGTCTGAGCGCCCGGCGTCCACAGATGGATGTTGTGCTCACAGTCCAACACCGTGCAGGATGCTTGGCATTTGCCACAGAACACCAGGATTGGCAAATTCGCCACTGGCGCCCTGTGCTCTTCACAGATGAAAGCAGGTTCACACTGAGCACATGTGACAGACGTGACAGTCTGGAGACGCCGTGGAGAGCGATCTGCTGCCTGCAACATCCTTCAGCATGACCGGTTTGGCAGTGGGTCAGTAATGGTGTGGGGTGGCATTTCTTTGGAGGGCCGCACAGACCTCCATGTGCTCGCCAGAGGTAGCCTGACTGCCATTGGGTACCGAGATGAGATCCTCAGACCCCTTGTGAGACCATATGCTGGTGCGCTTGGCCCTGGGTTCCTCCTAATGCAGGACAATGCCAGACCTCATGTGGCTGGAGTGTCAGCAGTTCCTGCAAGATGAAGGCATTGAGACTATGGACTGGCCCGCCCGATCCCCAGATCTGAATCCAACTGAGCACATCTGAGACATCATGCCTCGCACCATCCACCAACGTCACCTTGCACCACAGACTGTCCAGGAGTTGGCGGATGCTTTAGTGTAGGTCTGGGAGGAGATCCCTCAAGAGACCATCTGCCACCTCATCAGCAGCATGCCCAGGCGTTGTAGGGAGATCATACAGGCACGTGGAGGTCACACACACTATTGAGCATCATTTCCTTGTCATGAGGCATTTCCACTGAAGTTGGATCAGCCTGTAATTTGATTTTCCACTTAAATTTTGAGTATCATTCCAAATCCAGACCTCCATGGGATGTTCATTTTGATTTACATTGATAATTGTTATGTTTTATTGTTCTGAACAAATTGCACTATGCAATGAATAAAAATTTGCAACTGGAATATTTTATTCAGAGATACCTAGGATGTAGTATTTTAGTGTTCCCTTTATTTTTTTGAGCAGTGTATATTGATTCTTAACAACTAGATCATTAAAAAAAAATGAAACAGTAATGGAAAACTGAAGTATCAAAGCATCTCTCCTCATTTTCATTGGGCTTTTAAGTGATCCCCATAGACTGCAATCACCGAGAACGATTGGGAAAACGGATGATAATAGAATATGCTCTGAATCTCAATGATTAGATCCATTTTTAATATGGGTCCGAGAGAAAAAAAACTGATCGTACAAAAGATGTGTGAATGCAAACATCAGCAAAAACCTGATCAATTGGTCATTTTCTGATGATACAGTCACATTTAAAGAGCCATACTTATCACAAATCACAAAAATACGCCATCGATCTATCACCATTTTCAGGATCGACGTCTGGCCCCCGTCTCTTGTATATCCAAGTGATGGGCAATCATTTGATATGATAGAAATATCACCGCTGGCAAATAATATCAAAATGGATAAAAAGTATAAAAAGACATTTTCTCTGAGTAATTTCTCCTGACGTGAGCACAGCTCGGTGGAAATTTCTATGAACGATTGGTCCAAAAATGACAGAAATAATAAAGAAATGTAATAATTTAGGGTTCATTAACATCTAAGTACTCTCTATGTGATTTTTCCGCTCCATTAAGCGTCTCACAAGACAGATACAATGATATCAATTACTACTGATGAGCTCATTTATATCGTTACATGTTACCTTGTATTTATTCTACGCACTATATCGGGTCCGGAAGATTATAAAACTTGGATGGATTCGTGCTTTGGGGAGGATGTTCCAATAATGTAGGAAAATGAATGAATTTAGGAGCTGGATACAATATTGCAAACTGCAGTGAATGTATTACAATGAAGCAGATGGAGTGATAGATTCGGGGCAAGAGGGCGTCTTCCCAAATTGTGCTGCCTTGTACGACTCCTCCTAGTCAGGCACATGTATCTGGAGAGGTTTTAGGTCATGTTAAACCATGCTGGGAGTTGTAGTACCGCCGCAGGTTGCAGAGCAGTGACATTATTGATTGTCAATGTTTTTTTATTCCCCCGGTAGAAATGGTCCATTCGTTATTGCGCCATCGCTGGTGATAAATTGTCTTACGGTGATGAAATTGAGCAAAGTGTGGACGACTCTACTCCTAAGGTGAGGATGTTTAGGATCTCATGACTATCACAAGCCGCACAACCCTTCTACAGTCGTTATTCACTGGCTAATTATGTACATCTTGGAAAATAATTTCTTTATGGTCATTTTCCGAAAAGAGATTCTTATAAAACACGCCGATTGGAGATTACACGTGATTGTACTATGATATAGGGAAAACCCTCTGTGTGCGGCGGGCGGATTGGTAAACCCTTTCCTCACTGCAGCATCCATCACCTATAGATTGTGTTGGGTGTAAGTTACCTATAGTATCCACAAAGAGAAAGTGTCCTATGGTTCTAATAAGGAAGAAGGGTCCTGTAGGAGCCATACAGAGAAAGTGTCTTATAGCAACCAAAGAAAGAGTGTCCTATAGGAGCAGTAGGCTGGATGTATCCTATAGTGTCCATAGGCAGAAAGAGTCTGACAGTACCCATACGGGGAAAAGCATCCAACAGTACCCATACGGGGAAAAGCGTCCGACAGTAACCATACGGGGAAAAGCGTCTGATAGTACCCACAGGGAGGAAGAAGCGTCCGATAGTAACCATACAGGGAAAAAGCGTCCGATAGTACCCACAGGGAAGAAGAAGCGTCCGATAGTAACCATACAGGGAAAAGCGTCCGACAGTAACCATATGGGGAAAAGCGTCCGACAGTAACCATACCGGGAAAAGCGTCCGATAGTAACCATACCGGGAAAAGCGTCCGATAGTACCCACAGGGAGAAAGAAGCGTCCGATAGTAACCATACGGGGAAAAGCGTCCGATAGTACCCACAGGAAGGAAGAAGCGTCCGATAGTAACCATATGGGGAAAAGCGTCCGATAGTACCCACAGGGAGGAAGAAGCGTCCGATAGTAACCATATGGGGAAAAGCGTCCGATAGTACCCACAGGGAGGAAGAAGTGTCCGATAGTAACCATACAGGGAAAAGCGTCCGATAGTAACCATATGGGGAAAAGCGTCCGATAGTACCCATACGGGGAAAAGCGTCCGACAGTACCCATACGGGGAAAAGCGTCCGATAGTACCCACAGGGAGGAAGAAGCGTCCGATAGTAACCATATGGGGAAAAGCGTCCGATAGTACCCATACGGGGAAAAGCGTCCGATAGTACCCACAGGGAGCAAGAAGCGTCCGATAGTAACCATATGGGGAAAAGCGTCCGATAGTACCCACAGGGAGGAAGAAGTGTCCGATAGTAACCATACGGGGAAAAGAGTCCGATAGTACCCACAGGGAGGAAGAAGCGTCCGATAGTAACCATATGGGGAAAAGCGTCCGATAGTACCCATACGGGGAAAAGCGTCCGATAGTACCCACAGGGAGGAAGAAGCGTCCGATAGTAACCATATGGGGAAAAGCGTCCGATAGTACCCACAGGGAGGAAGAAGTGTCCGACAGTTCTCATAGGGAGGAGGAAGAGTCCGACAGTCCCCATAGGGAGGAAAAAGCGTCCAACAGTATTCATAGGGAAGAAGAAGGGTCCGATAGTAACCATAAACAGAAAATGCCCTATAATGAACATCAAAAGGAAGTGTCCTATAATAACCACAGGGAGCAAGTGCCCTATAGGTCCCATACAGATCAAGTGCCTTATTATAATAAAAACAGTTTAGAAGTGTCCTATAGAACCCATATAAAGATGCTGCCTTATAAAATAAAAGGAATGAAGTAACCTTAAATACACACAATAAGAGGGTTCCCTACAGTACTCACAGTAGGAAAATGTCCTAATGGACCAAAGCATGGAGCTGTCATATAGGGTTCATAGCAAGGAAGTGGCTGAAAGGACAAATAGGGAGGAAGTGTTCTATAAGACCAATAGGTTTAAAGTCTTCTTTCCACATTGAGGAAGGGCCCTATAGCACCCATACAAAGAAAGTGCCCAATAATTCCAATACTAAGAAAGTGCCGCATAGCACCCACAAGAGAAGAGGTTCCCTTATAGTACCCACAGTAGAGAAGTGCCCCTTCATTGTGAAAAAATGCCCTACATTTCCATTAGGAAGGACTACCATATAGAATGGATAAAGATAAGGGTAATGCCATAATCCTTCCGTGAGTGGTGACGTTCCATATACAGTATAGAGCACCTATAAGGACAAAATGCAGTATTTGTAATAGCTCTTTGCCAGCACACCGCCCTGCTATCACAGCCCTCGTTCTGCAGCCCCAGTAATCATAGCGTCTTCCTTTTATATGTAGGAATGTTTGGCGGTATTGTATACGTGAATAAATCCCTGCCGTACTCGGTCCCATGACACCGAATGTTCCCAAAATGAGGTTGGATATTGAAGTCACAATGTAGCTATGAGCCAAATAAACACCAGTGCTTAGAAGATTGCAAAAAGACATATTTACACGGTATCAAGCTGTTACAGAGGAGCAGATAACCTCAGTGTGAAATGTATTTAGTGTCAGGCTTCTCTTGTTCCCGTCCAAACCTGTAATTCTCTCTAATCAGCGCTTACTGTCTCCCGCAGTATTTGTGGGCAAGATGCATTATTCTCCAAGTGGCGGTCTGTGAATTGTGCGGGCATTATAAATAAGTCCACAGAAGCATTCAGGGGTTGTTTTTGTGAGAAACACCACAAGAGAAGTGACAGTCGCGTTCTGTAATAATTTTTCTTTACAAAAAGCGCACAGTATAAAACTGAAAAGAAAACACGGTAGTCGCGGAAAGAGGGGGATGTGCTCCGGTATCACTACAGAGACGGGAAATGTCTGCACATGTTCTAGGAAAGACACAAGGGCATCTATTATCTATATATATATATATATATATATATATATATATATATATATATATATATATATATATATATATATATCCTTCTATCTGTCAATCTCTCCCTCTATCCAACTCTTCATCTATCCATCTCTTCCTCTATCAATCCAACTCTCCCTCAATCTCTCCATCTACCCATCCCTCTATCTCGCCATGTCTCCCTTTATCTCTCCCTCTATCCATCCAACTCTCCCTCTATCCATCCCTCTATCCATCTCTCCCTCTATCTATCCAACTCTCCCTCTATCTCTCCATCCCTCTATCTCGCCATCTCTCCCTTTATCTCTCCCTCTATCCATCCAACTCTCCCTCTATCCATCCCTCTATCCATCTCTCCCTCTATCTATCCAACTCTCCCTCTATCTCTCCATCCCTCTATCTCGCCATCTCTCCCTTTATCTCTCCCTCTATCCATCCAACTCTCCCTCTATCCATCCCTCTATCCATCTCTCCCTCTATCTATCCAACTCTCCCTCTATCTCTCCATCCCTCTATCTCGCCATCTCTCCCTTTATCTCTCCCTCTATCCATCCAACTCTCCCTCTATCCATCCCTCTATCCATCTCTTCCTCTATCTCTCCCTCTATCTATCCATCTCTCCCTCAATCTATCTAACTCTCCCTATATCTCTCCATCTCTCCCTCTATCTCTCCATCTATCCATCCCTCTATCTCGCTATCTCTCCCTTTATCTCTCCCTGTCTCTATCCATCTCTTCCTCTGTCTATTATTATTATTATTATTTATTGTTATAGCGCCATTTATTCCATGGCGCTTTACATGTGAGGAGGGGTATACATAATGAAAACAAGTACAATAATCTTAAACAATACAAGTCATAACTGGTACAGGAGGAATGAGGACCCTGCCCGCGAGGGCTCATCTATCCATCTCTCCTTCTATCTCTCTATCCATCTCTCCCTCTATCCATCCCTCTATCTATCCATCTCTTCCTCTATCTCTCCATCTCTCCCTCTATCTATCCATCTCTCCTATATATCCATCTCTCCCTCTACCTACCCATCTCTCCCTTTATATCTCCATTTTCCCTCTATCTCCTATCTATCCATCCATCTATACATATATTTTGTTTTTCTCAACTAGTCCATGAAGGATCAACATTTACAAGAAAAGTGGTTCCACACGCGGATGAGAGAAGGGCGATACATGGCAGAGCGTCTTCTACAGGAGTATTGTGCGGAGATGGTGGGCAAAGATGGAACATTCTTAGTGAGGCAAAGTGAAACTTTCCAGGATGACTACACTCTGTCTTTCTGGTATGACCAAGACAAATGATAATGAGATCAGAAGATCACACGATTCTTCTCTTCCTTCCTTGATAATAATCCATTGTACTGAGAGTCCATTGATAATTTTCACATCCGATATCTCTGACTTTGCGCAAACTCTGTGTGTTTGGTTCTGCAGGAGATCGGGCAGAGTGCAGCACTGCCGAATCCGCTCCTGCAGTGATGGAGAATACGTCAAGTATTACCTGACCGACAACCTGACGTTTGATAGTATTTATGAACTGATTCAACACTACAAGGAGTCCTCGTTGCGCTGTGCTGAATTTGAGCTGAGATTAACGGATGCTGTTCCCAGCCCCAACCCACATCTGTCTAAGGAGTAAGTTGCCTTCACACCTACCAAGATCACAGAAGGTCCAACTGCTGGAAACTGTGCTGTTATCATGGTGGCAACCAATCCTGTTATGCCCAAGGCTGTCATGCCCAACCCCGCCATGCCCAATCCCGTCATGCAATAGATCCTCTGTATAATTCTCACAAGGTGGCAATTTTTTTGTAGTTTTTTTTTTTTTTCCCGTTTATTAATTGCTGCTGTTAAAGATTGAGGGTGGAATCTAAATAGTTAGTGAGCACCGATCAGAGGTCATTCCGGATGCTGGGGTTAAGTACCTTCACATATAACGATTTCGTTAACGATATCGTTGCAACATCACACTTTTTGTGACGTAGCAACGATCCCGCTAACGTAAAAGTAAAAAAAAACACTACATAGTTACATTCCGTTGTCAGTCACGTCCCCCGGCATCAGCTTCCCTGCACTGTGTAAGCGCCGGCCGTAAAGCAGAGCAGTGACGTCACCGCTGTGCTCTGCTTTACGGCCGGCGCTGACAGTCAGTGCAGGGAAGCTGACGCCGGGGGACGTGACAGACATCGGAATGTGAGTATGTATTTTTTTGTTTTTTTTACTTTGACAATGGTAACCAGGGTAAATATCGGGTTACTAAGCGTGGCCCTGCACTTAGTAACCCGATGTTTACCCTGGTTACAGATGAACACATCGCTAGATCGGCGTCACACACGCCGATCTAGCGATGACAGCGGGGTGATCAGCGACCAAAAAAAGGTCCTGATCATTCCCCACTACCAACGATCTCACAGCAGGGGCCTGATCGTTGGTCGCTGTCACACATAAAGATATCGTTTGCGGGATCATTGCTACGTCACAAAAAGCGTGACGTTGAACGATATCGTTAACTAAATCGCTATGTGTGAAGGTACCTTTACGGTACCTCAAGTCCTATGTTGGGAAAGGGTAACAATGTTTTTGACTTTTCCACATATGTGCATTCTTGTGTCAAATTTGAGCATAATGATTTATTAAGTTTTTTTTTCTTAAAATATACTAATTTTGTAAATTGTGATCTCTCAGTTTGAGAAAGATAATGTAGGAAATGTTTTTCCTCTTCTAGTTGGTACTATGATAACCTAAGTCGAGGAGAAGCAGAGGAAATGCTGATGAGAATTCCTCGAGATGGAGCTTTCCTGATACGGAGGCGAGAGGAGTCGAACTCTTATGCTATTACTTTCAGGTAAGTAGGTCAGCAAGACAAGCCCTTTTAAATTAAACCATAGCGTCCAGTCCTCAGCCTAGAATATAGCTATTCTGCTTAGTAGGCCATCCTTTAATGGCCAAACTCCTAACAGCTGTCCACTATGTAAGACAAAAGCTTTCATATCAGGAGAACCACACTAGATCAAGTCAATTGCAAACATGCTTATTTTCTTGCTGTCTACATAGCTAAAAATATTTCATAACACAAGAACACCCCTTTAAAAGGGTCTCCATTTCCATGTAATAGAGAAAACATACTAAAAATGTTACAGTTAGGGCACATAACTATTCAATTGCACGGAGAGATCCAATGATCCTTGGTTCTGAAAAAATCTAGTAGTGTAAGAAGCAAAAACATTTAAGAGATTCTGACTCTTCATTCATAAAATTAACTATAATGTCTGTATTTGTTTGTTGTTTTTTTTAGGGCAGAGGGAAAAATTAAGCATTGCAGAATCAATAAAGATGGCCGTCTATTTGTTCTCGGGACTTCTGCCTATTTTGAGAACTTGGTGGAACTGGTTAATTATTATGAGAAGCATGCACTGTACCGAAAAATTAAGCTCCGGTACCCGGTGACTGAGGAGCTGCTGAACAGGCTGAACGCTGTATGTGACACCTCATAATCCTTAATGGTTACCTTTAGTTAATGCAATAATGCTAACTTTCAGTCTGCAATCTATCTTCATTTCTTCATTCTTTTCCAGATTCCCTGATATGCATTTTCTGACTGAGCCAAATTTCTGATTTTCTATTGAGGAACTGTCCTTCCCAGTAATATAGGCTGGGTGTGATGTCTGCGTGTATCCATTGTGCTAAGGTCTTCTTTAGCTCATATATCAGCACAGCTTTTATCCTGTTATTTCCCCCTCTTCCACAGCTTTTTTCTCTGCTTTCCCAAAAACTATACATGCTTTCTCCCTTATCCAAATTCTGATTTAGTCTGCAATCTTCATTCCTTCGTCCATTTATATAGTCTGCAGCCTGATCAAAGACTCTTTTTAAGGAGTGTCTCTTCCAGTAATATAGGCTGGATGGTGAGATCTGTGTGTATCCAGGGTACTTCTGTCTTCAAAAGTGTATATATCAGCACAGCTTCTATCCTGCACTTATTTTCTCTTCATGTGCTTTGCTCCTTATCGATGGACTGTTTTCTTTGCCCTCTTTGAAACTGTAAATGTTTTCTCCCCTCTCCATGTTGTGGAGATCTGTGTGCAAATACTCCCCTTCCAAACTGCTATTCCTAACACTGAGAAACAGAGGAAGGAGAAAAGCAAGGTTGGATTTGTGACATTTTTGCAAAGTAGTTAGCTAGATAGATGCTCTGCAACAGCAAACTGTTAGAAAAGTTTTAATGATGACTATTTGGAAAGCTGCTTAACTTTGCATTTAGGAAGCAAATTAACATTTTGTGCTAAGGTGTAGCTAGCCTTTAAATTAGCTTCTCCACTATTAAAACTGAAGGCATATGGTGAAGATCTGAGCGACTCGACAGCTGGGACCTGGGATCATTATAAAGAAGGGATGAATCAACTACTTTACCTTAGCGGCTAGTTCAAAGTTTTTCCCCTTTCTCTAGAAAAGAGGTGTGATGCAGTTTCCAGCACAGGGGGATGCGGAGAGGGCAGACGAGGAATAACTGAAACAACTTCATTTTCAGAATCATGGAGATCAAAATAGTTATGGTCACTTGACAATCCAGAATATTTGATTATACAACACCTACTATCTGATATGAAGAATGTTCTTGTATCTTTTGGGGAATTTCTGCATTATGACTTTTGCATTTCTTCTATTTTAGGAAAAGGATGTGAGCTCCATTTATGGATTTAATAAAATGTATGTGGATCCCAATGAAATCTCACCAGCTATGGTATGTAATCAGTAATGTTATAATCAGCTAAGAAAGTTTTTTTTTTTTTTCGCTCTCTCTCTCTCTCTACCTGGCTCATTCGAAGATGACTCCCTTGTGGACGCACAGGAAATCATATTATTTGGCTTTTTTGCATTAAAAAAACTGGTGTACTTTTGCTAAAAAAAAAAAATGTAAAAACACCTAAGGCGTACGTGGCAGTTTTCATCTATCTGTAATCTATAGTGCATGATGATTTTTCCGCATTTTTTACTGCAGTTTTCCTAATTAAGATCAATGAAGCCTAGCATTAAAAACACACTGAAAAATTAAAAAAAATGCATGAAAAGCAATTTTTGCTGCATTCTTTTGCCCATAGATTAAGCTATTCTTGCAGAAAAAAATGCATCCACCGGGATTTGCCAAGACAATTGCATCGCAACAGTTGACATCATACTAGGATAGAAAGAAGCTGTCGGCCTTCTTGCATGTCTGATTTGGGAAAATGTAAAACCATCTCAGGAAAAAAAGAAATCAATTATGTGGCATATTATCTGAAAATTCTGCATTGAGCTGTTCCTCTGATCTAATGTCAGATTATGTGGGCCATTGTGCCCTTCTAAATCCTATAAGTACATACGAGTTGCACCCCCTCCCCCATTATGTAGTAAAGTCTCTTATCTTGGGCTCCTTCCTGGTCTACATGTCCCCCATCCTGGTCTACATGTCGCCCATCCTGGTCTACATATCCCTCATCCTGGTCTACATGTCGCCCATCCTGGTCTACATGAACCTCATCCTGGTCTACATGTCGCCCATCCTGGTCTACATGAACCTCATCCTGGTCTACATGTCCCTCATCCTGGTCTACATGTCCCTCATCCTGGTCTACATGTCGCCCAACCTGGTCTACATGTCCCTCATCGTGGTCTACATGTCGCCCATCCTGGTCTACATATCCCTCATCCTGGTCTACATGTCGCCCAACCTGGTCTACATGTCGCCCATTCTGGTCTACATGTCCCTCATCCTGGTATACATGTCCGTCATCTTGGGTCCCATCCTGGTATGTTCCCGATCCTGGTATATGTCCCCCTTTTTACCGCTGTTCTTTAATGCATAGAAAAAAATGATTTTACTCACCTTCTCTCCACTCTCCCGCCACACGGCATACTCTTCTGAAGACGGCAGTTGACTTCAGTGTGCAAGTGATGGGAGCACATAGCGTCACTGCCATGCACCCTCAGTCACATGTTGTGCCCACCACAGTCAACCTTTGGCTTCTGATTAGCCGGTAACATGTATTGCAGTACCCAGATAAAGAGGGTGTCTGCTCCGCAATACACTTCAGCTGAATGCACATCTGAGGACACACAACCAGTTCAAGTTTGCCCTGGCGTCGGCGGGCCCTTCACCCGAATGGGCTTAGTTGTGACCTCTCACAACGCAATCGTTACCCCCCTGGGTACACCCAATGGACATGGATTATAGTAATTCCTAGTTGTCAACTTAACTTATAAATTTCTAGGAAAACTAACTGAGGAACAGCACAATGCACAGAAGATGCTTCTGAATTGTTATTCTTTTACATTTGATGCAAGTGTTCTATGGAAAAATCATTAAAACTGTCCAACATCAATCTGAATCTTGCAAAGTGATGAGCTATTGGTACCTACTGTACCTCAGTGTAAGTGCTCAACACTAAAGAGGTAGAAAATTGACTCCGAAGGAGACTTTTTCAGATTCCACGGACAGCGAGGATCACAAAAAAAGATGTGGTGGACCAAGTCAATCCAAAATTGTCTTTGTAAACGAAGATAACCAAGGAAAGATCAGCTTATTTTGGCTACATTACTCGGAATCAGTCGTTGGAGAAAGACGTCAAGGCTGGATCGATCAGTAGCAGAAGAAGAAGAGGATGGACAAAAGCCCACTGGATCACCACCATCAAGAGCGACATGGGTATGACCAATGGAGAACTGAAAGAAGCAACTGGCGAGAGATGATCCATATAATGACCAAGAGTCGTACTCGACTGAATGGATAGGGGAGAGTTTCTCTATGACATATCAGAGGATCAATGAAATTAGAATTCTTTTTACAAAGTTGACCCCGTTTGCTCTTTGGCCTTTATTTTACCCTATATTTTATGTCTTTCGTTTTAGCCTCAAGGAACGGTTAAAGCACTATATAACTACATGGCTAAACAAGATGATGAGCTGAGCTTCTGCACGGGAGCCTTGATTCACAACGTCAATAAAGTCTCTGACGGATGGCAAGTATCAATTACCATTTCATCCATCGCTAATTTCATTTTAGGATGTGTCTTAATAGCAGAATCTAGCTGGAGGAGGAGAAGGTGCATAAACTATGAAAATAGGAGATGTATCACTCTGATATCCCTTGTGGGAGGAAACTTCTTAGGTTGTCATCTAGATTTCTGAGAAAAAGAGGTAAACTAAGAAAAAAATGAATGGAATCAGAAGAGGACAAATCATCTACAATCTATATGTGATACAAACTCATCAGTGATATCTGAAATTTTGCAGGTGGAAAGGGGATTATGGAGACAAACTGCAGCACTACTTCCCATCAAACTATGTAGAGGACATAACAATGAATGAGGAAGGGTTTACCTTTCAGGTAAGAGACATGTGTTTCTAGGCTTGGCAACCAAATTTGCTTGTTTCTCTTCAGAATAATAGTTACAGGGAAGAGCAAAAGGGTGACAATGTTTGGAACTTTTGACTTTCAGGCTCCATATCCCACCATCCAATACTGCTTTGAACGTTAGACTACTGTCACTTTACAGACAATCTTCTTGGCTATCTCATACATAAATCTGCCTATTTAGCATATGATTAGTTATGCAGATCCTTGTCATGTCACCGCTTTGTTAAGGTACCGTCTCACAGTGGCACTTTGGTCGCTACGACGGCACGATCCGTGATGCTCCAGCGTCGCTCTATTATCGCTCCAGCGTCGTAGACTGCGGTCACACTTCGCAATGCACGGCGCTAAAGCGATAATTTCATAACGTATTTGCGATGTTGAAGTCGTACGTATCAAGCTCCTCCACCCATTACATCATATACATTATCGTGCACACCTTTGTTACACGATGCGAACATGCCGCCACAGCGGGACACTTGACGACGAAAGAAAGTTTCAAACGATCTGCTACGACGTACGATTCTCAGCGGGGTCCCTGATCGCAGTAGCGTGTCAGACACAGCGAGATCGTAAGTATATCGCTGGAACGTCACGGATCGTGCCGTCGTAGCGACCAAAGTGTCACTGTGAGACGGTACCCTTACTGTTTTGCTCCTGGAGGTTTAAACATCTTTTTCTTCCTGAATACTACAAAATACAACCTATCCTCACATTCCCTAATAGCTCAGTGTGTTATTAGATGAATTCCCAAGTGAAAGGTCGCTGGTTTGAATCGAGGAGCAGCCATGAAAATTTCCCCAGAAAAGAAAAACAGCATCATCCAGCTCATCGATAGCGGTCTCTCGGCCAACAAAATTGCCAAACTGCATCATGTGAGCGCCATGACAGCTGGAATAAAACGATATGAAGTGCGTCCATTCAGAAGCCAAGAGGTGGACGTCCATGTAAAATATCGGCGTCAACAAGTCAGCTCATCACAAGGTCCATCAATTCTGGGACGACAAACACGGCAGTGGAGGAGGCTCGTAAGCTTCATAATAGTGAGATCACAGACGTTGATGAAAGCACCGTGCAATGAACATTGCACAAGTCTGGAATGGTGGCCCCTCAAAAAAAAAAGTTGAAGAAGCAAAGACTCCAATATTGTCATAAGAAGCGTTGGCTCAAGTTTACAAACAAGTACGAAAAGTGGACACAGATTGGACATGGAGGATTTGGCACCATGAGTCGAAAGTCAATAGGCTAGGCTCTGATAAGTGTAAAGTGATCTGAAAGAAACAAGGGAAAAGGGGGATAATGAATCGAGAAATTGAAGGAATTGTCAAGTTTGGTGGAGGAAGCCTGATGATATGGGATTGTTTCACAGCCAAAGGCATTGGATACTTGACCGGTATCGATGGTGATTTCAATGCTGAGCTAGCTACGTGTGAGTATCCTACAAGGTAAGTTACTTTGTACACTCAACTACTATGGGTATGAAAGGGACAACATAGTGTTCTAGCAAGACAACAACCTGAAGCAAACAGTGAGATTGGGGAAGAAATGGTTCATTGACAATGAAGTAGTCCCCAGACACAGTAGTCCCACAGTCCCCAGACCTCAACCCAATCGAACACTTGTGGGTAGAAGTGAAGAAAAAAAAGTATACAGACCCAAGTGAGGTGTTCAGTGTGCACCAAGTATGGGAACGTGTATATGAGACCCGGAATCAGATTTTGGTCGAGACATACTTGAATCTAATAGAGAGCAGCCCAGAAGGATTCAGGCAGTGCTGAAAGCCAAAGGGGATTTACAAAACAGTAAGAAAATAATAAAAATAAAAATGAAAGTATTCAGGAGGAAAACAGTAACAATGCAGTGACATGACAAGAATCTTCATAACTAATTATATGCTAAATAGTCAAATTTATGAATGAGCTAGCCAAGATAATTGTCAATAAAATGATGGTAGTCTCACATTCGAATCAGTAGTGGATTGTGAGATATCGAGCCTGAAAGTCAAGAGTTCAAAACAAAGTTACCCTTTTGCTCTTCTTTATGTATTCTTGTACATAGGAGCAGTATTATAGTAGTTATATTCTTGTATATAGGAGCAGTATTATAGTAGTTATATTCTTGTACATAGGGGGCAGTATTATAGTAGTTATATTCTTATACATAGGAGCCGTATTAGAGTAGTTATATTCTTGTATATAGGAGCAGTATTATAGTAGTTATATTCTTGTACATAGGAGCAGTATTATAGTAGTTATATTCTTGTACATAGGGGGCAGTATTATAGTAGTTATATTCTTGTACATAGGGGCAGTATTATAGTAGTTATATTCTTGTACATAGGGGCAGTATTATAGTAGTTATATTCTTGTGTAAGTAGGTGCAGTATTATAGTAGTTATATTCTTATACATAGGAGCAGTATTATAGTAGTTACATTCTTATACATAGGAGCAGTATTATAGTAGTTATATTCTTATACATAGGAGCAGTATTATAGTAGTTATATTCTTATACATAGGAGCAGTATTATAGTAGTTATATTCTTATACATAGGAGCAGTATTATAGTAGTTATATTCTTATACATAGGAGCAGTATTATAGTAGATATATTCTTGTACATAGGAGCAGTATTATAGTAGTTATATTCTTGTACATAGGAGCAGTATTATAGTAGTTATATTCTTGTACATAGGGGCAGTATTATAGTAGTTATATTCTTATACATAGGGGCAGTATTATAGTAGTTATATTCTTGTACATAGGGGCAGTATTATAGTAGTTATATTCTTATACAAAGAGGGAGTATTATAGTAGATATATTCTTGTATATAGGAACAGTATTATAGTAGTTATATTCTTATACATAGGGGCAGTATTATAGTATATATATTCTTGTATATAGGAGCAGTATTATAGCAGTTATATTCTTGTACATAGGAGCAGTATTATAGTAGTTATATTCTTGTACATAGGAGCAGTATTATAGTAGTTATATTCTTGTACATAGGGGCGGTATTATAGTAGTTATATTCTTGTACATAGGGGCAGTATTATAGTAGTTATATTCTTGTACATAGGGGGTAGTATTATAGTAGTTATATTATTGTACATAGGAGCAGTATTATAGTAGTTATATTCTTGTACATATGGGGCAGTATTATAGTAGTTATATTCTTGCACATCAATCAATACTCCAAAATATGGATATTTTTTTCTTATTTAATACTAATGAACTGTTATTAACTCATGCTTCACAGCTTATTGAAGACAATCCCTTGGGTGCTATGTGTAAGGGAATCCTAGAGCTTGGGACATATGAAATCAGTAAGTAGTTTTCTTCCATGTTTTAGAGAAGAAAACATGGACATTTGTATCTAGTAATACGATAGTGACTATGATCAATTGGGATTATTTAGCTTGAACAGATAATGTCTTAGTGAGAGGTCACACAACAGAGAGATAATTTGGGGGGTTGGAGGGGCTCTACTGCTCATTGGCTGGGGAATGAAGAATTTCTGTATACAATATATTGATATCTATATCCCTCCTAAGTAGCACGATTACTCCTCTTTAGACTATAATCAAAAAAGCAGTTCCAAGTTTGACGTTGATGATCTTGAAAAAAACATTTAAGTTTATCATTATTTTAACATTTACTTTTTAACAGAGAAACTGTCACAAGGGAAACAGAACAAAAAGTTTGTCTTTTCGCTTGAACCCAAAGATCCAAAGGATCCCTCAGTAGATTTTGCAACTGAGAAATTGGAGGAGCTTTTTGAATGGTACAACAATATCCATACAATAATACACGAAAAAGGAGCAGAGGTAAGAGAGGGTGGGATCTGGAAGAGATACTGACCCTATTCACCATCAGGGGAGGTTATGTGGTAATTATGAAAGTGAAAGTTAGGATAGAGATCGTGACAACCAGCAAGAAGTGCATGCAGCTCTGGAGTATAATACAGGATGTAGCTCAGGATCAGTAATGTAATGTATGTACACAGTGACTGCACCAGCAGAATAGTGAGTGCAGCTCTGGAGTATAAATCAGGATGTAGCTCAGGATCAGTAATGTAATGTATGTACACAGTGACTGCACCAGCAGAATAGTGAGTGCAGCTCTGGAGTATAAATCAGGATGTAGCTCAGGATCAGTAATGTAATGTATGTACACAGTGACTGCACCAGCAGAATAGTGAGTGCAGCTCTGGAGTATAAATCAGGATGTAGCTCAGGATCAGTAATGTAATGTATGTACACAGTGACTGCACCAGCAGAATAGTGAGTGCAGCTCTGGAGTATAATACAGGATGTAAATCAGGATCAGTAATGTAATGTGTCTACACAGTGACTGCACCAGCAGAATAGTGAGTGCAGCTCTGGGGTATAATACAGGATGTAACTCAGGATCAGTAATGTTATGTATGTACACAGTGACTGCACCAGCAGAATAGTGAGTGCAGCTCTGGAGTATAATACAGGATGTAACTCAGGATCAGTAATGTAACGTATGTACACAGTGACTGCACCAGCAGAATAGTGAGTGCAGCTCTGGAATATAATTTAGCACATACCATATATACTCGAGTATAAGCCGACCCGAGTATAAGCCGACCCCCCTAGTTTTGCCACAAAAAACTGGAAAAACTTATTGACTTGAGTATAAGCCTACGGTGGAAAATGCAGCAACTACCGGTGAATTTCAAAAATAAAAATAGATGCTCAATACCGTTCATTATGGCCCCATAGCTGTGCCATATAGTGATCTGCACCGTTCATTATTGCCCCATAGCTGTGCCATATAGTGCTCTGCACCGTTCATTATTGCCCCATAGCTGTGCCATTTAGTGCTCTGCACCGTTCATTATTGTCCCATAGCTGTGCCATATAGTGCTCTGCACAGTTCATTATTGACCCATAGCTGTGCCATATAGTGCTCTGCACTGTTCATTGTTGCCCCATAACTGTGCCATATAGTGCTCTGCACCATTGATTATTGTCCCATAGCTGTGCCATATAGTGCTCTGCACCGTTCATTATTGCCCCATAGCTGTGCCATATAGTGCTCTGCACCGTTCATTATTGCCCCATAGCTGTGCCATATAGTGCTCTGCACCGTTCATTATTGCCCCATAGCTGTGCCATATAGTGCTCTGCACCGTTCATTATTGCCCCATAGGTGTGCCATATAGTGCTCTGCACCGTTCATTATTGCCCCATAACTGTGCCATATAGTGCTCTGCACCGTTCATTATTGCCCCATAGCTGTGCCATATAGTGCTCTGCACCATTCATTATTGCCCCATAACTGTGCCATATAGTGCTCTGCACCGTTCATTATTGCCCCATAGCTGTGCCATATAGTGTTCTGCACCGTTCATTATTGCCCCATAGCTGTGCCATATAGTGCTCTGCACTGTTCATTATTGCCCACTAGCTGCAATATAGTGCTCTGTGCCGTTCATTATTGCCCCATAGCTGCCATATAGTGCTCTGTGCCGTTCATTATTGCCCCATAGCTGCCATATAGTGCTCTGCACCGTTCAGTATTGCCCCATAGCTGTGCCATAGAAAGCTCTGCCATTGCTGCTGCTGCTGCAATAAAAAAAAAAGCCATACTCACCTCTCTTGCTGCAGCTCCTCAGCGTCCCGTCCCGGCGGCTCTCCGCACTGACTGATCAGGCAGAGGGCGGCGCTCACACTATATGCGTCATCGCGCCCTCTGACCTGCACAGTCAGAGCAAGAGGACGCGAAGACAGAGCGGAGCCGGGAAGATGGAGCGACGCCCGGCGTGTGGAACGGGGATAGGTGAATATTACATACTTACCTGCGCCCGGCGTCCCGCTCCCTCTGCCTGTCACACGGTCTTCGGTGCCGCAGCCTCTTCCTCTATCAGCGGTCACCGGCAGCGCTGATTAGAGAAATGAATATGCGGCTCCACCCCTATGGGAGGTGGAGCCGCATATTCATTTCTCTAATCAGCGGTCCCACGTGACCGCTGAACAGGGGAAGAGCTGCAGCACCGAAGACCGTGTGACAGGCAGGGGGAGCGCCAGGACCGCCGGGACTAGGTGAGTATGCCTCAGCGCCCTCTCCCGCCGACCCTGCCGCCCACCGTGACTCGAATATAAGCCGAGAGGGGCACTTTCAGCCCAAAATTTTGGGCTGAAAATCTCGGCTTATACTCGAGTATATACGGTAACTCGGGATCAGTATGAGATAAACATGACTAGATATTTTGAGTCTATGTAGTTATAAACTGTAAAAATAGTATTCAAAAGGAAGACATTCATAAAAGGTTAGAAAATGCAAGTCTATACTACTATAAAACTAGTTGATTATTATACTTCCAAATCCTCACCTACCATACACATAACATTCTCTGCTTGACCGTGCATATACACTGCTCAAAAAATGAAGGGAACACTTAAACAAAATAATATAACTCCAAGTAAATTAAGCTTCTGTGAAAACAAACTGTCCACTTAGGAAGCAACACTATTTGACAATCAATTTCACATGCTGTTGTGCAAATGGAATAGACAACAGATGAAAATTATTGGCAATTATCAATGCAAATTGCCTCTTCTGAGAAAAAGAGGACTTAAACTCTATAGCGCCACCTGTTGGAAGTAGCGATCCT
Source organism: Ranitomeya imitator (assembly GCF_032444005.1). Lineage (NCBI taxonomy): Eukaryota > Metazoa > Chordata > Amphibia > Anura > Dendrobatidae > Ranitomeya > Ranitomeya imitator. The sequence continues at coordinate 136,260,807 of NC_091290.1, forward strand.
ACAAGTCACAATCAACCCTTTACCGAGTCGTGCAATATGACTTAGGATAAAAGCCAAATCACTATCTCAATTCGCAGACACGGTGTTTCGGGCTGTTGGCCCTCATCAGTGCGAAACATGAGAATGGATTTGGCTATTATCAAGCCACCCTCAATAAAGGAGTGGTTCTGCAGGTGGGGACCACAGACCACATCTCAGTACCAATTCTTTCTGGCTAATGTTTTGGTCACTTTTGAATGTTGGTTGTGCTTTCACACTCGTGGTAGAATGAGACGGACTCTACAACCCACACAAGTGGCTCAGGTAGTGCAGCTCATCCAGGATGGCACATCAATGCGAGATGTGGCAAGGTTTGTTGTGTCTGTCAGCGTAGTGTCCAGAGGCTGGAGGCGCTGCCAGGAGACAGGCCAGTACACCAGGAGACGTGGAGGGTGCCGTTGGAGGGCAACAACCCAGCAGGACCGCTACCTCAGCCTTTGTGCAAGGAGGAACAGGAGGAGCACTGCCAGAGGCCTGCAAAATGACCTCCAGCAGGTCACAAATGTGCATGTGTCTGCACAAATGGTTAGAAACAGACTCAATGAGGATGGTCTGAGTGTCCGCTGTGCAGGACCCTTGGCATTTGCCACAGAACACCAGGATTGGCAAATTCCCCACTGGCACCCTGAGTTCTTCACAGATGATAGCAGGTTCACACTGAGCACATGTGACAGAGTCTGGAGACGCCGTGGAGAGCGATCTGCTGCCTGCAACATCCTTTAGCATGACTGGTTTGGCAGTGGGTCAGTAATGGTATTGTCACGATTGGACTGGCGGGTAAACTGGGACCAGGGGCACCTTTCCTGGCCCTATCTCTATGGGGCGCCCTATCTTGTCCTGTTCCCTGGGATACCTTAGATTGCGAGGATGCCGGGGCCTCCGCCCTCGCCATGTCTCCTGACTGCCGCCCTGCGTCTGTCCCCCTCCCCACCCGGGGAAGAGAGGCGCTACCGTGTACAACAGTACACCAATCAGACAAACGGGAACAAAGACAAGGGTAAAAAGAAAACTCCACTCACACAAAATATGCTCTCACAAATAACAAAGGTATCCACCAGGGTGTGAAGGGCGGGGAAGGTAAATAAAGCAGGTAAGGATGAGGAATTTTCCAAGCGTACAAACCATACAACTGTCGCACAATAAATTCCTCCAGCTCTCCAAACACCAGCTCCTCACTACTCCAGGTCTATCTAGCAAGTGCTATCTCAGACAAAGATCTGACCAGAAGGCCTGGCTTTTATAGGAGAGAGGAGTGGCTAACTGAGCACAGCTGAAACCAGGAATTTCCACATGGCCTATTAACCCTTGTCCTGCTGAAAGAAAACAAAACACCTTTAATACACAGAAGTGTTTCTTCTCAGCGAAGAAGCAGAAGCCGTCAGACGCTGTGGTCTTCTGGTACTGCTCTGTCGCGGTAACTCCGTGACAGGTATGGGGTGGCATTTCTTTGGAGGGTCGCACAGCCCTCCATGTGCTCGCCAGAGCTAGCCTGACTGCCATTAGGTACCGAGATGAGATCCTCAGATCCCTTGTGAGACCATATGCTGGTGCGGTTGGCCCTTGGTTCCTCCTAATGCAGGACAATGCCAGACCTCATGTGGCTGGAGTGTGTCAGCAGTTCCTGCAAGATGAAGGCATTGAAGCTATGGACTGTCCCACCCGTTCCCCAGACCTGAATCCCATTGAACACATCTGGGACATCATGTCCGCACCATCCACCTTCACGTTGCACCACAGACTGTACAGGAGTTGGCAGATACTTTAGTCCAGGTCTGGGAGGAGATCCCTCAGGAGACCATCCGCCGCATCATCAGGAGCATGCCCAGGCATTATAGGGAGATCATACAGGCACGTGGAGGCCACACACCCTACTAAGCATCAGTTCCTTGTCTTGAGGCATTTTACTGAAGTTGGATCAGCCTGTAACTTCATTTTCCACTTTGATTTTGAGCATCATTCCAACTCCAGACCTCTGTGGGATATTAGTTGTGATTTTCGTTGATCATTTTTAGGTTTTATTGTTCTTAACCCATTCCACTATGTAATGAAAAAAGATTTACAACTGGAATATTTCATTCAGTGATATCTACGATGTGGGATTTTAGTGTTCCCTTTATTTTTTTGAGCAGTGTAGTTGTACTATTTGTACTCAGTGGGGAATAGGTCCAACATGCCCTACCCTGTTTTCGCTCTTTTCATCTAGCTTTAGGGTATAGTCGGTAGACTTCCAATGTGTATGGCCAACTTTAGTACACATTTAACCAGTCGGATGTTTGCTTTTGGCCTCTTGCTTGAATTTTATGCTAGTACTTATAGGCCGACCACATATTAGTAATTATTAGACCATTCTATGCCCCTCATCATTAGGATTTTTTTGACCCCCATGTCACTTTTGACCTCTGTGTTACTGGATAGGCCTTGCTAACATGCAGTCTACCCCACTTTCCAGATCATATTCACATGGAGCATTGACATGATGTGATTGTCTCAGCGCATCATTCCCCAGCCAGCGCCTAATCAGCATAAGCCATATCTGCAGAGCAAATTAGCAGTTTCATTTACAGCACAATTCACTGCTGGACCTCTCTGGGTAAAAGGGTTAAGGGCTACGAGATTATGTTGTTTTTTTTATTATAATAAGCAAAATTAGGTTTCAATCAGCTCCTAATGCAAACATCTGGAGTTAAGTGACTCTGACATCAGCCACTTGTCTTGATTGCTAGCGACATGAATATGTTTAATCGCAATTGGCATATTATACATTTTAAATTGCTTTTCCCATTGACTTTAACAACCCCCATACATATTTATGTCCCTGCCTCACACTGCTACAAAAAAAGTCTCTTTATTTAAAGTTTAATTTATCAATTTGTTGGTTAATATATCTTTTTTTTCAGGCTGGGTTTACACCTAGCAGTCAACACGCAGATCTAGCACCATAGGTCTGGTCACCAGTCGCTTCATAACAATTGCTCCAGAGTTCTCCTATTGATTGCAAATGGAGCAGCTTTTTATTAATGGCTGCATGGTTCTGTACAAACCCCATGGCATGGAATATACCATTTACATGATTTGTGGTCACCTTTAGTTACGGTAATTAAATTGCACTAACCTTCAGCCTGCAATCTTCAGTCCTTTTATTTTCAGAGCTCCCCCCCTCCCCAATATAAGGTTATAATAGTTTGCAGCCTGATTCAAGGCTAAAATGTATCTTTTGTAGGAGTGTCTCTCACAGTAATATAGGCTGGATGGTGATGTTTGTTTGTATCCAGGGTACCTCTGTCTTCAATAGCTAGTTAATATATCAGCACGGCATCTTTTCTGCACTCATTTCCTTGTGATTTGATCCTTATCTATAGACTGTTTTCTCTGCCCTCTTTGAGACTGTATATGCTTTCACCCCTCTCTATATTGTGGAGATCTGTGTATAACACAGGTTTACAGAATATGTATATCAAATAACAAAGCTATCCTATCTTTAACACTACTAGAAAAAAGAGGAAGCAGAAGGCTATGAGGATCACGAGCCTAGCTCTGATAAGATTTGTAACAGTCTTGCAGCTCATTCAGCTCATTCAGCTCAATAAAGGCCTAAGGGCATATTTGCTCTGGCCCAAAATCATGAATGATTTTTCCTAGAAATCTTGTTTCTTGGTAATTGGCAAATGTAAACAGGCTGCTAATCAGCCAACAAGCAAGCAACTCATTCGATTGTTGGGTGAAGCTTGCTTAAAAATCATTGTTCTCGGCAGCACATTGTCCTACGTAAACAGGACTTGTGCTGTCGCAAACACTCACAGTCTATGCACACACAATGATTATTACTGATGGTTCTGTTTGAATGGGAAGTGCGGTCAGCCTGTTTAAACAGGCTATTAAACAATCACCAATTGGCAAACATGTGGCAGCTCATGTAACAGCCAACATCAGCTACTGTAAACCCCGCCAAAGACAGCAGGAAAGTGGTAGTCATTTTTTAATGAAGGTTATTGAGAAAGCAGATTATCTTTGTAATGTATAATAATGCAGTTTAGCCATTCTTTTTCTTATTTTTTCCTCCTTGCCTTCCAGGAACCATAACTTTTTGTATTTTTTTTCCCATTGGCATAAAAGGGCTTATTTCTGCAGAATGAATTAATTTGAACAATATGATTAATTTTCCCTTATTGAAAAACATCCATGTCTGGTAGAATTGTGTTTATCTGTGTAGTTTTGAGGGACTTTTCCTATGTATTAAATGTTGGGGGGAGGAGAACTTATCAAAAAAATTAAAAATTCTACCATTTTGATTTTTTTAAATTCTTTTTGGCGATCATCGTACAGGATAAATATGATAATATTTATTAGTTCGGACAGTCCTGGATGCGGCGATCTAAAATATATTTGTTTTGTTTACGGTTTGGTAAATGGGGGATGAGGTCAACATATGTATATATGAGCAACACTTTCATGGTCTCCTGCTGGATTCAATATTTTGGCCTCCGTCAATGACCAATCATAGGCTACTCGCATCAATACTAAATCAATGGAGGCCAGTATGCAGAGACTAGCAGTCCAATGTCGCCTTATGCATATGGCATCGGTGAGCTATCCTCTGGATAGGTCATCACCAGATCAATGGAGGTCCACCACCCGGCTGGAGGTAAACTTTAAAGGGGTTTCCAGGCTTAAGCTACAGTATCCAAGAATGACCACTACACAGGGTACGGAGCTGTGCTGTTTTCGCTCCTTCGGGACCAGGTTCCAGCTGATTATTGGAGTGTCAGGTATTGGACCCAAAAAAACGGAAATTGATGACCTACCCTGATGAAAGATAGTATTCATGGACAGCCTTACTTTGCATTCATGTACTCTATCATATATTGTTTCATACACTGGGTTGGGTTTCTTTATCTTCGTCTTACAGTCCTAGGGGCTTCAGACCTAAATCCCTGGATCCAGTCATAAAAATAGAATCAAAGCAATTAATAATATGGCTTCCATTATCATTCTGATAGTTCATTACTATCCTTCAGAAGAGTGAATTAAAGAGGCAGTGATAAATTCCATGGTAGTGTACCATTTGGCTCCTCATTCGTCACGCTAACCTAATTGTCTCACATGTTCCTATCTACAGGACTTTTTCATCAGGACTTGCGAGAAGAATCAGGTTATTGCAAGAGAGTTGTCTGAAATGGTGATTTACTGCAAACCGACGAGCGAGGCCAAGGACAATCTAGGTAATGCTGAAGTTGTTCCTCCGTAGTGCTGGACCTTGTTTGAGTCTCCAGCCCTGGTCTTCACAGGTTGTTCAATGGGATTTCTAAATAATCGTATGTAGTAACTAGGGTTGGATCCTCATGCAGTTAAGGTCATAGACCTATTATCACTCACCCAAGTCATGATACCATTAAGTTACATGAATATGTTTTTCTCCTTTTTTTTTCTACACACAACAGAAAACTTTGAAGTTGTAACTTATGCTACTAAAAAGGAAGCTGACAGAAGTTTTATGCTGCCCATAGTTCAGCTCACTCCATACAGGCAGCAGAGAAAACAATTTGAAAAATGGTCTGCCCCAACTCTTGGTAGAGACCCGCCCTTATTTCCTGTAAAGAGATACCCGCCCTCACTTCCTGTAGAGTGAGACACGCCCCCACTTTCTGTACCGAGAAAGAGTCTCTACAGTAAGTGGAGGCAGGTCTTAGTCTCTCTACAGGAAGTTGGGGTGAGTCTAAGACCTGCCGCCACTTCGTGTAGAGAGAAAGACTGCCCCCATTTCCTGTAGAGAAAGACCTCCCTCCACTTCCTGCAGAGACTAAGACCTGCCCCCCCCACTTTCTGTAGAAGTAGACCTCCCTCCACTTCCTGCAGAGACTAAGACCTGCCCCCACACTTCCTGTGGAGATAGACCTCCCTCCACTTCCTGCATAAAACTAAGACCTGACACCCACTTCCTGTAGAGATAGACCTCCCCCCACTTCCTGCAGACACTAAGACCTGCCCCCACATCCTGTAGAGACAGACCTCCCTCTACTTCCTGCAGATACTGAGACCTGCCCCCCACTTCCTGTAGAGAGAATAAGGCTCTCCCCTGACTTCCTGTAGAGACTATGAGCTGACCCCCTTCCTGTAAAGACTAAGACGTGCCCCTATTTCCTGTCGAAACACTAAGACCCATCCCCCTTGAAGAAGAGTCCAGGTACGTGGTGAAGAGTCCACTGGGCAGCTTCTCTCTGTCTAGGTTACTAATACAGAGAAACAGTCAAGCCAATTTGCCCAAGAGAAGCCATAAAAAAACACTCAATGGACTCTGTTTGTCCTCCTTCAGGACTATTCTCCAGATTCCTTTTTTTTTAAGCCACATTTTTCCTTAAGCACTACAGAGCTTCAGAAGATTAAAGGGGTTTCCAGTTTTGTTTTATTAATTTAAAAAAAAAAAAGTACAGTGGGGAGTCACACTGATAAGATAAGAGGAAAAGAAAGGATGCTGAACCGAGAATCTGCTCCAGCGCTGCTTCTCTGGCGGTCTCTGCCATAATACAATTGATGAAGCCAGGACCACTAAACACCTGACTTGCTCCAGCGTCAGGAGACTGGTGGTGAAGATGTCATCACCCCTGGTCTGACAGAGACCGTCAGAGCAACAACTCTGGAGCATGGAGCAGTTCCTGGGGTGAATAAAGCTTCTTTTCTTTTTTTACTAGCCTTGTTCGTCACTTTACATTAAAAAAAATATATATCACAGCTGGAAATCCTCTTTAACATTAGCTTTCTGTAAAGGAGCCTGCCTGGCGGTCGTGTTCGGTGGTATATAGATGCTGATAGGTTCACTTTGAAAAATAGTAAAGCCGCAGTTATTTTTGTATAGAAGAAATGCAGCTGCAATCCATTACTACTTCTTAAACTTTCCCGCAGAGTTTTAGAAATTTTTGCAAGGTATTTTCATCCCTATATGACCTTCATCTAAATGAATATAACTGGATTGATTGTTAGTCATCTATGGTGCTGGTCATGTATCACAGTTATAATGATGAGGATACGACCCAACAGCTTCTTAATTAGAGATGATACACTCAGTGTCTTCTAAAGAAACAACCAGAAAACAGTTCAAGGATGTGAAAAGACTGACTGATGTGTCAGTTTTATTTTTCTTAGAAACAGTGCCACTTTTGCCCATAGGATGTGAAGGGTACTGCAGAACAGCCATATTTAAAGTGTGCTTGGCATTTCATCCTTCATTACCCAGCATGCACTTCTCCTACAACTGTCCAATAGTCTGCCTGCCTTGGAAGCCTGTGTCACTTCCTGTATCAGGTGGCCATAAAGGGAAGCAGGAGTAGAGATACAAAGATCCACCCCCATTTCCTGTAGAGACAAAGAACCATTCTCATTTCTTGTAGAGAGACAAAGACATGGTCCCACTTTCTGTAGAGTGACAAAGACCTGCCTCCACTTCCTGTAGAAATACAAAAACCTATTGCTACTTCCTGTACAAAGGCAATTTCCTGCCCCCACTTCCTAAAGAAATACAAATACATTCCCCCACTTCCTCTAGAAATACAAAGACCTGCTTCCACTTCCTTTAGAGAAAACAAAACCTGCTGACTTCCTGTAGGGAGAGACTAAGACCCGTCCCCCAGTTCCTGCTAGTTAGAAAGACCTGCCTCACTATCTGTAGAGTTAGACGTGCCCACTATTTCTGTAGTGTAGAGTCACAAGGACCCAACCTCACTCCCTGAAGAAAGACAAAAATCCATCTTTACCTTTTATAGAGACAGAGATGCCTCAACTTCCTGTAGTAAATCAAAGGACTGCACCATGCTTCCTGCAGAGAAAGACCTTCCTCCACTTCCTGTATACAAAGACCTGCCCCTTGTCCTGCAGAAAGACAAAGACCTGCCCCCACTTCCTGTAGAAAAATAAAGATCCGCCCCCACTTCCTGCTAGTTACAAAACCCGCCCACACTTCCTGTAGAGAGTTAGACCCATCCCCACTTGATATAGCGAGACTAAGAACCACCCCTACTTCCTGAAGCGAGATAAAGACTTGCTCACACTTTCTGTCCAAAGACAAAGCCCTCATCTCAACTTCCTGTAACTGTTTCTCAGTATCTCTGCTATTACTGGTGGATTACACTTGCCAACAGGCAGTGGACAATCACTCAGAAAAGTGGCAGGTACTTTGAACTGAATTTTCATGTTTTAGGTGTATTTTGCGATTTATTAGTCATCACATTGGTTTTCAGAAGTCATTTTTAATTGGCTGAAATATATTGAGATGAGCGTAACGTGAGTAGATCTGATGTGTTCCCTGATGTGTTTTTTTTCTGACAATTGTTTTGGACTCTCCTACAGTCCCCTTAAGTAATCTGATCACTTAACTTACCCATGTCATACTTTAGGTTGTTTTGGTTGCTCATCGCTGGCACTTTCATAAATGGACAGTTTGGGAAATTTAGATTAAAAACATGAGAACGGCATTGTTGCCAACAAATCTATTTGTTGGAGAGATTTGGCTAATGAGTTTAATAGCGCGTAGTTCAGAACTTTCTACAGGAGAAGGCATTGCCTAATTTATGACTCGGTGACAGTTTCCCAAGCGTAATAACTTGTTTCTTTCTCGACATAAATATATTCCATTCTCCCGCCTCGAGCAGGTCCAATTAAAATAACTCATTTAATTATGCAATTATTTTAACTGTCTGGTAATGAGTAATCTGGGGGCTGGCAATTATGAAAGTTCACCTAAGCACATGGTGAAGGTTGCAAATATATATTTTCCATCAATGACAGCTGAAGGTGCGAGTGACAGTTTGAGGTGCCCCTCAAACTCTAGGAAATGAATATGTAAATGAAGATATTAGCATATTTCTGTGTTACTGTCCAGGCGCCGTCGTCAATTACGTTCTATATTTTTAGCGTTTTAGCTGCATTATTAGAAAGCTACAAGTATATCTGCATGGGCATCTTCTGACAAACTCCTCCCTGTTCCATAGGATCTGGGTAGAGAGCATTAAAGGGGCTGATTTTTTTTTATTAAAGGGGTCAATAAAAAAAAAAAATCTCATCCTAGCTCCCCTCTGCGGCAACTGATTGGCAGCAGTCACATGTATGTAACATAATGTGGTTAGTTTGTGCATCCTGGTTTGGTGATACAGCATGTGACTGCTGCCAATCACTCAGTGACTAATGCGTCACATCGCCAGCTAATGATTGGCTGCAGTGGTCTCATCATTTTTCAGCATTCTAGTCTATTAAAATAAAAAAAAAGTAATGGGAAATCCCTATAATAAAATAAAATGAGTAAAAGAAATAAAGGTTGCCTTCCACACACTTCAAAAAGTAGGGGCACATGTAATGAAGACATAAGTCTGCATAGCAGCTGTATACCCCAAACGGTAAGATGTTTAAGGCAATTAAAAAGTTGCAAAAGTGTGCATACCCTTTGAATTATCGTATGGGACCTTAACTAAATGATAAGGTCATGTTCTTAAAAAAAAAATATTTAGCCACATGTCTGTTATATCTTTTTCTGGGGATGAAACTAATAATAACCAAGTTTCAGGAATAGAGAGGAGTGGATCGATTGGTGGGAATCCGGCCCACGAATCTGTTGGCATCCCTTGTATGGCATTTGATTTGTCAGGGCTGGTGCAATACCATCTTTTGCTCACTCACAGTCACAGATGTCGTCACGCCAGCCCTGGCTAATCAAAAGTGGTGCTGGGGACGACAGAAAGTAAGAGATTTGGGGGCCTCCCGTCTAGCCGCCATGTGCCACTGACCCAGACCAGAGTCCCGCGAATTTGATCCACTCAAGTCAGTAGTTGTCACCCCAGCTAAGCTGTACATATTGACAAGTGTATGGTATAAATTTTGCATGCGGATATGGTTGCAAATTCCTACTTTTATTATCAATGTCTTATTTTTTATATATATATATATATATATATATATATATATATATATATATATATATATATATATATGTATTTACAGAGAGACCCGATTTTCGAGAAATAAGATCGTTTGTCGAGAATAAAGCAGAAAGTATCTCAAGGCAGAAAGGCAGTGAGCTCGTGAGATACAACCGCAAAGCTTTAACCCGGGTCTACCCCAAGGGACCGCGAGTCGACTCCTCCAACTATGACCCTCTGCACCTATGGCAATGCGGAGCCCAAATGGTGGCTCTAAACTACCAGACACCAGGTACCAACTTTTTCTCTATTTTTAAAATAAATAACAAGTGAATATTCTGGTTTAAATGCCGCTGTTCTCCTGAATCTGGAGACGTTCTTCTTATGTTCCTGCACTTTTCGGTTCCTGAGATACTGCCCCCTCTTCCCTGTATACAAATATATTGTTTTAGCCAAGCAGGCGTAGTCCTAGAGAACACACATCCAGACACTTGAAGACCACACCCACTTGGAAAATAGATTTATCTACAAGGAAGTGGACACCAAAAACAAAACACATTCAGGAGAACTGTACCCGCATCAATTGGAGGAATAAGCTCTTGTCCAAATGAACTTTTCCTGTCCAGCATTATTCCCCCCAGAAATATAATTTCTTGTCTTCTCCTCCTCTATTTCCAGATCGATACATGCAAATAAATAATTCCATGTTCGCCCACAACGGCCGATGTGGGTACATCTTACAACCAGAGTGTATGAGACAAGACGCTTATGACCCGACTGTTTCCAAGAGACGGGCACAAATGGTTTTAACAATTAGGGTAATAAAAAGAATAATTAGGGCATAATGGCTGACCTAACGTAAGTTTGGATGTAACATGAAGCTAAATAGGATAAATAAGGATTGGTTCACTCTCTCAGGTCATCGGAGCTCGCCATCTGCCAAAGCCGGGCCGTGGTATTGCCTGTCCATTCGTAGAGGTAGAGATATGTGGAGGTGAATACGACAACAACAAGTTCCGGACCAGCGTAGTCAGTGAGTACGAGACTTTTCTTAAAGTCTCTTAAAGTCTGTACACCTCCTTTACTTCCCAAAACTCAAATTTAGGCATCTTTCTAAACAGTCTTAATAAAAAGAAAATATATTTATATATATATATATATATATATATAGCTTAGTGATCTGCAAATCAAGATACAAATCCAACAGGACTTCTGCTGATGGATGTGAAGGCTGTATTTTCTCTCTCCCTCCCTTCTCTCCCCCTCCCTTCTCTCCAGTATTAGAGATAGTAGTAGGGAGAAAAAAGAAGCATCTACAGTGTCAGTGAGGGCAGAGAAAAAGGCTACAGAAAACACATGGCGAGGATACAAGTGTAGGATAGAAGCTGTGATGACATGAGCTAATACATAGATCCCATCCAGCCTATATTACTGTGAAAGACACTCCCTAAAAATAAAAATCTGAAGCTTGTATTAGGCTACATACTAGGTGGTCTGAAAATGAATAAAATAAGGCAGATTGCACTTTTAAATGCAGTCCCAACTCTCTCCTTCCCTTCTCTCAGTTTTAGAGATAGCATCAGTGAGGGGAAGGGAGTCATACACAGATCTCTGCAGAGTGGAGAGGGGGGCATCTACATCCTCAGCGAGGGCAGAGAAAACAGGCTACAGATCAGGAGGGAAAACTCATGGAAAGGATACAAGTGCTGGATATTAGCTGTGCTGGCATATAAGCTAATAGATACACACACAAATGCCATACAGCCTATATTACTGGGACACTCACTAGGGAGAAAAGTCTTACACTTGTATTAGGCTACAGGCTACATATCTGGGGGTCTGAAAGCGAAGGAAAGAATGAAGATTGCACACTGAAATGCAATGCAATTTTATTAAAAGTAAGGATAAATATAAAATACAAAAAAAATCTAAAAAAGGTGTTCATATACTCTAGAGCAACAGAATGCAATTGGTGAACGATAATATTATACTGTATTTTCCAATAAAGTGACGTCATATCGCTAGCATTACCACCGGCAGACATCTGTCACTAATTCTGGAAATGAAGGGGATTGCAGCACTAGTGAAGCTCTGTGTCCACTTTCCTGTACCATTTTTCCTGTACCGTTCCTTGCCATGCAGGGAATTACACCGAGCTTCATTTACACCCAGAGATTATTTCTGAAATTTAATGTCTAGATGACAATGGCTTAAACCCAGTGTGGACCGCCATTCAGCAGCAAGCCTTGTTTGAGATCCATGAACCCGACCTGGCGTTCCTGAGGTTTGTGGTGTATGAAGAAGACATGTTCAGTGACCCAAACTTCTTGGCACAGAGTACATTTCCTTTAATAGGACTAAAAACAGGTATGTATATAGGATATATACCATATATGCATATATATATATACACACACACCATATAACAGTGCTTTCACAGTTATAGTTTAATCAAAGCTGTTTTTTACATTTTTTGCCAAGTAAATCTTTATAAGAGTCAAGAGCACAATTTAATTTCCATTTACTTTAAGGGAATCTGTCAGCAGGTTTTGCCGAGTAATCCAAGAGCAGCCTGACATAGAGACCAAGAGCCTGATTCCAGCAATATGTCACTTACTGGGCTGCTTGATGCAGTTTTGATAAAATCTCTGTTTTTCTCTTAGCACAGCTCGGAACGCGGAGCTGTGTATAACCCCGCCCACACCACTGATTGGCAGTTTGCACAGGAATTTGCCAATCAGTGGTGTGGGCGGGGTTACACATTAGCTGGACTTCCTTGCACGTGTCCTCTTGTGATAATCTCCTGCTGGCAAAACACTGATTGCATTAAAACTACAGCAAACTGCTGAGCAAGTGACATATCTCTGGAATCAGTATCTGTACTCCTACATCATGCTACTCTCAGATTAAATAGCAAAAACCTACTGAGAGATTCCCTTTAAATTATACAACTAGGCTGTAAATACGACTACAACTAGCTCCGAATCAACTCAATAAGGCAAAAAAAAGCACAATAACAACCTGAGTTTTAGCTTTAGGTGGGTGGGACTGACTATTTACAGTCCAAACAAAAACAGTGATTAGAAAACAAAAGGCATAAAAGAGATAAATATTTGATACATACCAATAAAACAATTTCTTTTCTAAATTTCTTACAAATTTATTTTGGGGAAGCAGGCTTCTGAACAACCAGCTTAAAAAAAAAATTGCACAAATCGTGATTGTAATTGTAATATATTTTCAGGTTACAGATCGGTGCCGCTCAAAAACGGGTATGGTGAAAATATAGAACTGGCCTCCCTTCTTGTCTACTGCAATATAAAAAAAATTTTGGTAAGCTGTCAATTTGTTTTATTTTCCAGGTATCGGATTTAGTTTCCTTATCCCAGAATTGTCACCTTTTAATTGTTTTCTCATACATTTTATACATTTTTATTGGCTGCACTAAAATGCAATAAGATTTTATTTGGCCGATGGCAATTGTGTTTTCTGCATACGGACTGAATGTTGGGGAGATTGGAACCAAGGAAGAGAAGAGAAGTTGCCAAGAGTGGCAAATAAATAATTGTGGGTCTGATGTCAGGGGTTCTCGGGAACATACCATCCAAATTATGAAGATTTCTTAGAATAAAGCCAATTTTTTCCTATACAGTACTTTTTTTTTTTTTCTTAGGGGCAGCCATAGGGATGGGCCATCTATCATCCTCAATGTCTTTCGAAATATCCTCAATAGGCCGCTTTATTCACCGGGAGGAGGGTTTGAAAATATTTTGATGAATCTACGTCGAACCGTGAATTTTTACGACCGTTACAGAGTCAAACCCTCTGCCAATGTAATCTGAATGCGAAATTAAAACACGAGCGGCGGCCCGATCCATCTGTTCTGTGACTTGAAAACCTCCTCAATAAACGGTTATAATTTAATAGTAGGCCTGCTTTGATAAAAAGCACATCTGCAGACACTTAGACGAGAAATGCGAGATCATAAAGCCCTACAGATGGCTCGGGGAAAAAAAAAAAAAAGAAGCAAAACCCCCAACCCAGACATTTCTAGGCCGTGGTAGAAGAAAGCTGTTAAAGACGCTCGCAAATTCTAAATTACGCTTTTGATTACGTTGTCAATTTAGGAAAATTGGGTAATTTTTAAAGAATATCATTCATGTTTTTTTTTTTTTTTGCATTCCAATGCTAATAGGAAGCTTTTCTTTTTCTATCAAATCTGTAAATTTATTTCATTACGGCAACTTGTGAGGTGTCTATGGGGAAGATCTGTAGAGTTATCCAAAGTGATGAGTAGACATTTTACCGTAGACGGTAAACTTTTTTTTTTCTTCCTCCCAGTAGTTCTCTAGTCTTTAAAGATACATTTTTAATTAAATTATTCTTCCAAAATTTTCCGACAAGTATTAATTTGCAAAATTAGGAGGCCAGTAGTGTTGATACTGGTGCTGAGCCATCATACTAACAGCCCTTCTAAAGGCTAATCGCTTCTATCACATACAATTTGCATTTGGGAGGGAGAGTCGCAGGAGCAAGGAGAGTGACAGAATCCAGTCTGTAGGTAGGGATTAGGCCTGTGCAGTCCGTTGGCAAAAAATATAGCGACATTTTTATTTCTTTTTTGGTGGGTGCTGGAAAAATTGAATATATTTTGATCCATCAAGTATTACGTGCTTCGAGATCCCTTTTGTGTGTTATATACCACACCCAAAAATTGTTGAAACATTTTCCTGGGCTACATTTCTCAGCAACACACTATTTTGTAGTGTGAGTACATTTCTGTGATCTCAGTGAACTAAAGCTTTTAAAAATTTTGTAGGCTTTTATTTCTTAGACATACAGTGTTATGTGGTCTGTGAACATTTCTGTGATCTCTAAAACTGAGAAAAAGTATTGAAACATTTATTTGGATTGAATTTAATCGTTATCCATACACTTTTGCGTTCTGTTGCATTACGGTGGAGTAAATTCACAAAAACCGCTTTGATTGCTGCAAGTGACCAATTTTTTTTCTCTTATTAAAAATAAACTTGGTTTCAAGAGACCTAGCAATTACGAAATGCGTAAGGCGTGTGTTAATGAATGGGGAAGTGCTGATGATGGTGCACGCAGATGCCGAGGAAGTGGGGCTGGTGCGACTATGACTATGACTTGCTGGAGCACAAGAAACACGCCCATCACACGACACATAGCTTCCTGTCCCACTTTGTAGGGAGAATCGGTACACCAATTCTGAAGCCAGAGCAGTGTGAACAGGTGGTCGGATAGATAACAGATTATGCTTCCAGCAAACTTAGCAGCACCACCTAGTCTTCCACATGGTCCAGTCTCATCAGCCTAAAATCTGGATCATTTAATCCTCACACCATGTTGATTCCCAGGAGACTAATGATCCCACACTATGAGATGAGGAGCTCTTTACCACAACATTTCTTGATTGTGTACTCTCAACCTGCATGCTCCAACAGGAAGAGGAGGACATGCTGGTTAGCGATGCAAAAAACTTAGAGCAGCCACGGTCACAAGAACATGACGGTGGGGAAAGGCAAATTTGAGATGAGGAGAAGATGATGAGGAGACAGAGTTTCCGCTAATTCTTGTTGTTGTTAAGTCAACAAGTCAGGAGGACCAGTGTGCGGTGCGTGGAGGATGAAATAATCACCGACACAAGCTGGAAAGCAGGCATGAAGAGAGAGGCCAGCAGCGCTGAGGGGGAGAGATCGAGAGCACCAAAACAGACAGAAAGAGGAAATGGAGTGACCAGATGGAGAAGGCGGGCAAATGTTCCGCAGAGCACTGACAGTCCTGAATTTCTCCATCTAAGAGTTGGGTGTTCCCCAGTCTGGGACTTTTTTTTTAAAGAGAATTTTTTTAAAGTGGCAATTTGCAACTTGTGCCATGCCAAGAACAGCAGTGGCCTGACCACTAAAAATCTACCATCACCAGCATGATCAGGCACATGTCACCTAATAACCCAACTCGGTGGGCAGAACGTCTGTATACACGATTGGTGCCATCAGGTGACACTGTCCCCTGTCCATGACACTGGCACAGATGCTTCCTGCCCTGCACCCACCCTTACACATTCTAACTTACCATCATCAGGGACTTCCAAATCATTATCCCAGCCCAGCATCCAGGTGTCACTGCCACAGGCCTTGGAATGAAAAAGAAAGTTCCCAGTCACCTACCCACAGGCCCAAATGCTAAACGGGCTGCTTGCCGTGGAAATGTTGCCATTTAGGCTGGTAGACACGGAGGATTTCCGCTGACTCACAGCGGCAGCCGTCCCTCGGTACTCGGTCCCCAGTTGCTCATATGTTATCTATGCCTTGGAGGTGTGGTGCTGCGGTGCCGCTAGTGTCTTGTCTGAGCGGGTTTTTAGTGCCGCCGGGGGTGTCAAGACAGACAGGGGTTTTAGCCTGTCAGAATAAAGACAGGCTCAGTCTTATAAAAATGAACAAAACCTGGATTAACCCACACTTTTCCATACCACCAGATGATAGCAACACATAAAGTATGCAATATTCAATATTTTAATGAGGCCTGCCATTTGTTGCCTTTCAGGGATGTATGGATGACCCTAATCATATTTTCTATCTAGCTTTGCACTATATGCAAAGCCTTTATGACTGTATAAATACATCAACTACACTTTCAAAATATTTTCGTTCAAAATGTTGTTATGCATTCAATGACTCATCCATAGAGTTTAACACGGTTATTGTTACTTTATGGTGGTATATAAAACATACTGAAAGCGTGGAAAAATAGTTCAGGATTAGATTACTCATCCATACAGTATTACTTGTTTTATTTATCACATTTTTGTGGTAGATAACAGTACAAAAAAGCGCTTGAAATTTTTGCGTGTTTCTTCACATTTCTTACCCATACACTATTCTTGCTTCTGTGATATACATTTTTGCGCTAAAATTTTAGCTGGGTTACATTTCTCAGCCATACATTATTACGTGTTCATGGGTACATTTTGTTGGTATATAACCCAAAATTTTATTGTTATTATATTGATCACCCATAGACTATTCCGTGGTCTGGCATACATTTTATTGCTATATAAGCCTAAAAAAAAAAATTGTTCAAAATTGTATAGGTATTATATTACTCAGCCATAGAGTATTAAATCTTCTTGGGTTAATGTTGTTGCTATATAACCCTCCAAAAACATGTTCCAAATGTATCGGTATTATATTGCTCACCCACAGATTATTCCATGGTCTGGAGTACATTTCTTTGGTATATAATCCTCAAAAAACTGGCTTAAAAAATTTAGGGGGTGTGCACACATTGCAGATTTGGTGTGTTTTTGTTGTGTGTTTTTTTTCTGCGCTGATTAGTGACAAAACCAGAAGCAAAACCTGATGCCAGCAAAGTGAATGAGAAACCTCAAGTGTCATGCACACGTTGAGTATTTTTGACTTCCAGATTTGCTGCAGAAAATAATCTGCAGCGTGTCAATTCTCAGTGCGTTTTTGCCCTGCGCTGTTTACCATTGACTTCACTTCAATTAAAAATTTACCAAACATACGCGTTTGGCATCTGCATGTTTACTGCCAAGAGATGCGCACACATGGTGCAGAAATTTTATCCCATGTGTGCACATATCCTTATCGGTATTATATTGCTCATCCATAGACTATTCCGTGGTCTGGAGGTAATTTCCTTGGCATATAACCCTCAAAAGTGCATAGCCTTTATGAGTCTAGGAGACCAATACATGACAATGTGAACAGAATGTGTAAGACACCCTCCTTCATGTCCAATGCAGGGTGTATCTGAGTCCCTTTTGGCAGTCATAAATTAAACTGAAATTTCCTATTTTTTAATTAAAAAAATATAAAAATCTACTTTGGTTTACTTTATATATATATATATATATATATATATATATATATATATATATATATATATATATATATATATATATATATATATATATATATATATACAGTGGGGCAAAAAAGTATTTAGTCAGTCAGCAATAGTGCAAGTTCCACCACTTAAAAAGATGAGAGGCGTCTGTAATTTACATCATAGGTAGACCTCAACTATGGGAGACAAACTGAGAAAAAAAAATCCAGAAAATCACATTGTCTGTTTTTTTAACAATTTATTTGCATATTATGGTGGAAAATAAGTATTTGGTCAGAAACAAACAATCAAGATTTCTGGCTCTCACAGACCTGTAACTTCTTCTTTAAGAGTCTCCTCTTTCCTCCACTCCTTACCTGTAGTAATGGCACCTGTTTAAACTTGTTATCAGTATAAAAAGACACCTGTGCACACCCTCAAACAGTCTGACTCCAAACTCCACTTGGGAGAATGTCCTATGGTCTGATGAAACCAAACTGGAACTGTTTGGTAGCAACACAACTTGTCGTGTTTGGAGGAAAAAGAATACTGAGTTGCATCCATCAAACACCATACCTACTGTAAAGCATGGTGGTGGAAACATCATGCTTTGGGGCTGTTTCTCTGCAAAGGGGCCAGGACGACTGATCCGGGTACATGAAAGAATGAATGGGGCCATGTATCGTGAGATTTTGAGTGCAAACCTCCTTCCATCAGCAAGGGCATTGAAGATGAAACGTGGCTGGGTCTTTCAACATGACAATGATCCAAAGCACACCGCCAGGGCAACGTAGGAGTGGCTTCGTAAGAAGCATTTCAAGGTCCTGGAGTGGCCCAGCCAGTCTCCAGATCTCAACCCTATAGAAAACCTTTGGAGGGAGTTGAAAGTCCGTGTTGCCAAGTGAAAAGCCAAAAACATCACTGCTCTAGTGGAGATCTGCATGGAGGAATGGGCCAACATACCAACAACAGTGTGTGGCAACCTTGTGAAGACTTACAGAAAACGTTTGACCTCTGTCATTGCCAACAAAGGATATATTACAAAGTATTGAGATGAAATTTTGTTTCTGACCAAATACTTATTTTCCACCATAATATGCAAATAAAATGTTAAAAAAACAGACAATGTGATTTTCTGGATTTTTTTTTCTCAGTTTGTCTCCCATAGTTGAGGTCTACCTATGATGTAAATTACAGATGCCTCTCATCTTTTTAAGTGGTGGAACTTGCACTATTGCTGACTGACTAAATACTTTTTTGCCCCACTGTATATTTATTCTTTATTAAATTTTGCCTTATATACAAGTCATTATACAGGAAAAAATGTTTAACAGTTTTTTTTTTTCTGGAAAAATTCAATTTCTCATGGGTTTGGGGTGATTTATTGTCAGTCCATATAGTGGAGTAAAAGTGTGACACCAATGTTCTCAGCAGTGATCTGGGAGATCTTCCATGAGTCTTCCCCATACAGTTCTCCTTCAATCTAGCACTTTTCTCATCCATTTGAGCATTATCACTGCCCCCCTAGACCTTAATAATCTTTTAATAATCTTTTATTGTTATATAGCGCTAACATATTCCGCAGCGCTTTACAGTTTGCACACATTATCATCACTGTCCCCGATGGGGCTCACAATCTAGATTCCCTATCAGTATGTCTTTGGAATGTGGGAGGAAACCGGAGTGCCCGGAGGAAACCCATGCAAACACGGAGAGAACATACAAACTCTTTGCAGATGTTGTCCTGGGTGGGATTCGAACCCAGGACCCCAGCGCTGCAGTGCTATCCACTGAGCCACCGTGCTGACCTCTTTGTGTTGGATTGCCGGGAAAAAGCTTGACTTTCCCATTGACTCCCATTATACTCGTTACTCACAACGAGCGTCAAGAATTGCTCTATTCGAGCATTTTAGTTCTCGCGCATCTCTAGTAACAATCCATCCTCTCTTTAAAGGGAACGGGAGAAGAGTTGTATTCATCATCCGGTATGATAAGCCACAATGTCGAGCTGCCATTATACGACACACATAAGACAGTGAGGGGGATCCCTGGCAGAGAACCTATGGCAAGGCAATATGGGATGGATGGCAGAGGCACTGCAATCTCGGAACCTGGGAGGAGGTAAGCATGGAGAAAAGATGGAGGCTTTGGGGTCATCTCATTATCATGAGTCATTAGAGACCGGGAAAGTAAGACAATAGGACTATCCCCAAACAGCTGAATCATGCATACTGAGACTTGTACAGTAGTCTGCCCCAAGACCTAATGCTTTACTCTGGTGGTGGCAGCTGATTTTCTATCCTTTTGCACTTGGTACTCAGAAGAGTTGCTTTCTGTCCTCTTGATGTGGTGACTTATTTGGGTTGTGTGATTCCTACATATTAGATTACTTTGACACTTGGAGGCTTCAATACTCACTTTTTTGGTGGTGGTGACACTTTTACTGTTACTGGTGTCTGTCCTATACAGGTGGTGCCAATTATTTCTGATATTAGAGACATTGTACATTTTGGATGTATTATTGAACTACATGTAAGCAGCATCGTGGCCCCGATTCATCAATTGCCATTTTTTTTTAAAAGTCACATTAAGTTAAATTCTACAAAATGGCGCACATGGCTCATGAATTTTGAGGAAAGACAAAAATAATCTTTATTTTTTGTGTTTTTAACTTTTTTTTTTCTTCCAGGGAAAAAAAAATGTTTTTCATATTTTGAAAATGATCTGCAAAAATGGCACCAAAATTTTTTTGGTGTATCAAAAAAAAAAAAAAATAAAAATCATTCCATAGACTGGAGCATATTTCAGCAAAAATTTTTTCTACTTTTGAAAAAGACGCAATTGATGAATCAAGTAGCCCACACTGGCGAACTAGACAGCAAAACGTTGAAAATGAAAAGATGAAAAAATAAAAATAGGAGAACGACACACAAAAAAGGCACAAAAGCAATCGGCCACACAGTTCTTCCTACTCCTAACTACTTATCTGGTGAACGTTATATAAAAAAAAAAAGTCAGTGTATGGAGAAATCAAATTTAAGGACGCCTTCCCACCAAACTTTTTATTGCCTAGATCGGTGTTAATGTATATGTAATGGAAGTGCGGCAATATACGGTACTTACCGGAAATTTCGCTGTCATTCCGAATGGTGGTGCATACACAGTCAAGTCCTGATGATGTTTTGAGGGCCAGACTATAGATCTCCGTATGCGCCACCTCAAGAAATGACTGCCCCTGTGCAAAGTCTCCGGCGGGGAAAGCTGGTCAGTGACCGGATGATGGCGTTGGCTGGGGAATAAGTGAGAGAGGCCTGAAACCTGTAACTTGCCATTTAGCACTTCGAGAAGGTCTTGATATTACAGATGATGGATACTCAACGGGAAGGAAGGGAAAATTTATCTAGCATTGAAAGCCGTACATACAGCTTTATAAAAAGGGAGAGGAAAAGAGAAGGTCAATTGGGCGAGGAGCGGGGTAATGGCAACTACCGATGCTGCCTTCTCAGCAGTAGTTGTTTACCCATGAACCATTTTTAGGTCAAACTCTTAGTGCTTCTTGGTGAATTAATAAAAAAGATATTTACTGACCAGAGTTCATTTGATAAAATACAAATTCAGACAAATACTTAACACGAAATCACACCTTTCCTATTAGACCAACCATAACTTTCCCTCCACTGTTTGAGGCATTAGTCTTACTGTATACTCCTATTTGACAAGATCTCAAAAAGTAAGTCATAGAAATGATCTTTTTTTTTTTTAACCACCCCACTCCATCTATCCATCCTAATTTCTAGATAACATTCATACTACAAGGTATATATAAACCTGTCACCCTACGTAAAAGGTGGACTGTATATATTTTAGAGTTAGCAGAATCCTGAGGATTACTCGATCATGAACAGCACCACTCAACGGATCAGGTCAGGAGGACTTAGAAGACCAAGAGTGAG
Organism: Ranitomeya imitator; assembly: GCF_032444005.1. Lineage (NCBI taxonomy): Eukaryota > Metazoa > Chordata > Amphibia > Anura > Dendrobatidae > Ranitomeya > Ranitomeya imitator. The sequence continues at coordinate 136,282,570 of NC_091290.1, forward strand.
TGACCGTTATGAGTTTGCAGTTGGTGGTGGTTTTTACAGACAGTAAATGTTGGCTATGAGCAGGGAAAAATTGAACTTAATTGATAGAAATATTCCTTATCTCTCTCTTATTCCAGAGGAGGAATCGGAAAGGTCAGTCCTCGAGTTCACCCAGAATTCTAAGGTAAAGAGGAAACAAAAAATTAACTCGAAAAGTTTTCCCCCCTTTAAAAAAAAAAAAAAAATGAAGATGAAACTGAAATTAACACATCAAACTTTCTTAGGGCTCTTGTTGGATGTACTAATACCTAACTAGTCAGATTTGCTATTTGGGAAAGCTTGTCGGCATCTTCTGCGAGAGCTGTATCAGCGACCATATTGGGATTACTGAAAAACAGATGACAGAAGGGGACAAGTCGAGGATTTATAGCTGTAGAAGTGAGGAGCAATCTGAGACATAATCTTAGGTTAGTGGACTCAGGTTTATAACTAGAATTATCAATTGTTAACAGGTTTGTCCAAGACCAGTCCAGTGGGTGGAATCACTCAATGGACTGACAGTCTTAAGTATAGGGGCTTGCCCGCCTACTCCTACTGGACTCCTCACACAGGACAGGTAGATATTACAGGTTATGCGGAATGTTGTCGCACAAAACTATATATTGATCATCCCAGATGTTCCTGCTTTCTAAGAGTATACAGGTAGATTGAATGGCTTGTTTAACCCGACAGGTCCCTTTAAATGTTACCATTAGTCGCCTATTCTCTTAGGTCAATTACAAGTAAACGGAGAGTGAAATATGCCCCTAGTAACAGTACCGGTATCATTATTACATCCGGCCTGTTTTCTGCACGTAAATCATGGCTTTATCTGTGACAGACTAGCAATGAAGGGGTCAGATGGGTCTTCTGAGTGCCAAGTGCAAATATCTAAAGGTCGTTAGATAACAAGAAGCTTATGCTCACAGGACGCTGATTACATTTTGCAATGACATTTGGAATGTTTCAATATACATATTATGAAAACCGTTTGAAAATACAGGATTAGTTCATATACTCTAGCCACATCAAGAGCTGTATTAAAAAAAAAAAAAAAGAAAAAAACATCATCCAGCTAAAAAGGACATTAGAGGAGAGTTCTGCTTCTCAGCTCCTTTCAGCCAATAAAAACAGCGAAGATCACACTGGCTGATGCAGATTGGTTGATAAAATGCAGCTTGCAACTTTTTTTTAAATATCCTTTTCAGCTGGATGCCATGCAAGATTCAGCCACAAAAAATGTGTTTCTGTGAGCAGTAACGTTGGAGCTATAGTTAATTTCTGCCTAAAGTGAACCTTTCACATTGTACATGTAGTCTAATCTGTAACCAGCATGGTATAGAAAAGGAGAAGCTTAGCAGAATGATATACGAGTTTTTAGGGAAAAAAAATCTGTATAACTTGTATTTTATTCATTTAAATCCCAGAAATTTCTATGCTTAAGAGTCCAGTGGGCGGTGCTATATGGTAGCTAACAGCTATCACTGCATCATAATCATACAGGGAAGACTGTCAATCACTGAATAGGACTGCCCACTGGGCTCATTAAAAAACTCCCTAAATAAAATGCAAGTTTTACTGAAATTTCTCCCAGAAAAATGTATATCGCTATGATCAGCTCCTAACATCCCATCTTCAACACGACAGCTTCCCTTTAACTTGTAACTTATTTTTACTGTTTCATAAATTTGTTCTTATTAGTTTTCCACTTCCGGCTATCTCTCTCTAACAATTCTTCACAATATATCCTATTAGTAAATGTGTCAAAGCCTAACTAAAGGGAATCTATTAGCAAGTGTTGTTATGTAATCTGATAGCTGCGTGTTGTAGGGACAGAGACCTTGATTCCAGTGATGTCACTTATTAGGTTGAGTGTTGCTGTTTCAACACAGTGTTTTATCAGCAGCAGATTATCACTACATGACTAGGTGTCTTGTGCCTCCTAGTCAACTGCTCTGTGTAACCCCGCCCACATCGCTTTCTGCCTACAGTGTAAACATGAAGCTACCAATCAGAGGTGTGGGTGGAGTCTAGCAAGTGATATGTTGCTGAAATCAGGGTCTCTGCCCCTACATCATGCTAATCTCAGATTACATAGTAAATACCTGGTGACAGATTTGCTTTAAATTTAAGATGGGAGTAAAGTTAATCTTCATTTTGTACATGCTTCTGGGTCTGTTAGCATTGTTTGGATACCAATTCCCAGCCATTCAGTCAACATGTGAGTGGCTGGCTAAAGACCACATGGTAGGTCAATACTTCGGCAACTCATGAGAGAAGGTGCTGCCGAAATTACACAATTGCCCCTTTCCTTATCACTCTGAATTTAGCCACTAGGTTAGAAAAACTCAGCTGTGAATGCGTTTCATGCCCACAAATATTCCATAACGTTATGCAGCTCTAGGTGTGACTAGAGTATTAGGTTACTGGAGAACAGGTTTGTCATCTTGCGCTACTAATTTGTACACTTTCCCCCTCTCTTTAGATTAGGAGAGAAACGGATAAGCAACAGCAAGTTTTATTCTTAACAATTGTCTACTATAAATGGACACGTCCTTCGGATGTTGGAAGAATATAATCAAGAGGAGAGGTCTTCAAGGGAGGAGACCCTCCTAGTGGTTAATAACTCAACCCGGTGACCGCAGACTTTTACTGTAGCACGAGCAGCGCCATCCTCTGGAATGCTGTCTTATTACTAAAGGTGTAAAAACCAGTTCTAAACTAAATGGGTCACAAGCAAAATACCTTGCCGAACTTATAAGTCTGCAACCTATGGTTCACCCAGGACTGTGGTGTGGTTCTGCACCACATGGATTTTGAAGCTTTGCTCTGAATTATTTGCTATGCTTGAACGGTGCTCCCCAATACCCGGCCCCTGTAAACCTCATCGTCTTAGGTTTTCTATAAAAAAAAACAACCTGGACGCATACTGCCAGCAGGAATGGAAGAACTTTTGTGGTTTTACAAGCTAAAACTAAAAGTTCTGCAGTTACACTATTGCACTGTGGCTAGACCAATCCTGACGGTGTGCAATATGCGCACTTTTAGGATTCCGCTATGTTGCTTTCTGGAATGGCCATCACCTAACCATTAATATATGATTTGCATATTTAACCGACTAGCAACTTTTTTTTTGGGTTGCGGATACAGCTATTTGGCACGTGTCTGCCGTATGCAAATGCCATACTAATGGTCACGTTATGGTCTCTCGAGCAGCCAACATAGCACAATCCTAACAGCGTGCACATTTCACACTGTCAAGATGTGGCGCTCCGCACTGAAAATTTACTTTTAGGGCAGAAAACTTCTTTAATAGCTTTATTCAGTGTTACCTTACTCCATATCCATAGGTTCACAATCCAAAAAATAGTCGCCTTATATATCACAGACCCCAACAAACTGATTTCTGTGGAACCTCTTTTGTGATGACCACCCAAAAGTGGTGTTCTAGGGTGCGTGGTCTACTCAAAGAAGATAGCCAGAATAGATGGTGGAACTAAAAAGTTGTTATCAGAAATCCGCTTTGGATAACGAAGGAGAGGTTTCACTTGATACTTGGTGCTCAAGAAAAGTGTAGTAGTCTGACTTGATCAAACGAGCAAAAAATAAACCAAGAAGAAGCGAAATTCCTACCAAGCTGCCAGGTTTCCGCTCACCTGCCTCCAAAGATGAGGTGGCGCATCGACACATTACTTCTGGCTGTAGAGGTGGCGCTTTGAGACCACTGAGGTCATCGCTGGATCACGGAAGCAGCCAGGCATTAATAAGTTTGAGATTTGATTCCGACAATTTATAAAATATATAAAATATTTTTTTTAATCTGTGTGATCAATAGATCAATTTTTATATGTTGAGATTTTCTTTTATGATATAATTTGAATGCTCTTTTATGTGTTTTTATTATCAAATGTTTGTTTATTGCCATGATAAACTTACACAAGGGGGTCATCGTGCATCAAAGCAGAGTTAGAAATAAGGGGGCCCTGCTTTACATTGCAAAAAATCTAGCCACCAACCGGTTGGCATGGTCAACAGATTTACAACACAAAAGACTTTGGCTTAAATTTTCAACATGGATTCCGATTGGTAGGTTGTTGTTTTTTTTTTTTATTTCTATTAATGTTTTTCAATTTTTTTTTTATACAAAAAAAGCCACAGAGTGAAATACATGCGGAGTGAGAGTATAATTTATTTCATTGTATAATCCAGAGCCGAAATACCTACCGTAAATACTTGGATTTAAGTGTAGCTGAGATACGAGGTCCTCATTGTAGCACTGCTTTTGCCTGTGCCCCGATAATATTGTGTAATCAGAGGTAGTCTGAATCCACTAGACCAGGAATAGGAATAAAGAAGAAGAAGAAGAAAAAAAACAAAAAACAATTGGACATGTTAATTTGAACATGCCTGATCCTTGTCTGGGGAGATTAAGGTGTCCGGCAGCTTTATCCGCTCCCCCCATTCAGAATATACACGAGCTGGGCCGAACCCAGGCAGTACGTGCATGAGGAACGCATCGGCCGAATCCAAATATTAAAAAGGTATACTGTAGTCGTGTATAAAATTTTAGGTTTGCAATATGCCGAAGCTTTTTATACTTTATGATGTGTATGCCATGCACTCAGAAAACCCAGAATATGGTTCTCTAGGAAACACCATGGGAAAGGAAGTTGTGCCACCTTTTATTGAGCAGAACGGTGAGGCGATCTACTTGTTGCTGATGTTTTTTCTTTTAGGTTTGCAGTGATCCTATAAATATATATACTGTATATATTCACATACACGTGTATCTGGTTATTTATGGTCTCTCCTGACTCAACAGCGAAAGTTGTCTGATATCTTGATACTTGTGAGGGCGCCACAGAGTTGCGTCACTACCACCAATATGGCGGGGGTCTGCACGAGTCACGAGGCACAAACTCTCGGGAAAGTTGCAAAATTATTACTCTCTGCAAATAAAAGGGCCAAGTTGCAGACAAGTCGCATGTCACCTGCAGTGAAGTCTATGGCAAATGTATCGCAAGCGTGACTATCGACAGAAAACCCAACACATCTTCCCGAAAAAGCCCTGACCAGAAAAAATTTGCTCATCTCTAGTCATAAATCAGCTGAACACCCTGAAAGGTGTCCATATCCTTTAACATACTGCACCCAAGGGACCCTTACGGCAGAATTTGCAACTCTTTCGTCTCCCTGGTATGGGGTCTTACAAGTTGTGTGCAGTGTCATGAGGCATCCTCCAGATGTCTCCTTCCTTGCCCTTTTCTCTTGGGATATCCCAAGATGAATAGTTTGAGATGACCAGCTTTTTTTTTGCTTTTTTTTTTAAATTTCCATCATATGCCAAGTCATCTAGGAATATTTTGAGCCAAAAACAAAATAATGAAGAGTAACACTGCGGGGAAACTTGCTTTCCACACTCCTGTGATGCTTTTATGATCCTGTGTAAAACAAAATAAATGGCAATAAAAAACACAACAAACAATTATAATAATGTTTTTTTTTTTTAAATTGATTTATTGTAAAACGTACGTATTTTTCACAAATATTCATTTTCAATTAGTGAGTGAATCATACTGTACAGAGATAATAAACAGACCAAGCAAGTTTTAATTATTATTAACAGTTTAGGAAAAACATTTTTGGTACCTGAATAGTCATAAACCTGAAATCCATCAAGGTGAGGTATAAACTGCAGATGTGGCAGCTAATGCATAAGAAGGGGTCTAAACGGAAAGGAGGAACTGAGCAGAAGATAAGGAAAAAAAAAAACTAACAAAGCAAAAAAAGAGAAAACAAAAAAAACAAACAACATTTTAGGCAGCACCCAGGAAATAACAAAAAAAAGTTCAAATGTTTTATTTTTACAATTAGAAATTATGTAAACATAAATTAATGACAATGTAAGTTACCGTATATATTGTATGTGTCTGAACACGCCCTTAAAGGTTACTGATGTAAGGACGCCTGCCCCCTACCAGTCAGCTGTTACCCAGTCCGCAGCCACCGTACATACACAGTGTACAGAGAGCAGCACATAGTGGCCATTCTTAGGTACTGCAGCCCAACTCCTGATGACGTGAATAGGAGCTGAGCTATAGCACTCAAGAACAGAGAGCAGCTACGCTACCAGGTAACAGCTGATTGGAGGCTTGGACCCCCAGAAATCATCAAGTTATCTACTTATCCTATAGATATGAGATAGCATGGCAATTTTACAAAACCCACCTTTAAACCTAAATACAGTGAATGTATGCAATTTTTTTTGTTGTGCTCCAGTTGCATCTAGTGCTACATTCGAACTCTGGGGCCTCACATCTTTCTGCTAATTCCTTGAAGATTCAGTGCATTTTGTAAAAGCACTGTTGTAAAACTACTATTTTCTCCAGACACTTTACCTTTACAACAGAAAACACGGTTTGAGAAGTATGGGTTATCGCACCACTCTGGGACCCCAAGCAAGGACCGCCATAACCAGCAACACATATATGGCCACGTCCCAGAGGAAGCTGGCACGTTTCATCTTTTTGACTTTCTTCCCGTAACCCCTTGCTTTGTACCATTCCACAACTTCCTGCATAGTAAAGGACTTGGGTTCATACCCGAGCTCTTTTTTGGCTTTTTCAATGCTGAAATAGTGAGTGACTCCCGTCTTGTACACCTCGGCGCGGGTCAGTAAAGGCTGAAAGTTACAGATGGGCCGGATAAGATAATGTAACCATTCGGTGAGGTAGGACATAACGTAAATTAAAAAGAGCGGAAGTCGTGTGGAAGGAAACTTGTACCCCAGACCTTCTACGAAGGGGCGGAAGAACTGGAAATTATCGATTGGGGCGGCATCTGCTATGAAGTACGCCTGCCCAGCTGCTACATAGTGCTTCTCCTCGGTAAGACCTTTGGCAGCTGAAATATGGACCGATACTAGATTATCAACGTGAATGAACTGCACCAGATTATTACGATCCCCGTAAGAAAATAGGAACAAGCCTTGGTCGAGAGTATTGATGATCCGGGGAAGGTGTCTTTGTTCCCCGGGACCATAGATGCCGGCTGACCGCAGGGCGCAGGTCCTTAGATACCCACTGTTATTTGCCAGTGGCTGTCCATTACTTTGTAGCACTTTTTTCTCAGCAATAGCCTTGGTGCGGGAGTAGTTATCGGCGTGACGATTGAGAGGTAGGTAAGGCATTGACTCATCGCCGTTCTTAATAGACTGTCCACCGAAGACCACATTGAACGTGCTGGTGTAGACTAACCGCGGGATGCTTTTTTTGATGCACGCCTGGATGACGTTCTCCGTCCCCTTCACATTGACTTCTTCCGAGAGCCGCGTCTGAAGCTGTTCCCGTCCGGACATGCCGTAAGAAGCCGTGTGGATTATGCAGGAGGCGTCTGTGAAAGCTTCCTCCACTGCAGACGGAGAGCGAATATCGCCCTGTATAAACTGGATCCCATCGGGAATGTCTTGTGCTGGTTTCCGTACGTCGAAAAGAACCACATTAACCCCAGTTTGGTGTAGTGTGCAGCCTAACCTAGAAACCGGAAATAGGCATGGTGACTGGGTGTGTATGGATGAAGATCCCTGTGGACAAGACAGCTGCAATATTGTTACAGGGAAGCGGTCAGGTCCCCCACAATCATGTGATTATAACTGTGAAAAATCAACTTATATACTGCCGTTTGCTATATGCATATGATCTAGGACACGTCTCTGGGAAGTTGCCTCACTGGATTAGTCCAGGTTGAGTAGCCCCAGGCACGGCCCCCAGGTGTGATTGACACTCCATGCTCTGCTCACATCTTCTCGGTCCACCTCTGATCCTCCTTACTGGCCCAGCCAGTAGAAGCTCCTCTAGCGCATCTGTTCACCTGTCCCAGCTCTGCACAGCTGCAAACTTTCCGAACCGACTAATTTGGGATCCAAAAGGCAGCTTGCCATGTGCGGACCTGAGCACTGCAGGGACGGTCAATGATAGCCAGGGGGACTTGGCTTTAGCTAATAGGCCTGGGCTAGTAGTCTCTTACTAAACACCTCCTTGGACTAGTCCAGGGTCATGTGCATACAGCGAGGGCTGCATATCAAACTGATTTATCACAAATATATGCATTTGTATAAAACATAGTTAAGTTGATTTAAGTGAGCTGACAAATTCCAACCAGTCCGATGCGTGAGGGCAGCAAAGTAGAGAAAGGAACCCTGATTATAGACGTCTGCCACCTATGCTATATTGTGAACTTACATCTAAGCTCAGGGCTACACAGTGACTGTCTGCAGTGCTGCAAATTGATTGTAACCATTAAGCTGAAGCCTACGGGCTCATGAAGATGTCTATGAAACTTAGCCGGGCACTGACCATCTTGGGGTATGTACCTTTTCATGCACAGTCAGAAGATATGCAAGTTTTACTCTTGTAATAGGGAGAGTTTACCGTCCAAGAGCAGAGTTCACAGCCTCGCTCCGTAGATCATACAGATATGTACACAGCAGCAAACTTGTGATGGCTCCTGTGCCTACATTCCCCATAGCCATGTGCCCTCTCCCTGTCCACAAATCATCTCATAATAATTATAACTACTCTATAATCAATCATTCTGCAGTATATGAAATTATACTTTTTAAAACACCGTCCCTTTAAATAAATCTTCAAAGCCAGCCCATATATTAAGAGTGGATTGAAGTAACGGTAGAATATTTATTAAGCCCAGAACGGCAAAAAACCCATTAACGTAATCTAATTAATAATGGAATTTGGCTTCTCCGGAAGATGCAATTAGTCCTCATTAGTCAAAGTATTCACATTGGAATTGAATAATTAAATAGATTATTAATAGACTTTCCATAATTATGCAATATTATCAATTATACCGCCGCACCCACCTGTGTCCAAAGTAACCGCCACCACCGGTGATGACAACCGTTTCCTGCGGAGATGGTGGAGTGTCCATCTTTTTTCTTTTTAAGGCACAAAATTGGGTGAATTCTGTAAATAAGAAGACAAGAGTGAATGAAAGATCCGGAAAGGAAAAACAGACACCTGAGTAAGGGGTCACTCGGACGTCCGGGAAAATGGGTTCAAGGACGGACAGCAATGTGCAGACTGGATGGGGGTCTCCGGACCTGTGCTAGACAGCCTCATAGCAATGCACAGAAAGACTTGTGACCAGTCCGTGCATTGCTGACTGATTTACATGCACGTCTGAGTGAGTCTGCAAGCGCCGGTCTGAAGCTCACTGCCCTACGATTCTCCCAATCTGGGAAAGCACTCCGTGCGGACCACCGGTGTAAAACATGCCGCTGGTCCAAACTGTCATTCTTCACAAGCGCACTGGTCCTCAGCAAACAGGAAGCCTGGCGTTAGAGGAGAAGTGTACTCCTGAAGAAGCTGGATGCGAAACCCTTTTGGACACATGCAAAAGTTTTGCAAACAAGAAGTGTCTTTTAGGCTACGTTCACATTTGCGTCGGCGACGCAACGCACAACGCAAACCAAAACGCATGCAAAACGCATTGTTTTGTGACGCATGCGTCCTTTTTTGGCATGATTTTGGACGCAAAAAAAATGCAACTTGCTGCGTCCTCTGCGCTCTGACGCGTGCGCCAAAAAAGACGCATGCGTCACAAAACGCAATGCAATGCATGTCCATGCGACCCCATGTTAAATATAGGGGCGCATGATGCATGCGTCGCCGCGGCTGCGCCCGACGCAGCCCGGCAGAACGCAAATGTGAACGTAGCCTTAGCGCTTTTTTTGGTAATTTGCTGAGAGCTTTTTGATGTTTTTATCTGTTGGCGTTTTTTTATTAGTTACCATCTTTTTACTGCACTTTTATTTAAATCAATTTTACAACGAAGACGACGCTGGGGTAAGTTTGGAGCTTTCTCATTGACTTCTGTTTGAAACTACAGAGTGGAAAAACTCTTGAAAAACGGTCGGGTCACTTCTTATAATAGGTTGGCATTTTTGGAAACCTGAAGCGAATAAATGTTGTTCAAAACCCGGAACTTATGACCATCAAGTACCGTAGTTACTAGATGGAAATGAATAGGAAGATTCTTTGCAGCATCTTCTGAGGGCTTTTTCAGAAGATTTATGGAGCGAGCCTGCTCCAAACCCGGCAAAAAAAAAGTTGTGTACCCCCCCTTACCCCTTTTATACCCAGAACGATTTTCTGCTTTTTCCTCACCTTCTTCCAAAAGCCATTAATTTTTAAACCATCCATCAATTTTATTTGCGGGACGAGTTGTACTTTTAAACGACAGCATTGATTTTATCATATAGTGTACTGGGAAACAGAAAAAAAATATCCAAGTGCAGTCAAATTGCAAACAAAGTGCAATTCCACAATAGTATTATTTACCATGTTCACTATATGGTAAAACTGACAAGGAAATATTAATTCCCAGGTTAGAACGAGTTTGGAGATATCAAACATCTAGTTTATTGAAGTGGTAAAAAAAATCTGAAATTTGTATGAAAGAAAACTTTTTAATCGACATTTTCCAAGACCTGTAGCGTCTCCATTTTCATGTGCCCTGAGTTGCTGTATTTATTGATACTATTTTGGGACAGATCCGATGTTTTGATCGCCCGTTATTAAGGCAAAAAAACCCTGTAATTCTGGAGTTTTGATTTTTCTTGTTACGCCGTTTACCGATGGGATTAATTTACTTTATATTTTGACAGATCGGGCGTTTATGTGTATTTTTTAGTTATTTTTAATTGTTTCACTTTTAAGAGGGATGATTTGGACTTTTTGTGTTTTATTTTTTCTGCACTTAGTAGTCCCCTTTGGGGACTTCAAGCTGCGATCGCCTGTGCTATACATGGGGCTAAATCGTGATCTATAGGCCGGCTTTTCCTGACAGGCACCCGCGACTGTGAGGCTACTTTCACACTAGCGTCGGAATCTCCCCGTCACAATGCGTCGGGCCGAGATTCCGACGCTAGCGTTTGTTGTGCTGCACAACGGAGGCAATGGATGCATTTCTCCAGCGCATCCGCTGCCCCATTGTGAGGTGCGGGGAGGTGGGGGCGGAGTTCCGGCCGCGCATGCGCGGTCGGAAAAAGCGGTCCGTCGGCTGCAAAAAACGTTACATTTAACGTTTTTTGCTCCCGGCGGTACGCCACAACCGTCGCAAGACGGCTGCGATGTGTGTCAATACGTCGCAATGCGTTGCTGATGTTAATCTATGGGGCAAAAACGCATCCTGCAAACAACTTTGCAGGATGCGTTTTTTCCCCTAAACGACGCATTGCGACGTATTAAAAAAAACGCCAGTGTGAAAGTAGCCTTAGAGGCGTTTGATAGCGGAATAAGAGTATGTGCACACGTGGAAAGCTCCTCTGTGGATTTTTCCGCAGCGGATTTGATGAATCCACAGTGCAAAACCGCTGCGTTTTTTCCTGCGGATTTATCGCGGTTTCTATTGCGGCTTCCACTGCGGTTTTACATCTGCAGTTTTCTATTGGAGCAGGTGTAAAAACGCTGCGGATTCTGCACAAAAAATTGACATGCTGCGGAAAATAAAATGAGGCGTTTCCGTGCGTTTTTTCCACAGCATGTGCACTGCGGATTTCGTTTCCCATAGGTTTACATGGTACTGTAAACTCATGGGAAACTGCTGCGGATCCGCAGCAAAATCCGCAGTGTGTGCACATACCCTAAATCAGCCATCAAATACGGTGGGATAGATGCGGGCTCGGTGCCTGAGCCTGCACCAAAAGGAAGGGACACGGCCGATGACGTACATGTAAGTCATCGGTCGTGAAGGGATTAAAACAAAACACACCTTGACCTTCTAGGTCTATAGGGATTGGGAAAAATAAAAGTCCCAGTCATGAAGAGGTTAATATCACCAGTATATTGAGTACATGAGGAGACCCCATGATATCACCGCCGGGGGCCGCCTCACATGACGTCACTGTGACCTTTCACCTCCCCCTGCTGATGTGAGGAGGTCACCTCGCCCCTTACCGTGTCTCCGGCCGCCACGACCCTTCTCCCCGCTGCCTCCTTCCTCGTCGCCTCACTCCGCCCCGTCACTGTGACTGACTTTTGACATTTCCTCACAGAAACAACTCGCTTCACACCGTTGCCCGGGGCGACGCGCTTCTTCCTACATAAGCACGTACTGACGCCAGAACACGTGATAACGACGCCTCACCAATGGCGGGGAAACTGAAAAGGGAGGAAGTGAGGTCCGTGCTGGAGGCGCTGAGGGGTCTCAATGAGAGTCTCGGTACGTGTCTATTGTCAGGGCTTCAACGGGTTTTAGTCAGAATCGTCGAGCTCTCTCCGCTTTTGGAAGATGAAATGATTTATTTGATTGGCTGCTACGGCTTCACAAGTAACCAATCACCGCTGTGCTTTATTTTTTTTTAAGACCGTATGAAATGAAAGCTGCACTGTGATTGGTTGCAAAAATCATAAAATCTGCCTAGTAACCAATGAAATCGCCTGTTCAAACTTGCACTGGGAAAATGAAAACTCAAATCTGATTGGTTAAAATGGGCTGCAAAGACAGTCTTCATAAAATCTACCAAGTTACTGTTAATGCAACCAATCAAATCTCCTCTTTTATGTTTAAACCTGCACTGGAAAAATGAAAGCTCGAATGTGATTGGTTGCTGCGGGCAGCAAAGACCCTTCACAAAGCAAAGACCTTTTCAGCTGATGTGGGACTAAACGTCCCAGCATGTTGTCAAGATGTGATAGGGCCACTAGTAGATATTATGGTGCTTCTCGTCCACCTTTCCTCCATCCCTTCCCCTTATGTGAGGTCTGAGGGGGCTGTTACTGTGTGACCCCCTATACATAACCTAAATGAGCAGCAGCACAGAGTGTTTCAGGATACCTGAGTTTACGATTTTTTTTTTCTGTGTTTTTGATCAAAACCGCTACTTTTTTCTCCGTTCTGCCTAACAGAAACCTGACGGACCCCATAATGATTAATGTGGCCCCTCTCTCTTCCATTTATATCAGACGGGGGTCCGTTTTTGAGCAGGAGTTCCTAAAACGAAACAGACAAGCGGGACCCCCAAACGGACGCTTTGAGCTTAGAAAAATTTGGACACAATCCAAGTGCGGACCTCCAATTTCCAGACTGACCGCCGGTGTCCAGACCGAAACGCAGCAGTCTCATAGGGATGTATGAGGATAATAAGTTCGGAAGAAGGGACCCTCTGTCAGGCCTGAAGTCGCAGTCTGAACTCGGGCTGATTTCTAATGGATAAGGTGTTATCTGAGCATGCTCAGGTGTTACCCGAATGTCTTCGGCATACTCAAAAAGTCTCGCGGGTGTTAGACAGCAGGGATCTCCTGTTTGTTAGACAATCCCTGCATCATGCATGTGTTGTGGCTGTCGAACAGCCACGAAACATGCAGGCGCGGTGATTCGAACATTCGAGCACGCTGAAGTCACTGGGTTAGCACCTCAGCATGCTCAGATAACACCTCATCCGAGCACGTTCGCTCATCACTAGTCCTTATATCACGGTACAACTCCAAAATGTACACTTTTTTTTTTTCTGGTCATGCAACCAAAGTTTAGTTTATGACCTGTTGGAAATTTTGCAAACTTGAGTTGTAAATCAATGCTATGAGCAATTAAAAACCTGACGGTATGTTAGAAATACCTGTATGTGTCACATGCTACAGACAGTCGCTCTACAGAGGTCTCTCCTTTTGGCACTACAGATGTTTTCTTAATCCTTCTGACTTAGGCTTCTTTCACACTAGCGTCGGGCCCGGCCCGTCGCAGTGCGTCGGGCCGAGGTTACCGACGCTAGCGTTGCCTCCGCCGCACAACGGGTGCAGCGGATGCTGCTTTTCAGCGCATCCGCTGCCCCATTGTGAGGTGCGGGGAGGTGGGGGAGGAGTTCCGGCCGCGCATGCGCGGTCGGAAAAGACGGTCCGTCGGCTGCAAAAAATGTTACATGGAACGTTTTTTGCGGCCGACGGTCGGCCGAAAAACGGCGCAACCGTCGCGCGACGGTTGCGACGTGTGGCAATCCGTCGCAATGCGTCGCGTAATGTTAGTCAATGGAGAAAAAACGCATCCTGCAAACACTTTTGCAGGATGCGTTTTTTCTGCAAAACGACGCATTGTGACGGATTGCAGTTAACGCTAGTGTGAAAGTAGCCTAAGAGACCCAGAGGTACAGAGGTAAGCTGGCTCTAATTGACACACCTGGACCTGGGTGTTTATAGACTCCCAGTCTGCTTAACCCCTTAGTGACCGCCAATACGCCTTTTAACTGACCTGAGATATAAGAGACTTATATCCCCATACAGGTGACAATCCAGTAGCTGTCGGCTGTCCACTATAGCTGACAACTTGCTGCATCAGCCACGATCAGTGTTTGCACCGTCCAAATCTATTTAACCCCTTAGATGCTGCTGTCAATAGTGACTACATCATTATAAACGGTTAACAGACTGTGGGAGCTTCCTCTTTATCCCAATTGGTGGTCTCAGATCATAATTGTGTGGTCCTGATGTTTGCCATGGCAATTCATGACCAAATAGCGGCCTCAGAGTCTGCCGGCTGTAGTAATCGGTTCAGAAGTTAGTGACATTTAGGTGATAAAAATACACATTTTCATTTTTCTCATGCCACTTTGCATTACTTCCTGAAAATCACCCGAAGGGTTAACAAACGACCTGACTGCAGTTTTCAATATATCAGGGGGTGCTGTTTTTAAAATGGTATCACTTGTGGGGATTTCCCTATAAATAGGACCCCCAAATTCACTTCAAACATGGATAGGTCACTAAAAAAATAAATTTTGTAAATTTCCTTGAAAAAAATTTAAATTGTTGCTACATTTTTAATCCTCCTAAAATGCTAACAAAATAAAATAACATTTTACAAATGGTGCTGATGTAAAGCAGACATGTGGGAAATGTTATTTATTAATGTTTTGCTATGGTATGACTATCGGGATTAAAGGGATAATCATTCAAAGTTTGCAAATTGCTAATTTTTTAACATTTTTTTTCAAATTTCTGATATTTTTTATAAATAAACATAAAGCATATCAACCTAAATTTACCATTATCATAAAGTATAATGTGTCACGAAAAAACAATCTCAAAATCACTGGGATTTGTTGAAGCGTTCCAGAGTTATTACCACATAAAGTGACACTGGTCAGATTTCAAAAATTTGGCTCTGTCACTAAGGGGTTAAAGGTGATATTCAAATTTTCCCCTTGTGAAGGCTTGGAGCTATAGCAGGCGGCTAACTTCCTCTCTGGTGCTGTTGGAGAACGTTTGGTGTTACCTCTCTGACTCTGCTCAAGTTAACTTACTTCCCCTTTTTGTCTCCCTTCTTGTCTTTAATGTTCAGTGGGGACTGCCCAGTGCTCATCCCCCCCCCCCCCCCTTCCTTTCCCTGTTCAGGGCCTGGCTCTAGGTATATACAGGGCTTAGCTTCCTGCTCGGCGATTGGTGTGGATCCAATATAGGGACGGTAGGGGAGGCAGGGTGCTATTAGATCTACCTTTCTCTAGCGTTTGAGCTTCCATCCCCTCTGCCCCTCGTGTTGCCTTTAGTCTTCCCACACTGTGTGTGACAATATGGATCTCTGAAGTGTTGGGGGAATGAGGAACTACAGATTTCAGCATGCCAAGCGTCCTGGACTAATGGCAGAAAAAAATCCAGTGTGTTTGGGGAACCTGTCGAGCAAAGTGTATACATGGCTGGTAAACTTTATATTTCTGCCATTCCTGCCCCCACTGATGGATTGTGTGTTCTCTATTGCAGACTCTTGTTTGAAGTCGCTCGGAGAGAATCAGAAACAGCTTGAAAAATCCAATAAGTGTCAAGCTTACTTGAACTATGTAAGTCTCTCCTTTCACTGCTTAGACTCCTCTGTGTGACTCCTTGTGTTTCGAAAATACTTAAAGCATACCTGTTATTTCAGGATAAGCTGCCCTGTGTGAGGAATAACACTATTCTGGCCATTGTATGACTTGTATCCTGCATTTTCCACCATTTTTCTCCTTTTGAGCAAAAAATAGCTAACTTGTGTGAGTATATGGCTGAGTGTAGTAATATAAAAGTAAAAATAATAAGAATTTTTTTTTTATATATATTACTCAGATTAATAGGACATTGGTAGATTGTTACACACTATTATCATACTATTCATATAAACAGAAAAACATGTAGAAAAACCACAATAATAATAATCTTTATTTTTATATAGTGCTAACATATTCCGCAGCGCTTTACAGGTTGCACACATTATCATCCCTGTCCCCATTGGGGCTCACAATCTAAATTCCCTATCAGTATCTCTTTGGAATGTGGGAGGAAACCAGAGAACCCGGAGGAAACCCACGCAAACACGGAGATAACTGTTATGAAAGGCAATTCAGTACTACAATGGACATAGCGGTCAGAGCACATACAGTGATCTGACAATAACTCAAAATCATAGAACGAGCTCTGAGACGTGGGAACTCTGCAGACCGCAATCCCTAATCCTCTCCAAACAACACTAGAGGCAGCCGTGGATTGCGCCTAACTCTGCCTATGCAACTCTGCACAGCCTGAGAAACTAGCTAGCCTGAAGATAGAAAATAAGCCTACCTTGCCTCAGAGAAATACCCCAAAGGAAAAGGCAGCCCCCACATATAATGACTGTGAGTTAAGATGAAAAGACAAACGCAGAGATGAAATAGATTCAGCAAAGTGAGGCCCGACTTTCTTAACAGATCGAGGATAGAAAAGGTAACTTTGCGGTCTACACAAAACCCTAAAGAAAACCACGCAAAGGGGGCAAAAAGACCCTCCGTACCGAACTAACGGCAAAGAAGAACTTAGCTATGCAGAGCACAGGAATGATCCAGGGAAAAGCAAGTCCAACACTGGAACATTGACAGGAAGCCAGGATCAAAGCATTAGGTGGAGTTAAGTAGAGAAGCACCTAACGACCTCACCAGATCACCTGAGGGAGGAAACTCAGAAGCCGCAGTACCACTTCCCTCCACCAACAGAAGCTCACAGAGAGAATCAGCCGAAGTACCACTTGTGACCACAGGAGGGAGCTCTGCCACAGAATTCACAACAGATAACATACAAACCCTTTGCAGATGTTGTCCTTGGTGGGGTTTGAACCCAGGACTCCAGCGCTGCAAGGCTGTTGTGCTAACCACTGTGCCACCGTGCTGCCCATGCAATAGAAATTTAAAGTACAAAACTTAATTGAACATGATAAGAAATATTATTATTTTAAAAATGCTAAAAAGTCAGCCAATGATTGGCATCAACAAAACAGCCAAGGTGAAGTATGAGAAATCAAATTTTATATATATATATTTGTTGTTACAAGGTAATCCAATCAAAGAGGTCATAATCCTCACTCCACGACACACACTGCCGCTGATTTCTACAATGCCACTCTCACATCAGCTATTGACACGGTCGCCCCTCTTGTCCATGGCAGAGTTTGATGTATCAATAGACAACCTTGGCACAATAACACCACCAAAAAGCTCCGGCAAGTGTCCAGGGTTGCCGATCGGCGTTGGAAGAAAACACACTCGCAAGATGACTTAACTGTATTCAAACAAGCAACATTCGCTTTTAAATCTGCTCTCACCTGCTTATCAGGCCTACTTCACAACCCTCGTATCTTCCCTATCCTACAACCCCAAACAGTTATTCAAAACCTTTAACTCCCTCCTCTGTTCCCCACTGCCCCCTCCAACATCCCTCATCTCTGCTGAGGACTTTGCCACACACTTTAAAAAAGATCGACCAGACAAGGCAAGTCTTCATTGTCCAACCACCACAACCCCTTTGTATACCAGACCAATGGCCAAACCCCATAACCTCCCTCTCCAACATCACTGAAGGGGAGCTTAATTGTCTCCTCTCCAAATCGCACCTCACCACCTGTGCGCTCGACCCAGTCCCATCCCACCTCCTCCCCAACCTCACCACCACACTTATCCCATCCCTAACCCACCTCTTCAACCTATCACTAACTTCTGGCACCTTCCCTTCTCCTATCCTTAAAAACCCAACCCTCGACCCAACTGCTATGTCCAGCTATCGCCCAATATCGCTGCTCCCATTCGCTTCCAAACTCCTGGAGCAGCACGTCCACGCTGAACTTTCCTCCTACCTCTCATTTAACTTGCTCTTTGACAATCTACAATCTGGTTTCCGCCCCCATCACTCAAATGAGACAGCCCTGACCAAAATCAATAACGACCTACTTACAGCCAAAGCTAATGGACAATATTCTGTACTCCTCCTTCTAGACCTGTCCTGTGCTTTTGACACAGTTGACCACTGCCTCCTACTACAGATCCTCTCCTCCTTTGGCATCAAAGACCTCGCCCTATCCTGGATCTCCTCATACCTTTCCAACCGCACATTCCTCGCCTCCCACTCCCATACTACCTCCTCATCCCACCCTCTCTCTGTTGGAGTCCCCCAAGGCTCTGTTGTAGGACCCCTACTCTTCTCAATCTATACACTTGGCCTGGGACAACTCATAAAGTCCTATGGATTACAGTACCACCTTTATACTGATGACACTCATATCTACCTCTCTGGCCCAGACGTCACCGCTCTGCTGTCCAGAATCCCGGAGTGTCTATCAGCCATATCCTCCTTCTTCTGCTCTCACTTCCTCTAACTCAGTGTGGACAAATCTGAGCTCATCTTTCCTCCATCTCACAGATCTTTCTTACCTGACCTATCTATCACAATCAATGACATCATGCTTTCCCCCGTACCGGAAGTCCGCTGCCTCTGAGCAACCCTTGACTATGCCCTGTCCTTCAAACCACACATCCAAACTCTTTACACCTACTGCCGCCTCCAGCTCAAAAATATCTCCAGAATCCGTCCTTTCCTCAACCGTCAATCTACTAAAATGCTTGTGCACGCCCTCATCATCTCCCGCCTTGACTACTGCAACATCCTTTTCTGCGGCCTTCCTGCTAACACCCTTGCACCTCTCCAGTCCATCCTTAACTCTGCTGCCCGACTAATTCATCTCTCTCCTCGCTACTCCTCCGCTTCCCCCCTCTGCAGATCTCTTCACTGGCTCCCATTCCCTCAGCGTATCCAGTTCAATGGGGGGAACAATAATTCAGAATGTATGGAATTTCTACTCTGCGGCTTCCATCATAATTCCTGCTTCATTATAAAAGAACGATTTCCCACTGGAGTGACTTGTGTGTCAATGATTCCGGCTACAGATGCCGATGCGGTGGTCCTGTCTCCTTATTACGCCCCCCATGGCTATAATGAGGAGAATCAATAGATATCAGCGGCCGACACCTTGCTATAGTGTTTAGCTGGAGGCAGAAAACAAATCCCATGGAAGCAGCTAATAAGAGGAGGGAATGCAGAGACGGCTGATGTCAACACCTTATTAAAAATACAAACTTCCGGAACGCGTGAGTCTCACATTAAGTGACTTATCCCTCACGGATTGTATTGCCTACAGCATAGTGTCAGGTTATGTCTGCCCTTGCCTTTATAGCTGCGGACGCTGTAATATCTAATGAATGGTTGTTGCACATCCATCCCCTTTTTTTTTTTTTTTCTTTTACTTTAATACTAATAACTGCAGTATTAAATTAATTTTCACAGTTCTCCATATCTCAGTTTTTAACTTTATTATTTTTGCTGCTGCACATGAGTTGTGTATTAAAATGATTCTCCGGTACTAGAAAGGAGGGCAAATGTTTAGCTATAAACCAATAGCATAGCAAACAGCAGAATAGTGAGTGCAGCTCTGGTCTATAATACATGATGTAACTCAGGATCAGTAATGTAATGTATGTACACAGTGACTGCACCAGCAGAATAGTGAGTGCAGCTCTGGGGTATAATGCAGGATGTAACTCCGGATCAGTAATGTAATGTATGTACACAGTGACTGCACTAGCAGAATAGTGAGTGCAGCTCTGGAGTATAATACAGGATGTAACTCAGGATCAGTAATGTAATGTATGTACACAGTGACTGCACCAGCAGAATAGTGAGTGCAGCTCTGGAGTATAATACAGGATGTAACTCAGGATCAGTAATGTAATGTATGTACACAGTGACTGCCCCAGCAGAATAGTGAGTGCAGCTCTGGGGTATAATACAGGAGGTAACTCAGGATCAGTAATGTAGTGTATGTACACAGTGACTGCACCAGCAGAATAGTGAGTGCATCTCTGGGGTATAATACAGGATGTAACTCAGGATCAGTAATGTAATGTATGTACACAGTGACTGCACCAGCAGAATAGTGAGTGCAGCTCTGGGGTATAATACAGGAGGTAACTCAGGATCAGTAATGTAATGTATGTACACAGTAACTGCACCAGCAGAATAGTGAGTGCAGCTCTGGGGTATAATTTAGGATATATATGAATATCTCTGTATTTTCAGCATTTAAGACCCTCGTGTGATTAGTCTGGACTCCTTATTACAGCTGTCCTCTTGGTAGTTAATCATGCAGTCATGTTGATTTAGACATCCCCGCTCTGCCGCTTTATGGCGGTGGTCACATCAATTTGGGCTGTAATAAGTGCGACTTAACAAAACTGGGCATAGGGAGGTCCCCCCCGAAGGCTGCGCAACTACTGTAAATCTTGCCACCTTCTGTCTGCTATTAGTCTTCTTGTCTTTCTTAAATCGTATTCGCTCGGAAAGAGATTGATGACCTTGGAGAAATTCTGGAGAAGAATCTTACGGCAGATGAAATAAAGGCCAGTGTAAAAAGTACATAAGAGGCCATGTGAGAAGACCTGTCCGGAAAATGGCGAAAATCAATCATATTCCCTGTAATGCAGGCTGCACACAAATCTATCTCATGGGGCATTGAGATGGGAATAGAGGACGTCTAACATCAGCCATCATTAGTTGTTCATGTACTTGATCTGATATATATATACATATATATACTAGACTGTGGCCCGATTCTAACACATTGGGTATTCTAGAATATGCATGTCCCCGTAGTATATGGACAATGATGATTCCAGAATTTGCGGCAGACTGTGTCCGTCGCTGATTGGTCGAGGCAACCTTTATGACATCATCGTCGCCATGGCAACCATTATGACATCTACGTCGATACTGTGCCCGTTGCTGAATCAGAAACGTGGGATTTCTACATCCTTTATGACATCATCGTCGCTGTGCCCGTTGCTGATTGGTCGAGGCCGCCAGGCCATAATGGTTGCCATGGTGATGATGATGTCATAATGGTTGCCATGGCGACGATGTCATAATGGTTGCATTTGATGATGTGTCATAATGGTTGTCATGGCGATGATGATCTCACAATGGTTGCCATGGTGCTGATGATGTCATAATGGTTGCCATGGCGATGATGATGTCATAACGGTTGCCATGGTGATGATGATGTCATAATGGTTGCCATGGTGACTATGGCCTCGACCAATCAGAGACGTGGGATTTCCAGGACAGACAGAAACAGACAGACGGAAAAACCCTTAGACAATTATATATATAGATATATAACTTCCGTCTTTCTGTCCTTAACTTCCGTAACGGAAATCCCGCGTCGCTGATTGGCCTCGCCAGCTGCCTTTCATGGCTGCCGCGACCAATGAGCGATGGGCACAGTCCAATTAGTCCCTCCCTACTCCCCGCAGTCAGTGCCCAGCGCCCGCATACTCCCCTCCAGTCACCACTAACACAGGGTTAATGCCAGCGGTAGCGGACCGCGTTATGCTGTGGGTAACGCACTCCGTTACCGCTGCTATTAATCCTGTGTGTCCCCAACTTTTTACTATTGATACTGCCTATGCAGCATCAATAGTAAAAAAATGTAATGTTTAAAAATAATTTAAAAAAACAAAAAACCTGCTATTCTCACCCTCCTTTCCCAGAGATGCATTGCGAAATTACCCAGAAGACTTAGCGGTCTCTCGAGACCGCTAAGTCATGTTGGTAATTTCGCAATGCATCCTGGGAACGGAAGATAGCGGCAGCCGTGCGCGCATTGCCAGAGCTTCACTGGATTGAATCCCGGCGGGTGAGTATAGAACTATTTTTTTTTTTTAACAGGGATATGGTGCCCACACCACCATATACTACGTGGGCTGTGTTATATACCGCGTGGCTGCTATATACTACCTGGCCAGTGTTACATACTATCTGGGCTGTGTTATGTACTGCGTGGGCTGTGCTATATATTACGTGGCATGTGTTATATACTGCGTGGGCTGTGTTATATACTGTTTGGGCTGTGTTATATATTGCGTGGCCTGCATTAACGCACCAGGTTTTCTACAATATGTATGTATGTATATAGCAGTCACATAGTATATAGCACAGGCCACGTAGTATTTGTCTGCTATATACTACATGGCTCCTAGATACTACGTG
Organism: Ranitomeya imitator; assembly: GCF_032444005.1. Lineage (NCBI taxonomy): Eukaryota > Metazoa > Chordata > Amphibia > Anura > Dendrobatidae > Ranitomeya > Ranitomeya imitator. The sequence continues at coordinate 136,304,970 of NC_091290.1, forward strand.
GCCTGTGCTATGTACTATGTGGCTGATACATACATACATACATACATATTCTTGAATACCCGATGCGTTAGAATCGGGCCACCATCTAGTACTGGAGATAAATGTCTTGAGCAAGTCTTGTAGACATCCAAAATTGCAAATACATTATCAGACTAAAGGGGTACATGTGATTTGTAATATCAGCCAAGTTGTAAAAAATCTTGCCGGTCAGTATCCACTTAAAAGATGACATTCCCTTTAAATATTATTCCTATCTTCATCAATGGTGTATTGCCGGATAGTCCTTGTAAATTCAAGCAATATTGCAATTTACTGCTTATTAAAATTTTCAGTCGTTCTTGAGATATTAACTCTTATTTTCTTTTTACAGCTCGTCGCCTTGGAGACCGACCACCGTTGCTTCACAGTAGGACATGCACCGAGCTTGGAAGCTCTTTACTGTAGAGGAACACTTGCAGGCTCCTTTTATCTCTAGGGTTTGTAAGCCCTGTTTTCCGCTAGAGCTCACAGTTACCTCCTAATCCTGGGCAGCTTCAGCGCAGCGCTTACAAGATGGACAACAGTGGTGGTCGGTCTCCTAGGGAACTAGTTGTAAAGAAAAGTGGTAAATATCTTAAAAACAGTTGGAAATTTTAATAAGCCGTAAATTGCAAAAGTGCTTGTATTTACGAGCTCTATCCAACAATCTACACCATCTAGTCCCAGCCTTAAAGGGACGTGCCTTGTTTGTGCAGTAATTTAGTTACATATTCTCATATAAAGAATGGCGCTCTTTTTCAGGGCCTGGTTGGCTGCAGCCATGGCCTCTCGTGCAGTACAAGCCAGGGACATATGTTTTATATAACAGTTTACAGAAAGCCTGCAGTATATCGGCTCTTTAATATTTATCCATAAAGAACATCATGTTGCCTGGATGAAATAAATGGGAATTTAATTGGGCATCATAGCATCGGAAACACGGTCGGCCCGGCGCGGACTCATTCAGCTTATTTATAGTCAAGGATGTCCAAACGGGACCATCTGGCTGCCGAATTACAAAGGGACGCGCGCTCACTACCAATGGCGGATGCAGAGTATCTAGGCAGATGGAAGGTTAATGAATCGGAAGGTTGGTGGCTGGAGAACACCACCTACAGGGGGCGCTGTCGCACTGCACATCTCATTGCCGTAGCTCCAGCCTGCGGCAGAGCATTTATTACGGAAAGCTCTCGCCTCCTGTCCGGGGGAAGATTGGGGACCTTTGAATACCACCTGTCATGTTGGTTCATTTGCAGAAGCTCGGAGTCTTGTGATGGCCGTGCTGCTAGGAACTACATTTTTTTTTTTCCACTCTTTAGTCGCTCCTCCGGTGCGTTCACCCGCCTCATTGCAGCAGAAGGAAAAATTAATAAACAAGTATTCAGCATTTTTGTCATTGGTACATTTAGGGTGAAAAGTACAATAAAATTATGCTAATTATTTAAACTTTTATAACGTCTAAGATCAAAGCTATAAGTTTTTATTTAAAAAAATAAGTCCTGTTATACTACATTTTTTGCAATAAAATTCCAATAATCCGTAAAATCAGATTATTTAATCAAAATGATCAGATGCATGCAAAGCACACATAGCGTGACCCCAAGGATATCTATAGGTGCTGCATTACTGCTCCATTCAAGGAGCCATAATACCGCCATGTGAAAGATCGTAAAGGGGTGTCCTGTAAACGACAATTATCATAGGATAAGTGTGTAATCGCCGGGGATCCGACTGCTGAGACTCATAAGAACGGGGGTCTCATGCCTCTATGTGAATGGAGCACTAGTGAGCATGTGCAAACTCTGCTTTATTCACGGTCTATAAAAGTGGTGGTCGCACTGCTCACTGTAGCTCCATCCAGACAGGGGTACTTTGAGCCCTATGTTTACAGGAACAGTGGGGTCTCCGCAGCCTGACGCCCAGTGATCATCCATTCTGTGACAACAGATTTGCTTTTTTTTTTTTTTTCTTCAGAAACTGCACCCCCCCTGACCATTGGTTGTGTGTGATATTGCAGCTCAAATTCCTTCATTTCCAGTTGCAATATCAGGCATATCCTATGGTCGGGGTTAACCCTTTTGTTTTTTTCAAAAGAAAGAAGCCATCGTTTTCTTATCCTGGACAACCCCTTTAAAACCAAGATTGGAGACGTTTAGTACTGCCATCGGTTTAGGCATGCAGGATGTCCTTTCATTACCGTTGTCATACATTTACCTTCAAGACTAATTGATATCCACTTTTAACCAACATGTTTTCCGACACATCAGCTGTTTTGAATAGCTGACTTGTACCTCTAACAGCCGTGGGTAGAATCGCGATCCTCGCATGGCTGTTAAATTCCACTGTCGAGCTAAATGGAAGAATGGGCATGCTTGAATATTCTCCAATCTATCAATGTAAAAAAAAGAATTAACCCGATTGCTAAATGGCGTAACGAAGAAAAAAAAAAGCCAATAACGGGAGATCAAAAGATCCTATCTGCACCATGGTACCATTAAAAACATCAGCTCGGAACGCAAATAATAAGCCCTCGCCGAACCCGAGATAACGAAAAATGGATAAGGTACAGGTATAGGAAAATGGGATTTTTTTTTCCCCACCACTTAAATAAAAAAGAACCTAGACATGTTTGTGTATGAACTCGTAATGAACTGGAGAATGAGAATGGCAGGTCCGTTTTTAGCATTTAGTGAACATGGTAAACAAAAAAAAACTGTTAGATTGCACTTTTTTTTTTTTTTTTTTTTCTTTTTTGCAATCTCACCGCACTTGGAATTTTTTCCCGTTTTTCAGTACACGATATCTTTAATACCAATGGTGTCATTCAAAAGTACAACTCGTCCCGCAAAAAACAAGCCCTCATATGGCCATTTTGATCAAAAAATAAAAAGGGTATGGCTCTGGGGAAAAAGGGCAGCACAAAATGAAAATGCAAAACCAAAAATACCGCTAGTCATTAAGGAGTGATCTTATGTGTTATAGTGAAGAAACTGGGCTATTTTTTAGCAAACCAAGAAGAATATGCTGTTATCTATACTTTTGCTTGTGTAGGCCTGTAATAGTAACTTGTGAGCTGGTATTTCACATAACATGGTGTGCGCTCATCTTTGATAACTAGTGATGTTTGCTGATATGTTAATTATGCATTGTATTATGGAACCAGTTTGTTGACTTTGAAAGTAGAGAGGGAAAAACTATGCCAACAGATTAAATGAATCCGGTAAGGCTACTTGATCTTTTAACCATTGTTCTCTTTATGTTGATGCTGGACTGAAAGCCACTGGGTAAATCTAAAAATAGGTTTCATGCCTCTGTATAAAGAGACTTTGTAGACAGAGAGATGGGCAAGAGACAGCCAGATATTCTGCCAAGACATATACATCCAAAGGACCAGAGACAGGACAGCAGCCATTTTACATCATGGCTCCATCACGAGGGACATAGATCTATGATTCTACAGGAAACAACCTAGGGGTTTTCGGCTCTGGTTGGAAGAATACAGATCTGGTCCATTGACCATTGCAGGGCCATGGATACGTTTGCAGAAAGCCAGGATTGGGACCCGTTGGTCGCCTGGCTCCATGGAGGTGTTCGGCTAAGCCAGGTTGTGACTCTTGTCAACTGGCCTCGTACCTTGTATGCACTGGCTTCTTCCTATACTTGTCATTACCTTCTCTGTGTGTACCACAGGTGGGGTAGTCGACCATGGGAGCTCTGACGTAAATCTGCCATTATCCCGGCGGGTCAGCAGAAGGGTGAGACTGTAATGTGCACCATCTTGGGGAATTTTACTGGGATTGTTCTATGTGTTACCTGCCTGTTTTGTGGTTCAATTAAGTATTGCCACACTGTTTTACCCTCACCCTGTGTTCTCTGAGTAGCGTTATGCCCACGTGAAATGGAGAGCGGGCGTTGGCTGGTTGATCCTTGGTCTATGCAGTTTCGACTAGCTGACTGATATGCCTGCCGACCCTCCCACCGTGTCTTCACAGTTAATAGCCGAAATATATCTCCACTGACCCTGTTCCGTATTTCTTCTACCTCATCAGCAGAGGTTAAGATTTGGTTGGGGGTTCTCAAATTGGTCAAAACATCAGTTGACTGAAATTTTGTCAAATTTGAGAACCCCGACTAAATCTTACCGAGGTGGCAATCTCCATAAAGCAGAACACCATATTTACACCAGACCTGTTTCACCTTGTTACCCCTCAGCAGGGCAGAATTTGATCAGATATATTTCACTACTCTACATTTTTCTTATTTTATTTTTTTTCCCCCCATCTCAAACTTTTTTTTTGTAGTAAGTTTGACTTGAGGTTAAAGAAGAAGGTGATTTCAATGATGAGAACCAGTCGGCTGCAGTTAATGATAAATAGCTAAAAATTCCCTTTGTGGTTTGATGTATATCCTGCTGAACCAGAGACATCAAAGAGCTGTCAAAGGAAGCTGCCCACGTGCCGTTAATTTATAACGGCTCTCCGAAGGCAATCCATAATCCCCATCACTCCTTCTGCTTTATGATAACCTAAACCTCAACCTCCAGCCCAGACAAATCCATAGAGAGATCTGCATCAAACTGGCCTGTCACAGGATCCTCGCTCTTACCTACTTTGATCACAGAGAAGGCACTAAGGCGATATTTAAAGGACATGTTTTCCATATCAAGGGGTTAAGTTGTCTCGTTGATAAAAGGTAACCAGATTAAAAAAGAACAAATAACTGTTGAGATGCTGAAGCATTGCAGAGGAGAAGCTCCATCAGAAGAAAAAGAATAATAATTTCCATTGCAACATTCTGGATTGTTTCTACCCAATATTTTATTACTCTGAAACCTATAGCAGACGGCAGTGACTGCAAACCTCATGATTAGCACCAGTATTTCTCATCTGTAATCAGTTTTTCCTTTTTTTAACCTGGTTCCTGATGTTTGTGCGGGTTCGTCGGCCCCCTGCTACTTTGGAGAACAGTGACGCTATAAGTGGGTGATGTGGAGATTTCAGTTATCACAGGAAATGGTAGTGTTAACTTTAAAGGGAAGGTGCCATCAAAAAAAAATTTTTCAGAAATTGTAAAAATGTAAAGAATGATTACATTTTCTTAAAAAATATTATCATTTGTTTATAATTTAGTAAAATATGAAAAATAATTTGAAAAGTTTTGGAATTTCCACTTTTAAACACTAGGGGGAGCAGCTGCTGAAATTTCAGAAAAACCTAGTGTACAACTAGCTCACATTACAGCACTGCAGTAATTATGGGCGGAGTCTGCTGACGTGTGTGATGTCTCCTCTCCTCTCCTTCTGGGTGTTTGCTAAGGGATTAGAGAGGATGATATTCAGGAACCCAGTGAGCAGCCATTTTGTTGGTGACTGCAGAGTAAGGCTGCCGTCACACATTGAGTATTTGGTCAGTATTTTACATCAGTATTTGTAAGCAAAAACCAGGAGTGGAACAAATAGAGGAAAAGTATAATAGAAACATATGCACCACTTCTGCATTTATCACCCACTCCTGGTTTTGGCTTACAAATACTGAGGTAAAATACTGACCAAATACTGATAGTGTGAAGGCAGCCTTATACTGACAAGTAGACAGTCGCCGAGGATGGCAGGCAGCAAGGATTCTGGGAGATATGTGGTGGAGGGAGCAGGGTGACAGCAGCACAGAGTATTTCAGGAGAGCAGTGTGCTGGTCTATAGGGGCCCCCTGTTCAGTGCGCGGAGCAGCCAGGGATTGTACATAGAGCGCTGTCTTTTATACACATGGATGGACCGTCTGCTCCACAGAAATCCAGCAAACATTTCTGCGGATTGATGGCCTGGTCTGATCCAGACTTTGCATGCAGACCCCATTCCCGTCCTCAGATCCTGTCTCCTCCATCCTGTCCTGGCAATGTGTGAAAGCGAGGCGACAGGCGCAGTCTGGGGTGACGCTGGGAAGGAAATGTAGCCATATAGTAACGATAAAAATGAGACCCCTCTCTTCAGCTGCCTCACCAGCCTTCCCCTGACTGCACCTAACTGGAGGTCACGCTGTCCCCTCTATTACCCCAGACCCGCGTGCAGGTGCTCAGCCAGAACCACCATAGAATGGGTCCGCTTTCTGAAGATAATACTGCCATAGTGTTCTCACATAATACCGCCATATAGATCACACATAATACCGCCAGTGTTTCACATACCACCATATAGATCACACATAATACCGCCAGTGTTCTCACATACCACCATATGCTTCTCACATAATACCGCCATATAGATCACCCATAATGCCGCCACATAGATCTCACATGTATTGTAAATGAAGACTCGGCCAGAATAAAGTCCTTTATTAATCTTTTTTATACCATACCGAACGCATAATCCTCGACTCCCTCATCTCCCACAACAAAAATAACAAACCACAATGGGGAAAGACACGCAGGGGGGAGAGGAGTGCATAGGAGAGGATTAGATACTGACTGCTGAGCCGTGTATCTAATCCTGTCCTGTGTGATACTGTGCTGCGCCGTGTATCTAATCCTATCTTGTGTGATACTGTACACAGGACAGGATTAGCTACACAGGACTAGATTAGCTACACAGGACAGAGGTAGCAGTGGTAGATGGTATATAGAGGCAGGCAGCAGTGGTAGATGGTATATAGAGGCAGGCAGCAGTGGTAGGTGCTATACAGAGGCAGGTGGCGGTGCTATACAGAGGCAGGTAGCGGTGCTATAAAGAGGCAGGCAGCAGTGGTAGATGGTATATAGAGGCAGGCAGCAGTGTTAGGTGGCATACAGAGGCAGGTAGCGGTGGTATACAGAGGCAGGCAGCAGTAGTAGATGGTATATAGAGGCAGGCAGCAGTGGTAGGTGGTATACAGAGGCAGGTAGCGGTGGTATACAGAGGCAGGTAGCGGTGGTAGGTGGTATATAGAGGCTGGTAGCAGTGGTAGGTGGTATATAGGGGCTGGTAGCAGTGGTAGGTGGTATATAGGGGCAGGTAGCAGTGGTATATAGGAGCAGGTAGCAGTGGTATATAGGAGCAGGTAGCAGTGGTATATAGGGGCAGGTAGCAGTGGTATATAGGAGCAGGTAGAAGTGGTATATAGGGGCAGGTAGCAGTGGTATATAGGAGCAGGTAGCAGTGGTATATAGGGGCAGGTAGCAGTGGTATATAGGGGCAGGTAGCAGTGGTATATAGGGGCAGGTAGCAGTGGTATATAGAACCAGGTAGCAGTGGTATATAGGGGCAGGTAGCAGTGGTATATAGGAGCAGGTAGCAGTGGTATATAGGAGCAGGTAGCAGTGGTATATAAGGGCTAGTAGCAGTGGTATATAGGGGCTAGTAGCAGTGGTATATAGGGGCAGGTAGCAGTGGTATATAAGGGCTAGTAGCAGTGGTATATAGGGACAGGTAGCAGTGGTATATAGGAGCAGGTAGCAGTGGTATATAGGGGCTAGTAGCAGTGGTATATAGGGACAGGTAGCAGTGGTATATAGGGGCAGGTAGCAGTGGTATATAGGGGCAGGTAGCAGTGGTATATAGGAGCAGGTAGCAGTGGTATATAGGGGCAGGTAGCAGTGGTATATAGGGGCAGGTAGCAGTGGTATATAGGGGCTGGTAGCAGTGGTATATAGGGGCAGGTAGCAGTGGTATATAGGGGCAGGTAGCAGTGGTATATAGGGGCAGGTAGCAGTGGTATACAGGGACAGGTAGCAGTGGTATATAGGGGCTAGTAGCAGTGGTATATAGGGGGCAGGTAGCAGTGGTATATAGTGGCTGGTAGCAGTGGTATATAGGAGCAGGTAGCCGTGGTAGATGCATAAGAAAATAAAAACCCTGTACTTACCTTCAGTCCTCTCCCAGGAAGTGCTGAGTCATGTTCAGGGCAGACAGTGTGACGATCTCCCTGCTCTGCTCTGAACAGGTCGGCAGTGAGCAGTGATTGCAGCCTGTGCTGTAATACTAAGTATAGGCTGCAATCACAGCTCCTGGCTGCAGATACTCACCCAGACCCTCGCTCCCAGCAGCAGCTTCTCCCTGGCAGCTCCTGCTATGATCGCACGCACTGAGCTGTGTGTGCGATGACAGAGGGAAAAAACAAAATGGCCGCGATCTCCTCTCACAGCTGTGACGTAGCAGCCCAGGGGGCGTGCCCAAGTCACAGCTGAGAGGCAGGAGAAGCGGTCGGAGCCCGACTGTTGGCTCCTATGCCCATGGCTGCCGTAAGTGAGGTGTGCAAGTGTCGTGCCCAGACACTTACACCCACACTAATGAAAATGGCGGCCTCCAGTGGCAAAAGTAAAAATGAATAAATAAAAAAGTATTAAAGTAGTACATTTACTTTTGTATTAAAAATAATTGATTATATAATCAATAATTATTAATACAAAAACTAAAATCACGACACCCTCCCTTTAAAGAGGAACTAAAAAAAATAAAATATAAAAAAAATAATTTGCAAAGGTTCATAACTTTTCATTAAAAAAAACCATTGATCCCTATCCATACAACAGATAACTGTGTAGTTGTTGAGATCCCCATGGATCCTAGAATGAGTCTTCGGAGTCCAGAAGTCATACATGTGCTCTGCTGCTCCATTTAAGCTCTATGGGATTGTCGTGGAACAGCAGAGCTGACGGCGCATTACCTCCTAATCATCTTCTCCCCACGACCTGCTCTGCTCTTAATACGTCCGGTTTATTATACCGGTAGTGGAGATGTCAGTAAACCTTGTTTCTTCTCCCTATTGCAGAGTTTAAACCCTATCCAGACTGCTTTTGTGATTAAAGAAAACCTGCACAGCGATCCAGAGGCCGACAACAGAGTTTAGAAGAAAAGGGGAGGAATCAAGTCATTAAAGCGAATGGAGGTCTTTAATCAGAGCCCACCGATGTGTAATATGTAAACAATCATAACTGCGTCTTCATTAAAGTGCTGCCTGTGTAGGTTCACCATTTTGTTTCCTGATTATTTTTTTTTTAGGGTAAGGGGAATATAATCTGGATTTTAATAATAACAATAATCTTTTATTTATATAGTGCCAACATATTCCGCAGCGCTTTAGAGTTTGCACACATTTTCATTACTGTCCCCTATGGAGCTCACAATCTAAATTCCCTATCAGTGTGTCTTTGGAATGTGGGAGGAAACCCACACAAACATGGGGAGAACATACAAACTCCTGGCAGATGTTGTCCTTGGTGGGATTTGAACCCAAGACTCCAGCACTGCAAGGTGTGAGGAAAATCTATATAATAAGTTTAGTTTCTCTGCCAGCACATATAGGGTGGGCGTTGACCCCCCTTTACTTCAGGGTTTAGCTTTTCTTTTCAATGGGTGTAGAAGAGCTTTTATTGCTTCTTGCTAGCCCATGCTGTGGGCTAAACCCCCCCCCCCTTCTCTCTCTGTCTCTCTTTGTTTCTGTGTGTGTGCAGCTATTCTTCTCAATGCTTTGCCTTGCCCCCAAGCCCATAAAGGTTTATTGCGCTGGTGGCGGCGCAAAGCTCCCTCCAGCTGAAACTGGTCTGATTATCCTTCTCAAAGACATGCAGTTCTTTGTTTGGTTATAGTAAGATATTGGGCCACCTGTTATGAACAGGTAATTCAGAACCACAATGGACCTTGAAGTTCAGAGCACACAAGGTGACCTGACATTTACCAAAAACATAGGACAAGCTCTGAGACGTGGAAACTCTGCTGACCGCAATCCCTAATCCTAACACACCACACTAGAGGTAGCCGTGGCTTGCGCCTAACGCTCCCTATGCAACTCGGCACAGCCTGAGAAACTAACTAGCCCTGAAGATAGAAAAATAAGCCTACCTTGCCTCAGAGAAATTCCCCAAAGGAAAAGGCAGCCCCCCACATATAATGACTGTGAGTAAAGATGAAATACAAACAGAGATGAAATAGATTTAGCAAAGTGAGGCCCGTGTTATGATGAGTGTTGTGATAGGCAATTCAGTATCACAATGGACATAGCGGTCAGAGCACATACAGTGATCTGACAATAACCCAAAATAATAGAACGAGCTCTGAGACGTGGGAACTCTGCAGACCGCAATCCCTAATCCTCTCCAAACAACACTAGAGGCAGCCGTGGATTGCGCCTAACTCTGCCTATGCAACTCTGCACAGCCTGAGAAACTAACTAGCCTGAAGATAGAAAATAAGCCTACCTTGCCTCAGAGAAATACCCCAAAGGAAAAGGCAGCCCCCCACATATAATGACTGTGAGCCAAGATGAAAAGACAAACGCAGGGATGAAATAGATTCAGCAAAGTGAGGCCCGACTTTCTTAACAGAGCGAGGATAGGAAAGACAACTTTGCGGTCTACACAAAACCCTAAAGAAAACCACGCAAAGGGGGCAAAAAGACCCTCCGTACCGAACTAACGGCACGGAGGTACACCCTCTGCGTCCCAGAGCTTCCAGCAAGCAAGAAAAAACAAATAGACAAGCTGGAAAGAAAAAAAACAGCAAACAAAATAGCAAAGCGGAACTTAGCTATGCAGAGCAGCAGGCCACAGGAACGATCCAGGAGGAAACAGGTCCAATACTAGAACATTGACTGGAGGCCAGGATCAAAGCACTAGGTGGAGTTAAAGGGAACCTGTCACCTGAATTTGGCGGGACTGGTTTTGGGTCATATGGGCGGAGTTTTCGGGTGTTTGATTCACCCTTTCCTTACCCGCTGGCTGCATGCTGGCTGCAATATTGGATTGAAGTTCATTCTCTGTCCTCCATAGTACACGCCTGCACAAGGCAAGATTGCTTTGCGCAGGCGTTTACTATGGAGTACAGAGAATGAACTTCAATCCAATATTGCAGCCAGCATGCAGCCAGCGGGTAAGGAAAGGGTGAATCAAACACCCGAAAACTCCGCCCATATGACCCAAAACCAGTCCCGCCAAATTCAGGTGACAGAGTCCCTTTAAATAGAGCAGCACCTAAAGACTTCACCACATCACCTGAGGAAGGAAACTCAGAAGCCGCAGTACCACTCTCCTCCACCAACGGAAGCTCACAGAGAGAATCAGCCGAAGTACCACTTGTGACCACAGTAGGGAGCTCTGCCACAGAATTCACAACAGGCCCAACTTACTGAATAGACCGAGGATAGGAAAGATAGCTTTGCGGTCAACACAAAAACCTACAAACAACCACGCAGAGGGGCAAAAAGACCCTCCGCACCGACTAACAGTACGGAGGTGCTCCCTCTGCGTCTCAGAGCTTCCAGCAAGCAAGAAAAAACCAATATAGCAAGCTGGACAGAAAATATAGCAAACAAAAATAACACAAGCAGAACTTAGCTTATGCAGGATAGAGAGGCCACAGGAACGATCCAGGAGGAAGCAAGACCAATACTAGAACATTGACTGGAGGCCAGGATCAAAGCACCAGGTGGAGTTAAATAGGTGCTGCTCTAACGACTTAACCTCATCACCTGAGGAAGGAAACTCAGAAGCCGCAGTACCACTCTCATCCACCAAAGGAAGCTTATAGACAGAACCAGCCGCAGTACCACTCACGACCACAGGAGGGAGCTTGGCCACAGAATTCACAACAGTACCCCCCCTTGAGGAGGGGTCACCGAACCCTCACCAGAGCCCCCAGGCCGACCAGGATGAGCCACATGAAAGGCACGAACCAGATCGGCAGCATGGACATCAGAGGCAAAGACCCAGGAATTATCTTCCTGACCATAACCCTTCCACTTAACCAGATACTGGAGTTTCCGTCTCGAAACACGAGAATCCAAAATCTTCTCCACAATATACTCCAATTCCCCTTCAACCAAAACCAGAGCAGGAGGATCAATAGATGGAACCACAGGTGCCACGTATCTCCGCAACAATGACCTATGGAACACGTTATGGATGGAAAAAGAAGCTGGAAGAGTCAAACGAAAAGACACAGGATGAAGAACCTCAGAAATCCTATATGGACCAATGAAACGAGGCTTAAATTTAGGAGAGGAAACCTTCATTGGAATATAACGAGATGACAACCAAACCAAATCCCCAACACGAAGTCGGGGACCCACACAGCGCATGCGGTTAGCGAAACGTTGAGCCTTCTCCTGGGACAAAGTCAAATTGTCCACTACATGAGTCCAAATCTGCTGCAACCTATCCACCACAGTATCCACACCAGGACAGTCCGAAGACTCAACCTGCCCTGAAGAGAAACGAGGATGGAACCCAGAATTGCAGAAAAACGGCGAAACCAAAGTAGCCGAGCTGGCCCGATTATTAAGGGCGAACTCAGCCAAAGGCAAAAAGGACACCCAATCATCCTGATCAGCAGAAACAAAACATCTCGGATATGTTTCCAAGGTCTGATTGGTTCGTTCAGTCTGGCCATTTGTCTGAGGATGGAAAGCCGAGGAAAAAGACAAATCAATGCCCATCCTAGCACAAAAGGCTCGCCAAAACCTCGAAACAAACTGGGAACCTCTGTCAGAAACGATGTTCTCTGGAATGCCATGTAAACGAACCACATACTGAAAAAACAATGGCACCAAATCAGAGGAGGAAGGCAATTTAGACAAGGGCACCAAATGGACCATCTTAGAGAAGCGATCACAAACCACCCAAATGACCGACATTCTTTGAGAGACGGGGAGATCCGAAATAAAATCCATAGAGATATGTGTCCAAGGCCTCTTCGGGACCGGCAAGGGCAAAAGCAACCCACTGGCACGAGAACAGCAGGGCTTAGCCCAAGCACAAATCCCACAGGACTGCACAAAAGAACGCACATCCCGCGACAGAGACGGCCACCAAAAGGATCTAGCCACCAAATCTCTGGTACCAAAGATTCCAGGATGACCAGCCAACACCGAACAATGAACCTCAGAGATAACTTTATTCGTCCACCTATCAGGGACAAACCGTTTCTCCGCTGGGCAACGGTCAGGTCTATTAGCCTGAAATTTTTGCAGCACCCGCCGCAAATCAGGGGAGATGGCAGACAAAATTACCCCCTCTTTGAGAATACCCGCCGGCTCAGACAAACCCGGAGAATCGGGCACAAAACTCCTAGACAGGGCATCCGCCTTCACATTTTTAGAGCCCGGAAGGTACGAAACCACAAAGTCAAAACGGGAGAAAAACAGCGACCAACGAGCCTGTCTAGGATTCAACCGTTTGGCAGACTCGAGATAAGTCAAGTTCTTGTGATCAGTCAAGACTACCACGCGATGCTTAGCTCCTTCAAGCCAATGACGCCACTCCTCGAATGCCCACTTCATGGCTAGCAACTCTCGATTGCCAACATCATAATTTCGCTCAGCAGGCGAAAATTTCCTGGAAAAGAAGGCGCATGGTTTCATCACCGAGCAATCAGAACTTCTCTGCGACAAAACAGCCCCTGCTCCAATTTCGGAAGCATCAACCTCGACCTGGAACGGAAGCGAAACATCTGGTTGACACAACACAGGGGCAGAAGAAAAACGACGCTTCAACTCCTGAAAAGCTTCCACAGCAGCAGAAGACCAATTGACCACATCAGCACCCTTCTTGGTCAAATCAGTCAACGGTTTAGCAATGCTAGAAAAATTACGATGAAGCGACGATAAAAATTAGCAAAGCCCAGGAACTTCTGCAGACTCTTCAGAGATGTTGGCTGAGTCCAATCATAAATGGCCTGAACTTTAACAGGGTCCATCTCGATAGTAGAAGGAGAAAATATGAACCCCAAAAATGAAATCTTCTGAACACCAAAGAGACACTTTGACCCCTTCACAAACAAAGAAATAGCACGCAGGACCTGGAATATCATTCTGACCTGCTTCACATGAAACTCCCAATCATCCGAGAAGACCAAAATATCATCCAAGTATACAATCAGGAATTTATCCAGGTACTCTCGGAAGATGTCATGCATAAAGGACTGAAACACTGATGGAGCATTAGAAAGTCCGAATGGCATAACCAGGTACTCAAAATGGCCTTCGGGCGTATTAAATGCTGTTTTCCATTCATCGCCCCATTTGATACGCACAAGATTATACGCACCACGAAGATCTATCTTGGTGAACCAACTAGCCCCCTTAATCCGAGCAAACAAATCAGACAGCAGCCGCAAGGGGTACTGAAATTTGACCGTAATTTTATTTAGAAGGCGGTAATCAATACAAGGTCTCAGCGAACCATCCTTCTTGGCCACAAAAAAGAAACCCGCTCCCAATGGCGACGATGACGGGCGAATATGACCCTTCTCCAAAGACTCCTTCACGTAACTCCGCATAGCGGCGTGCTCAGGTACAGATAAATTAAACAGTCGACCCTTAGGAAACTTACTACCAGGAATCAAATCGATAGCACAATCACAATCCCTATGCGGAGGTAGGGCATTGGACTTGGGCTCATCGAATACATCCCTGTAATCAGAAAAGAACTCTGGGACCTCTGTTGTGAATTCTGTGGCAGAGCTCCCTCCTGTGGTCACAAGTGGTACTTTGGCTGATTCTCTCTGGGAGCTTCCGTTTGTGGAGGAAACTGGTACTGCTGCTTCTGAGTTTCCTCCCTCAGGTGATCTGGTGAGGTCGTTAGGTGCTTCTCTACTTAACCCCACCTAATGCTTTGATTCATGCTTCCTGTCAATGTTCCAGTGTTGGACTTGTGTTTCTCTGGATCATTCCTGTGGCCTGCTGCTCTGCATAGCTAAGTGCTTCTTGCTATTTGTTGCTATTTTTTCTGTCCAGCTTGTCTATTTGTTTTGCTGGAAGCTCTGGGATGCAAAGGGTGTACCTCCATGCCGTTAGTTCGGTACGGAGGGTCTTTTTGCCCCTTTGCGTGGTTTTCTTTAGGGTTTTGTGTAGACCGCAAAGTTATCTTTCCTATCCTCGTTCTGTCTAGAATATCGGGCCTCTCTTTGCTGAATCTATTTCATCCCTACGTTTGTCTTTTCATCTTACTCACAGTCATTATATGTGGGGGGCTGCCTTTTCCTTTGGGGCATTTCTCTGAGGCAAGGTAGGCTTATTTTTTCTATCTTCAGGCTAGTTAGTTTCTCAGGCTGTGCCGAGTTGCATAGGGAGCGTTAGGCGCAATCCACGGCTGCCTCTAGTTGTGTTTGGAGAGGATCAGGGATTGCGGTCTGCAGAGTTCCCACGTCTCAGAGCTCGTTCTATTATTTTGGGTTATTGTCAGATCACTGTATGTGCTCTGACCTCCATGTCCATAGTGATACTGAATTGCCTATCAGAACAGACCTCAGAAGGAGTGGATGATGAAATAGACAGAAATGGAACATCACCATGTACCCCCTGACAACCCCAGCTGGACACAGACATTGATTTCCAATCTAATACTGGGTTATGGACTTGTAGCCATGGCAACCCCAACACGACCACATCATGCAGATTATGCAACACCAGAAAGCGAATATCCTCCTGGTGCGCAGGAGCCATGCTCATGGTCAGCTGGGTCCAATACTGAGGCTTATTCTTGGCCAAAGGCGTAGCATCAATTCCTCTCAATGGAATAGGAGACTGCAAGGGCTCCAAGACAAACCCACAGCGCCTAGCATACTCCAAGTCCATCAAATTCAGGGCAGCGCCTGAATCCACAAACGCCATGACAGAATAGGAAGACAAAGAGCAGATCAAAGTAACGGACAAAAGAAATTTCGACTGTACCGTACCAATGGTGGCAGACCTAGCGAACTGCTTAGTGCGCTTAGGACAATCGGAGATAGCATGAGTGGAATCACCACAGTAGAAACACAGCCCATTCTGACGTCTGTGTTCTTGCCTTTCAGCTCTGGTCAAAGTCCTATCGCAGTGCATAGGCTCAGGTTTATGCTCAGATAATACCGCCAAATGGTGCACAGATTTACGCTCGCGCAAGCGTCGACCGATCTGAATGGCCAAAGACATAGACTCATTCAGACCAGCAGGCATAGGAAATCCCACCATGACATCCTTAAGGGCTTCAGAGAGACCCTTTCTGAAAATAGCTGCCAGCGCACCTTCATTCCATTGAGTGAGCACGGACCACTTTCTAAACTTCTGACAATAAATCTCTATCTCATCCTGACCCTGACACAGAGCCAGCAAATTTTTCTCTGCCTGATCCACCGAATTAGGTTCGTCGTACAGCAATCCGAGCGCCAGAAAAAACGCATCAATATTACATAATGCAGGATCTCCTGGCGCAAGGGAAAATGCCCAGTCTTGAGGGTCGCCACGTAATAAAGAAATAATGATCTTAACTTGTTGAACTGGGTCACCAGAGGAGTGGGGTTTCAAAGCCAAAAACAGTTTACAATTATTTTTAAAATTCAAAAACTTAGCTCTATCTCCAGAAAATAACTCAGGAATAGGAATTTTAGGTTCTAACATAGGATTCTGAACCACTAAATCTTGAATGTTCTGAACACTTATAACGAGATTATCCATCAAAGAGGACAGACCCTGAATATCCATGTCCACACCTGTGTTCTGAACCACCCTGATGTAAAGGGGAAAAGAAAGACAGAACACAGTGCAAAGAAAAAAAAATGGTCTCAGAACTTCTCTTTTCCCTCTATTGAGAAGCATTAGTACTTTGGGCCTCCAGTACTGTTATGAACAGGTAATTCAGAACCACAATGGACCTTGAAGTTCAGAGCACACAAGGTGACCTGACATTTACCAAAAACATAGGACAAGCTCTGAGACGTGGAAACTCTGCTGACCGCAATCCCTAATCCTAACACACCACACTAGAGGTAGCCGTGGATTGCGCCTAACGCTCCCTATGCAACTCGGCACAGCCTGAGAAACTAACTAGCCCTGAAGATAGAAAAATAAGCCTACCTTGCCTCAGAGAAATTCCCCAAAGGAAAAGGCAGCCCCCCACATATGACTGTGAGTAAAGATGAAATACAAACACAGAGATGAAATAGATTTAGCAAAGTGAGGCCCGACTTACTGAATAGACCGAGGATAGGAAAGATAGCTTTGCGGTCAACACAAAAACCTACAAACAACCACGCAGCGGGGCAAAAAGACCCCCCGCACCGACTAACGGTACGGAGGTGCTCCCTCTGCGTCTCAGAGCTTCCAGCAAGCAAGAAAAAACCAAAATAGCAAGCTGGACAGAAAATATAGCAAACAAAAATAATACAAGCAGAACTTAGCTTATGCAGGATAGAGAGGCCACAGGAACGATCCAGGAGGAAGCAAGACCAATACTAGAACATTGACTGGAGGCCAGGATCAAAGCACCAGGTGGAGTTAAATAGGTGCTGCTCTATTTAACGACTTAACCTCATCACCTGAGGAAAGAAACTCAGAAGCCGCAGTACCACTCTCATCCACCAAAGGAAGCTTATAGACAGAACCAGCCGCAGTACCACTCACGACCACAGGAGGGAGCTTGGCCACAGAATTCACAACAGCCACCGATTTGGGCTAAACAAATAAGGGTATATTGTGAATCTCCATCGACGGATTTATCCGCCACTGTAAGCACTAGCCTCTAATTCCACCAGGTAAAAAAGTACGGATTTCTCTGGAACTGCATGTCCCAACCAGCCCAAATTTGGTTTCCTTAGAAAGCCAATTTTAAAATAAGCTGAATGAGGGGTGTGCTGGGATTCTGGCATGTTCTGGAGCGGAGATACGAACATTATAAAACTTTGGGTTAAATTTGGTATGTTTGAGGAGATGGGAGGGTCCGAGGAAACCAACCCCTTTTGTGAGGTCATGAGGCTGTGGTTATTTAAGTGACCCCACTTTACCCAACCCGGAGAGTCTTCAGTCTGAGTTTTTTGCCTGAGGAGCTGTACTATGCATTGGGATATTTGGGAGCACTGCCTATCAGCATGGTTTTGCCTGAAATGACCTGAGAACATGTGAGTTTTACCGTTTCTCATTTAATCCCTTTATTTTATAATTCCTTTGAACATATTTCAATTGTCTCTTTTGTAACATCTTTATATACCTTTTTATAAACACTGCTTTAAACTTTCGGAGTAAAATATATAAATTACTAGTTTCGTTCTTCCTGCTCTAAAACGTACCCTAAGTTTTCTGAAGGGAATTACGCTACTGTTTTGGGTGAGCTTCGGACCCGTTTAATTGAAGATGGTGGCAGCATACCGTGTGCTGTGCCTTGGGAGTCGTTGTAGCGACTGCGGCGTTGATAATTAATGTTCCTGCCTGAGTGGGAGTAGTTAAATCGCCTCGCTGCAGCATGCCCAATAGCCAGTACATAGCAGGCAGCCTTTCTGGCGACTAATTACCCTAGGTGCAGGACCGAATCTGACCTGAGGGTAAGGGGGGTGCCAGAGAGCTGCAAGTTGAAGCGGAACTGTAAAGCGGAATATACATAAATCCCTGCAGTTCGTGGTATATTGAAGAGCAGTGGGATAACTAGAATAAGCCCCTGCTGTAAACTAAGAGGTCAATAGCCTTGTGTGTTTTTTTTTTTTTTATCACATTGTAGCAGTGGAGGGATAACTAAGATAAGCCCCCCTGCACA
The DNA here is from genome assembly GCF_032444005.1 of Ranitomeya imitator. Lineage (NCBI taxonomy): Eukaryota > Metazoa > Chordata > Amphibia > Anura > Dendrobatidae > Ranitomeya > Ranitomeya imitator. The sequence goes on from NC_091290.1 coordinate 136,323,450, forward strand.
TGTGATAGCCGTCTGTTGGCCTAGTCACCCCGATCTGTGACGTGAGGGGTGACGGTCACGGTGTGAATCGTGACACAAGGCTGCAATGCAAAACCACAGGTGGGTGCCCCCGATACCGTTCAAGCCACAGAGACCTGTCTTCCTAACAACAAAGAGCCTTCACTAAAGTGCTTTCCTTTTGAATCGCAGCTTCTTAAAGAAGCCGGAAGTGATATGTTGCCATGTTGATGTCATAATAGGTTACCATGGCGACTATGTCATAATGGTTTGACATGTTGATGATGTAATTATGGTTGCCATGGCGACAATGATTCCATAATAGGTTACTATGGTGATTGTCCTAATTCGTTGCCATGGTAACGATGATGTCATAATGGTTTGCCATGGCTACAATTACTTCATAATGATTGCCATGGTGATGATGTCATAATAGGTTGACATGGCGGAGATGTCCTTATCGTTGCCATGGCGACAATGATGCCATAATAGGTTGCCATGACGATGAGGTCATAATTGTTGCCATGCCGACGATGATGCTTAATAGTTTGACATGGCGAAGATGATGTCATAATGGTTGCCATGGCGAAGATGATGTCATAGTAGGTTGACGTGGTGACAAATATGTCATAATGGTGGCCATGGCGACAATGATGTCATAATGGTTGCCATGGTGACTAAGATGTCATAATAGGTTGCCATGTTGATGATGTAATAATGGTTGCCATGGCGACAATGATGCCATAGTAGGTTGCCATGAAGGTAAGGTCATAATGGTTGCCATGGCGACAATGATGCTTAATAGTTTGACATGGCGACAATGGTGCCATAATTTTATAACAGATTTGCCTTTCCTTAGGATAGGACATAAGTATAAGATCACTGGGTATTGTGGCAGGGTCACTGGTGTTGTACATGAGGGGAGATATGTGTCACAAAGATTGCTTTCCTGTGTGATGTGAAATGTTGTGAATTCTGCTCTTGGGCTCCCTCCGGTGGTTATGAGTGGTAGTGCTGCTGTCTTTGGATCGCAGCATTGATCAGGTGTGTCCACTTGTTGCAATTTGGACTGGGCTATTTAGTCTTGCTTGATCCTTTAGTCAGTGCCAGTTGTCCATTGTTTTTGGAGGATTCACATCCCTACCTGGTCTCTCCTGTTTTGCTGTTCATTTCAACAAAGATAAGTCCTGGCTTTGTTTTGCTGTCCACATGCTGTGGACCTTATAGTTCAGTGCATTTTCATGTTTTGTCTTGTGCAGCTTGGTCTGTGTAAGGATTTTTTCAGCCAAGCTGTATCTCCATGTCTTTAGTCAGATGTGGAGATTTGTATTTTCTGTGGTGGATATTTTCTAGTGTTTTTAATACTGACAGCAAAGTACTCTGTCTTATTCTTTCTTTTTAGCTAGAATGGCCTTCTTTGTTAAATCCTGATTTCAGTCTGCGTATGTCATTTCCCTCTCCTCCCACAGTCAATTTTTGTGGGGGGCTGTCTATCCTTTGGGGATTTTCTCTGAGGCAAGATAGTTTTCCCGTTTCTATCTTTAGGGGAAGTTAGTCCTTAGGCTGTGTCGAGGTGTCTAGGGAGTGTTAGGTACATCCCACGGCTACTTCTAGTTGCGGTGCTAAGTTCAGGGTCTGCGGTCAGTACAGGTACCACCTTCTCCAGAGTACGTCTCATGCTGCTCCTAGGCCACTAGTTCATAACAGTGAAAGCCATAAGAGTTCTCCAGCATGATATGTGCTTAGAGAAATCCACTTGCTATATGGACCTGGTTTTTATGGTGGTTAGGTCAGAGATGGGCAGGACGCTACTCCCCATATCTCCACCTCCATGGTGTGGCTGGAGGTGTTAAATGTCCAGCCAGTTTTTGTTGTTTTTTTCTATGTGTGTGGAGGAAAGCGAGCCTCCGGATTTCTAGCTCCTGCGAGAGCTGCTGTGTGCATGCTCGCTCATCACTACAGCTGATCCTTTTTAAGTCCTCTAATTTGCCTTATTTTTGTACCACATCCTGCATATGATCAACCGGATTAAGACCTACGGACGTTGGAGACAGATTATCAACTTGAACCCTTTGTCTCGTTCCTCCATTCCTGACCAGTGTGGCTGGGGCAATATTCAGCTGTATTAGTGACTCCCAATGCCGTGAAGGGTGATACTTGACCTGTGCAATGTTTAGGTGGTACGTGTCACATCCACACGAATGCCCGGATGTGCAGAAAACTGGAATGCCTCCGTTAGCTCCTCTTCTTCCCATCTTGCTGCCAGTTCTTTCTCATGTAAGTGACATACACACGGCCGGCTGTCCTTATGATGTAAAAGAAAACATGATTCGTAAGGCCAGGTCTCCTTGATCCAGTCCTGATTCTTGTGTGCCCATGGTAGGCTCTTTTATTGCTGATGGTCAGAGGTTGGCATGGGCTCTCTGACCAGTCTTCATCTACACAGCAAGCTACGTGTATATCATTTTTGACCCATCTTTTAATCTCTACTCCCACCAATGAGTCTTGATCCCCCACCATGACCCAGTTTTTGTTTAGCTCTAGGACCACTTTTGATGACTACCGACTAGAATTGGTACGAATCGATCAGCACCTCCCTAGTCCATCGGCCATGATGATTCTTTGGCCACTGGACGAGAGCGGGAGATTCACCTCTTACCTCACTGCATCCCTGGCTCTTATTTTTGTTTTGCCGGCCTGGCACGATATCACGTGTGTCACAACGCAACAATGACCTTGCACCAGGTAAGATGTGGCTGTTCTGCTCCCATCAAATCATTGTGGTGGCCGATGGACTGGGAGATGACAGTTGACTCATACCAACCAGGAATAAGACCCGTAATTTTAGAAATGCTCTGTCATCTACCCATTACACACGTTAGACAATTTCTTTATATCTGCCTGTTGAGTCTATACGATCTGGCTGATTACTAACTTTCCTAATCTGTTGCTGACTTGGTCTGGTCCAGGTCAAGTTTGCATCAAACTAAGACACCTTTTCCCCAAAAGGACTACTAGTAGCCACAAGTGAACCATGAAAAAAAAAGTTGCTATTCAAATATGTCTCCCAGTTAGACTGTCGTATAAATTGGACCGGCCGGTGGCTTTTCCCACCAGAGTGTGACAGCTTCATGTATTTCTGTAAGGCTGTCACGCTCGGGTCGGGAGAGCTGCCGGCCAGTCCGAGCACTACGGTCCAATTTATACGCCCTAATGTGCAACCATTATCGGAGAATCAGAATCCTGTCGATAATTTCACCTATAATCAGTCATTAGTACATTGAATCAGAGACCCTCAAAATAATATGACAGCATTACAACAACATATACAAAAGCGATGTAAAGGAACGCACGTTTCAACAGATGCACCAGACAAAACCTCCCAATGAATCAGCATGGAGGAAACATTACTGACTTTAATTATGGAAAATATGCATCTGTGCTGAAAGCTGTTAATATCCAAAGAAAGTAAAACTGTCGTCTAGGTGTAATTAACTACTTCCCTGCACCCCACACAACCAGATGGCTGCTCGTTACTATTTTAAAATTATTATTTTGTTGGTGTTTTGTTTTTTTTGTTTGTTTCCCCCCCAGCTCTTTATTTTGAAGCTGTAGGTATAGAGATGGCAGAACAGATTGACATTTCATAGTCTGAAAAGGAAACGTGACGTTGCAAATCATATCGTCTGCGCATTAAATAAAACTGGGGCAATTTACGTCTAGCCTCCATATGCGCAGCCGCCGTTCTTGCTGAAACTTGTCAGTGCACAAATGACGAGAAGAACACGATTCAGTGCGAAGAAGGAGATTTATTTGTGGGTTTTTTTTGGAATCTAGAGTGATGATTATAGGGAACTTGTGGATCCTTTAAATGTGGGCATCAAAGCTAAATTTCCAGCTAAAAGTATGGAAGAAAGTACACTGTAGAGAAGAGCGGACCTGATCGTAAAAGTTTGGGGTTCATACTGGGTAGTTAGTGTTCAATGCTAAATATAGACTTCTTCTGGAAGTCCGTTGCGATGTCTGGAGTTCCGGGGGAAGTCTGTTGCGGTGTTCGGGGTTCCGGGCGAAGTCAGTTGAGATGTCCGGAGTTCCGGGCGAAGTCAGTTGCGGAGAGAGAGATATATATATATATATTTTTTTTTTTTTTTTTCCCCTGATCCAAAGTTTGGGTCCCTATTGTTTTCAATGGATTTTGGGTTCTGTTTTCATGTTTGGGTAAAGTTCTGGTACCTGAACTTTAAACTAAAGTTCAGATTGGGTACCAGAACCCAAACTTCCACAGGTCCGCTCATCCCTAGCTAGCTCCTATTGGACAAGGCTTCCTGTTTAATAGGAGGAGGGGCTATAAGGACTATAGTGAGATGTCATGTGACTCTGAAGAGTCATAGGGGAGGAGCATATGAAACATGGCACTTTGGAGAGCTGTTGGTCATTTTTATTTTATGTAAGGGCATTAAAAGGATACTCCCATCCTAAGAATTGATTGCCTATTGCTAAGATTGGATTTGATTACTGGTTTAGAACCAATCCTCAAAACGACGGTTGAATGCAGGGCTTCATTCTTGGCACTGGCGGGGTCTAAGGGCTCATTAAGTAATTGGAATATCCAATTACGTGCCAAAACTTTTTAAAATGTGAACACCCCTTTAAGAAGATTTTAGACATGTCACCATAGGGGCGAACTGTCTCCAGTGCTGCCCATGTTGGCGTCATTGTGACGGAAAATATGTTACTCTGGCGCCAAGTTAGATGGAACGAATGGCGAGGGATCGGACTGTAAACTTTTAGAAAGTTTTGGAAACTTCTGTATTGCAGGTATATCCTTTTTATATTAGGAACCAGAAAACAATGAGAATAGGAATGTTCCTTTCAACTAGAGGTGATGACCTTGAGATAAATTTACTTTTATTTTTTGTCCATTTATCCTATCCTGTGTTTTCGGTATTCTCGGCCTCCGTAGCATTGTACGTTTTCACGCTTGGAATGTGATCTTTACACAGTGGAAATCTCCCACTGAGCTGAACCATATGATTTTCATGCCGGTCAGCCAAATTTTCATGGTGTATTTACTTTTTTTTTTTAATTTTTTTTTTTTTTTTAATATCCCTCTAAAATTAGAGGAAAGTGCCCTGCGGAGAGGGAGACGGCTTGATCATGCCGGAGAGGAAAGTTTCAGGAAAGCGCAGGGACTTGCTGTCCATGAGCGCAGTTTCTAAAGGATGAAGACAAACTGTTATTGCTGGAAATAGCAGTGTTATTTACAGGGAATGTCGGCTTATCTCAGCCCAAAAGTCTGTCCTGTTTATCAGCTCCATTTCTGAAATCTCATTTACTACGCTCTGATACTTTTCCACACGCAGAGGACGAGCCGTTTACTACAAAAATGAATTTACAGTTGCAAAGATGAGATTTTTTTTTAAATGGAATATCTTTATTTTATATTTCATGCTTAAAAAAAAGTATATATATTTGATGTTAATTGTATGTATTGCTAAAGCTGAAGTCACATTCTGTGAATATGCAAAAAACAATGTCCGTGTAGAGGAAAAAAAATGAAAAATCCAAGTGGAAAAACAAGTTTGCATGTTGCATATTTGATGCAGATTTAGAGGGGTTGTCCAGCATCAGTATCTGATTGGTGGGGTTATAACAGTCAGCACCCCTGCCAATCAGGTGCCAACAGCTGCTGGAACTGCTCACCGCTCCGTGAACTGTATAGTGGCCGCGGCTGGTACTGCAATAGGAGAATGGATGTGCAGTATGCGGCCGCGGCCACTATTCCGTCGACTTAGCTGTGCTATTAAGGATGACACGGGGAACAGCTGATTGGCAGGGGTGCCGGGTGTCGCACCCACATTGATCACCTATCCTGAGGATAGACATCAGTATTAATGCCCCAGTCAACCCCTTTAGGCTATGTGAGTGCAGCGCCCCAGAGACCCGGTCGTTGCAGTAACGTTGCTCTGCCACTAAGGGGAGTGATGGTACGTCTGATGGCACTAAAGGAGTTCTTCTGACCAGGTATCACCAGCACACATTACACTTCACACTCCGGCCACTAGGGGGAGCAAAAGGTTTTATTTATTAGGCCACTCCTCACACTGGTAAAACTAGGGGTTGGATAGGAAGTTAGTCAGAAGCTGACTGGGTTGGATTCAGGCAACATCTCGTGGCAGGGGGTGTTGCAGGGAGAAGATTCAGGGGGGTCCCTGTCAGGCGTGGGAACCTGGCAGGTACCTAGCGACAAGAACAGAACGTTACGGAACGGCGCCTGCACACCCCGCGGCGGTACCCTAAGAAAGAGACACGAAGCGAAGGATATTGTGGACAGTGAGAAATAAGATCAAGCACAAAGGAGAGCCAGTAGGAGTCGTGCCCGGAGAACGGCAACATCCTACTGAGGCGCGTAGCCGGTGCCCGGAACACGGAGGAAGTGACTGACTTTATGCCTTACTTCAAATACCGCAGGACAGTTAATTATAGGTTGGCTGTCTACCTTACATCACCTAAGCAGACATAGGGGGTAACGCGTGGAGAGGGGCATCTCTAGGGTCCCGGAAGAGCTCCGAGCTTACCCATCAAACGGGTGCGTCCTAGCCATAACATACTGGGGGATGAAGAACTAGAAAGAACTGGAACGAATTAGAATGAACGAGAATAGAAGTTGTGAGGACTATCCCGAATGCTCAGCAGGGAAGCACTACAACACACAGGCGCTAGTGGTAGGCAACGATTTCCACCTGCAAAGGGAACTCTGGATGTGCCTTCGGACCGGCCGGTCTCAGACAGCCCTGTTAACTGTGCTCTGGATTGCGGATTCTGAAGTCTTCAGTAAAGAGACTGCAACCTTGTGTCCTCGTTATTGACTGCACTTCACACCATCACCATCCACCTTACTGGGAAGCCCTGGGGACATACTTCACCTGTGGGAAGGTATACCATACCATCCAGCTGCCATCACATCACCCCAGTGGGCCCCAAGCAGCGTCGGTCACCCTGACCGAACACCACAGGTGGCGTCACAAACCCTTGACAGACTCGTATCACCTTTCATTGGACGCCCCTTGGCAGGGTCACGGACCGGGTCCAGCCACCGTGACATCCCCAGAACTGAGCCAGCAGAGGACCGGTACCGAGGAACCTGTGGCCCTGCGTCTGGGGGCGCTCCATGCACACGTTGCGGATTTTGCAGCGGATGTGCAGGTCTGCAACAACTTTCCATGCATTTACAGTGCAATGGAAACCGCAATCCGCAGTGCCCATGCTGTGGAAAAAAACGTGCGGAAACGCTGCGGGTTACATTCCGCATAATGTCAATTCTTTGTGCGGATTCTGCTGCGGTTTACACCTGCTTCACAATAGGAATCCGCAGGTGTTAAACCGCAGATGGAATCCACATAAAAACCGCGGTAAATCCACAGGTAAAACACCAGTGCCTTTTACCTGCGGATTTCTCAAATCCGCTGCGGAAAAATCTGCAAAGCTCCAAAATACGTGTACACATACCCTAAATGTGGATTTCTAATCTGAAAATCTAACATTTCTCAAAAATCCTTGCATCTTTTTCACACCTCTTTTTATGCACAATTTTCGTAGTGGAAATGCACACAAAAAAATGCCAGGCCAGTGGATTTAAGGGGCCCCATTGATATGAATAGGTAAAATCTGCCCCAAAAAGGTGCATTTTTTTCGAACAGAAATTAACAAAGAAAAAGCAACAAAAGCCAATTTCCATGCAAATACTTGTCAAAGCAGCACGTAGATGTGATTAAGTTGTATCTCATTCTCTTTGATAGTGCCGTAAAATGCTGCAGATTTTGCATGCTAACAGTACGCAAGGTGTGAATCCAGCTTGTGAGGTTTTTAAGATGGTGTTGGCACCCTTGAAATTGTTCCCAAAAATGTAGTATTTCTCCCAGACAATGATTGCAGTTACATATGTTTTGTTATACACATGTTTATTTCCTTTGTGTGTATTAGAACAACACAAAAAAGAGGGGATAAAAAGGCAAATGGGATATAATTTCACATAAAACCCCAAAAATGGGCCGGACAAAATTGTTGGCACCCTCAACTTATTTGGTTGTACACCCTTTGGAGTAAGTAACTGCAATCTATCGCTTCCTGTAACCATCAACAAACTTACACCTTACAGATGAAATTCTTGACCACTCTTCTTTTGCAAACTGCTCCAGGTCTCTGATATGTGAAGGCGCCTTCTCCAAACAACAATATTAAGATTTCTCAACAGGAGATCAATGGGATTTAGATTTGGACTCATTGCTGCCACTATAGAACTCTTCAGCTCTTTGTTTCCATCCATTTCTGGGGGCTTCTTGAAGTATGTTTGGGGTCATTGTCCTACTGGAAAACACATGACATAGGACACAATGCCAGCTTTCTGACATGGGACACTACATTGTGACCAAAAATCCTTTGATAATCTTCAGATTTCATGATGCTTTGCACATAGTCAAGGCACCCAGTGCCAGAGGCAGCAAATAAACCCCCAAACATCTTAAAACCTCCACCATATTTGACTGTAGGTAGTGTTTTTTTTCTTTCTAAGACTCATTTAGTTTTTGGGAAACAAAATAATGTGCTATCTTGGTCTCAACAGTCCACAAGATGCTTTCCCAGAAGGATTTTGGCTTATTCATGTAAATTTTGGCAAAATGCAGTCTAGCTTTTTCATGTCTCTACCAGCACAGGGGTCCTCCTTGGTCTCCTGCCATAGCGTTGTTTCATCCAAATGTGGACAGATAGTACGTGCTGACACTGATGCAGCTGGAGCCTGCAGGACCGCTTGAATTTCGTTGGACCTTATTTGGGTCTGCTTATCCACTATCCGGACTATCCTGCTTTGCAACCTTTCAGCAAATTTTCTCTGCCATCCCCGTCCAGGGAGATTAGCTACAGTGCCATGGGTTGTAAACTTCTTGATTTATTCTGAGCACTGTGTATAAAGAAACATCAAGATCTCTGTAGATGGACTTGTTATCTTGAGATGGTTGATATCTTTCAACAATTTTGGTTCTCAAGTCCTCAGACAGACCGTTATCTTCTCTTTCTGTTCTTCATGCTTAGTGTGGCACACACAATGAAAAGATTGTCAACTTTTCCCCTTTTATCTGGTTTCAGGTGTGATTTTCATATTGCCCACACCTGTTACATGCCATAGGTGAGTTTGAACAAGCATCACTTGCCTGAAGAAAAGCTGTTTACCCACAATTTTGTCCCTCCCATTTTGTGTGAAATTATGTCCAATTTGCCTTTTTTTTCAGATTTTTTTTTTCTGTTCTAATTATACACATAAAGGAAATAAACATGTGTGCATATAACACAACATGTAATTTGCAATAATTTTCTGGGGGAACTTTGGGCCCTGATTGTACATTGCGGATTTGGTGTGGCTTTTCCTTATGGATTTGTGTGCAGAAATACCGCAGCGTGAGGGCTGATTCACATGTCCGTTTTTTACGTACGAGTGCTATCTGTGTTTTTCATGTTTGACATTCCTATCTATAACAGTAAATTGGGCCGTTCACATGTCCTTGAGTCATCAAAATCGGCAATACAAGTTTATAGGTCGATGAAAAAAGTCAGACAGCACCTGGATGCAGCGTTTTTTTTGTTTTTCATCCAAGAAAAACTGTGACCAAACTTTGATGAATCTCTGATGGGGGAAAAAAAAAATTGTTGAAACTCGGGCTGATTTTCTTGTACCAAAAAATCGCTGATGTCGGAATGAACCGTTATATAGTGGCAGCTAAGTAGTTAAAACTTCGACAAATCTCTTATACATGATTTTGAAAATTTCAGCCTGGAAATTGACCGGCGGTGCTGATTTTTAAACTGCATCATGCCAAATTTATGAGTAAAATCAGCGTAGATTTAAACCGTTTGCAATGGAAAAGGCAAAAATCTGCATGTAAATCTGCATGGATTTTGCTGCAGATTCTGTTCTAGGTGATCCAAAAAGCGAAGGAGCATGAGAAATTATCATATCTAATCTGGCCGTATCAACAACACAAGGCTAATATAGTTCTGCCATCTAGTGGCACCAAAAAAAATAAATGACCACACCGTTATATTCAGCTATAAGATATAAACAGGTTTTCTCGTAACATCGGCTCGTGTAATAGAAGTGTCTAAGTTCCCTGATGCTCCAATGGCTTTTCCATTTTCTTCTGTAGATGTTATTCTTAGTTTCTGTTGATACTGCAGGATGACAAGGGAACCAGAGTGAATAAAAGCCGAGCACTGCGCCTGAGGATCACCTCCTGCCCTAGACAATCCATCTCCCATGCCGCTGACATTGTTATAGCAGCAATGGATACTGTGAAACACATTACTGTCCATGGAATAGTGCAGGTAGTGTCCCCGACTCTGCCTTTTAATGTCCATTGATGATTTGTATGGGAAGACTGTGAATAGCTCTGTATGAATGCGGTGATACATAGCTCTACTAATGCACTAATGTCTGAGCGCCTGGAAGATACTTCATTGAGAGGTTGCTGCATCTTGCAGAATCTCAACCACTTAGCTGCTATTTCTTGCTCTTCAGTATAACATCTATCAGATCAGTTAAGAAACATGTTGATCCTTGCAAGATGTTCACATCTTCATGAATTAACACAAAAAGGGCAGTATTATAGTAGTATATTCTTGTACATAGGGAGCACTGTCACGTCTGTCACATGTGCTCAGTGTGAACCTGCTTTCATCTGTGAAGAGCACAGGGCGCCAGTGGCAAATTTGCCAATCCTGGTGTTCTGTGGCAAATGCCAAGCGTCCTACACGGTGTTGAGCTGTGAGCACAACCCCCATCTGTGGATGTCGGGCACTCAGACCATCCTCATGGAATCGGTTTCTAACACTTTGAGCAGACAAATGCACATTTGTGGCCTGCTGGAGGTCATTTTGCAGGGCTCTGGCAGTGCTCCTCCTGTTCCTCCTTGCACAAAGGCTGAGGCAGCAGTCCTGCTGCTGGGTTGTTGCCCTCCTACGGCCCCCTCCACATCTCCTGGTGTACTGGCCTGTCTCCTGGTAGCGCCTCCAGCTTCTGGACACTATGCTGACAGACAAAGCAAACCTTGCCACATCTCGCATTGATGTGCCATCCTGGATGAGCTGCACTACCTGAGCCACTTCTGTGGGTTGTAGAGTCTGTCTCATGCTATCACGAGTGTGAAAGCACAACCAACATTCAAAAGTGACCAAAACATCAGCCGGAAAGCATTGGTACTGAGATGTGGTCTGTGGTCCCCACCTGCAGAAACACTCCTTTATTAAGGGTGTCTTGATAATTGCCAATAATTTCCATCTGTTGTCTATTCCATTTGCACAACAGCATGTGAAATTGATTGTCAATCAGTGTTGCTTCCTAAGTGGACAGTTTGATTTCACAGAAGTTTGATTTACTTGGAGTTATATTCTGTTGTTTAAGTGTCACCTTTTTTGAGCAGTGTGTGTATGTAATAAATATATATAATTATACGCTGCAAATAGCTGCTGATCTGTAGGGGATTCCCCTCCGATGGTGCAAAACACCTTTTCTGAGGGGTGCTGCTCTTGTATGGGTCATCTACTATCACGGAACGGTGTACAGACCCGTACATTTATTGTCGACCCCCGTACACATTTTTTCTACGCGTTTGTGTACAAGAGCTGAACACATTCATACTCTTTATGTAGACTTCACCATATAATTATTTCCCCGCACACAGACTCTTGTAAAACAACACTTTCAGATATCATGTCTGTAATGTTCTAGGAATAACAATAATTAATACTGACACAAAAGCCGGTATGTTTATAAAATAATAAAGCCAGAAAGACGAATCCGCTTGTCCAGATGAGTAAGGATCCTGGCAAGCTGCAGCCATAAAGCAAATCGCTCGTTACATATAAACAGTGTTCAGTCATTTGCCTCATTAATGACATAATCTTTGTCATTCTGCCTCAGCTAATGAATACATGAATTATTAAGCACCTTTCCGTCAGCACGGTATCTTATTACAAATATTGCTTTATTATACGGAATCCAATGGAGATAGAACCCCGACGTCTTTCACTCACCGTGAATTTCTAAAGACGAATCTCAAAATTCAAACATAACCTGACACAATTTCTTTTATTTTAATATTTTACCATAATTTCCAGAAGATAATAGGATGGATGACATTCAAACTTTGTTGGAGTTTTTATTAACAGAAAAGTTTGGGATTGTTTTAGAGAAATATTAAAAGAAAATGCCTCTGTGCAAGAATATATCTAATATAATACAGCCCCTATGTACAAGAATATAACTACTATAATACTCCTCCTATGCACAAGAATATAACTACTATAATACTGCCCCTATGTACAAGACTATAACTACTATAATACTGCCCCTATGTACAAGAATATAACTACTATAATACTGCTCCTATGTACAAGAATATAACTACTATAATACTGCCCCTATGTGCAAGAATATAACTACTATAATACTGCCTCCTATGCACAAGAATATAACTACTATAATACTGCTCCCATGTGCAAGAATATAACTACTATAATACTGCTCCCTATGTACAAGAATATAATAACTACTATAATACTGCCCCTATGTACAAGAATATAACTACTACTAGATGGTGGCCCGATTCTAATGCATCGGGTATTGTAGAATATGTATGTATGTATATAGCAGCCACATAGTATTGTCGGGATCACACTCAGTCGGAGCAGCCTTTGGAAGTGGTGAATCACCAGAAATAATACACAAGACACGTCTTGTATAGTGTATCACTGGGAAGTCTCTGAAGCACGCCTGCCTTCAATGTGCTATCCCTTCTTTATATAGTTGTTTCAGTAGGTTTAGTGGTTATACAAGTTTTGCATGTTTAAACAAAGACAAAACAGGAAAGAAAGAAAAGAAAAGAAAACAGTTTCGTGCGCGGCAGTTTCACAACAAACAGTACAAAGGCAATTCCACAGACAAGAAAAACAGGATTTCATACTATAGCTAAAATGTCCTTGAATGGACAGGTCAATGTTTATCACAAATTCTTTTTTTTTTATTTTTGTTCATTGAGGTAATCATTTTTGTTCTGCTCTTCACAGTATATAGCACAGGCCACGTAATATGTAGGAGCCATGTAGTATATAGCAGACAAATACTATGTGGCCTGTGCTATATACTATGTGGCTGCTATATACATACATACTGTAGAATACCCGATGCGTTAATACAGGCCATGCAATATATAACAGTGGCCACACAGTATATAACACAGCCACATACTATATAGCACAGCCCACGCAGTATATAGCAACCACGCAGTATATAACACAGGCCCCGCAGTATATAACAGTGGCCACGTAATATATAGCACAGCCCACGCAGTATATAACACAGCCCACATAGTATATAACACTGCCTATGAAGTATATAGCAGCCACGCGGTATATAACACAGCCCACGTAGTATACAGCAGTGTGGGTACCATATCCCTGTTAAAAAATAATTAAAATAAAAAATAGTTATATACTCACCCCCTGGGATCCAGCGAAGCTCTGGCGATACGCACACGGCTGCCGCCATCTTCCGTTCCCAGCATGCATTTTGAAATTACCCAGATGACTTAGCGGTCTCGCGAGACCGCTAAGTCTTCTGGGTAATTTCGCAATGCATCGCTGAGAACGGAAGATGGCGGCAGGTGCGAGCGCATCGTCGGACGGAGGGTGAGAATAGCAGGTTGTTTGTTTTTTTTATTATTTTTAACATTAGATCTTTTTTACTATTGATGCCGCACAGGCAGGATCAATAGTAAAAAGTTGGGGACACACAGGGTTAATAGCAGCGGATACGGAGTGCGTTACCCGCGGCATAACGCGGTCCGTTACCGCCGGCATTAACCCTGTGTGAGCGGTGACCGGAGGGGAGTATGAGGGCGCCGGGCACTGACTGCGGGGAGTATGGAGCGGCCATTTTTTTCCGGACTGTGCCCGTCGCTGATTGGTCGTGGCTGTTTTGCTGCGACCAATCAGCGACTTGGATTTCCATGACACACAGACAGAGGCCGCGACCAATGAATATCCGTGACATAAAGACAGACACACCCTTAGACAATTATATAGTAGATAATACTGCTCCTATGTACAAGAATATAACTACTATAATACTGCCCCTATGTACAAGAATATACTATAATACTGCCCCTATGTACAAGAATATACTATAATACTGCTCCTATGTACAAGAATAGAACTACTATAATACTGCTCCTATGTACAAGAATATAACTACTATAATACTGCTCCTATGTACAAGAATATAACTACTATAATACTGCCCCTATGTACAAGAATATTACTACTATAATACTGCTCCTATGTACAAGAATATAACTACTATAATACTGCCCCTATGTACAAGAATACAACTACTATAATACTACACCTGTGTACTTTTGCCTCAGGGTATCAGGCAATCCTTCCTGTTTTGGAGTCCTAGGCTCAGTCTGATGATGCTCAATGTTTTTTTTCTGCTGTTCTCTGGCAATGTGCACAGAAACTTTATCTGATAATTGCAGCTCTCAGAGAAATGGAGAAGAGAAGTTCTCCTGTGGGCGCTCTGCCCTCATACATAATATTCACGGAGGCTTAGACAATGGCTTCCCGGCAGCAGGGAGCTCTCCCAAGTTTTACACGGCCAATTAAAAGGTGTATTTGTTGTACAGTGTGAGGCTTAGGACAACAGTAATATTTATGTCATCTGAGACACTTGTACCATACAGATGAGGATGCTTGGAATGAAGCCTGGATCTCGGCGCTCCGTCCTCACAATGTCCCAGTTGCACCAAATTGCCGCTGGAAGACGTCCTAAGCACGAGAGTCTCTCCCTATGTCGCGCACAATTCACCCTCTTAGGTCTGGATCTCACTTTTGCTTCTCAATGCATTTTTTTTTTAATTTTGAATATATTTTTTTCCGTTTTTCTTTTATTCATCCCTCAAATAATGTTTTGGGATGCCTGATAATACGGTATGTGTTTCACCAGTCACTGTGCACATTATCCAGACATCACTAATAGGAGAAAAAGCAATGACTAGTCCAAACCTGAGAACAGCAGAAGAGACGGGACTGGAAGAGGAACCACTGACGGATCACAGGTGAGAGGAGATCTGGTCCCTGACACTTGTAAACGGCAGCGGGTTCTTCCTCACTGGGCATCTCTCAATTTCAGAGCATAAGTGATCACAGCTTGCAAAAAAGGAAGTAACCAAACCCCAGAGGTGGCGGCGTATTCCTTTCTGGGTATCTCCCATGATTAAATTTACATGAAGGACAATGTGGGGTGCATCATACTACATGGAGGACAATGTGGGGTCCCATTATACTGCATGGAGGACAATGTGGGGTGCATCATACTACATGGAGGACAATGTGGGGTCTGTTATGATTAGGTAATTCAGAACCACAATGGACCTTGAAGTTCAGAGCACACAAGTGACCTGACAATAACCAAAAGACATAGGACGAGCTCTGAGACGTGGGAACTCTGCTGACCGCAATCCCTAATCCTATCCAACCACACTAGAGGCAGCCGTGGATTGCGCCTAACGCTCCCTATGCAACTCGGCACAGCCTGAGAAACTAGCTAAGCCTAAGATAGAAAAATAAGCCTACCTTGCCTCAGAGAAATACCCCAAAGGAAAAGGCAGCCCCCCACATATAATGACTGTGAGTAGAGATGAAAATACAAACGCAGAGATGAAATAGATTTAGCAAAGTGACGCCCAACTTACTGAACAGACCGAAGATAGGAAAGATAACTTTGCGGTCAACACAAAACCCTACAAACAACCACGCAGAGGGGGCAAAAAGACCCTCCGCACCGACTAACGGTACGGAGGTGCTCCCTCTGCGTCCCAGAGCTTCCAGCAAGCAAGAAAAACCAATTAAGCAAGCTGGACAGAAAAAATAGCAAACAAAAATAACACAAGCAAAACTTAGCTTATGCAGAGCAGACAGGCCACAGGAATGATCCAGGAGGAAGCAAGACCAACACTAGAACATTGACTGGAGGCCAGGAGCAAAGCACTAGGTGGAGTTAAATAGAGCAGCACCTAACGACTTCACCACATCACCTGAGGAAGGAAACTCAGAAGCCGCAGTACCACTCACATCCACCAACGGAAGCTCACAGACAGAATCAGCCGAAGTACCACTTGTGACCACAGGAGGGAGCTCTGCCACAGAATTCACAACAGTACCCCCCCCCCTTGAGGAGGGGTCACCGAACCCTCACCAGAGCCCCCAGGCCGACCAGGATGAGCCATATGAAAGGCACGAACAAGATCGGCAGCATGGACATCAGAGGCAAAGACCCAGGAATTATCTTCCTGACCATAACCCTTCCACTTAACCAGATACTGGAGTTTCCGTCTCGAAACACGAGAATCCAAAATCTTCTCCACAATATTCTCCAACTCCCCCTCCACCAAAACCGGGGCAGGAGGATCAACAGATGGAACCATAGGTGCCACGTATCTCCGCAACAATGACCTATGGAATACGTTATGGATGGAAAAAGAATTTGGAAGGGTCAAACGAAAAGACACAGGATTAAGAACCTCAGAAATCCTATACGGACCAATGAAACGAGGCTTAAACTTAGGAGAGGAAACCTTCATAGGAATATGACGAGATGACAACCAAACCAAATCCCCAACACGAAGTCGGGGACCCACACAGCGTCTGCGATTAGCGAAACTTTGAGCCTTCTCCTGGGACAAGGTCAAATTGTCCACTACATGAGTCCAAATCTGCTGTAAACTGTCCACCACCGTATCCACACCAGGACAGTCCGAAGACTCAACCTGCCCTGAAGAGAAACGAGGATGGAACCCAGAGTTGCAGAAAAACGGTGAAACCAAGGTAGCCGAGCTGGCCCGATTATTAAGGGCGAACTCAGCCAAAGGCAAGAAGGACACCCAATCATCCTGATCAGCAGAAACAAAGCATCTCAGATGTTTCCAAGGTCTGATTGGTTCGTTCGGTCTGGCCATTAGTCTGAGGATGGAAAGCCGAGGAAAAAGACAAATCAATGCCCATCCTAGCACAAAAGGCTCGCCAAAACCTCGAAACAAACTGGGAACCTCTGTCAGAAACGATGTTCTCTGGAATGCCATGTAAACGAACCACATGCTGGAAGAACAACGGCACCAAATCACAGGAGGAAGGTAATTTAGACAAGGGTACCAAATGGATCATCTTAGAGAAGCAATCACAAACCACCCAAATGACCGACATTTTTTGAGAGACGGGGAGATCCGAAATAAAATCCATAGAGATATGTGTCCAAGGCCTCTTCGGGACCGGCAAGGGCAAAAGCAACCCACTGGCACGAGAACAGCAGGGCTTAGCCCGAGCACAAATCCCACAGGACTGCACAAAAGAACGCACATCCCGCGACAGAGACGGCCACCACAAGGATCTAGCCACCAAATCTCTGGTACCAAAGATTCCAGGATGACCAGCCAACACCGAACAATGAACCTCAGAGATAACTTTATTCGTCCACCTATCAGGGACAAACAGTTTCTCCGCTGGGCAACGATCAGGTTTATTAGCCTAAAATTTTTGCAGCACCCGCCGCAAATCAGGGGAGATGGCAGACAAAATTACTCCCTCTTTGAGAATACCCGCCGGCTCAGACAAACCCGGAGAGTCGGGCACAAAACTCCTAGACAGGGCATCCGCCTTCACATTTTTAGAGCCCGGAAGATACGAAACCACAAAGTCAAAACGGGAGAAAAACAGCGACCAACGAGCCTGTCTAGGATTCAACCGTTTGGCAGACTCGAGATAAGTCAAGTTCTTGTGATCAGTCAAGACCACCATGCGATGCTTAGCTCCTTCAAGCCAATGACGCCACTCCTCGAATGCCCACTTCATGGCCAGCAACTCTCGATTGCCAACATCATAATTTCGCTCAGCAGGCGAAAACTTCCTGGAAAAGAAGGCGCATGGTTTCATCACCGAGCAATCAGAACTTCTCTGCAACAAAACAGCCCCCGCTCCAATTTCAGAAGCATCAACCTCGACCTGGAACGGAAGCGAAACATCTGGTTGACACAACACAGGGGCAGAAGAAAAACGACGCTTTAACTCTTGAAAAGCTTCCACAGCAGCAGAAGACCAATTGACCACATCAGCACCCTTCTTGGTCAAATCGGTCAATGGTTTAGCAATACTAGAAAAATTACAGATGAAGCGACGATAAAAATTAGCAAAGCCCAGGAACTTTTGCAGACTCTTCAGAGATGTCGGCTGAGTCCAATCATAGATGGCCTGGACCTTAACAGGGTCCATCTCGATAGTAGAAGGGGAAAAAATGAACCCCAAAAATGAAACCTTCTGAACACCAAAGAGACACTTTGATCCCTTCACAAACAAAGAATTAGCACGCAGGACCTGGAACACCATTCTGACCTGCTTCACATGAGACTCCCAATCATCCGAGAAGACCAAAATATCATCCAAGTATACAATCAGGAATTTATCTAGGTACTCTCGGAAGATGTCATGCATAAAGGACTGAAACACCGATGGAGCATTGGCAAGTCCGAAAGGCATAACTAGGTACTCAAAATGGCCCTCGGGCGTATTAAATGCAGTTTTCCATTCATCGCCCCGCTTAATACGCACAAGATTATACGCACCACGAAGATCTATCTTGGTGAACCAACTAGCCCCCTTGATCCGAGCAAACAAATCAGATAGCAGCGGCAAGGGGTACTGAAATTTGACCGTGATTTCATTTAGAAGGCGGTAATCTATACAAGGTCTCAGCGAACCATCCTTCTTGGCCACAAAAAAGAACCCCGCTCCCAATGGCGACGATGACGGGCGAATATGACCCTTCTCCAAGGACTCCTTCACGTAACTCCGCATAGCGGCGTGCTCAGGTACAGATAAATTAAACAGTCGACCTTTAGGAAACTTACTACCAGGAATCAAATCGATAGCACAATCACAATCCCTATACGGAGGTAGGGCATTGGACTTGGGCTCATCAAATACATCCCGGTAATCAGACAAGAATTCTGGGACCTCAGAAGGGGTGGATGACGAAATAGACAGAAATGGGAAATCACCATGCACCCCCTGACAACCCCAGCTGGACACAGACATTGATTTCCAATCTAATACTGGGTTATGGACTTGTAGCCATGGCAACCCCAACACGACCACATCATGCAGATTATGCAACACCAGAAAGCGAATATCCTCCTGATGTGCAGGAGCCATGCACATGGTCAGCTGGGTCCAGTACTGAGGCTTATTCTTGGCCAAAGGCGTAGCATCAATTCCTCTCAATGGAATAGGACACTGCAAAGGCTCCAAGAAAAACCCACAACGCCTAGCATACTCCAAGTCCATCAAATTCAGGGCAGCGCCTGAATCCACAAACGCCATGACAGAATAAGATGACAAAGAGCAGATCAAAGTAACGGACAAAAGAAATTTTGACTGTACCGTACCAATGGTGGCAGAGCTAGCGAACCGCTTAGTGCGCTTAGGACAATCGGAGATAGCATGAGTGGAATCACCACAGTAGAAACACAGCCCATTCTGACGTCTGTGTTCTTGCCGTTCAACTCTGGTCAAAGTCCTATCGCACTGCATAGGCTCAGGTTTATGCTCGGATAATACCGCCAAATGGTGCACAGATTTACGCTCACGCAAGCGTCGACCGATCTGAATGGCCAAAGACATAGACTCATTCAGACCGGCAGGCATGGGAAATCCCACCATGACATCCTTAAGGGCTTCAGAGAGACCCTTTCTGAAAATAGCTGCCAGCGCACCTTCATTCCATTGAGTGAGCACGGACCACTTTCTAAACTTCTGACAATAAATCTCTATCTCATCCTGACCCTGACACAGAGCCAGCAAATTTTTCTCTGCCTGATCCACCGAATTAGGTTCTTCGTACAGCAATCCGAGCGCCAGGAAAAACGCATCAATATTACATAATGCAGGATCTCCTGGCGCAAGGGAAAATGCCCAGTCTTGAGGGTCGCCACGTAATAAAGAAATAATGATCCTAACTTGTTGAACTGGGTCACCAGAGGAGCGAGGTTTCAAAGCCAGAAACAGTTTACAATTATTTTTGAAACTCAGAAATTTAGCTCTATCTCCAGAAAACAAATCAGGAATAGGAATTCTTGGTTCTAACATAGAATTCTGAACCACAAAGTCTTGAATATTTTGTATTCTTGCAGTGAGATGATCCACACATGAAGACAGACCTTTAATGTCCATCACTACACCTGTGTCCTGAACCACCCAAATGTCTAGGGGAAAAAAAAGGCAAAACACAGTACAAAGAAAAAAAAAAATGGTCTCAGAACTTCTTTTTTCCCTCTATTGAGAAGCATTAGTACTTTGGGCCTCCAGTACTGTTATGAACAGGTAATTCAGACCCGCAATGGACCTTGAAGTTCAGAGCACACAAGTGACCTGACAAAAACCACAAAACATAGGACGAGCTCTGAGACGTGGAAACTCTGCTGACCGCAATCCCTAATCCTATCACACCACACTAGAGGTAGCTGTGGATTGCGCCTAACGCTCCCTATGCAACTCGGCACAGCCTGAGAAACTAGCTAAGCCTAAGATAGAAAAATAAGCCTACCTTGCCTCAGAGAAATACCCCAAAGGAAAAGGCAGCCCCCCACATATAATGACTGTGAGCAGAGATGAAAATACAAACGCAGAGATGAAATAGATTTAGCAAAGTGAGGCCCAACTTACTGAACAGACCGAAGATAGGAAAGATAACTTTGCGGTCAACACAAAACCCTACAAACAACCACGCAGAGGGGGCAAAAAGACCCTCTGCACCGACTAACGGTACGGAGGTGCTCCCTCTGCGTCCCAGAGCTTCCAGCAAGCAAGAAAAACCAATTAAGCAAGCTGGACAGAAAAAATAGCAAACAAAAATAACACAAGCAAAACTTAGCTTATGCAGAGCAGACAGGCCACAGGAACGATCCAGGAGGAAGCAAGACCAACACTAGAACATTGACTGGAGGCCAGGAGCAAAGCACTAGGTGGAGTTAAATAGAGCAGCACCTAACGACTTAACTTCATCACCTGAGGAAGGAAACTCAGAAGCCGCAGTACTACTCACATCCACCAACGGAAGCTCATAGACAGAATCAGCCGAAGTACCACTTGTGACCACAGGAGGGAGCTCTGCCACAGAATTCACAACAGGGGTCCCATTATACTGCATGGAGGACAATGTGGGGTCCCATTATACTGCAAGGAGGACAATGTGGGGTCCCATTATACTACATGGAGGACAATGTGGGGTCCCATTATACTGCATGGAGGACAATGTGGGGTGCATTATACTGCATGGAGGACAATGTGGGGTCCCATTATACTGCATGGAGGACAATGTTTGTTCCTATTATATTACATGGAGGACAATGTGGGGTCCCATTATACTGCATGGAGGACAATGTGGGTTCCTATTATATTACATGGAGGACAATGTGGGGTCCCAATATACTACATGTAGGACAATGTGGGACCATTATATCACATGGAGGACTATGTGTGGTCCATTATACTGTATGGAGAGGGTACTTTGGAAGAATTCACTGTGGGGGGGTATCATGCTATGTTATGGGTGCTCTTTTATTTTCATCTTATCTTATAAGGTCAATGAAAGGGGTATATAGCGGCTAAAGGGCCCCTTTCCACTTGTGTGAGAAAAAAACGGTCCGATTTACGGACCGAAAAAACGGATGTAACGTGTGCGATTGTCATGCGAGTGTAATGCGATTTTTAATCGCCTCATCCGTTTTTACATCCGTATGCAATCTGTTTTTTTCTCTGCAACTATTTTTATACAGTCATTTACAGGACTATTTACAGTGTTCTGTGCCACAGAATGGTAAGTTATCCGTAAAAAACGGATGGAATACGGATGGTCCGTATTTCATGCGTTTTTTTTCTCGCACCCATTGACTTGCATTGCCGAGTCTCGTCCGAGACTCGCAGCAAATCGCAGCATGCTGCGATTTTTTTCTCAGTCCGATTTCAGCTGAGAAAAAAATCGCAAATGGAATGTCACCTATTGATTAACATTGGTCCGAGTGCAATCCGATTTTTTATCGGATTGCACTCGTCCGTTTTTCTCACAAGTGGAAAGGGGCCCTAAATAGTTGGAAAATTACTTTGTAAGAGCTGCGAAGTTAAAGATATGCTCTTCTGTGACCTCCCCTCCGGAATTTTTTTTTTTTTGGGGGGGGTAGGGGGGGCGAGGGGGCACTTGGAACTACTACTATGGGGCACCATGATTTCTGTGTGCCTCTGCCAGAGTGGCATTCACAGTGTGAATTGTAGCTAAAACAAGAAGTCCATAGATAAGAAATCTGCACATAGATCCCTATGGAGGAACTTCACGCCAGCAAACACTGCTGCGCCAGTAGCCGTGGGCCCTGATACTACATCTCGGAGACCACACTGGGACATGTAACGTATTAGAAAGTTTTACAACGTGTAGCACGCTTCTCAATAAACTTTATTTAGATCATCCAGGAGAAGCTGCAGTTTTTATTGGCTAAATCACAGCTATAAAATTATTAGTGGGTCTGGGGGCCATAAAAATTTTAAGTATCTACTGTAGCTGGTAAATAGAGACAGATGTTGGTTGTTCAGCTAAATTACTGTGTGTTAGGATAAGACATTGTACAGTAAAATATATATACTGTATGTATACACATAGCATAAATGTGCCGACTTACTCCACCTCATATGCAGAATAGGTGACTCTGCAAAATCCAGAAGGCGAAACATGTACATCCAAGTACAAAAGGGCGTCCCTGCCAGTGAAGATTATTGATAAGAGGGCTCAGAGTTGTTGCAATGTAAAAATTTAAGTGTTATTCTTCTACATGGGGGCAGTATTATAGTAGTTATACTCTTGTACATAGGAGCAGTGTTATAGTAGTTATATTCTTGTACATAGGAGCAGTATTATAGTAGATATATTCTTGTACATAGGAGCAGTATTATAGTAGATATATTCTTGTACATAGGGGCAGTATTATAGTAGTTATATTCTTGTACATAGGAGCAGTATTATAGTAGTTATATCCCTGTACATAGGAGCAGTATTATAGTAGGTATATTGCTGTACATAGGAGCAGTATTATAGTAGTTATATTCCTGTACATAGGAGCAGTATTATAGTAGTTATACTCTTGTACATAGGAGCAGTATTATAGTAGTTATATTGCTGTACATAGGAGCAGTATTATAGTAGTTATATTCTTGTACATGGGAGCAGTGTTATAGTAGTTATATTCTTGTACATAGGATCAGTATTATAGTAGATATATTCTTGTACATAGGAGCAGTATTATAGTAGTTATATTCTTGTACATAGGAGCAGTATTATAGTAGTTCTATTCTTGTACATAGGAGCAGTATTATAGTAGTTCTATTTTTGTACATAGGAGCAGTATTATAGTAGTTCTATTCTTGTACATAGGAGCAGTATTATAGTAGGTATATTGCTGTACATAGGAGCAGTATTATAGTAGTTATATTCCTGTACATAGGAGCAGTATTATAGTAGTTATACTCTTGTACATAGGAGCAGTATTATAGTAGTTATATTGCTGTACATAGGAGCAGTATTATAGTAGTTATATTGTTGTACATAGGAGCAGTATTATAGTAGTTATATCCCTGTACATAGGAGCATTATTATAGTAGTTATATTCTTGTACATAGGAGCAGTATTATAGTAGTTATATTCTTGTACATAGGAGCAGTATTATAGTAGTTATATTGCTGTACATAGGAGCAGTATTATAGTAGTTATATTGTTGTACATAGGAGCAGTATTATAGTAGTTATATTGTTGTACATAGGAGCAGTATTATAGTAGTTATATTCTTGTACATAGGAGCAGTATTATAGTAGTTATATTCCTGTACATAGGAGCAGTATTATAGTAGTTATACTCTTGTACATAGGAGCAGTATTATAGTAGTTATATTGCTGTACATAGGAGCAGTATTATAGTAGTTATATTCTTATACATAGGTGGAGTATTATAGTAGTTATATTCTTGTACATAGAAGCAGTACTATCTACTATATAATTGTCTAAGGGTCACTTCTGTCTGTCTGTCCTTCTGTCTGTCACAGATATTCATTGGTCGCGGCCTCTGTCTGTCATGGAATCCAAGTCGCTGATTGGTCTTGCCATCTGCCTGTCATGGCTGCCGCGACCAATCAGCGACGGCCACAGTCCGATTAGTCAGTGCCCGGCGCCCGCTCCATACTCCCCGCAGTCACCGCTCACACAGGGTAAATGCCAGTGGCAACGGACCGCGTTATGCCGCGGGTAAATCACTCTGTTACCGCCGCTATTAACCCTGTGTGACCAAGTTTTTACTATTGATGCTGCCTATGCAACGTCAATAGTAAAAACATCTAATGTTAAAAATAATTTTAAAAAATCATTATATACTCGCCTTCTGCTCCGGTGACCGCTCCATGGAAGCGGCAGGTTCCGAGGGCAAGGATGGTATGGGAGAAGGACCTGCCGTGACATCACGGTCATGTGACCGAACTACAAGGGGCCCTCGGAAGGTGAATATATGTTTTTTTGTTTTTTTTTTTAACCTGTGACATACGTAGCTGGGTAATATACTACGTGACTGGCCAATATACTACGTGGCTGGGGAATATACTACGTGGCTCTGTGCTGTATACTACGTCGCTGTGCAATATACTACGTGGCGCTGTGCAATATACTACGTGGCTCTGTGCTGTATACTACGTGGCTGGGCATTATACTACGTGGACATGCATATTCTAGAATACCTGATGCGTTAGAATCGGGCCACCATCTAGTAGTAGTTATATTCTTGTACATAGGAGCAGTATTATAGTAGTTATATTCTTGTACATAGGGGGCAGTACTATAATAATTATATTCTTGTACATAGGGGGCAGTATTATAGTAGTTATATTCTTGTACATAGGCGCAGTATTATAGTAGTAGTTATATTCCTGTACATAGGAGCAGTATCACAGTAGTTATATTCTTGTACATAGGGGGCAGTATTATAGTAGTTATATTCTTGCACATAGGGGCAGTATTATAGTAGTTACAGTATATTCTTGTACATAGGGGCAGTATTATAGTAGTTATATTCTTGTACATAGGAGCAGTATTATAGTAGTTATATTCTTGTACATAGGGGCAGTATTATAGTAGTTTATATTCTTGTACATAGGAGCAGTATTATAGTAGTTATATTCTTGTACATAGGAGCAGTATTATAGTAGTTATATTCTTGTACATAGGGGCAGTATTATAGTAGTTTATATTCTTGTACATAGGAGCAGTATTATAGTAGTTATATTCTTGTACGTAGGAGCAGTATTATAGTAGTTATATTCTTGTACATAGGAGCAGTATTATAGTAGTTATATTCTTGTACATAGGAGCAGTATTA
This sequence comes from Ranitomeya imitator, assembly GCF_032444005.1. NCBI lineage: Eukaryota > Metazoa > Chordata > Amphibia > Anura > Dendrobatidae > Ranitomeya > Ranitomeya imitator. The sequence continues at coordinate 136,349,005 of NC_091290.1, forward strand.
TAGTAGTTATATTCTTGTACATAGGAGCAGTATTATAGTAGTTATATTCTTGTACATAGGAGCAGTATTATAGTAGTTATATTCTTGTACATGGGGGCAGTATTATAGTAGTTTATATTCTTGTACATAGGAGCAGTATTATAGTAGTTATGTTCTTGTACATAGGGGCAGTATTATAGTAGTTATATATTTTTTTTTTAATACAGTTGTGCTCAAAAGTTTACATACACCAGTAGAATTTTTGCTTTCTTGGCCTTTTTTCAGAGAATATGAATGAGATAGAAACAAAAACTTTTTCTCTACTCATAGTTAGTGGTTGTGTGAAGCCATTTATTGTCAAACTTCTGTGTTTTCTCTATTTAAATCCTAATGACAACCCAAAACATCCAAATGACCCTGATTAAAAGTTAATATACCCTGGTAATTTTGGCTAGATTAAAGGCACAGACATTGACACAAATGGATTTGAATGGATGCTAAAATTAACATCCTCACCTGTGACCTGTTTGCTTGTAATCAGTGTATGCATAAAAGTTGAGTGAGTTTCTGGGATCCTGAGAGACTCTTGCATCTTTCATCCAGTCACTGACAGTTCTGGATTGTGAGTCGTGGTGAAAACAAAAGAATTGTCAACGGATCTATGGGAAAAGGTTGTTGACCTGTATAAAACAGCAAAGGGATACAAAAGCATATCCAAGGAGTTGATAATGCCAGTCTGCAGTGTTCAAACTGTGATTAACAAATGGAAAATAAGGGGCTAGGAAAAAACAAAACAAAAAAAAACCTCGGTCAAGTAGACAAACAAATGTCGTCCATAACTGCCAGGATAATTGTTTGAGATGCAAGGAAAAATCCACAAATAACCTCAGCTGAAATACAGGAGTCTCTGAAAACTAGCGGTGTGGCTGTTTCAAGATGCACAATAAGGAGGCACTTGAAGAAAAATGGGCTGCATGGTCGAGTCGCCAGAAGAAAGCCATTACTGTGCAAATGCCACAAAGTATCTCGCCTAAAATACTTAAAACCGCACAGAAACAAGCCTCAAAACTTCAGGAACAAGGTAATTTGGAGTAGTGAGACCAAAATTGAACTTTATGGCCACAACCATAAATGTTACATTTGGAGAGGGGTCAACAAGACCTATGATGAAAGGAACACCATTCCTACTGTAAAGCACAGAGGTAGCTCAATGATGTTTTGGGGATGTGTGAGCTACAAAGGCACAGGAAACTTGCTCAAAGGTGAAGGAAAGATGAATGCAGCACATTATCAGCAAATACTGGAGGTAAATTTGCACTCATCAGCCCAGAAGCTGCTCATGGGACGTACGTAGAAGTTCCAACGTGACAACGATCCAAAACACAAGGCCAAGTCGACTTGTCATTGGCTACAGCAAAACAAAGTCAAGGTTCTGGAGTGGCCATCTCTGGCTCAATGATATTGAGGTCAAGAGACTCTCTGGGGAAATCTCAAGCGCGCAGTTCATGCTAGACAGCCCAGGAATTTACAGGAGCTGGAGGCTTTTTGCTAAGAAGATTGGGCAGCTTCACCATCTAAAAAAATAAAGAACCTCATCTACAACTACCACAAAAGACTGCAAGCTGTCATTGATGTTAGAGGGGCAAAACACGGTATTAAGAAATGGGGCATGTGAACTTTTGATCAGGGTCATTTGGATGTTTTTGGTTGTCATAGTGTGGCGCCCCAGGGTCCTGGTCCTCACAGTGGTATTGCTTTCCTCTCGGGGAGAGTTATGTTACGTTTGGAAGCAAAGAAGGATAACTGCATCCAGGTATCACAAACATGCAACACATTTCACACTCCAGGCCACCAGGGGGAGCTCTTGCTCCTATTTATTAGGTCACTCCCCACATTGGTAAAACTGGTCGCCTGTAGGGAAAGTTAGCCAGTTGCTGGCTGAGCTCAGCTCAGTTAGTTGATCTCTGGCAGGGGTGGGATCCTGTCAGAGAACGAAGGAGAAGGACACAGAGCTGTGCATGCCCTCAGAGCTGCAGCTCCTAGGAAGCGACATCGAAGGCAGAATTGTATTGCAGCAAGCGTGCAAGGAAGTCGTAGCAAAGGAGAGGATACTAGAAGGGGACCAGCCCTACACAGGCTGCCTCCTTCTGAGGCACAGAAGCCCGGTAGCCGGAACACCGAGGGAGCAAGGAACTTTATGCTTTGCTCCAGAGACCGTTAGGACAGCCAATTTCACGTTACTTGTCCGCCCGACACCCAGGAGGCACGGTGGCACCCCTTAGAGGCTGGGGCATGATACAGTCCCTATAAACCGCCTCAAGCCACCAGTCAAACGGGTTTGTCCTATCCTATATGGGGGACAAAGAGAGACATTACATCTGTGAGACCCTTATGTGAAGCCTTAGGCAGTAAGAAACTACAACACTGCAGCGCAAGGGAAGGCTACTGATTTCCACCTGGATAAGGGGACTCTGGACTTGCCTCCAAACCGGCCGGACTCTGCCTGCCCTGTGATCTGTGCTCTGTACTGTGGATGCTGAAGCCATCAGTAAAGGGAAAGAGACTGCAACCTTGTGTCCTCGTTCTTCTCTGCGCCTGTCACCATCCACCACCTACACACCGGGAATCCCTGGGGATATACTTCACCTGTGGGAAGGTATACCATCTAGCTGCCATAACATCATCCCAGCGGACCTCTTAAAGCAGCGTCGGTCACACTGACCGAATACCACAGGTGGCGTCACGAACACAAACTTTATCCTTTTAAAGACCTTTCCCTTTTACACGAACGTCCCAGGGCCACGGACCGGGTCAGCCACCGTGACATCCCCCTGTGAACCGAAGGACCCGGTACCGAGTACCCCACGGCCCCATGGGGGCACTCCAATTATGATTTAAAAAGACAAAACAGTAGTTTGACAATAAATGGTTTCACCCAACCACTAACCATGACTGGGAGCTGCAGTTTCCCCAAAGGCTGGAAATCCCAAAAAGTGCTGTCTGTGATTGTCTGTTGTCCGGTTGTTACATTGACAGCGCTGCAGCTCATCAGTGAGCTCATCAACACCACCTGAGTTGACGGTATGAGCTGCTAAGAGTCACTGAGCCCCTTTAAATAAAGACATTACCCTTAATAAATAGACGTGATCTCGACATTAAGGGGGTTGTCCACTACCTGGATAACTCCTTTAAAAAAATAGATCCCCTTTTAAGATAATACTATCCTATAAACATCCCGTTCCGGCGCCGGGTCTCCGGTGACAATGTTATGTCATGTGAACCCTACAGCCAATCCGTGGCCTCGCTTACTACTTCCGTTTGTACCAACGCATGAACATCGGACTAATGGAAGAAGTGAGAGTGGAAGCCGTTCGTGGCCACTGATTGGCTGCAGGGCTTGCGTGGCATAACATTGTCTCCTGTAGGGGCGCTGCAGGGAAATTCAATACTTGCTGCAAGGTTGTGTCATAGCTGCGCCTTTAGATCACTGACGTTCATGAACTAGATGGATCAGGATGTACATAATCACTGGATCTTTGTAGCAATGCCTGGAGTTATGGGACATTAATAAAATGAGTAAGATCGGAGCATCTATAACTTTTTCTCCAGTTGCTTCGTCCTCCTCCCTCCCATCACGTAGTAGTTATGAATGAGTTCTGAAAACTTCTCATGTGAGTGAAGTCTGGAGGGAGGAGGAGTCATGCCCAACAAAGGGAAAGGTGGGGGTTAAAAAAAAAAAAAGGCCTAGGCACATAAAAGAGGTGGGAGGAAAATGATTATTTAAAGCAGCAGGTTATTAGCAGCCTCTGCCATTCATCCCGTTGAATGAAACTTTGTCACAACTGTCAGCGTGACTCCTGAGTATGGAAACTGTCCAGTGTGACTCTGCGCTCTCGTACGTCGCGCTCAGCGCTCTCTTCAGTGGATTAGTCGCTCACAAATTAATTAGGAACAAGGTGAAAATAGAGAATGTGTCCGTGTCCTACCTGTTGTCCCTTCTTCTGCTGGAGATACTCTGCAGCTGCGTCTTCTGCAGCCACCTGGGTCTCCCCCTCTTCGTGGCGGCGTGTGCCCTCTATTACGTCTCCATACCTGTGCGAAGGATGCTGACGGCTCAAGGCAAGACCGTGCTCATCACAGGTAAGACAGTTTCCAGCATACACCCCTCCTATTAGGAATTGCATGATTAGCAATTGCATCCAAAAAACTTGGGAATTGCAATAAAATGTCTAATGCTTACTGATACATTAAGAAACTCCATAGCAGATGCTTTAAAGGTAAATGATGGAATTGCTCGATTATCAAATCCTTTAATGGAACTTATACTGATATATTGGGGAATTGCATCATAAGCGATTTCCTCTGTTTAAACCTTGTCTGCAAAAAAACATGAAATCCCATGTTCGGAAACTGCATCAATAGCAATTGCTTATATATTTGGGGTTTGCATAAAAAGCAATTTCCTATACTGACACAGTACATTAATGATTGTATGGATACCAAATCCCTGTATGACGACCTTGAATGATAAGTTAGAGAAGTGCATAAATAGCAATTCCCCCAGTATATTATGGAATTGCATAAATATCCATCCTTTTTTTAGATATTAGGGAACTGCTCCAATGGAAATTGCTTTATAAGATATGATAAGATGTTGTGTTCATATTAAATCTTTCTTAGAGACCTAGACTGACAGATCAGACAACTGCATAAAGAGCAATTCCCTTTTGTCAAAACTTCATAGATCTGTTAGGAAAGTGCATAAATATTAAATATATGAATCGCTTTCCTGCCAGAGATTCCCGGGTATTTCAGAAAAGTGATCAATTGGGTTTCTGCAGAAAAAATGCTGCTGAAAATAGACGCTTATGACGCATATGTGACGTTTTCCCGCTGCAAAAATGTAGTGTGTGAACAAGCACATAGGATATGTTTAAAAATGGTATTTGTTTGCAGCATTAATGCAACATGTGAACACACCCATAGAAATTTCAGTTTCATAGAGAAAACTTGTTGACTTCTTTAGTCGCGTGGATCCAAGAAACAGAAATCTGCTGTGTCTAGAACTTGGAGAACATCTCATGTAGACATCTGAGCTTCGCGATAGAATTGATGCCAAGTCATGGATGATCTCGGAGGAACCTGTTTTTGCAAAAAAAGCAAAAAACAAAACATAGATAAGTGTTAGAAGATAAAGGATTGTCAGCAAGACATCTGTCATCAGCTGAGAGGTCACAGAAAGACTTATTGTTACATCAGAACGTCTTGAAGTTATGTAAGATGCTGGCGGTGGATCGGGGAGAAGAATTCTAGAATGCTTGTTAGCAGTAACCAGTGACAAAGTCTGAGCCTCGCTTCTTGGTTGGCCCACCGGAGGGCGCTCTACTGGACCAAGCTTCTGACAAATTATCCCAAAAGTCCAGCAGAAGACAACCCCATTTTGGAGCCAATTTGTAGAATTTATTTCCTATGGGATGATTGTCAAATAACCTACTATACCTTTGAAGACTATATGTCATATGTGAGTAATGGTCCCAGTTATGGAGATGCGCATGCGCTCCATAGATTGCAAGTCAATCTCAGAATCATTTATGGATTTTAGTAGAGTGGCGTAGTCTTTAAAGGGGTTCCAGAATGCAGTAACTCTGTGACTATAGACTTGTGAATCCTTACAGTGTGCGGAGTGCGCGCTCTTTTGATTCTCCGGAAGCAAATGACAGGTCACATACCAACTAGACGTGTCTAACCTCAATTCACTTGTATTGAGCAAGACTGTGCACGTCTAGTCGGCATGACACACTCCTGACTCCGGAGAATCCTGACCGTGCACACACTGCACGCTGTGAGGATTAGCGAGTTTGAAGTCATATTATAGAGTTGTTGAAGTCCCAAGACTGGCTTCAAGTCCCCTAAGGGGACTATTGTCATGATCCCAATGGCAGGGGATCACCAAAGGACAAGCACAAAAACCAAACAAGCTCTAGGGTGATGGAACCTGAGCTGACCGCGATCCTGAACCTAAACACACAACTAGCAGTAGCCGGGGAACGTGCCTACGATGATTCCTAGACGTCTCGCGCCAGCCGAAGGATTAACTTCCCCTATTAGAAGAAACACAGACCTCACTTGCCTCCAGAGAAACACCCCACAGAAATAGCAGCCCCCCACATGTAATAACGGTGAAATGAGAGGAAAGCACATACGTAGTTATGAAAATAGAATCAGCAAAAATGAGGCCCGCTAAAGCTAGATAGCAGAGGATACAAAAGTGAACTGCGCGGTCAGCGAAAAACCCTTCAAAAAACCATCCTGAAATTACTTGAACTCATGTGCCAACTCATGGAACATGAGGAGTAATTTCAGCCCACTAGAGCAACCAGCAGCAAGGAATCGCATATCTGCAAGCTGGACTAAGACAAAAATAAAGCAAAACGTGGAACAGGAAAATCAAAACTTAGCTTGTCCTGAAGATAACAGATGCAGGGAGCAGAGGTAAAAAGACACGCTGATTACATTGATAGCCGGCGAGGAAATGACAAAAAAGCCAGGTTAAATAGGAAACTCCCATAACCTGATGGAACAGGTGGACACCAGAGACAGCAGAGAACACAAGTCACCCAGTACCATCAGTAACCACCAGAGGGAGCCCAAAAACAGAACTCACAACAGTACCCCCCCCTTGAGGAGGGGTCACCGAACCCTCACGAGAACCACCAGGGCGACCAGGATGAGCCCTATGAAAAGCACGGACCAAATCGGCAGCATGAACATCAGAGGCAATCACCCAAGAATTATCCTCCTGACCATAACCCTTCCACTTGACCAAATACTGGAGTTTCCGTCTAGAAACACGAGAATCCAAGATCTTCTCCACAACATACTCCAATTCACCCTCCACCAGCACCGGAGCAGGAGGCTCAAGCGAAGGAACAACAGGTACCTCATACTTCCGCAACAACGACCGATGGAACACATTATGAATAGCAAACGATGCCGGGAGATCCCAACGAAACGACACAGGGTTAAGAATTTCCAAGATCCTATAGGGACCGATGAACCGAGGCTTGAACTTAGGAGAAGAGACCTTCATAGGAACAAAACGAGAAGACAACCACACCAAGTCCCCAACAAGAAGTCGAGGACCCACGCGGCGACGGCGATTAGCAAACTGCTGAGCCCTCTCCTGGGACAACTTCAAATTGTCCACCACATGACTCCAAATCTGATGCAACCTATCCACCACCATGTCCACTCCAGGACAATCAGAAGGCTCCACCTGACCAGAGGAAACACGAGGATGAAACCCCGAATTACAAAAGAAAGGAGAAACCAAGGTAGCAGAACTAGCCCGATTATTAAGGGCAAACTCGGCAAGCGGCAAAAAGGAAACCCAGTCATCTTGATCAGCAGAAACAAAACACCTTAAATAAGTTTCTAAAGTCTGATTAGTTCGTTCCGTCTGGCCATTCGTCTGGGGATGGAATGCAGACGAAAAGGACAAATCAATGCCCATCTTAGCACAGAACGTCCGCCAAAATCTAGACACAAACTGGGGTCCCCTGTCAGAAACGATGTTCTCCGGAATGCCATGCAAACGGACCACGTTTTGAAAAAACAGAGGGACCAACTAAGAGGAGGAAGGTAACTTAGGCAAGGGTACCAGATGAACCATCTTAGAAAAGCGGTCACACACAACCCATATGACGGACATTTTTTGAGAGACAGGGAGATCCGAAATAAAGTCCATGGAAATGTGCGTCCAAGGCCTCTTCGGGATAGGGAAAGGTGACAACAATCCACTGGCCCGAGAACAGCAAGGCTTAGCCCGAGCGCAAACTCCACAAGACTGCACGAAAGAACGCACATCCCTCGACAAGGAAGGCCACCAAAAAGACCTGACCACCAAGTCTCTAGTACCAAATATTCCAGGATGACCTGCCAACACAGAAGAATGAACCTCGGAGATGACTCTACTGGTCCAATTATCCGTAACAAACAGTCTTTCCGGCGGACAACGATCAGGTTTCTCCGCCTGAAACTCCTGCAAAGCACGTCGCAAGTCTGGGGAGACAGCCGACAAAATCACCCCATCCCTAAGGATACCAGTGGGCTCAGAATTTCCAGGGGAGTCAGGCACAAAACTCCTAGAAAGAGCATCCGCCTTCACATTCTTTGAACCTGGCAGGTATGAAACCACAAAATTGAAACGGGAGAAAAACAGTGACCAACGAGCCTGTCTAGGATTCAGACGCTTGGCAGACTCAAGGTACATCAGATTTTTGTGATCAGTCAAGACCACCACACGATGTCTAGCACCCTCAAGCCAATGACGCCACTCCTCAAATGCCCACTTCATGGCCAAAAGCTCCCGATTACCAACATCATAATTCCGTTCAGCGGGCGAAAATTTTCTAGAAAAGAACGCACATGGCTTCATCACTGAGCTTCTCTGTGACAAAACCGCCCCCGCTCCGATCTCGGAAGCATCAACCTCAACCTGAAAAGGAAGCGACGTATCTGGCTGACGCAACACAGGAGCAGAAGAAAACCGGCGCTTAAGTTCCTGAAAGGCCTCCACAGCCGCAGGAGACCAATCAGTAACATCAGCACCCTTCTTAGTCAAATCCGTCAAAGGCTTAACAACACTAGAAAAATTAGTTATGAAGCGACGATAAAAATTAGCAAAGCCCAAGAACTTCTGTAGACTCTTAAGAGATGTAGGCTGCGTCCAGTCACAAATAGCCTGAACCTTGACGGGATCCATCTCAATAGTAGAAGGGGAAAAAATATACCCCAAAAAAGAAATCTTCTGGACTCCAAAGAGACATTTAGAACCCTTTACAAACAAAGAATTGGCCCGCAGGACCTGAAACACCTTCCTGACCTGCTGAACATGAGACTCCCAGTCATCAGAAAAAAACAAAACATCATCCAAATACACGATAATAAATTTATCCAGATATTCACGGAAAATATCGTGCATAAAAGACTGGAAGACAGAAGGAGCATTAGAAAGTCCAAAAGGCATCACCAAATACTCGAAATGGCCCTCAGGCGTATTAAATGCGGTTTTCCACTCATCACCCTGCCTTATCCGCACAAGATTATACGCACCCCGAAGATCAATCTTAGTGAACCATTTAGCCCCCTTAATGCGAGCGAACAAATCAGTCAACAATGGCAAAGGATACTGATATTTGACTGTAATCTTATTCAAAAGACGATAATCTATGCAAGGCCTCAAGGAACCATCTTTTTTGGCCACGAAAAAAAAACCTGCTCCCAAAGGGGATGAAGATGGACGGATATGTCCCTTTTCCAAGGACTCCTTAACATAATTCCGCATAGCAGTATGCTCTGGCACTGACAGATTGAACAAACGACCTTTAGGGAATTTACTGCCAGGAATCAAATCTATAGCACAATCGCAATCCCTGTGAGGAGGAAGCGAACTGAGCTTAGGCTCCTCAAAAACCTCCCGATAATCAGACAAAAATACCGGAACCTCAGAAGGAGTAGATGAAGCGATAGAAATCGAAGATGCATCATCATGAACCCCCTGACATCCCCAGCTTAACACAGACATTGTTTTCCAGTCCAGGACTGGGTTATGAGTTTGTAACCATGGCAGACCAAGCACTAAGACATCATGTAAATTATACAGTACCAGGAAGCGAATCACCTCCTGATGAACGGGAGTCATACGCATGGTCACTTGTGTCCAGTACTGAGGTTTATTCATAGCCAAAGGTGTAGAATCAATTCCTTTCAAAGGAATAGGAACTTCCAGAGGTTCCAGACTAAACCCACAGCGATTGGCAAATGACCAATCCATAAGACTCAGGGCAGCGCCTGAATCCACATAGGCATCGACGGAAATGGATGATAATGAACAAATCAGAGTCACAGACAGAATGAACTTAGACTGTAAAGTACCAATGGCAACAGACTTATCAAGCTTTTTTGTGCGTTTAGAGCATGCTGACATAACATGAGCTGAATCACCACAATAAAAACACAATCCATTTTTCCGCCTATAATTTTGCCGTTCACTTCTGGACTGAATTCTATCACATTGCATTATCTCAGGTGCCTGTTCAGAAGACACCGCCAAATGGTGCACAGGTTTGCGCTCCCGTAAACGCCGATTAATCTGAATAGCCATAGTCATGGACTCATTCAGACCTGTAGGCGCCGGGAACCCCACCATAACATCTTTAATGGCCTCAGAAAGGCCATCTCTGAATTTTGCAGCCAGAGCGCACTCATTCCACTGAGTAAGCACCGACCATTTCCGAAATTTCTGACAATATATTTCTGCTTCATCTTGCCCCTGAGAGAGAGCCAATAAAGCTTTTTCAGCCTGAATCTCTAGGTTAGGTTCCTCATAGAGCAAACCCAATGCCAGAAAAAACGCATCCACATTGAGCAACGCAGGATCCCCTGGTGCCAATGCAAATGCCCAATTCTGAGGGTCACCCCGCAGGAAAGATATAACAATCTTGACCTGCTGAGCAGGGTCTCCAGAGGAGCGAGATTTCAAGGAAAGAAACAACTTGCAATTGTTCCTAAAATTCAGAAAACTAGATCTATCTCCAGAAAAAAACTCTGGGATAGGAATTCTAGGTTCAAACATAGGCATATGTACAACAAAATCTTGTATATTTTGAACCTTAGCAGCAAGATTATTCAGGCTGGAAGCCAAACTCTGGATGTCCATGATAAACAGCTGAGGTCAGAGCCATTCAAGGATTAAGAGGAGGAAAGAAGCAGCCAAGCTGCAATTAAGGCTAGGCAGCAAACACTGAGGAGGGGGAAAAAAAAAAAAAAAAACTTCCTCAGACTACTTTTCCTCCTACTTCAGCCAAAACGATGACCAATTTTTTCTGGCCGGCTATACTGTCATGATCCCAATGGCAGGGGATCACCAAAGGACAAGCACAAAAACCAAACAAGCTCTAGGGTGATGGAACCTGAGCTGACCGCGATCCTGAACCTAAACACACAACTAGCAGTAGCCGGGGAACGTGCCTACGATGATTCCTAGATGTCTCGCGCCAGCCGAAGGATTAACTTCCCCTATTAGAAGAAACACAGACCTCACTTGCCTCCAGAGAAACACCCCACAGAAATAGCAGCCCCCCACATGTAATAACGGTGAAATGAGAGGAAAGCACAAACGTAGAAATGAAAACAGAATCAGCAAAATGAGGCCCGCTAAAGCTAGATAGCAGAGGATACAAAAGTGAACTGCGCGGTCAGCGAAAAACCCTTCAAAAAACCATCCTGAAATTACTTGAACTCATGTGCCAACTCATGGAACATGAGGAGTAATATCAGCCCACTAGAGCAACCAGCAAAAAGGAATCACATATCTGCAAGCTGGACTAAGACAAAAATAAAGCAAAACGTGGAACAGGAAAATCAAAACTTAGCTTGTCCTGAAGATAACAGACGCAGGGAGCAGAGGTAAAAAGACACGCTGATTACATTGATAGCCGGCGAGGAAATGACAAAAAAGCCAGGTTAAATAGGAAACTCCCATAACCTGATGGAACAGGTGGACACCAGAGACCGCAGAGAACACAAGTCACCCAGTACCATCAGTAACCACCAGAGGGAGCCCAAATACAGAACTCACAACAGACTATTAAATCCAGTAAAAAACTTAAACATGAAAAAAAAATCAACACAAGTTCAAATCACTCCCCTTTTGGCCTATTAAAAATAAAACATACACATATTTGGTATTTCTGCGTTCATAAAAGTCTGATCTATCAAAATATAAAGTAAATTAATCTGATAGGTAAACGGCGTACCGAGAAAAGGAAGAGAAATACTATAATTACGGGGCTTTTTGGACGCAACAACATTGCAATAAAATGGAACAATAGGCAATCAAGACATCGTATCTACCCCAAATTGATATCAATAAATACATCTGTTCGGAGCGCAAAAAAAAATTCCTTAATTTCGGGGTAATCCCGGTATTTGTATTAATCAGAACATTTGCCTTCCCCCTCAATATGAGTCACCGGGGGATCTGTCTGCGAGTTATAAGTTTCGCTTGTGCTGATCCCGAGTTATTTGATTAACAGTGAAAGGGATTACCTAAGTGTCAGCGTTATATTACACCGCTTCGCTGAGCGCGGCGGCTCGTATCACGGGGGGCCAGACTGTGGAGCGCAATTTAACAGTACGATTGCTACTATCTGACTAAGATTTTTGCAAAAAAGATTCTTCAAGTTTGTCTTCCCTGGTCGCTTGGCATTGACCTCCACACGGGGCATCACTTTAAATTCTCCATTGTCCTGATTTACCTCCAACTCCTCAAAGATCAAAGTGGTAATGTAGAAAGAAATGTAGAAGTGGCATCAAATCGACCAGAGTAGTTGGAAAGCTTATAATGCCACCATTGCTAAGACGGTAGGAAACGTTTACAAGTTAGCTCTTAAAGGGGAAATCAAGGTCTGTATTAATGTTTTACAATATGCCTAAGAACTAACAGGTAGCAGCTGCCTAACCTCGACGCGCGTTTCACTGCTCTGGGCTTCGTTAGGAGGCGTACATGTAAGCTGTTTATTTTAATTATTTAAGAAACTTTTGCGCATATATATAATTGTTTATCCTGTTTATTATCCTCACAGAGAAAATCAAAATAAAATGATTGAAAACACCTCTATACAGAGTGCTAATACTGGATCCACCATTCACAATAGGTGATGTCACATCTCACCTCCTCCTCCTGTACAGTGACTGATAACACCTCTATATACAGTAGACAACACAGGATCCACCATTCACAATAGGTGATGTCACAGCTCACCTCCTCCTCCTGTACAATGACTGATAACACCTCTATATACAGTAGATAACACAGGATCCACCATTCACAATAGGTGATGTCACAGCTCACCTCCTCCTCCTGTACAATGACTGATAACACCCCTATATACAGTAGATAACACAGGATCCACCATTCACAATAGGTGATGTCACAGCTCACCTCCTCCTCCTGTACAATGACTGATAACACCTCTATATACAGTAGATAACACAGGATCCACCATTCACAATAGGTGATGTCACAGCTCACCTCCTCCGCCTGTACAATGACTGATAACACCTCTATATACAGTAGATAACACAGGATCCACCATTCACAATAGGTGATGTCACAGCTCACCTTCTCCTGTACAATGACTGATAACACCTCTATATAAAGTAGATAACACAGTATCCACCATTCACAATAGGTGATATCACAGCTCACCTCCTCCTCCTGTACAATGACTGATAACACCTCTATATACAGTAGATTACACAGGATCCACCATTCACAATAGGTGATGTCACAGCTCTGGGAGGGAGAGAGGGGCTGGCAGTGTCCTCTGCCCTTTAAGGGTTAAAAAATAGCTGGACTTTTTGTCATGGAGCGAGACAGTGTCCTCCTGGGAGTGCAGCAGGGGAGAGATTTTTACAGACCATGTTTAGATGCCTCAGCGATCCGGGCATGCCTGCTTCTCCTTGCCACAGGCCGCCAATGACTCCCAAATACAGAGATTGTCCATAAATCCCAGGCAAAGTCTATAAAAACCAATGTTCCCCTGCGCCATAACTAAGGGAAATTGTATTTCTCTGTAATGTACTATTGAAAGTTCCACCAGCGAAACCGTTACATCAAATTGTCCTTTGCTATTTGAATATGCCAGTCCTTCACTATAACACGTCCTCCGCCGCCCGGCCGCTCTCGTTTAATGATCTATTATTTAAAAAGACATTTACAGTTTTTATGTTTTGAAAAAAAGTTTAAAAAACAAAAAAACAAAAGGGTAAAATTGTAAAGAGAAGGAAAAGTTTCTAGGTCAGGAGCCTGTTACTGGCAAAAAGCAACTTTGCTCTTACTGACATTCTGAAGTTTTTGTAAAATTTGACAAAAAAAATTTGGCTGAAAATTTTCAAACATTTGGAAAGTTGTGTAGCTAAATTTCACATAACGGAGAATATTTTTTTATTTTTTTTTTTTTATTTTTTTTTAAAGACAACCTGTCAGCAGACATCAGATAATGTGTCCAGGAAATCTGGAAACCAACCTCTTGGTCACTTTCTGAAGTTACACTCCCTTTTAAAAAGAATCTGTAGGTAGGCTCAACCTTCCAGAGCAGTCTATATGGGCATGCAGGTCATAAGAAGATGAATAAAATCATACCTTGATATATGTGATCCGATGTTTTATTCCAGAAAAAATCCACCTTTTTATTAATCTGTAAACGAGCTTTTAAGATCTATGGGCCGGACATAGATCTCCATCAGATTCTTCCTCCAGAGATTACCAGTGTGAGACATGTAATGACTGACAGGCTGATCTCATGATCTACATATCTCACACTCATAACATCTCCTTTCATTTATAATAAGCTCTTGAGGCAGATTCTTGGGAAGATCTATGTCCGGCCCATAGATCTTAACAGCTCATTTACATATTAAGAAAAAGGTGGATTTCTCTCGAACAAGATATCGGATCACAGATATCAAGGTGTCTTTTTATTCCGCTTCCTGTGACCCACGCGCTCATATAGACTGTTTAGAAGGGTAGATCCTACTGACAGATTCCCTGTAAAGGAAATCTATCTTCTGAAAATGACCTACTGTTTAAATCATGTTTTTGTGTTATTGGTGTTACCTATCATAATCCTGCCTCTGCTGATAGTGAGACTTCTGAAAAGTCTTCCCTAAAGAACAGGAAGTTAGCGTTTATTCCCATGTGAGCTATTTACAGCATGTTCACATCGCAGTGCCTGGCAATCTATCCCAATAAGAGTTCTGAAAATAAATGTTTTTGGCTATCTTTAAAAGGGTAGGTTCACACTACCGATGTCTCCATATTTCCCCCCCAAAAAAGCGGTCTTATTATTTTGATCAGGGCTTATTTCCTCTGACCTGTAGACAAAAAAAGAGCCCCAAAGAATATCACAGGTACGAGTGCTGTCCGGTGTGAATGGCAAAGCGACCACAGCTGAGCATCTCTCTCCATTCATTTCTACAGGAGTTACAAAATGAATACCAAAGATAGAAACAAAGAAAACATATACCCTGCTGTAAGTAAACATCAAAAGTACGTAGAAATAACCTGGGGTACTTAGTAAGTGCAGCGCCCCAGAGACCTGGTCGTTGCAGTAATGTCACTCTGCCGCTAAGGAGGGTGATGTTATGTCTGATTGCACTAAAGGAGTTCACCTGACCAGGTATTACAAGCACACATTACACATTAGGACAGAACGCAGCCTGGGAAAGTCCAGGGAGGACCTGACAGGGGCCTAGCAGAACGAAGAGAAAGCAACGGAACCGCGCCTGCACTACCTTGCGGCGGTATCCTAAGAAAGGACACGAGGAGAAGAATATTGTGGACAGTGAGAAACGAGATCAAAGCACAAAGGAGAGCCAGTAGGAGTCGTGCCCCGAGAACGGCAACATCCCACTGAGGCGCGTAGCCGGTGACCGGAACACCGAAGAAGTAACTGACTTTATGCCTTACTTCAAATACCGCAGGACAGTTAATTATAGGTTGGCTGTTTACCTTACATCACCTAAGCAGACATAGGGGGCAAGCGTGGAGAGGGGCGTCTCTAGGGTCCCAGAAAAGCTCCGAGCCTTCCTGTCAAACGGGTGCGTCCTATCCAGATAAACTTGGGGGACGGAGAGAGAGAGAAAGAGAAAGAACGAGAACAAGTTGTGAGGACTATCCCGAATGCTCAGCAGGGAAGCACTACAACACACAGGCGCTAGTGGTAGGCAACGATTTCCACCTGCAAAGGGAACTCTAGATGTGCCTTCGGACCGGCCGGTCTCAGACAGCCCTGTTAACAGTGCTCTGGATTGCGGATCCCGAAGTCTTCAGTAAAGAGGTAAAGAGACTGCAACCCTGTGTCCTCGTTATTGACTGCACTTCACACCATCGCCACCTACACTACTGGGAAGCCCTGGGGATACACTTCACCTGTGGGAAGGTAAACCATCTAGCTGCCATCACATCACCCCAGTGGACCCCAAGCAGCATCGGTCGACCTGACCGAATACCACAGGTGGCGTCACGAAACTTTAGCCGACTTTCATCACCCCTTTTATTGGACGCCCCTTAGCAGGGTCACGGACCGGGTCCAGCCACCGTGACAACCCAAGAACTGAGACAGAGAGGACCGGTACCGAGTAACCCGTGGCCCTGCGTCTGGGGGCGCTTCATAAACACTTTATAATTTAAAAAAAAAATCATAAAAGCCATCCAACCACAACAAGGTGAACCCAATCGGGATCGTTCTGATCTCTATTTTGGATACACCTTGTCACAGTTGGATGACTTTTGTGATTTTTTTTTTTATCAAAAACCGCATTTACCAAGTACTTTATTTATATGATTTTGTTTTTTATTTACAATAGGGTATATGTTTATTTTGTTACTATCTTAAGTTTTATCTGTTCAATGGCCAGTGTGAATGTGCTCTTATACCTTGCATGCATACCAACTTATATTCCCACTCATTTCTTTGGATTTCAAAAAAATAAGCAAATATTTAGAAATGAGAGTCCTCAGTGGTTGATACCTTTTAATGGCTAACACGGTACCAAGATATATTTCTTTCCTGTAAAAAAATAAGCAAACATTCAATTATTTTCAGAGCTTTAGAAAAAAAATTATTGGAGAGTGCCGCACATGCGCAACTACTTCCGCATTAGCGGAAGTCCCATTTTTTTCATTAAATGTGTAAGATGGAACTATCCCTTTAAGTGATGGATTGTTGTGTTTTTGGAGGGGTTGGGGGGGGGCATAGACTATAGGACATATTTCCTTATTTATTTCCATCTCCTGTGGGTGCATTAAAGTCTGCGGCTGAATGAACCTCATCCCATATGTTAGACACATGGTAAGGCTATAAATTACGCACGGTCCCATCTGGACATCTTAGACATTTGCGACCTGTCAGTGATAGTTTAATTTGATAGAGAACGTCTTTAAAGCTGTCTGGTCACTGGGTCCATTAATCCCTCCATAAATCATCATTTTATTTACCACCGGAGACCAGCAGCTGCCAAGAGATTTACAAACCATTTGCTCTTTGAAGATTGAACAAGTCCTATGGGGAGGGAGGAAGTTTGGCTGCCATGAGGGTTTTAGTCCCAAAAAATTCCAGAGAAAAGTCCAATATATCTAAACAATCAGAACCAAGATCGTCAATCTCTGGCGCTGCCACAAAGAATGAATGGAGAGCTGTAGGGCGCATGATGGTCCTCTGCTCTTCAGAACCTCGCCGGTTCTGAGGATCAGTGGGAACCACGATGGTCAGAATCCCATCGATTGGGATGTTATCTCCTATCCTTTGTATACTTTTATATAGTAATGATCCGATGGGCCAGCAATGAGTAAATGGTGAAGACGACACATACAAGGGGTGTCATTGCTTTAGGACTTCTTACAAGGCTTTGAAGCTTAACGTGTGGATTCTACCCTAGATTTCTGATGCCTGGTACATAGAATCTCTACAACAAAGGCATAACTTTTTATTGGGGGACAAGCACCTAAACAGCTGCACCACTACTTCCATATGTGAACACGTGCTGACACATGCCCTTTGAAGTTTTCCAGGATAGTCTTAAAATAAAAGGCTGCCTCCTTCAGGGCTAAGGATAACCTATTGTACCTGCAGTTTTAATGTTCTGCTATTTCCCTGATCTTTGCTCCTGTCTTGTAATACCTCAGATTTTCCGATTTCGTGTGATGTCCCTTTACAAGACAACCAGAATAGCCATACAAGAGTAACAAGCACACCCATAAAAGTCAATAAATGTTATCACACATAAAACGCTATACAGAAACCAGCCATAAAAACATCAAGACACCCAATATAATGCTCTGTATCCAGTGATAAAGGGCAAAATGCAATAAAGATATATGCAATAGGTTGACAGCACTGGTATATGTCACGGAGAGACCCCAGAATGTGATACACAAAAAAAAAAAACCTCCACTCGTTTCGCTGCATGCCTGCAGCTTCATCAGGGGATGTGTAAGAAAATAAGCATAAAGGAGGCTACAGATTGATAACATAGTAATAGTGGGGTTTGTATCCTTGATTCATGGGCCATGCATGCAGGATTTTAGTCCATCGCTGTGCACATTTACATTTCTTGCATACACATCATCATTTTTCCCTATTAAGTACAATATCTGTTGGGTTCATGTTGATATTTTTCACTTTGCTTTTCTGAGTCTATGGCTTATTATAACACTAATCACTTTAATTACAACATGTACAGTGGGGAAAATAAGTATTTGATACACTGTTGATTTTGCAAGTTTTCTCACCTACAAAGAATGGAGAGGTCTGTAATTTTTATCGTAGGTTCACTTCACCTGTGAGAGATAAAATCCAGAAAATCATATTGTATGATTTTTTACATAATTAATTTGCATTTTGTTGCATGAAATAAGTATTTGACACAATACAAAAACAGAACTTAAAGGTTTCTGGCTAAATATTGTTTGCGATTACAGAGGTCAGACGTTTCCTGTAGTTCTTGACCAAGTTTGCACATACTGCAGCAGGGATTTTGGCCCCTTCCTCCATACAGATCTTCTCCAGATCTTTCAGGTTTAGGGGCTGTCACTGGGCAACATTTCAGCTCCCTCAAAGATTTTCTCTGGCATTGTGTTTTCTGAAAGACCCAACCACGACCCATCTTCAGTGCTCTTACTGAGGGAAGGACGTTGTTGGTCAAAATCTCGCGATACATATCCCCATCCATCGTCCCTTCAATATGGTGCAGTTGTCCTGCCCCTTTTCAGGAAAATACCCCTAAAGATGTTTCCCCCCACCATGCTTCATAGTTGGTATGGTGTTCTTGGGGTTGCACTTATCCTTCTTCTTCCTCGAAACATGACGTGTGTAGTTGATACCAAAAATTTCTATTTTGGTTTCATCTGATCACATGACCTTCTCCCGTGCCTCCTCTGGATCATCCAGATGGTCACTGACAATCTTGCCTTGTGCAGGCGTGTACTTCGGAGGACACACCATGAACTTAAACCCAATATTGCGGCCAGCAAGCAGCCAGCGGGTAAGCAAAGGGTGAATCAAACATCCTAAAACCCCACCCTTATGACCGCAAACCTGTCCCACCAAATTCAGGTGACAGGTTGCCTTTAAAGTCTATGAAGATCAGAGTTAGTAGCAGGAAGAGAGAACAGTAAACGATCGGTGTTTTCTGACAACTTTAGTCTTACCCCCCTTAATTATTATTGTCCTTAATATTTATTAATCTAAAGAGAATTTTATACCTTTTCTCTGGAAGCAATAAGTTATTTGCCTCCTTTAAAAGAAACTAAATTATTTATATCATGTATTGAGAGCGCGTCGGAGCATCATGATCTTCATAGAAACAACTTTGACTTGTTCTTGATCATCCGCCCGGAATAGGAGCAGCGCAGTTGAAGTCGATCTTTCATCTCTCCCGAGATCTAGTCAGATACTCACATATTAAATGATGACGAGGAGATTTCAGAGGAAATAAATCCACATTTTCCACCTTGACACAAGTAAACAAGGCTGATGTTCGAAAATAGCGGGAAGTGTATTGACCCTGGCACTCAGCTTTGAAGTTTGTGTCAACTTATCAGCCTCAGATTTACGATCAGATGAAAATGAATATTTTTTCCAGAAACAGCGCCACCCATTGACATGGCCTAAGTACAAGGGTGCTGCTATTGCTAAAAAACCTCTTTATTCAGCACAATCCTTAAAAAATAATCTTAAATGGATACTGTCATTTTTTTTATAAACTTTGTAATCTATCTTGTCGGAGGAGTATGCCTTTTTGTCTCCGTTTCTGAGCCACTTCTTTTCTACCCCTACTCCCTTCCTCTGCCTGTTGAATTCATCCTGAATAAAACCGCACAAATCCTTGGTCAAAATTAGACAGACATATGAACTTAACTACTGAGAGATCAGATTACAGCTGCCAATTGAAGTCTATAGAGAGTGATGGGGAAGAAAGGAGTAGCAGAATGAGAGAAGAGGCAGAGACAACTCCGACAGATCATACTGTAGCTTTCTGGATATGTGTATATCTCACCTCTGTGCTAGATTCACAACTGTACTGTTCAGTATTTCACAACAGTGTTCTCAATGTTGCTTTAGCTTTTTAGTATGTATTTCTACCTCCAAAGCTGGATTCACATCTACATAATGCTCAGTATTGCAGTGCAATGTCCGCCATGTTGCTGCAGCTTTCTAGTATGCGTTCCTAACCTCCAATCTGGGTTCACAGCTACACAATGCTCACTAATGCTGTATATTGTTCTCCATGCTGCTGAAACTTTCTAGCAAGTGTTTCTAACCCAAGAGCTGGATCCACAGCTACACAATGCACAGTATTTCTGTATAATGTCCTCAATGCTGCTGCTGCAGCAGCTTTCTAGTATGTGTTCCTAACTTCAGATCAATATTCACAGCTAAAAAATGCTCAGGACTGCAGTATAATGTCCCATATGCTGCTATAGCTTTTTAGTAAGTGTTCCTAACCCCAGAGCTGGATTCACAGCTACAAAATGCTCAGGACTGCTTTATAATGTCCTCCATGCTGGTACAGATTTTTAGTAAGTGTTGCTAACCCCTAGAGCTGGATTCACAGCTACATAATGCTCAGTACGTCTTCTAATGTCTTCCACGCTGCTTCTGAACATAAGCTACAAAGATACAGAACAGCAGGAATCCTTCATATCGATGAGTTCAGTATAATGGAGACACTATAACGACTAAACACCACCCCCTAGCTCAGAGAGAACTGAAAGTTAGAGATGGACCTTGAAGAGGAGAAAAGTGTTGAAAATCTAAAATGATTGTCACCGTCCTTGTGCCAATGTTTTTGGTGTTTACTCCAAGAAATTAGTCGTTCTTTAATCTTCGATCTAGTATTGTTCCCTTTGTGTTGTATCGATGTCTCAGTCATTTCCTCCAAGGAATTAGTTTACTTGACCTCAGCCGTCTCCATGTTGTAAAGATGTCTCGGCTATTTCAAGTTTTTAGTTGCTTTTTGAGTACTCAAATTGCCTCCACATTGTACTGATGTCTGAGGGTTTGTCTTCAGTTGATTATATCTGCCTCTCACCGGAATCTATTTTACCGGCGGCTAGGGCGTTTCCTCCAATCCACTTAGATGGATCTTTGGCTTCAGCCGTTTTGTCCAGATGTTTTCGGTGATTCCTCCAAGGTCATAGTTGGTCCTGTCACTTCAGTTGACCGTGGTTGCCTTCATGTCGTGCAGATGTCTACAGCACTTTTAATCTAACCTATTTACATAGGAATTTTCTCATTAAAATGTACAGTCAAGGAGACAGATTTGACTTCTCCACATATGAAGCTTTATTTTCTTCCTGCACTAACTACAGACCTGAAGAAACAATTCCCTTCTTTGTAATGTGAAATTTACCCGCAAAGTATGTCAGAAGGTGTTTGCTATTTTGTTAAATGAAGGGATTATCTCTAATGGAAAAACAATGTCTCCTCCAATCAACCCGAGCCTTGGGCTATGTGGTTACTGATGTAGAAATCACCAAGACAGTTAATGCTTCTGTAGACTTTCATAGCTTATAGTCAACAAATGCCATTCCTGGGTTATGTGGGGGTGAGATGTTTGCTTTGGATAGGTCTTACAATATTTTCTCACTTTTCTTTCCCATGTTTAGGGTGTGATTCGGGACTTGGACACGCTTTAGCTAAGTACTTTGATGAACTGGGGGTTCTTGTCTACGCCGGTGTTTTGGATAAGAAAGGGCAAGGTGCCGAAGAACTTAGAAGGGTTTGTTCTTCAAGGCTATCGTTGATCCAGCTTGATGTCACAAACCAAGGACAGATAAAAACGGTCTACGACGAAGTGAAAAATCGAGTTCAAGATGCAGGTACATACTTTAGAAATTCTGTAAACTCTTAAGAGTTCTCACCGGACCACTATAATATTCTCCGTATAGTGATGAAGCATGGAATGGAGACTACACGGCCATTAGTAAAGCAGAGTAGGACTCCCTTAACATCAGCTTCGTGCTAGATGGACCTCATCACTTTTTAATATTGTCTGTCGGTTTTTGCCGAGATGTTTGTCCAAAAAATATCCAACACAGATGTGGACACAGAAGAAAGAATCAGAATTAAGACAATGACTCGTAGACCAAACCTACTTAAGATAATATTCTAGTGGGTTACCCAAGCGGATATCCAGGTTTGATGAGCACTAGATGTAGACTCTTTCGCATATTTCTGTGTGTAATGAGGTCAGTATATGACAATGTTTAGACCGACTGAGCCGGCGCCAGCTTGATAGCCTGTCTGGTGACTTCATCATTCATGGACCTAAAGATGAAAACAACTCATGAACAAAACATAGAAAGGAGCCTGTCCGCACAAAAATGTCTCCCCATTTACTTGTTTTTCATCTATTTTCATCCTTCTCTTCCTTTATTGACAGCTCTGGCCTTTTTTTAGGGCTAACGATAGATGGACAATACGTAGGTTGGAAGGTGCACTCAACTGTTTGGTTTGAACAGTCCTTTTGTGGTGGCAGACCCCAAAATGCTCGATGTGAACCGCAGTCATGGCTATGAAAAATGAGCACGGCGTGTTTAGTTGGGTCACTGGAATATTTCACAGCACTTCATTGCTATATTTTTGTGTAAAGTTACCGACAGGCATTAGCTAAGACCTGGCACCTAATCCCGTTAAATGGCCGACATAACTATTGATCAGGAGTCTTGGTAGGTTAAAGCCCAACTAAACATGCTGTGCTCATTTTTCATAGTCACGCCTATCCTACAAGACCTCTAGATTTCTTCCCTGATATTTCTTGGATTAGAGTGTCAAGCCAACGTACACGAGAAGGTTGGCTATGGCTATGACTGCCAACTCTAGTCTAACATGCATGTTTGGTCAGGCGTGCATGTTTGTTTTTAAAGGGGAGACCAATAAGACACGTCTAGAAGCCATTTATCTGCCGAAATCCAGCATGGTCAATCTCGTTCAACAGTTGAGCTCTGGATCGTTTTCTGATGACATCAATACCAGCGGATAAAGATACCTTCCATGTTAGGCCAGCTGAACTCTTTATCCCAAGGACCATCATAGGCTATTGAAATCAGCGTACACTGATCAATCGACATGCATTTAGTATTAATGATCGTTGATCGTATGGTGCCACCAGCAAAAGCGAAGAGTCCTACACAAGGGGATTCTGAGACACCTTTTTAGGAGCATTGATTTTTTTAACAGCTGATACTGGAAGCAGATATCTTCTAAGCAAAGCCTACAATGATGGAATTATGCATGGAGATATGGAAGGGATGAGATGCAGCCGACGCATACATTGTGTCTGAATGTAAATATGCTCGTTAGACAAGCTCACAATGGACGGGACTGACTGTGAATATATTTCGGCGGTGAATAGCTTCCACTGAATTAAACAGAGGCAACCTTGGGAGACCAAAGAAACATCTCATAGTAATCTACCGTCTATAGGGACCGACCAGATGTAGGTTTTCAGAGTACAGTTAATGCAGTGAATACTAATAGCAGATGAGACACAAGAAGCTCTTGAACATTGGTTATGGGTTTTCCATGAATATGACCTGGATGGACTTTCATCAGGACAGGTCATCTATATCAGATCAGCAAGGGTCCAACATCAGACACGCTCCAGGATTAGCTGTTTGTAGCAACCATGGCTGCCGGATGTACAGAGTAATGGGGTGAGCTTCCACTTTCAGAAATCTTATTAAGAAGCCTTGATAATGGGCAGATCTTTGATAGACAATCAGTAGGTGACATCAGAGCCATTACTGGACACAGGGGTGCCGCTATAGAGCATGCGGAGGTATCCGTCACACCCGACCTCTGAGTCTGAAGCCCCCAAAGGACCCCAGTCTTATAGATAGTAATTTGTGAATCTATTACAGATTGTGCCTTAAGGTCCATAAGCTTCATGTTCACTTCCGACTGGGCAGTTGTTGAGTGTATGGACCCAAACTACTGGATCCATCATCTGGAACCACATAAAAGAAGACTTCTATTGGTCACTTTAGCATGTAACTGCTGTAGGGCCCTGCTGAGAAGCCATCTACCAAGTCTAGTGATCCGGTCAGGTGGTCACTTTGGCCATTTCATTAGTCATGGACTCCAATTGTTCTAAAGAGCTTTTGGTATTGAGCCTCTCGGTAGCCAATGTCTCCAGTGGTAAAGCCCTTTATCTAGGGAATATCTACTTATATTCTCCCAGGTAATATTTCCTGGAAGAGTCCAGATCCCAATCTGAGAAGCAGTACCCCCCGGCATTATGTCGAGCACAAGTATTCATGCTAACATAGCTTTTTACGTTCCTTGCTCTAGGTCTCTGGGGGATCGTGCACAATGCTGGAGTTCTTGGCTACATGGCTGATGGAGAATTGCTACCCATAAGCGTCTACAAGCAATGTATGGACGTGAATTTCATTGGAGTCGTTGAAGTCACCAAGATGTTTATGCCCTTACTCAGGAAAGCCAAGGGAAGACTCGTGACCATATCTAGTATGGCGGGTAAGAGGATTAGTATAGCATATGGTGAGAATAGTAGATAACGAGTTGTTTCTCACTTTATCGTCCACGTGTACTATATTGGTTTACATTAGAAAGGGCAAAAATCTCTCCTTTTGGCCTCCATTGGACCAGAATATGTTGGTATATCAGATTACACTACTCTATACAAGGTTATCCAGTCAGAACCGTACACCGTGTGCTAGACTGAGACTTCATGGGAGTTGCCAACTGTTGAGTGTTCCCTTTCTGTGTATGAGACCTCCCTTGATAGATGATGTAGGGGGAGAATAGGGCATGTCCAATTTTGGACTCCAGATCCCTTTTGTTCTTTTCGAGATGAGACACCGCTAGAGGAGTCTGGCAGTGGCTTTTTCATAGAGAACACAGCGCTGTTGCATAGAGTAGTTGGGAGTGATAGCTGCCAACATAACCATCGTTGGATATCGTGCCCCTAAAAACTTAGAATAGAAGAAACGTTTATGAATCACCGCTGGTTTTCAGGAGTCTAAGACAATATCCATGAGATTTAACCAATTCTTCCAAAAGTCTGCATTATTATCTGAGCAGCCAGCGAGCTCCTTCTTGGTAATGGCCATTGTAGGGACACAGCAGAACAGTAGCTATTTATCAAACATACAATAATGATGCCAGAAATTAGAATTCTAAACCTATATTTTATTCCTAATTTTATATATAAAACATAAAAAAAAGATAAAACGGGAAAGTCATCAAGTTGCCAAAAAAGATCAATAGCGGTATTATTAATCAGATAATGGAAAGTAAATAAATAATAGTGAGTGAGTCTAATGAATGGAGTCCTGGGTTCAAATCACACAAAGGACGACATTTGCAAGGGTTTCCTCCCACATTATGAAGACATACTGAAAGGGAATTTAGATTGTGAGCCCCATCGGGGACAGATGATGTCTGTAAAGTGCTGTGGAATATGATGGTGCTATATAAGCGAGTAAAATAAATAAATACCACTAAAAAAGACATTCCAAGTCTGTACCAGTTTCGCCGTCGCTTCTTCAAGGGTCGGATGTATCTATCTCATTTTTTTTTTTCTTAATCTATCTGCCAGGACAATTTACTCATGCTGTATTTGAGCATTATTTATTTTACTTATATTGCGCCATTATATTCCTCAGCGCTTTACAGACATCATCATCGCTGTCCTCACTCTAAACTCCTTATTAGTGTAACTTTGGAGTAACCCGGAGAACAAGGAGGAAACCCACGCAAACACGGAGAGAACATACAAACTCCCAGCAGATGTTGTCCAAGGTGGGATTTGAACCCAGGACCCCAGCGCTGCAAAGTTCTCGCTTGCGTCAGTCAGGCGAGGGAATGACAGCCACCATGGTATGATGCCCTGCGCACCTGCAGCCCTCGCCTACCACCCTACACCGCCGACGTACAATCATACTGTCAGTTATGTATATAAATATTAGCGGATGGATCAATCAAATCTCCAAAAAGCCAAGTCTAAGATCCTGACAATTAATGAGCTCATTAATTTTCCAGAACTGGCTCGTCACAGCTCAGTAATTGGCTCTTTGATTATTTAATTAGTTTGTTATGTGATTGTAATTGCACATACATAATCTCTGGTTTACATGCGGAAGGACAAAATCGAGGCTCTGGGCAGATCGACGTCGCGATTGCTTATATTGTTACTACGCAGATAAAACTTAAAGGTTCACCATGGCTATTTTTTAATTACCTTAAAGGGGCAGTCTGCTATGGACAAGCACTGTGAGTAAGGAAGGTCCAAAAACTGGTTTTATAACATAGGCTATTATGCCCCAAAAAATTTTTTTCTTTAGGCGTAATTTTTGCCTAAATAATACCGCCATATACAACCCATATAAACCCTGTATATAATGACCAAAAAACTAACTGGATCAGCTCTTCACATTTCAATTTTGGAGACAGTCATGTTGGTGACTCTTGAGTCCAGCACAGAAAAGAAACATAAGGGAAGAAATAAAAAAAAAAAAAAGTATACATTAATATAGTACGATTAGACCTGGTGACCTGATCATTAACCCCTTCATGACCCAGCCTATTTTGACCTTAAAGACCTTGCCATTTTTTGCAATTCTGACCAGTGTCCCTTTATGAGGTAATAACTCAGGAACGCTTCAATGGATCCTAGCGGTTCTGAGATTGTTTTTTGTGACATATTGGGCTTCATGTTAGTGGTAAATTTAGGTCAATAAATTCTGTGTTTATTTGTGATAAAAACGGAAATTTGGCGAAAATTTTGAAAATTTCGCAATTTTCACATTTTGAATTTTTATTCTGTTAAACCAGAGAGGTATGTGACACAAAATAGTTAATAAATAACATTTCCCACACGTCTACTTTACATCAGCACAATTTTGGAAACAAAATTTTTTTTTGCTAGGAAGTTATAAGGGTTAAAATTTGACCAGCGATTTCTCATTTTTACAACGAAATTTACAAAACCATTTTTTTTAGGGACCACCTCACATTTGAAGTCAGTTTGAGGGGTCTATATGGCTGAAAATACCCAAAAGTGACACCATTCTAAAAACTGCACTCCTCAAGGTACTCAAAACCACATTCAAGAAGTTTATTAACCCTTCAGGTGCTTCACAGCAGCAGAAGCAACATGGAAGGAAAAAATGAACATTTAACTTTTTAGTCACAAAAATGATTTTTCAGCAACAATTTTTGTATTTTCCCAATGGTAAAAGGAGAAACTGAACCACGAAAGTTGTTGTCCAATTTGTCCTGAGTACGCTGATACCTCATATGTGGGGGTAAACCACTGTTTGGGCGCACGGCAGGGCTTGGAAGGGAATGAGTGCCATTTGACTTTTTGAATGAAAAATTGGCTCCACTCTTTAGCGGACACCATGTCAAGTTTGGAGAGCCCCCGTGTGCCTAAAAATTGGACCTCCCCCACAAGTGACCCCATTTTGGAAACTAGACGCCCCAAGGAACTTATCTAGATGCATAGTGAGCACTTTAAACCCCCAGCTGCTTCACAAATTGATCCGTAAAAATGAAAAAGTACTATTTTTTCACAAAAAAAATTCTTTTAGCCTCAATTTTTTCATTTTCACATGGACAACAGGATAAAATGGATCCTAAAATTTGTTTGGCAATTTCTCCTGAGCACACCGATACCTCACATGTGGGGGTAAACCACTGTTTGGGCACATGGTAAGGCTCGGAAGGGAAGGAGCGCCATTTGACTTTTTGAATGAAAAATTATTTCCATCGTTAGCGGACACCATGTCGCGTTTGGAGAGCCCCTGTGTGCCTATGCAATGGAGCTCCCCCACAAGTGACCCCATTTTGGAAACTAGACCCCCCAAGGAACTTATCTAGATGCATACTAAGCACTTTAAACCCCCAGGTGCTTCACAGAAGTTTATAATGCAGGGCCATGAAAATAAAAAATAATTTTTCTTTTCTCAAAAATGATTTTTTAGCCTGGAATTTCCTATTTTGCCAATGGTAATAGGAGAAATTGGACCACAAATGTTGTTGTCCAGTTTGTCCTGAGTACGCAGATACCCCATATGTGGGGGTAAACCACTGTTTGGGCGCACGGCAGGGCTCAGAAGGGAAGGCACGCCATTTGGCTTTTTAAATGGAAAATTAGCTCCAATCATTAGCGGACACCATGTCGCGTTTGGAGAGCCCCTGTGTGCCTAAACATTAGAGATCCCCCACAAATGACCCCATTTTGGAAACTAGACCCTCAAAGGAACTAATCTAGATGTGTGGTGAGCACTTTGAACCCTCAAGTGCTTCACAGAAGTTTATAACGCAGAGCCATGAAAATAAAAATAAAAAATTCTTTTCTCAAAAATGATTTTTTTAGCCCGCAATTTTTTATTTTCCCAAGGGTAACAGGAAAAATTTGACCCCAAAAGTTGTTGTCCAGTTTCTCCTGAGTACGCTGATACCCAATATGTGGGGGTAAACCACTGTTTAGGCACATGCTGGGGCTCGGAAGTAAAGTAGTGACGTTTTGAAATGCAGACTTTGATGGAATGCTCTGCGGGCGTCACGTTGCGTTTGCAGAGCCCCTGATGTGGCTAAACAGTAGAAACCCCCCACAAGTGACCCCATTTTGGAAACTAGACCCCGAAAGGAACTTATCTAGATGTGAGGTGAGCACTTTGAACCCCCAAGTGCTTCACAGAAGTTCATAACACAGAGCAGTGAAAATAATAAATACGTTTTCTTTCCTGAAAAATAATTTTTTAGCCCAGAAGTTTTTATTTTCCCAAGGGTTACAGGAGAAATTGGACCCCAAAAGTTGTTGTCCAGTTTCTCCTGAGTACGCTGATACCCCATGTGTGGGGGTAAACCACTGTTTGGGCACACGTGGGGGCTCAGAAGGGAAGTAGTGACTTTTGAAATGCAGACTTTGATGGAATGGTCTGCGGGCGTCACGTTGCGTTTGCAGAGCCCCTGGTGTGCCTAAACAGTAGAAACCCCACACAAGTGACCCCATTTTGGAAACTAGACCCCCAAAGGAACTTATCTAGATATGTGGTGAGCACTTTCAACCCCCAAGTGCTTTACAGAAGTTTATAACACAGAGCCGTGAAAATA
The DNA here is from genome assembly GCF_032444005.1 of Ranitomeya imitator. NCBI lineage: Eukaryota > Metazoa > Chordata > Amphibia > Anura > Dendrobatidae > Ranitomeya > Ranitomeya imitator. The sequence continues at coordinate 136,378,197 of NC_091290.1, forward strand.
ATAAATACGTTTTCTTTCCTCAAAAATAATTTTTTAGCCCAGAATTTTTTATTTTACCAAGGGTTACAGGAGAAATTGGACCCCAAAAGTTGTTGTCCAGTTTCTCCTGAGTACGCTGATACCCCATGTGTGGGGGTAAACCACTGTTTGGGCACACGTCGGGGCTCAGAAGGGAAGTAGTGACTTTTGAAATGCAGACTTTGATGGAATGGTCTGCGGGCGTCACGTTGCGTTTGCAGAGCCCCTGGTGTGCCTAAACAGTAGAAACCCCACACAAGTGACCCCATTTTGGAAACTAGACCCCCAAAGGAACTTATCTAGATATGTGGTGAGCACTTTCAACCCCCAAGTGCTTTACAGAAGTTTATAACACAGAGCCGTGAAAATAATAAATACGTTTTCTTTCCTCAAAAATAATTTTTTAGCCCAGAATTTTTTATTTTACCAAGGGTTACAGGAGAAATTGGACCCCAAAGGTTGTTGTCCAGTTTCTCCTGAGTACGCTGATACCCCATGTGTGGGGGTAAACCACTGTTTGGGCACACGTCGGGGCTCAGAAGGGAAGTAGTGACTTTTGAAATGCAGACTTTGATGGAATGGTCTGCGGGCGTCACGTTGCGTTTGCAGAGCCCCTGGTGTGCCTAAACAGTAGAAACCCCACACAAGTGACCCCATTTTGGAAACTAGACACCCAAAGGAACTTATCTAGATATGTGGTGAGCACTTTGAACCCCCAAGTGCTTCACAGACGTTTACAACGCAGAGCCGTGAAAATAAAAAATCATTTTTCTTTCCTCAAAAATGATGTTTTAGCAAGCAATTTTTTATTTTCTCAAGGGTAACAGGAGAAATTGGACCCCAGTAATTGTTGCGCAGTTTGTCCTGAGTATGCTGGTACCCCATATGTGGGGGTAAACCACTGTTTGGGCGCACATCGGGGCTCGGAAGTGAGGGAGCACCATTTGACTTTTTGAATACAAGATTGGCTGGAATCAATGGTGGCGCCATGTTGCGTTTGGAGACCCCCTGATGTGCCTAAACAGTGGAAACCCCTCAATTCTACCTCCAACACTAACCCCAACACACCCCTAACTCTAATCCCAACTGTAGCCATAACCCTAATCACAACCCTAACCCCAACACACCTGTAACCCCAACACACCCCTAACCCTAACCACAACCCTAATTGCAACCCAACCCTAGCCCTAAGGCTATGTGCCCACGTTGCGGATTCGTATGAGATTTTTCAGCACCATTTTTGAAAAATCCACGGGTAAAAGGCACTGCGTTTTACCTGCGGATTTTCCGCGGATTTCCAGTGTTTTTTGTGCGGATTTCACCTGCGGATTCCTATTGAGGAACAGGTGTAAAACGCTGCGGAATCCGCACAAAGAATTGACATGCTGCGGAAAATACAACGCAGCGTTCCCGCGCGGTATTTTCCGCACCATGGGCACAGCGGATTTGGTTTTCCATATGTTTACATGGTACTGTAAACCTGATGGAACTCTGCTGCGGATCCGCAGCGGCCAATCCGCACCGTGTGCACATAGCCTAATTCTAAAGGTATGTGCACACGCTGCGGAAAACGCTGCGGATCCGCAGCAGTTTCCCATGAGTTTACAGTTCAATGTAAACCTATGGGAAACAAAAATCGCTGTACACATGCTGCAGAAAAACTGCACGGAAACGCAGCGGTTTACATTCCGCAGCATCACTGAGATTATATCTCAGTGATCAAAATTCATTCTGGAACGAATCTGCCGGCCGGCAGATTCGGCGGGCACACTGCACATGCGCCCCCCATTTTGGAAGATGGCGGCGCCCAGGAAAGAAGACGGACGGTCCCCGGGAGGCCAGGTAAGTATAAGGGGGGGGAGATCAGGGCACGGGGGGGAGATCAGGGCACGGGGGGGGGGCGTCGGAGCACGGGGGGGGTGGACTGGAGCACGGAGTAGGGGATCGCTGTGCGGGCGGGTGGATCGGAGCACGGGGGGTGGATCGCTGTGCGGGGGGGGATCGCTGTGCGGGGGGGGGGGATCGGAGTGCGTGGGGGTTTGTTTGGAGCACGGGGGGTGGGATTGGAGCACGGGGGGAGCGGGCAGGAGGACGGGGGAGCGGAGCACAGGACCGAGGGGAGCGGACCACAGATCGGGGGCTGGGGGGGCGATCGGAGGGGTGGGGTGGGTGCACATTAGTGTGTCCAGCCATGGCCGATGATATTGCAGCATCGGCCATGGCTGGATTGTAATATTTCACCATTTTTTTAGGTGAAATGTTACAAATCGCTCTGATTGGCAGTTTCACTTTCAACAGCCAATCTCAGAGCGATCGTAGCCACGAGGGGGTGAAGCCACCCCCCCTGGGCTAAACTACCACTCCCCCTGTCCCTGCAGATCGGGTGAAATGGGAGTTAACCCTTTCACCCGATCTGCAGGGACGCGATCTTTCCATGACGCATATGCTGCATCATGGGTCGGAATGGCACCGACTTTCATGACGCAGCGTATGCGTCAAAGGTCGGGAAGGGGTTAAAGGGTTACTCCTATCTTCAACATCTTATCTCAATATGTAGTAGGTGCAATAATAATAATATTAGCAAATACCTTAAATTGAAAATGTAGTGTAGTTCTTCTGATTAGCTATGTCGCTTACCCCATGTACAGGGCACTGCAGTAGCTTAGATATCCATGGTTACAACCACTAAAAACTGTCATTATATGAGTGGTTGTAACCATAGATACCTAAGCTAGTGCAACGCCCTGCACATGGAGTAAGCAACATATCTGCATGGATGGTGAGGGGGCTGGCTGCTTGCTTATTTTAATAACTAAAGCCACCAATGCACTGGCCACAACACAGAAATGTCCAGCCTCTTTACACATACTATTCTCTTTCTATGCATCAGTCACAGCAGACAGTGTTTCCTATGTCAGCAAGTCATCAGTGCTAACAGCCATCCCCCTTCTCTGCCATGACTGTTGCATAGAAAGAGAATTGTATGTGTGAAGGGGCTGGCCAACTGCTTATTTCATTAGCTAAGTCGGGACCTTTCTCTGTTGTGGCCAGTGCATTGGTGGCTTAGCTATTAAAATAAGCAACTAGCCAGCCCCCTCAACATGTATGCATTGGCCAAGACAGAGAAGGCGGCTGGATTAGATTTTATGTGTGAAAGGGGGCTAGCTGACTGCTTATTTCAATAACAAAAGCCAGACCCCTTCTCTGTTATAGTTAGTGCAGAGATACAGATAGAAGCTGGTTTAGCAGTTGAAATAAGCAGCCAACCAGTCCCCTTCCCCCTTATGCATTATAACAGAAAAGGGGATTGGCTTGGCTATTGAAAGTAAGTCACCCAGCCTCCTTGACATATTTCACATTTCAATCAGCCTGCCCATTTCATATGCCAGCAAGCCCCTCCACATATTTCACATTGCAGTCAGCTAGCCCCCTTCACATATTTCACATTTCAATCAGCCAGCCCCTTTCGCATATTTCACATGCCTGCCAGCCCCTCCACATATTTCACATTGCAGGCAGCTAGCCCCCTTATCATATTTCACATTGCAGTCAGCCAGCCCCCTTCACATTTCACATTGCAGTCAGCTAGTCCCTTCACATACAGTTGTGGCCAAAAGTATTGACACTCCTGCAATTCTGTCAGATAATACTCAGTTTCTTCCTGAAAATGATTGCAATCACAAATTCTTTGGTATTATTATCTTCATTTAATTTGTCTTAAATGAAAAAACACAAAAGAGAATGAAGCAAAAAGCAAAACATTGATCATTTCACACAAAACTCCAAAAATGGGCCAGACAAAAGTATTGGCACCCTCAGCCTAATACTTGGTTGCACAACCTTTAGCCAAAATAACTGCGACCAACCGCTTCCGGTAACCATCAATGAGTTTCTTACAATGCTCTGCTGGAATTTTAGACCTTTCTTCTTTGGCAAACTGCTCCAGGTCCCTGATATTTGAAGGCTGCCTTCTCCAAACTGCCATTTTTAGATCTCTCCACAGGTGTTCTATGGGATTCAGGTCCGGACCCATTGCTGGCCACCTTAGAAGTCTCCAGTGCTTTCTCTCAAACCATTTTCTAGTGCTTTTTGAAGCGTGTTTTGGGTCATTGTCCTGCTGGAAGACCCATGACCTCTGAGGGAGACCCAGCTTTCTCACACTGGGCCCTACATTATGCTGCAAAATTTGTTGGTAGTCTTCAGACTTCATAAAGCCATGCACACGGTCAAGCAGTCCAGTGCCAGAGGCAGCAAAGCAACCCCAAAACATCAGGGAACCGCCGCCATGTTTGACTGTAGGGACCGTGTTCTTTTCTTTGAGTGCCTCTTTTTTCTCCTGTAAACTCTATGTTGATGCTTTTGCCCAAAAAGCTCTACTTTTGTCTCATCTGACCAGAGAACATTCTTCCAAAACGTTTTAGGCTTTTTCAGGTAAGTTTTGGCAAACTCCAGCCTGGCTTTTTTATGTCTCGTGGTAAGAAGTGGGGTCTTCCTGGGTCTCCTACCATACAGTCCCTTTTCATTCAGACGCCGACGGATAGTACGGGTTGACACTGTTGTACCCTCGGACTGCAGGGCAGCTTGAACTTGTTTAGATGTTAGTCAAGGTTCTTTATCCAACATCCGCACAATCCTGCGTTGAAATCTCTTGTCAATTTTTCTTTTTCGTCCACATCTAGGGAGGTTAGCCACAGTGCCATGGGCTTTACACTTCTTGATGACACTGCGCACAGTAGACACAGGAACATTCAGGTCTTTGGAGATGGACTTGTAGCCTTGAGATTGCTCATACTTCCTCACAATTTGGTTTCTTGAGTCCTCAGACAGTTCTTTGGTCTTCTTTCTTTTCTCCATGCTCAATGTGGTACACACAAGGACACAGGACAGAGGTTGAGTCAACTTTAATCCATGTCAACTGGCTGCAAGTGTGATTTAGTTATTGCCAACACCTGTTAGGTGCCACAGGTAAGTTACAGGTGCTGTTAATTACACTAATTAGAGAAGCATCACATGATTTTCGAATGGTGCCAATACTTTTGTCCACCCCCTTTTTTATGTTTGGTGTGGAATTATATCCAATTTGGCTTTAGGACAATTCTTTGTGTTTTTTCATTTAAGACAAATTAAATGAAGATAATACCAAAGAATTTGTGTTTGCAATCATTTTCAGGAAGAAAATGAGTATTATCTGACAGAATTGCAGGGGTGTCAATACTTTTGGCCACAACTGTATTTCACATTGCAGTCAGCTAGCCCCCTTCCCATATTTCACATATATATACACACACCGGTGTATGTGTGTGTATATATATATATATATATATATACATAAATATATATATATATATATCGGTGTGTGTATATATGTGTATATATATTATACGGTAATCTATTTTTGAGGTTTGGATAACTAATTTAACCCTTTAGATGTTCTTTACCTTTACAAGTCTGTATGTAAACCAGGAGGTAAGAGAGCAAGACTAACCCTGGGTGTATATACGTCATTATTAAAGGGATCCTGTCACCTTGCGCAGGCGTGTACTACGGAGGACAGAGAATGAACTTCAATCCAAAATTGCGGCCAGCATGCAGCCAGCGGGTAAGGAAAGGGTGAATCAAACACCTGAAAACTCCGCCCATATGACCAAAAACTGGTCCCGCCAAATTCAGGTGACAGGTTCCCTTTAAACTTGCATAGGCAGACCAACAGGACGTGACCCAGAGGAGATAAGTGGCTGCCCCAGTCCCAAGAACGCCGCTTATTTCCAACCGTACAGAGCCCCCATAGAGATCGCAGCAGACCCCTGCGTGAGTTCTCAGGATCACAGCGCAGCGGGATTATTTGTGTCTCGTTGACCCCAGAATCCGGAACTGCTTAAAACTGAGCAATTAGACAATATCTGTGCCGGATTAGTTTGCACGTCGCTCAGCGCATGCAAGTTCTAGCTTGTTATCGGATGAAGAGGTTTTTTTTCTGCACAATGGACGGTACGTGCAGTTATATCCCCTGACTGCATGTGCGACCTGACGCTGTGAAAGGATCCCAGGTCACCGCGACCTCCAATCAGCTCAGTGTGGATTAACTGTGCAGAATAGAACAAGCCTGAAAGTATTCAGCGGAGCCCTCCGACCACTGCGGGGAGCGTCTGAGATATACAGCGGCCCCTATAGGAGTCAAGGCAGGGGCCCATGTACATGATAGAGATGAGGAGGAGGGGCAGACCATGAATGAAGCTCCGTCATTACGGGGGTCCGGCCCATCTCCGCTACGTCCTGATGTTAGAAAAGATGTTCTCAAACATCAGTCGGAAGGAGGAGACGGGTGCGGCCCTCCGGGAACGCCGAGATGTCGACAAATTGTATTTAGGTCACACTTATACTCCACAGTATATCATTATGTAGACGGAACACTACAACTCCCAACATCACTGGATATCGTCATATTGCAATTCTGTTATATTCTACACACAGAATACTACAACACCCAACATCTCTGGATATGATCATATTGCATATTCTATACACCGAATACTACAACCCCCAACATGATCGACCATTAAACAGTCATAATACAATTAATTTATATGATATGCACAGAACACTACAACCCCCAATATGATCCGACCGCTACTATAATACTCTTCCTATATGCATAGAAAACTACAACTCCCAATATGACCCAATCACTAGGTATGACTATAATAAAATTCGATAGTACGTAGAACATTACAACCCCCAACATGTCCGGAGCACTGGAGAATTATGCAAACCTCTCGGCTCTATCAGGATTTGCGGCATTTTCTTCATCCCGTCTGCTCGTCTTCTTCAGGACATTCGCCGGTTCCTGGGTTTGCAGCTTACGCGGCCTCTAAAGCGGCTCTGACCATGTTTTCTGCCGTGATGCGCCAAGATCTCTTCAAGTGGGGAGTGAACGTGTCCGCCATCCACCCTAGCAGCTTCAGGACAAGTACGTATATATGTGTGTGAACGATGGGGTCGTCATCCGTCCTGGGGGAAAACAAGCAGAAACATGATTGAGAAGACTTACGCAAATTTGCTTATAATAATAAGTTAATGAGTTAATAAGTTAATAAGTTAACTAAAAATCCATCAGTGAGCTCATTCTGATACAGTTTGTAACTCTTATCTTTCTTCTTCTGAGCTCCTCTCAGCTGCATCTGATTTATGACCACATCTGTTAAGCACACTAGGTAAGGTGGATCCTCCAAGCCCAAGGTCCAGGAGGGCATACTGGTATCATATTGGTTGACCCACTGTAATCTTTGGTACGAGATCGTCTTTGAATTTTTATGCCGAGTCTTGTAGCATATTGGTTGACCAAATGTAATCTTTGGGACGAGGTCCTCTTCTTGGAATTTTTAGGCCGAGCCTGGTAGCATATTGGTTGACCAACTGTAGTATTTGGGACAAGGTCCTCTTCTTTGAATTTTTAGGCTAAGAAATGCAAATTTGAAAGGGCCTGAAATGAATCTACCCTAAAATAATTCCATCTCCCCCCCCCCCCCCCCACCACCACAACCCTTCTCTTGCAATAGTCACATTTCCACCATACTCTATAAGTAGACTTGTATACGATGGTGAGTGATAGGTTGGCGGGACAAGATAAGGACTATACATACATTGCAAAACCCACACAAGAGCCCATGGGGTAATTTACATATTTATGAGGTCATCTAATTAAAAAACACATATCATTGCGAGTCCGCTCACTCCTCGTATAGGAACCCGCGAATCCACCGAGGAGTCGTCCATAATTTATAACTGCTTGTTTTACATTCATGTTGGGAATATACCTCATAAATTATACAAGCTCCATAAACCAGACGTGCCGTCTTCTGCTTGCAGATATTTTTGGATCTCGAGAACATTGGTCAAGTCAAGACCAGAACATTCTCGATAACATCATGCCAGACGTGAAAGAAGATTACGGGGAGGACTATCTGGCCAGCTTGAAGGACCTTCGCTACACAATGTCTACGATCGCTTCCCCAGACCTTTCCCCGGTCCTGGAGGACGTGAGTCACGCTCTTTTGGCTCGAGAACCCTACTTCTCCTACACGCCGGGCCAGTATGCCTATCTCATCCCTTGTTTGTTCCGCTATTTCCCTCTTTGGGTTTACGATAACTTTGCAAAACAAAGCTTCCAAATCCACCGGAATATCCTACCAAGATCCTTGCGGAAGTCCAAGTCTAATAATAAAATGGACTAGAGCTTCCATTGACGATTGGACAGTGGAAATTTTTTGTCAAAAACACCTTAAGACTTCCAACAAGCTTCATGCAAAACCCAACTAATCTACTGCTGGAAACATTAGTGAGGCTATCCTTTCCTTATGAGGACAAACTATTGTCAATATCCACCATTTACATGATCCAATGTTTTCTGGGGGCAACATTTTTGGAAACTTTTCACAGGATTGGTTGGAAAGACTGCCAAAGACTCGGAGCATTAAAATAAAAATCCAGTGTCTCTACATATGACCACGTAGTATGTCTCATGCTCATTACATTGACAACCTAAAGAAAATGATACAGCTTTTTTATTTTAATGTTTTTTGTATTTAGTCTCATGGACTTAAAACAGGAAACCAATGTTGAATGGGCTACTGTGGGTGGTGGGTTCTTCATTGGTGGGATCACATGTTGTAATACCCGTCTTGGTATTTTTGTATGCTGAATTTTTTATTAAATGTGAAGAGTTTTTCGTTATTCCTTTAGTGGAGATATATGATGTAACCAGGCGACAAGCACTAGATCAGAAGCAGTCACACAGGCTGGACTATAAAAGTGGTCATGGGCCTCCTACCACCACCAGTCAGGGTCATGATGGGGAACGCACTGCAAGTGAGCAGCATTGATCTCTATTGGGTTAGATCACCCCTCCTTGCCAACCCACGAATGTATAACATTGCTTACAAATTCTGCAACTTTTTCTCCTAAAGAGTCAGTGGAAACCTATTTTTATCCCCTTTAAGGAAATGTGTTAGCAGAATTTCAACCCCCAAACAGCATATAGTACAGACCAAAAGTTTGGAAAGTTTTGGTCTCATGTGACCACATGACCTTCTCCCATGCCTCCTCTAGATGATCCAGATAGTCATTATTATTATTTATATATGTATATACAGTACAAACCAAAAGTTTGGACACCTTCTCATTTAAAGATTTTTCTGTCTTCTCATGACTATGAAAATTGCACATTCACACTGAAGGCATCAAAACTATGAATTAACACATGTGGAATTATATACTTAACAAAAAAGTGTGAAACAACTGAAATTATGTCTTATATTCTAGGTTCTACAAAGTAGCCACCTTTTGCTTTGATGACTGCTTTGCACACTCTTGGCATTCTCTTGATGAGCTTCAAGAGGTAGTCACCAGAAATGGTTTTCACTTCACAGGTGTGCCCTGTCAGGGTTAATAAGTGGGATTTTTTGCCTTATAAATGGGGTTGGGACCATCAGTTGTGTTGTGCAGAAGTCTGGTGGATACACAGCTGATTGTCCTAATGAATAGACTGCTAGAATTTGTTTTAATGTCTAGAAAAAAACAGCAAAGTAATGAAAATCAAGTGGCCATCATTACTTTAAGAAATGAAAGTCAGTCAGTCCGAAAAATTGGGAAAACTTTGAAAGTGTTCCCAAGTGCAGTAGCAAAAACCATCAAGCGCTACAAAGAAACTGCCTAACATGACGACCACCCCAGGAAAGGAATACCAAGAGTCACCTTTGCTTCTGAGGATAAGTTTATCCTAGTCACCAGCCTCAGAAATCGCAGGTTAACAGCAGCTCAGACTAGAGACCAGGTCAATGCCACACAGAGTTCTAGCAGCAGACACATCTCTACAACAACTGTTAAGAGGAGACTTTGTGCAGCAGGCCTTCATGGTAAAATAGCTGCTAGGAAACCACTGCTAAGGACAGGCAACAAGCAGAAGAGACTTGTTTGGGCTAAAGAACGCAAGGAATGGACATTAGACCAGTGGAAATCTGTGCTTTGGTCTGATGAGTCCAAATTTGAGATCTTTGGTTCCAACCACAGTGTCTTTGTGCGACGCAGAAAAGGTGAACGGATGGACTCTACATACCTGGTTCCCACTGTGAAGCATGGAGGAGGAGGTGTGATGGTGTGGGGGGGCTTTGCTGGTGACACTGTTGGGGATTTATTCAAAATTGAAGGCATACTGAACCAGCATGGCTACCACAGCATCTTGCATCGGCATGCTATTCTATCCGGTTTGCGTTTAGTTGGACCATCATTTATTTTTCATTAGGACAATGACCCCAAACACACCTCCAGGCTGTGTAAGGGCTATTTGACCAAGAAGGAGAGTGATGGGGTGCTACGCCAGATGGCCTGGCCTCCTCAGTCACCAGACCTGAACCCAATCGAGATGGTTTGGGGTGAGCTGGACCGCAGAGTGAAGGCAAAAGGGCCAACAAGTGCTAAGCATCTCTGGGAACTGCTTCAAGATTGTTGGAAGACCATTCCCAGTGACCACCTTTTGAAGCTCATCAAGAGAATGCCAAGAGTGTGCAAAGCAGTCATCAAAGCAAGAGGTGGCTACTTTAAAGAACCTGAAATAGAAGACATATTTCCAGTTGTTTCACACTTTCTTGTTAAATATATAATTCCACATGTGTTAATTATTTTTGATGCCTTCAGTGTGAATGTACAATTTTCATAGTCATGAAAATAAAGAAAATTCTTTTAATGGGAAGGTGTGCCCAAGCCTTTGGTCTGTACTGTGTGTGTGTGTGTGTGTGTGTGTGTGTGTGTATATATATATATATATATATATATATATATATATATTATCCCGACGATTAATTTTGAAAAAAGTAGCGGACATTTTTCCGATCTGGAAGTGAAATGTTGCCACATGGGCTAATAAAGAGAATGAAAAAATCGGTTCCATTTTCATCTAGAAAAGTGGTACGCTTATCTTCTCACTAGCTATCCGTGTGCAGGTTTTTTTTTCCTCAGCAGTTGTTGCAGTCCGATAAACGGCGAGTCAGACCATTGAGGAGATAAAGAAATTAATTTCTCCGTCTCCTCCGTACCTGTGCTGCAATTCTCTGTTGCGAGTGCATCGGAGCACTGACATTCGGATCACGCTCGCAGCAGAGCAGGAGCCAACGATCATTATCACATCCAATGCCATTTGCTAGTGTGACTCCACCCGAATTCTGTATGCCTGTATTAAGCCCACGTTCACACGGTCAGTATTTTAATCAGTATTTATAAGCTTAAACCAGGAGTTGGACAATCAGAGGATAAGTATAATAGAAACATGTCACCACTTCTAGATTTATCACCCACTCCTGGTTTTGGCTCATAGGTACTGATGTAAAATACTGACCGAATACTGAACATGTTAGTGTCGCCTTATTCTGTATATATGTATGTGTATATATATATATATATATATATATATATATATATATATATATATATATATATATATATACTGCACAGTACCACTCCTCCTGTCCTGTATATATACACTGCACAGCACCGCTCCTCCTGTCCTGTATATATACACTGCACAGCACCGCTCCTCCTGTCCTGTATATATACACTGCACAGCACCGCTCCTCCTGTCCTGTATATATACACTGCACAGTACCGCTCCTCCTGTCCTGTATATATACACTGCACAGTACCGCTCCTCCTGTCCTGTATATATACACTGCACAGTACCGCTCCTCCTGTCCTGTATATATACACTACACAGCACCGCTCCTCCTGTCCTGTATATATACACTGCACAGTACCACTCCTCCTGTATATATACACACTGCACAGTACCGCTCCTCCTGTCCTGTATATACACACTGCACAGCACCGCTCCTCCTGTCCTGTATATATACACTGCACAGCACCACTCCTCCTGTATATATACACACTGCACAGTACCGCTCCTCCTGTCCTGTATATATACACTGCACAGCACCGCTCCTCCTGTATATATACACTGCACAGCACCGCTCCTCCTGTCCTGTATATATACACTGCACAGTACCACTCCTCCTGTCCTGTATATATACACTGCACAGCACCGCTCCTCCTGTATATATACACTGCACAGTACCGCTCCTCCTGTCCTGTATATATACACTGCACAGCACCGCTCCTCCTGTCCTGTATATATACACTGCACAGCACCGCTCCTCCTGTCCTGTATATATACACTGCACAGTACCACTCCTCCTGTCCTGTATATATACACTGCACAGTACCACAATCCTCCTGTCCTGTATATATATACACTGCACAGTACCATCCCTCCTGTATATATACGCAGGCTGGGGGCCAAAATCCATGGCCAGCTTCACCGGCACTGGTTATCACAAAGAGCGGATTGCACGCCTTTCAATAAATTTTCGTTCGAACAGTAGCATGGACTTCGTGGAGAAGTCCATGTGTGGAGTCCTTGCACGGACACTAGGTGCTTGTTCTGAACTTTACAGTTCGGGTTGGCTCATCCTTTCTAGGAACCTGTTGAGATGGCTCCTAGACAGCTTTCGATTGAGCATCAAGAAAAAGTGACCACGATGGATGACCTAGTACAGAACATTTATGACCATTGGCACGAAACGTCGCCTTTCACTACACCATCACAACTGTAACCTAAATAAATGTAGCTAAAAGAGGAAATGAATCAAATGCTATCAAATCTCAAAGTATATTCCAGGAATCCAAAGCAGTCAAAACATGGTGTAGCAGCTGGAGCCAGCATGAAACAGAACACCACATTGTGTTATAGAGTAAATAGGATTACACCTGATCCCTGCCAGAGTGGCCAGGGAGACGTTTGAACCTTTGCCACCACGACCAATCTATCCTAATGTTACCGGCTGTGCGAAGTAAAAAATCTCTCATCTCCTTCCTCAGGGATCTTGAGTGAAAATGCAAAAATTAGAGTTCTGTTGTCTATCGTCACCTTTGGCCAAATACTTCTAATTTCTGAATAGGATAGATCACTCGGTATCACATGGCCAATGTCACCTAAGTGTAGAGTCACTCAATGAGCAGAGTCACCCAGATGATTTGCTTGCTGTTAGAATACAATGGGGTGAAGATATTCCCCAATTATCTACCTTGATATTTAACCTACAAATCAACCATAACATTAAAAACTACCTAACAACGTGCAGATCCATCTCCTGCTGCCAAAATGGTTCTAACCTGTCAAAGAATATATCCCAAAGAAGATGTCCCGTAGTATGCAGCACCAAGAAGTTAGCAGCAGATCCTTCACGTTTTTTGAGTTGGGACCTCCATCGTTTTTTTATTTCCTGTTTATCCTAGTTGACCGGATTGACAAGTCATCACATCAATGTTTTTGTCATGTTCCTCCATTCTTGGATGTGGCAGAAGAATCATCCTCCTGAAGGAGGGCACTGCCATTAGGGAAGACCGCTGCCATGAAGGAGGGTACTTAGACTGCACGATGGTTAGGTAGGTGTTAGGTGTCAAGTCCAGGTTTCCCACAGCATCACATCTCCTCCACCGCCCTCTATTCTCTCAAAGAGTATCCTGGTTTAATCTAATCTGTGACACACCCGGTCTCCCAAACGATGGAAAACGATATTCATCTGACCAGTCTGCCTTATTCCATTGCTCCATGGTCTAGTTCCTGACGCTTACTTGCCTACTGTAATCTATTTTGGCAATGGACAGTGGTAAAGGTGAGCACCATGACTGGTGGATTCTCTGGGTGATCTGACTTCTTTCCATCACTCCAACAAGGAATTCTGCTACCCCACACCAAGAGGTCCAGGTGCCCGAGAACCTCCAAAGGCAGAATTTATGGCAAAGACAAGTGTGGTAGAAAAGAATAATCTACCACAGCCTTGATCTGGAAGAGGCTTCACACCATGAAAAGCAAGGAGTGGAACATTAAAGGGTCATTAGTGGAATGGTGTGTGGAGCGCCCAATATCAATATTGTAAACGAGAACAATGGATCCAGCTCATTATTGCATTGGTGCCTTTCTTTGTCTATATTTTAGGTAATTTTCTTTTTAATTTTTGCCTTTTTTTTCAAAGCCACTTTTATGTGTTGGTCTGTTTTTGTTATCGCCATTATGTGCGAGGTTTGGGATTTCCAGATGTTTTGTGCCGATTCATCAGTTGTGATTTTGTTTTTGTTTTTTTTAAAACAAGTCACTAAATTTTGGTGCAAATGTTCTCCAGTAAACCCCCCCCCCCCCCTCCCCACACCTGGAATTTTATTCTGCAAATTTTGCCACGTTTCAGACTTGTTACGGCTAAAAAAGATTTGAGGACAGAAATAAAAATTTGGACCAAATTCATGGACCATTTTGAAGAATTTGGCATAAAAAAGTCAACGAATATCACGAGACAATAAAAAGTGGTTTACACACAAAAAAATGCAGATGATGAATCGCAACCTTTAGGCCATGTTCACACGTTCCTGATTTCCCTGCTGTTTTTTCTGCAATAAAAACCGCAGGTCTTGGCAGAAAACGCAGGTGCGTTTTTTGGTGCGTTTTTTGATGCGGTTTTTGATGCGGTTTTTAGTGCAGTTTCTGTGTGTTTTCTAGGAAGTTTTTTTAGCGTTAAAATGGCTGAAAATACCCTAACCCTACCCCTAACCCTAACCCTACCCCTAACCCTAACCCTAGTTCTAACTGTAGTGGGGAAAAAAAAAATTTATTTTTATTTTATTATTGTTACTACCTATGTGGGTGATAAAGGGGGCGGGGGCATTTACCTTTTTTTATTTTGATCACTGTGAGGTTATCACAGTGATCAAAATGTGCCTGGAACGAATCTGCCAGCCGGCAGATTCGGCGGGCGCACTGCGCATGCGCCCGCCATTTTGGAAGATGGCGGCGCCCAGGGAGAAGACGGCCGGACGGACACCGGGAGGCCCGGTAAGTATAACGGTGGGAGATTAGGGCACGGGGGGGCGGGGCGTCGGAGCACGGGGGGTGACATCGGAGCACGGGGGGGTGGCATCGGAACATGGGGGGGTGGGATTGGAGCACGGGGGGCAGCCACACTGCAGCGGTTCTGCACCACAAACCGCAGAAAACCTGCAGATATTTTTTATCGTCTGCGGGTTTTACTGCGGATTTGACCTCACAATGGAGGTCAATGGGTGCAGAACCGCTGCAGTTCCGCAAAAAGAAGTGACATGGTACTTCTTTTTTACCGCAGCTATTCAGCGCGGCTTTTTTTGGGATTTTCCGTAATGTGGGCACAGCGGTTCCTGTTTTCCATAGGGTACATTGTAATGTACCCTGCATGGAAAACAGCTGCGGACCCGCAGCGGGAAAATCGCGGCAGTTCCGCATTAAAAAAAGGATGGTGTGAACATGGCCTTAGAATTTTCAAAGAAGATAGTCTGAATTCTATGGAGAGAAGCCCCCAGAATATTCCGTGTGCTGCGACCACCTGCTCTGATCTGGTGCTTTACATGGGAATACGCAGAGAATGAGAAGGGAGCTCATAGCAATCAATAGAACATGTAATGTGATATGTCGTCTTCGGCTTAAGGGAGCAGACGGGATTTGAAGGGCTGTTTCGAAAGAGAGATCCAGATTTGAAGTGACAGCCGTGGCCAGGAGATATTTCCAAAATGGAGCATTTGGGAAAGTGACACGCTATATTATGGTTATTATCCTCGTTGTCATTTTTGGACAAATCTGCAGGTTTATGGAGGGGGAGATTTTCTTGGCGCACATCATATTTATTTATCATCGACTGCTCAGAAATGCAAGAACGTTTTTTGACGTTTTGTACAAATAATGGTGATTACGCCGTAAGTGGAGGGTAATCGTCACGGGCTTGTCATCCACTAAATGCAGCATGTCCTGTTCACTTTATGAGCAAAATTGTGAGTGCAATTTATTGCTGGTAACCAGACCGGGTGTAATGAGTGTGAGTTTACACATCTTGATCTTGGGCATTTTACATATGACTTAGTTTAAAGGGTTTTTCCATCAAGAATCTAATTACTAATGCAGTGAGATGACTACTCAGCCTTGCAATCCTTCTTTTCAGTGCCAATTTAGTCCTAAAGGGAATTTTTAGTATATATATGCAGTATAGACCAAAAGCTTGGGCACACCTTCTCATTTAAAGATTTTTCTGTATTTTCATGACTATGAAAATTGTACATTCACACTGAAGGCATCAAAACTATGAATTAACACATGTGGAATTATATACTTAACAAAAAAGTGTGAAACAGCTGAAATTATGTCTTATATTGTAGGTTCTTCAAAGTAGCCGCCTTTTGCTTTGATGACTGCTTTGCACACTCTTGGCATTCTCTTGATGAGCTTCAAGAGGTAGTCACCGGGAATGGTCTTCCAACAATCTTGAAGGAGTTCCCAGAGATGTTTAGCACTTGTTGGCCCTTTTGCCTTCACTCTGTGGTCCAGCTCACCCCAAACCATCTCGATTGGGTTCCGGTCTGGTGACTGGAGGCCAGGTCATCTGGCGTAGCACCCCATCACTCTCCTTCTTGGTCAAATAGCCCTTACACAGCCTGGAGGTGTGTTTGGGGTCATTGTCCTGTTGGAAAATAAATGATGGTCCAACTAAAAGCAAACCGGATGGAATAGCATGCCGATGCAAGATGCTGTGGTAGCCATGCTGGTTCAGTATGCCTTCAATTTTGAATAAACCCCCAACAGTGGCACCAGCAAAGCACCCCCACACCATCACACCTCCTCCTCCATGCTTCACGGTAGGAACCAGGCATGTAGAGTCCATCCGTTCACCTTTTCTGTGTCGCACAAAGACACGGTGGTTGGAACCGAAGATCTCACATTTGTTCTCATCAGACCAAAGCACAGATTTCCGCTGGTCTAATGTCCATTCCTTGTGTTCTTTAGCCCAAACAATTCTCTTCTGCTTGTTGCCTGTCCTTAGCAGTGGTTTCCTAGCAGCTATTTTACCATGAAGGCCTGCTGCACAAAGTCTCCTCTTAACAGTTGTTGTAGAGATGTGTCTGCTGCTAGAACTCTGTGTGGCATTGACCTGGTCTCTAATCTGAGCTGCTGTTAACCTGCGATTTCTGAGGCTGGTGACTCTGATAAACTTTTCCTCAGAAGCAGAGGTGACTCTTGGTCTTCCTTTCCTGGGGCGGTCCTCATGTGAGCCAGTTTCTTTGTAGTGCTTCATGGTTTTTGCCACTGCACTTGGGGACACTTTCAAAGTTTTCCCAATTTTTCGGACTGACTCACCTTCATTTCTTAAAGTAATGATGGCCACTCATGTTTCTTTACTTAGCTGCTTTCTTCTTGCCATTATACAAATTCTACAAGTCTGTTCAGTAGGACTATCAGCTGTGTATCCACCAGACTTCTGCACAACACAACTGATGGTCCCATCCCCATTTATAAAGCAAGAAATCCCACTTATTAACCCTGACAGGGCACACCTGTGAAGTGAAAACCATTCCCGGTGACTACCTCTTGAAGCTCATCAAGAGAATGCCAAGAGTGTGCAAAGCAGTCATCAAAGCAAAGGGTGGCTTCTTTGAAGAACCTAGAATATAAGACATAATCATGTGTTCATTCATAGTTTTGATACCTTCAGTGTGAATGTACAATTTTCATGGTCATGAAAATACAGAAAAATGTAGCAGAGAAGAGCAGCAGAGCTGGAATAGTGGAGACAGAAGTAGCAGAGAAGCTGAGCTGGAATATTGGAGACTTGGATGTAGTAGGGTAGAGCAAAGCTGCAAAACTGGAATAGTAGAGACTTTGATTTAGCAGAGCTGAGCAGTGATACTGAAATAGTGGATACCTGGATATAGCAGAGAAGAGCAGTAGAATTGAAAAGAATCAGAGATTTGGATGCAACAGAGTAGAGTTAGTGGGGTAATGCAGACTTGGATGCAGAAGAGCAGTGGTACTGGACAAGCAGAGCTGCAAAACTGGAATAGAAGAGACCTGGACGTAGCAGAGCTGAGCAGTGGTACTGGAGTAGCAGAAATTTGGACTTGGCAGAACTGAGCACTACTGGAAGAGTGGAGACTTGGATGTAGCAGGGCTGAGAAGCATAACTGGAGCAGTGGAGACCTGAATGTAGCAGAGATGAACAGTAGTACTAGAGTAGTGGAGAATTTGATGTAGCAGAACTGGAATAGTGAAGATGTAGCAGAGCAGCGGTGCTTAAGTAGTGAGACTTGTGTATCAGCGCTGAGCAGCAGAACTGGAGTATAGTAGACCAAGCAGCATGACATAATCACGCCTCTTTCTCTTGACTGGTGAAGACATGGAACCATAAGAGAGAGAGAGGCGAAACGCAGCGTTCGGTGCTGGGCCAGCGAAGTAACAATCAGGATAGGTCACCAATATCAGATCAGAGCGGGTCCAATACCCAGCACCTTCATCAATAAGCTAATAATGTGGGCTCACTGTGGACTTAACTAAATCCATTGTTCCAAAAGAAAAAACACAGTATTGGAGATAAACTCACATTGTCACCAGAGTGACTTTTTCCCCTCATCGTCTCACCACGTTTCCTCCTGAAATCAATAGAAAGACAGATGTGGAACCCAATAGTGGCACTTAGGAGGACCTCTTTATCCCGAAAGGTTTTTATTCTACTTAAAGACAAACTTGTTACAATGCATATAAAACATAACTTACAAATCAAGTCATTTGCCTTTCCAATTAAAAATTTTGCTTTGTGGCTTCTTTGATGCCCCAAGCAGAAGCTCCAAGGCGAAACCTGGATCTAAAATAGGCAAATTACTTTTTTTATTATTTTTTATGTTATTATATATACATTTTCTCAATTTTGTCAAATGCTACGTTTTGTATTCTACTGAAGAGACAAAATTGTGAAAATGCATATGTGGAATAACATAAAAAAACAGGACATTTGCCTGTTCTAACTTCAGGTTTCACCTTTCAGCTTTTCTTGGGGGATCAAAGAAGAAGCACAAGGCGAAACTTGGATCAACATCTAGGTCCTGGACAACCCCTTTAATGTTTGGACACATACGTCGTATGTTGCCAGCAGTACCAATGGTCCACAGGATGATGACATCAGGAGAGATTATCAGTTTGTAACAGACTGAAAAGTTTATTTTCTCTATGATGTTTTTCATTTTCCATTTTTCGTGGTCACCTTGATGCGACCTTGCCGGTATCTACTATCACCATTACTAAAATATCCGCTACTGGCGTTTGCAACTCTGCATATTCCATGAAGACGGCACCTTTCCATTTAATAGCTGCAGATGTTTTCCCACCCGGTTCGGTGTGATGAGGATCTGTGCAGCCGCTGGGCCATTTTAAACTCCATTTCTCATTGCATATTCAAGGCCCGGAGCCATTGTACTGAAGCTCATGTTTCATGTATATAGAGCATCAAATTGTGGTTCTCCTTTGCAGGAAAAGAGATAGAGGGAAAAAAAATTCTGACTGTGGCGGTTTCTGTGCTATGTATCTGGGAATAAATAAATATATCCAAATAGAGGGGACATAGAAGAGAAGACGAGATGTTCCAGAATTTTAAGCACTGTGGGCTTTGAGCTCCCGTTCTTGAGAAATGGGGGCAATTAATCATAAGGCTCTGGATATGGACTTGACAGGAGCTCCTAGCCTGGACTTTGTGTTCATGCTCTGCAGAAAAAAAAATATTTAAAAAAAAAAAAATAGCATCACAGAAAACCTTGGTGATTCCATTAGCCGTTTCCGTAGAGCCAAGCTGTCAATCATCTCGAATTAAACTGCACAGAACAGCGATTGACAGGTTCTGCACTCATCCCGATGTTGTGACGGACAAGCCAGCTTTGGAGCAAAATCAAGATATTAGGATGCCGGCCCGAATGTCACTTCGCCCTTGTTCTCAGTAATTATGGTAATTGACCTGGAGAAAAGATTAACCGTGAAGGCCCAAATATTGCAATTTACGACAAGAGGGAGCAGACGGGGACTAAAGATATTAGGCAATGGATATAAATTTTCGTACGGCATTATTCAAAAATAATAGGGTCTCTGCTGCCGTTATAGTGGGAAAAAAGGAGGTCCCTGCACCTGGAACCATAATCTGTGGTCAGATATAGTCTTTTGTAGAACCACGAGAGAGACCAAAAAAAGGAGCTGGCCCACCGCGTAAACCATCCAGAAACATTAGGGTTTGTTTGCTTCTTTAACATTATCTAGGATGTAAAATTGGTATAAACATGCCGATACCCCTTCTGTATGGCAATGAATCGGAAGCGGTGAACCTTCTGCATGGCAATGAATCGGAAGTGGTGGACCTTCTGGATGGCAATGAATCGGAAGCGGTGGACCTTCTGGATGGCAATGAATTGGAAGCGGTGGACCTTCTGGATGGCAATGAATCGGAAGTGGTGGACCTTCTGGATGGCAATGAATCGGAAGTGGTGGAAGAAAATTCATAGTCCACAATGACCTTCTGGCCATCTGTGTGATGCTCACTGGAGCAAACATATCCTTATGCTATAGAATGACACGACTTATGGATGCCAATGTTTTCTTGAAGCCGCCACTGGTTTGCACAGCTGCCTGATTCCTTTGATGTGCTCAGGATTTTGGGAATTATGAAATATTCTTTCCCAGAATTGAATCATTTCCCAGTATCAATGCTTCACAATAAAAATGAATCAGAGGCAAGTCTGAACTTGCAGAAGGACAAAACCACAAGAATCTCTCTAGAACAAAAAGACCCTTTTTCAGCAAGATTGGGGCCTGCATCAACCATCTACAACCGGACGGAGCACTACTAACATGCATAGTTATAGCAATGACAGAAGGGGAATCTGCACCCACCAATAAGACCCCAATCCTTAGGTTGGAATAGGGTAAAGCACTCTCTGTGATGGAATGATTTCAACAACTCAGTTCTTCTGGTTGGTTGAACTTTTCTTCGAAGAGTCACATTTAGAAGTAGGGGGTCCCATAACTTCTTAGCACAGAGTACCAAATTCTACAAGAATATTAGGAAGGTGTCACTATAATCTTATTCCTTAAAGATTGTCCACCTTAGCTCAGAGATCTTCTAAATTTGTCTGGAGCCTTTTAATTCTAGCAATCTAGTTCATGATCCTTCACCAATCCAAACTTGTAACAGGTTTCAATCAGCAGAAACATGGAACCAAATTTTACAGATACTAAACCACATGGTGCTCTTTGATAGAAATCAATCAAGGGTGACTGTTTCAATTGGTAGCGATCCTATCATACAGACCAGAGGAGACAAGACTTTTCCAGATGTAGAGATGGATTTGGGTTTCCTGTAATTTTAGGAACATGATACAATAATCATATTTTTTACAGATTGTCCACCTTAGGTCAGAGATCTTCCTAAAGTGTCTAGAGACTTTTGCTCTGGTGATTCCATTCATGATCCTTCGCCAATCCAAACTGTTGAGGTTTCTCTGTTCTGAGAGAACGAATCAATCAGCAGAAACATGGAACCAAATTTTACAGATACTAAACCACATGGTGCTCTTTGATAGAAATCAATCATGGGTGACTGTTTCAATTGGTAGTGATCCTACCATAAAGACCTAAGACGACAAGACTTTTCCAGATGCATGGATGAATTTGGGTTTCACAGAATTTTAGGAAATGTCACAATGATTTTATTCTTTATAGTGTTGCCGACCTTAGCTCGGAGATCTTCCTAAAGTTTCTGGAGCCCTTTAGTTCTAGTGATCTAGTTCATGATCCTTCACCAATCCCCAAGCCGGTGATGTGATGTTTCCCTATGATGAGAGAGCGAATCAATCACCAGAAACATGGAACCAAAACCTACAGATACTAAACCACATGGTGTTCTTGGATAGAAATCAATCATAGGTGACTGTGTCAGTTGGTAGTGATCCTTCCATAAAGACCTGAGGAGACAAGGCTTTACCAGAGGTAGGGGATGAACTTGGGTTTCAGATGTTCCTGTAAGTTCAGGGCTGATGTAATTGGGATATCTCTGATACTTCTCTTTAAGTTTTTCCATGAAGACTAGGTATGACTAATGATTAAAAGGGGAGAAATTTGAGGTTTACATAATGTAAGAGCCAATACAAGAGCTGTATCACTTTTCAACCGAAAGGTTGATTAGTTTGATGACGGTCATCTGCTGCAGTCTTCCTAGGAGTCAAAGTGTGACAAGAAACAAGAAGTCTCCTGAAGGGGATGATGTAGGGTCTTCAGATTTTAGTGTTCATATCAATGTGAGATTTCTTCCACAGGGTCCTCAGGTTTCATCTTCTAGTCTTTTTCTCTTTCGTTGTGCTTCTTCATGAAGTGTTGGGTCCATCATGGTGAGAGTTGCTCTTTCGAGATACTTTTCTGGCTGGAATTTTTTTTTTTTTTCGTTCAGTACAAGTGATTCCCCCTTATTATCTGCTTCCTTTACCTCGCCAACTCTCTAATATCTAGAAAATCCTACTTGTACAAACTTCTTGGAGAGAGTTCTTGATGAAGTATGGTGACCACCTTGGTTGAACTTCTCGTTGACATGCTTACTCTTGCCATCGTCAAAGAATTAATGACTTAAAGGATAAACTTTTTGAAGGTCTTCAAGATACTTTGCACAACCAATTCTGCTTCTAAATACAACATGTGGCCTTGTCTTAAACAATAGTTTGGCTTAGACGTAACGGGCATCTTATATTTTCCACGTTCCGATGCAAGGCAGAAGGCCAGGAAGGTAAGGCAGCTCCCTTAATGCAGCACCGCGGTCACATAGAAACTCATTTTCCAGAGCCCCGTGAATAAAAAGCCTGGATACTTATGGCTGTAATCACAGGCCTCAGTTCCAGGAGGTGAAAGGAAATTACTACTGACGAAGTGAAATGGTTTACTAATAGCTCAGGTTATTGCAGAATTATGGAGGGTGAGTTCACGTGAGACATGGCTGTACCGTGGGGTCACCCTCAAGGTGGATCCATTAACAATCAGGAAAAAGGACTCTAAGAAAATGTTTCTTGTAAAATACTAGAGATTATCCATGGGCTGCACAGTCTGGGACTGTACTTTATACTTAAAGGGGTTGTCCGCTACCTTTTAAAACTAAGTAGTCCTCCTTGCAAAATAAATGCCGTTGCCAGGTCTCCTGGGGCTTGCATGACATTTTTATGCTATGTGAGCTCTGCAGCTAATCAGCAGCTGTTATTGGGCTGCTGCACTTTCACTTCGTTCACTTCTCCGAGCTTCATCCGAAGCAGAGGGCAGCACCCTACAAATAGACGTTGTGGTACTCCCGCTCAATGTGAAATGTTCCTCAAGGCCTAAATGGAACAGATGCAGAGAAGAAAGACAAGAAAAAATAAAAACATAAAAGACTCATTCCAAAAAAAAAAAATAAAAATAACGAAGAGCTCTAATACAATAAAAACCTCAGAACAAACAATCTCACTGGTCTGTTTGATCCACTCCACCCAACGCGTTTCTCCTAAAGAAAATGGAAGCCACGTGCCTTGTTGCATAACTTCTTGAGGAAATGTAAACATAGCAGTTTATTACCAAGGAAGATGGGAGATAAAAAAAAAAGGCAAGAAAGGAGTTGTCCCTTAATAATATTGAATTTAGGATATTACACCCATGTGCACTCAGGGTACTAAGTAGAAATCCATATTAAGATTCATATAACAAGCTACTAATTGACAGTTTCAATTCCGAAGTCTATGGTCAAACATTAAGGCCGGGATCACACATATGCGAGATACGGCCGAGTCTCGCAGGTGAAAACCCAGCTCTTGTGCCGGCACTCCGGAGTAGAGCGTGCAGCTCCATGTATTGCTGTGCGGCTGCACGCTCCGCTCCGGAGTGCCGGCGCAAGAGGTGGGTTTTCACCTGCGAGACTCGGCCGTCTCTCGCGTATGTGTGATCCCGGCCTAAGAGTAATAAAATTACGTGGGACATCGGCAGCCTCTCCTGCTTGTTATGCCTTGTTACATAACTTCCTGAGGGAGTGTATACATAGCAGTTTATTACCAAGGAAGATGGGAGATAAAAAAAAAAAGTCAAGAAAGGAGTTGTTCCTCCTTTAATGAGCCAATAATATTGAATTTAGGATATTACACCCATGTGCACTCAGGGTACTAAGTAGAAATCCATGTTAAGATTAATATAATAAGCTACTTGTTGACTGTTTCCGCATAGACAGTTTAAATTCCACAGTTTATGGTCAAACTTTAAGAGTAATAAAATTACATGGGACATCGGCAGCCTCTCCTTTTTGTTGATGGTTTCCAACACTTTTAATACCAGTGTGATCATAATAAAAACAATTCTAATAATCTAATTAAAAAAAACTAATCATTTATTTACATTCTTATAAAACCAATTATTAAAAAAAAAAAGATTTTTGTCCTTGCTGCCTACAACTGGGTCAGATGGCAGATCCTAGCCATGTCACGGACTTTTAATTATGGGCATGAAGAATTTCTTTTGCTTTCAGATAAGCCGCTTTTTGTTTCTGCTTGAAGCAATAACAATTGAAGTTTTTATCCTGAGGGGAAAAAGGTATTAAAATAACCAAAATAATCCCGTTCTCATAGAGTTCCTGACTAAAGCAAAAAAAAAAAAAAAACGGCAGGGCGCCGGTTTATTAGGTTCCAAATCCCGTGGAGCTGAGTAATTAAAAACATTGACATTTCACTGACCTGGAAACGTACCCCGGGGTCGCGAGCTCTTGGTGTTAATGCAAATATCTCAAGAGCCTTCTCTACCGAGGGGTTAAATTAACCTGATGATTGCGTTACTTTTTTTTTATGATTGTTATGTTTTAGTTTTTTGCTCTTTTTTTTTTTTTTGCTTGCTGTACAATGTGCAGCTCTCACAATCCTCCGAAGGAAAACACTTATAAAAGAAAATGCTGACTCCATCTTGTTCGGAGCTGGACATCTTTACTTTTTGCGTCTTTTTTTGTTGCACCTGACAAGTTCCAAATCGATAAATCTGCTTGAGACGGATTGTGGAAGTTCACTTTTTAATTGAGCAAAAATAATTCTTAGGTTTTACAGGGGCGGGAGCAGAAATCAGTAGAGGTAGACAACGAGCGGAGGACAAATAGATGCCAATTACATCCAAAAATAGTACTTTTTTCCTTTCACTGGTGAATGTATTTATTATGGCAGTTGTGCAGCTAAGAATAAATAGGGGGGAACTGATGATCCATGAGTAAAGATACCTATACGTGCTTTGGGCCCCTTAATCGTAAAGGGAATCCTTCAGCATGTTTTTGTTATGTAATCTGACATAGCAGTGATGTAGGGGCTGAGACCCTGATTCCAGCGATGTTTCACTTAGTATACCGGGTGCAGCAGCTGTGATACAATCAGTTTTCTCTGCTGCAAATCTAGCAGAGCTCAAATGCTGAGCCCTGCATAACCCCGCCCACATCACTGATTGGCAGCTTTCTGTGAGGTTGGACCAGGTAGGCACCAGGTAGTCCTGTAGTGATAATCTCCTTCTGATAAACCACTGATTGTACAGAAACTGTAAAACACAGCCTAGTAAGTGACACATCACTGGTATCAGGGTGTCAGACCCTACATCATGCTGCTCTCAGATGACATAGCAAAAACTTGCTGACGGCTACCTGATTCAGAGTTGTAGACAGTAACCTTCATCATATTTTTAATCCTTCTTCCTCAATCAGTGGTTTACATACGGCTCAAAAGCCATGATAAAAATAAGGCTCCTTTAAGGAGCTGATTGACACTGATTGACCACCAGATCCTGATAGCTATTTTTTGTACTATTCATGTCTCTAAACTATAATTGTCATGTCTTCAGAAACATCTGGATGCCTCGAAAAAAAAAAGGAGGAAAATCCTGATGCTTTGAAAAAAGTGTCATGTCCTGGGCTCTACGGAATCTGGCTTAACCCTTTTAGAACCCCGTGGGGCGTTTTTTGCACTCAGTTTTTTCCACCAAGAGCTATAACTTTTTTTTTTTCAAATATTTACATCCCCAAACAAGCAATATAAATGCTGTTGTCAGAAACTGAATGCAGCATCTAAATGGTTAACAGCAGCAATCAGAGCCAGCTCCAGTCTCTGTTTATTACAGGCTGATGCCCGGTAAGGAGTGGACTCGGCTCCGGAAGCAATCTGCACGTGACCTATGCCGAAAACATATGGCACAGGTGTTTAAGGGGATAAATCTGCCAGGACAAGAGCTGTCAAAATTTGACAAGTGTGGTCTAGCCCTATATGAAAATATCTGACCAAGGCATTATGGTGGTGACCTCCCTGGCACATGCCCTCGTTGTTCTCCCCCCATAACAATGTTTTTGGTTCCTTCTGGAGGTTCTCATCCCCTAATATAGGTCACCTTCCTCGAGAGGTCCCCCACATATATGCTGCTGCTGCTGTCTTCCATAGCTTTGTCTGTGTGTCAGTCTCCACTGTAGTCCTAGGATTATATTCACCACCTGAGAAGTTGCAGACTGTCCAAGCATATTCTCCTTAATAAATAGAAATTGATGCTCTCTGATCCCCGGCAGAGTATTTCCCTTTGCCGCCGCTAAATTCTCTCTGCATGCAAGATTTACATCCCATGTCCATTCTCCATCGCCCTGATAGTAAAGCTGACAGGGTGAATGCTAAAAACAATTGACATTCCTGTTGAATCCAGACAGGTAGAAGTTAGAAGCCGAGAGCCCGGCCGCACTGGAAACTGCAAGACGCCGTCAACCTTGAAAGTGCGCTCGGTATATATTAATAATGGTAATATTGTGACTTTTAAAGCGCGCCGCGGCTGGTGAATAAATCTGGTGGCGGACGCATTTCATCTTGGGTCAATGACAGATTTATTTTGGATAAAATAACTGTTTTTTATTTAAGGACGACGAGCGGGTCACTGTAACCCGGCGCTGATATCTCGCTCGCCCGTGTCTGCTGCTCGTTATGTATCGCCCACAGTTCCAAAGAAAAATGTCTTCATAAAAGTTAATGTGCGGGCAGCGCTCCTCATCCCAGCCACCAGTACCTACGGACGGGCGTCTTTCAGGGCTGCCAACTTATCGCCTTTTAATAGCGCCACTCCATATTTAACCTCCCCCTTTTTTTAACTTGTTTTTTTCATCCCCTTCTTTCAAGAGCTATAACTTTTATTTTAATGTTTTTTTTTTCATCCATGTAGCTTGGTTTTATTGGGGGACGAGTTGTAGTTTTGAATGACACCATTCATTTTGCTATTTAATGTACAGAAAAGTAGGGAAAAAAATATATGTTCTAATTGCTAAAAAAAAATCTTAATTATGTAAAAAAAAAAATATTGGGGTTTTTGTCGCCATTTTTTGAGATCCGTTACTTTCTTAAAATTTTTCCATTGATGTAACTTTGAGGCCTTGTTTTATGTGAAATGTTATGTATATTTTGGGGTACATATGTTTTAATCACTTTTTATTGCATTTTTTTAGGAAGGAACAGTGACCAAAAAACAACAATTTTGGCTGTTTGATTTTTTATTTTTTTTTTATTTTACCGGTTAATTAATTTTATATTTTAACCAATCAGACCTTTACGGATGGAGCGAGATCAAATGTTTAATTTTATTAAATTATTTATTTTTAAAAACATTTTTTTTTTCCATTATTTTGTGTTCCCTTAAGTGACTTGAACCTACGATCGCTTGTTCTGTAAATTACAGTATTTCCTTATAATGGGAAAATGAGAGTCCCATAAAAAGCCCAGGACCCCCAACTTCCATTGCGACCCATCGCCACCCCATAACCCCATCACGAGGGCCCGAAATAGTGCGTCATTGTGATCGTTCCACCTCTGTGATAGATTTAAGGGGTTAAACAGCAGGGATCCGCTCTGTTGTGAATTCTGTGGCAGAGCTCCCTCCTGTGGTCACAAGTGGTACTTCGGCTGATTCTCTCTGTGAGCTTCTGTTGGTGGAGGGAAGTGGTACTGCGGCTTCTGAGTTTCCTCCCTCAGGTGATCTGGTGAGGTCGTTAGGTGCTTCTCTACTTAACTCCACCTAATGCTTTGATCCTGGCTTCCTGTCAATGTTCCAGTGTAGGACTTGCTTTTCCCTGGATCATTCCTGTGGCCTGCTGCTCTGCATAGCTAAGTTCTTCTTTGCTATTTGTTTGCTATTTTTTCTGTCCAGCTTGTCTAATTTGTTGCTGGAAGCTCTGGGACGCAAAGGGTGTACCTCCGTGCCGTTAGTTCGGTACGGAGGGTCTTTTTGCCCCCTTTGCGTGGTTTTCTTTAGGGTTTTGTGTAGACCGCAAAGTTACCTTTTCTATCCTCGATCTGTTAAGAAAGTCGGGACTCACTTTGCTGAATCTATTTCATCTCTACGTTTGTCTTTTCATCTTAACTCACAGTCATTATATGTGGGGGGCTGCCTTTTCCTTTGGGGTATTTCTCTGAGGCAAGGTAGGCTTATTTTCTATCTTCAGGCTAGTTAGTTTCTCAGGCTGTGCCGAGTTGCATAGGCAGAGTTAGGCGCAATCCACGGCTGCCTCTAGTGTTGTTTGGAGAGGATTAGGGATTGCGGTCTGCAGAGTTCCCACGTCTCAGAGCTCGTTCTATGATTTTGGGTTATTGTCAGATCACTGTATGTGCTCTGACCGCTATGTCCATTGTAGTACTGAATTGCCTTTCTTAACACCGCTCCATACGGAGGCACTTGTGGTGTGGCCTGTAAGGGGCTAAAAGACCACTTAAACAATAGCTAAGGTGCAACCTATCCAGGGAATCTTGTAAGCTTCCACCTTAAAGGGGTTGTGCAGGATTATAAAAATATGGTTGATTTCTAAAACTTAAAAACAGCGCCATGCTTGCCTACAGGTAGTAAGTGGTATTGCAGCTCCGTTCCATACCTCAAGGTCAGGTGATGGGGTAGTGTGAGTTTGTTACAACTGTATTCATTTTATCTGCACTGATACAATGTAACAATTGCAGCTTAACTCTCTTGGTTTCAATGGCGTTGTTCTGCAATACCACACCCAGGTCCGGTGTTAGCCAGGGGAGGGCAGGCTGGGCACTTGCCACACACATCCTCTAGACAGGTGGGGCGCTGTATTAATTTTATTTTTTGAAGCGATCAGTCATGTTTCTGTATAACCCCTTTGACTGCTATAAAACTGGACTGATAAGGAGCAAAACAGAAGCAGCACAAATGGAAACATTTACCCCCTGAAAAAGCAAAGTGAGAACCCCTGAAGAAGCGCGCACTTAATTTTTGCGGGTTTTAAGCCAGAAAACGTCCTTATGAATCCCGATTTGTGGCATTACAGGCACGCAGCATGTAGGGGGCACTGTGGTCACCAAATTTCCCTCCAGTCCTAATTTTATCCATACAGGAAAATCTCCGCATTCCGTGAAAACTAAATATTGTGTTAGATTGTACAATGAGTCTTCCTATAAATACTGTATACATTGTGTATACCGTCCTCCAGGAATTGTACAGAAAACGCCGGGACCAGGACATTCTGATCCGTCCGTGGAATAAACATTGGCTCCGTGGCGCAAATAGTGACACGTGAGCAGGAAAAGGGAACAGAATTAACAATAGGCGCAGGTACGAAAATATACAGGATAGACCCTCCGGGGGGTGGGATGTCGTGTGACGGAGACCGCGTGCGATGGGTTAACCTGTTCACAGACGGAGAAAATTTCAGGTTTAGTTTCTAATATTCCGGAATTTCACCAGTCCGGAATGAAAATGATCCGATAAAATAAAGGGGATGACCGGCCAGCATCAGCGCACCCCTATAATATTCTGTCTGCAATTAACATTCAGGACACTTAGCTGGTTAGGCCACGCTCAGTTGACACTTGCCAGCACAGTGAAGGAAGGGACTAAAGTCAGTTACCGATATGGCAACATAGTATCCACTTGTTTATAGAATGTTGCGGTCATTTCTGGAGAACTTGCAGTAGAATTTCGGCCACAAGCTCCTCCTCCTCCATAGAATCTTACGAGCACCAACAGTATAGAAATCTAGACCACTGAAAAAAAAAAAGAATTAACCAAGACAAATTTATAAAATATATTGGTACCTGCATGCTGATTGTTTCCATCTGTAAATCTATACCAAATGGTTCTAGCGTGACAGAGACACTTATGCCTGAAGACGATCCCCCCTATGTCATCTATATGACTTACAGGTCCTGCAGTTTCCCAATAACCACTAAGGGGCACTGTTCATACAATCTTCATCCACTTTTTTTTTTAAACTGGCAGAAAATGGGTCCTGAATATGGTAGAGGAGCATTAGATCCCGCACAATATAACTCCCATAATGATCACTGTCCATGTCCCACACACTTTACCCAGGTTTCTACAGTGAGGTATGCTTTTACTCTCGTTTTTTCGGTATTTATTAACTTTATACAATCGTATTATGATCATTATTATATAATTTTTCCATTTCTGATATTTCTTAATAAGAGTTGATGTTAATTCCTAGAGAAAAAAAAAGAATTGGGAGCGAAACTCGCGCCCTCTAGTGGCCATCCTCATATTGCAGGCCTGAGAGTTTATTTTAGGTTAATTACTATTTATAATAATTATGACTCTTACCTTATGTATGGGGCCAGTGATCAGCTGCCAGGTCTCGCCAATCCCCTGCATAGACCTAGAGATTAATGATAAATGGTCTGATTATACATGGCCTCCTCTATATAATGTCCATACATTGAATGGAGGTTCTAAAAAGGGGTTAAAACCTAAATGCCAACTTTCTAAAAGTGGCATCAAAGAGAGAAAAGTTGTGGAATGTGATGTATTTTACAATGATCACACCCATTTCACAAATCACACCTCTGAACATTGTCTCCACCCACTACACACCTCTAGATGGCTTTGATCCCACCCCTGAGGAACAGCAGATCAGAAGAAACCTTCCGAAAATGCTTATTCCCAAAATATATAGGTCGATAACGGATAAAATTAATTTTTAAGGGGTCTCCCAGATCAGTTGTTAAAAGGGGCCACTGCTTTCCAGAAGGTGACACAGCTTGCAGTACCACTCATGGCCACTATACAATGTGCGGAGCTCTTTCCCACGATATGAGAAAGGGCTTGCAGTACCATTGATGGCCACTACGCAATGTGCGGCGCTGTGCTGCTTCAATCAGCGGATTGTTGGCAGTGATGGGAGTCAGACAATACTAACATTAATAAAGATAGATGATCAATGTTAAAGTCCAGAAAATCCCCTTTAAATATCATCGCACACATTGGCCCCTGGGGCTCTGATAAGCCACTTAGTGAGTGCAATTGAGCCATTTATTTGAGCTCTAATGGGGTATTTAGCAGGTGCCCTCACCATGGGGATATGTCCTGCCCGCTCCGCGCCGCTGTTTACGTGTTCCCCATGTCGCCACATTCTCACAAGCAGTTAAACTCCTGGCAGGCAATTTACTTGCAGATGTAAAAGGATAACAGGAGAATTACTCATTTACTCTAATCCCCTGAAGTCCCCTTCATTAAACTCCTCTCGGGCTTCGCTTTCTCTGGAATCTTAAAAAGATATTGAAGGGCTGCAGAGGTGCAGGAGCGCGATACAGAGCAGCGGGCGCCGCTGTCCTTGAATCCAAGGGAACATATATTTAATGAAGCGTATCCAGCGCCACATTCCACTGTATAAAGAAACCGGCAGCAAATGACCAAAATACTTCATCTTCAGAAAGTCTACAAGTAATTTACAGCAATGCTGAAAACAGCAACCCTACGAATTCACAGAATCACTGTACATTACCCTGTGCATGACTTGTCCTGTACTGATCCTGAGTTACATCCTGTATTATCATCCAGAGCTGCACTCACTATTCTGCTGGTACAGTCACTGTATACATACATTACATTACTGATCCTGAGTTACCTCCTGTATTATACCCCAGAGCTGCACTCACTATTCTGCTGGTGCAGTCACTGTGTACATACATTACATTACTGATCCTGAGTTACATCCTGTATGATACACCAGAGCTGCACTCACTATTCTGCTGGTGCAGTCACTGTATACATACATTACATTACTGATCCCGAGTTACATCTTGTATTATACCCCAGAGCTGCACTCACTATTCTGCTGGTGCAGTCACTGTGTACATACATTACATTACTGATCCTGAGTTACCTCCTGTATTATACTCCAGAGCTGCACTCACTATTCTGCTGGTGCTGTCACCGTGTATATACATTACATTACTGATCCTGAGTTACATCCTGTATTATACCTACCCCAGAGCTGCACTCACTATTCTGCTGGTGCAGTCACTGTGTACATACATTACATTACTGATCCTGAGTTACATCCTGTATTATACCCCAGAGCTGCACTCACTATTCTGCTGGTGCAGTCACTGTGTACATACATTACATTACTGATCCTGAGTTCCATCCAGTATTATACTCCAGAGCTGCACTCACTATTCTGCTGGTGCAGTCACTGTGTACATACATTACATTACATATCCTAAGTTACATCCTGTATTATACTCCAGAACTGCACTCACTATTCTGCTGGTGCAGTCACTGTGTACATACATTACATTACTGATCCTGAGTTACCTCCTGTATTATACTCCAGAGCTGCACTCACTATTCTGCTGGTGCAGTCACTGTGTACATACATTACATTACTGATCCTGAGTTACCTCCTGTATTATACCCCAGAGCTGCACTCACTATTCTGCTGGTGCAGTCACTGTGTACATACATTACATTACTGATCCTGAGTTAAAACCTGTATGATACACCAGAGCTGCACTCACTATTCTGCCTGTGCAGTCACTGTGTACATACATTACATTACTGATCCTAAGTTACATCCTGTATTATACTCCGGAGCTGCACTCACTGTTCTGCTGGTGTAGTCACTGTGTACATACATTACATTACTGATCCTGAGTTACATCTTGTATTATGCCCCAGAGCTGCACTCACTATTCTGCTGGTGCAGTCACTGTGTACATACATTACATTACTGATCCTGCGTTACCTCTTGTATTATATCCCAGAGCTTCACTCACTATTCTGCTGGTGCAGTCACTGTGTACATACATTACATTACTGATCCTGAGTTACATCCTGTATTATACTCCAGAGCTGCACTCACTGTACTGCTGGTGCAGTCACTGTGTACATACATTACATTACTGATCCTGAGTTACATCCTGTATTATACTCCAGAGCTGCACTCACTATTGTGCTGGTGCAGTCACTGTGTACATACATTACATTACTGATCCTGAGTTACCTCCTGTATTATACCCCAGAGCTGCACTCACTATTCTGCTGGCGCAGTCACTGTGTACATACATTACATTACTGATCCTGAGTTACCTCCTGTATTATACCCCAGAGCTGCACTCACTATTCTGCTGGCGCAGTCACTGTGTACATACATTACATTACTGATCCTGAGTTACATCCTGTATTATACCCCAGAGCTGCACTCACTATTCTGCTGGCGCAGTCACTGTGTACATACATTACATTACTGATCCGGAATTACATCCTGTATTATACCCCAGAGCTGCACTCACTATTTTACTGGTGCAGTCACTGTGTACATACATTACATTACTGATCCTGAGTTACCTCCTGTATTATACCCCAGAGCTGCACTCACTATTCTGCTGGTGCAGTCACTGTGTACATACATTACATCCTGCACTAGATTCACATACAGGGAAGTGGAGGCCATATTCCCGGAATCGAGAGGAGCAGGAACAAAAGAAAAACAACGCCGGATTCTGTAGAACAGCGGCATTTACAGCAGGTGATAAACTTACATTTTTATGACAAGTGACAAGTTCACCTTTTAAGGGTTTATCTTATAAAAAACCTTTAGAGACTAAAGCTAACCTGCTGATCGATGCTTGAGCAATCCGACAATTTATCGAAATGAATGGATGAACTTTTAACATTTGGAGCGATGAGGACTGGCGGAGGAAGAGCAATGCACAACACACAGACTTATCCTTAACCCCTTGGCGACATTACTGACCTTTAAGTCACAATCACAAGGAATTATATCTAAACAATGGAAATTACTTTTCATTCCAAACAATACACACCTTAGCTGCTGCAGAACCTCTTATCAAATAGGGCGCACCCAATTGGCTTTGTGCAGGTCTTTACAATCTCATTGCCGTATGGTATGCTATGTTGGATATTGCGCTGTTTTTGACCCTTTATCTGCTCCTCCTGTTAGGCCTTTACACTACACTATTCACATGGGGACCAGAGAGATCTTTTAGAGCGAAAGGGGTTAAATTAAAGTTTCAGCACGATCTGCGTCCTATTGTCTGGGTAGAGCGGCGCGGCGTGTCACTTTGAGTTACAGTTCTGACACAGATTCGTGGGCATAATACTGAGGGATATGATTGTTCATCTAGATAGACACAGGAATGAATGCAGATGACTGCCAGCCTGTAATTAGACATTCTGATATTAGGATGGCAGCTACGTTCAGTAAAGACAATGTTACTTTATGTTCGGATTTCAATCCATCTCCCAATTTAGGAGCGCTTCATCATCCCCTCATAATGAATCTCCCTGACATGTCCTACTTTTACCCCTTATGACAACGTTGGTTTGGTGACTACCATGCCGTAACCTCAAAAATGTAAAAAATCTCTTTCCTCCCTCGTAAATGACCAACATATATATAGATGAATGTCCCTTTAAAATAAAGCAATTATGTCCTTGATTTGTCCTTTTCTTTCTAAATTATTCCTGTTGTTCTTCACTTATACTTGGAGAAACGTGGATGACCATTCCTTCACTGCGACCATTCCAGCGTTCCCTGACATATTAGGGCATATGGATGTCATAGTCAAGGGAGGTCACCACTCAGACCCTCTACTCCAGCACTGACTTTGGCCATGACTGACCTGATCTGTCCCATTAGTAGTCAGCTACGCTTTTCCTTGGCAAAGTCAGCCGTTTGGAAGGGGTCTCAAGAGAGGGACCTACAGGATCAAATTAATGGGGGGTAGTCTTTGTAATTCAAAAGTGAGACCTGTATAAGGTTTGTGTCACACACCTGGTTTGGAACGGAGCTTTGCTTTCCTCACCCTGGTCCCCTAAACTCTTTTGTGCTCCACGCTGGGCTTAGCAGATGGGCCGGCGCAATCCCATACGATCATTTGCCTGGGTCTACATGAGGGTCACCAAGAAACACTCCTGTGTCTTGGAATTAAGACTTTATTTTGCCTGTGCACAGTTCTCTGTCTACGTTCTAAAGGACATCTGCTGACTGCCAGCAGCTTCCAGTCCCTCAGTTACCTGTCTGCCTGCAGCTTCCAATACCACAGCTATCTATCTGCCTATGGCTTCCAGTCCCTCGACTACCTGTAGCTTCCAGCACGTCACAGCTACCTATCTACCTGTAACTTCTAGTCCCTATCTACCTTTTTATCTGTGGCTTCCAGTCCCTCAGCTACCTGTTTACCTGCAGCTTCCAGTCACTCAGCTACCTGTTTACTTGTGGCTTTCAGTCCTTCAGCTACCTGTGGCTTCCAGTATCTCATCTACCCGTCTGCGTGCTGCTACAGTACCTTAGCTGGAAGTATGCGGCTTCCAGTATCTCAGATATCTGTCTGCTGGCTGCTTCCATCCCTCAGCTACCTGTTTGCCTGCAGCTTCCAGCATCTCAGCTACCTGTTTGCCTGCAGCTTCCAGTACTTCAGCTACCCATATGCGTCTTCCAGTACCACAGCTACCAGTCTGCCTGCGGTTTCCTTTACTTTAGCTACCTGTCTGCTTGCGTCTTTGATCCCTCAGCTACCTGTCTGCCTGTTGCTTCCAGTACCTCAGCTACCTGAGGCTTCCAGTACCTCCGTTACCTGTCTGCAGCTTCCAGTAACTCAGATACCTGTCTGACTGGAGCTTCCAGTACCTCAGCTACCTGAGGCTTCCAGTACGTCCATTACCTCTCTGCAGCTTCCAGTACCTCCGTTACCTGTCCGCAGCTTCCAGTACCTCAGTTACCTGTCAGCAGCTTCCAGTACCTTAGTTACCTGTCTGCAGCATCCAGTACCTCTGCTACCCGTTTTACGCGTGCCTCACCTGTCTGCTGCACTAATACCCGTGGCCTTTGTGTCCACCTGCACCATGGGCTTGGAGGATCCACCTCACCAGGTGAGCCTAAATGCTGGGTTCTCATACACCAGTTGGGTTCAGCCAACTGATCACAAAGTTGTGCAACGATCCGGACGCTGCTTGCATCATTTTTTTCTTTCTGCGCAAGAACTAATGCACCAGATGACTGGTAACGATCCCATAGAGTTCAGTTTCCGTCTGTTGTTTCAGTTTCATGCCAAATAAATTGAAAACAAAGCATAACTAGGCAAATTTGCCATTTGTAAATCTAGAAGAGCTGAGAAGTGAAACCATACTGGGAGTAATCACTCACTTCTGCATCCGCTCTTTTCATATAACGTACTGAATTCCTATAATATTGACCCCTTATGACTCCTGGGGCTTATTATTAACTCCCGCCTCCCCTCTCATTTATTTCAAGAATTGGCTGCCACTTCCCAGTGCGGCTGTCAGTGACAAGCAGTCGGCGCAGCTATTAAAAGTAGAATTAGATTTTCTCTGCCTTGACGCCCAAAAATAAAAGTTTTATTAGTTCCTATAACTGATGGTGTAAAAACCAGAATGTAAAAATGCCTCCTACCATCTCCCGAGGTTTCCATCAGCTTCTAGAGTGAATTAATGGGGTCTTGAGATTGCCTTATCCGTGAGGTTGCCGTGCTAATGCGATTTGTTTGCCGGGCTCCTGGCTGCTAACGCCAGGTATTGTTATTGTGCAAGATCATTTTGAGAAATTCACAACACAACGGGCTCAGCGAGGCGGAGAACGGCTAATAAGGAATGGCGCGGCAGTACATAGTCGTACCGAACAGAAACATTTTATTACACGCTGATTAGTATTACTCATCTACAGCGGCGCTGGGTTCCTTCCTGCAATAAATATGGCGTGTGACTCTTAGTGGCCATAATATTATACCAAAGAAGCTGAAAGGACTATCCGGGATTTGATAACGTGGCCACAAATGTGGGTAGTGGGATAAAATAGCCTTATGAATCCCCTGCTGCTTCAGTGCCTCTGCTCTGGTGGTCCCATCGATTTTAGCTAAGTATCCAACAGTCCGAGTGTCTCACTTCCTGTACATGACCGCTGCAGCCAAACACCGGCCCACAATGGTGCCCGTTCTACCATCGATTGACTGAAGCAGAAACTAGCTAATAGTCAAAATGTCAACAGGACCTCCTAAAGAACAAGGGACTGATCAGGTGAGAATAAAGGTTCTTGTTATTTTATGACGTGTTCACCTTTATAGAAATCTTTTGGAAAATTCAGGGCCCAAAAAAAGAAATGTCTTTCTTCTGCATTGATCACAATGATCAGCTGTGCTGGAACCAATGAACAATTGTCCAATTTCCCTATGCTGCCTCTACAGGAGAAATTAAGCATTACACCAATAAGTTCTTGGTGTAATGCACAGATATACTGGATCCTCCTCAATGAGACACATACTTTGGCTATTGGAAATCTGACATGTAGGATCCTAATCTTATAATAATAAATGGCATTACACCCGCAATACCATACACAACCTGTTTAGAGTTGTGGCGCTGTTTATGGAAGAAATGCAAAATTACAAGTACCATTATAGCCTAGGAGTTCTAATTTTGCAACAGCTGAAAAACATAGTTAGAAAAACAAAGATGGAGGGCCGAAAAGGCTACACTCATCCCAAAAACCAGGCGTGGATCCCGTTCATAGGATATGATTGGACTGGATTTTTTTTTGGATTGTTTGATACGATTGTATGTGTCTATCCAATTAGCGCTCTTGCGTTCCGAGCTGTGGAGAAACTACTGGAAGCAGAAGTTCACCCAAGTGTACAGGTGAGTAACAATACCTGGGCTTACTGCTAATTATAGTGTAAGAACTCTGTATTCTATCGCTACTCAAAAATTATATTTCACAGTTATCAAAGATTGTATTAACTTTTTTCCGTAAAACTGAACGTTCGCTCTCTCTGTGCTGTAACACAGGAGGAACCTAAGAAATCAATGATGGGATAACGAGGTGGTTCAAATTACTTTTATATTCCAGGTCAATAGAAAGGCAAAGTACTATTTACTCACTGTACTCATTATTTGCCTTGGTTTTATTCATCCATCTATTCAACCAAAAGTAAGAATTGGAGCTTGAAAAATCAGCCAATTGTGTTGGGACAGGAAGTAGCCGACAGCGTCTATAGTCGGCCATATTAACTCTCCTGGGGCTACATTAAAGTCACCCAGAGACCAACCTCTTACTTTTCTAAATCACATTGACAGAAGATACTAACTCCAATAAACAGAAGCCAAAGCTACTTGTAGACAAAGTTGGGACAGTCCTAAGGGTATTCCTCGCTCCCTTCCCATACACATGTGCACTCAGCTTTGCCAAGCGTGTGATGGAATGAGTATAGAATGGGATGGAATGAGCTGAAGTCTCAATATTACTTAATTATGGCTTAACATAATGTTTGATACGTTAAGAAAATTAAGATCTCCCAAGGGATGATTCAGAGTCTAGAAGAAACAATGGTTATCCCTTGAACTACAGAACTTACTTCTACAACATCTGTAGTTTTGTAATGGTCAATTCCTTGAAGAAGTTAAAGAAGGGCTTGGACACCTTTCTTCATCAATATATTACTGGTTATGAGCACTAGATTTTGGAGATGGGACGTTGATCTAGGGAACTGGTCTGATTGCCACATCTGGAGTCAAGAGGGAATTTTTTTCCCTATTATAGGTCAAAAATATGGTTCACATCTGCCTCATTGAGTTTTTGGTTTCCTCTGGAGGTAAATTTCAGGTTCTAGGGTAAACTTGATTGTCTTGGCCCTTCTTTTCAGCCCTAAAGCTCTGAAACGTTGACACAACTTCTCCCTTTTTATGACTTTGTGTCCTCTAGGTCTAGAAGTATTCAAACGTTGACTACTTGGAAAATCTGTGATCTAATGTCAATCTTCCGTAAGTTGAAAGCTACAAAATAAACCATGAGGAAGATAATTTGAGAATTGTTCTTTGGTCTAGACTCCTTGAAAATCAACCATCCGGGAAGACTCCAACGTTAACGAAACAAGTTGTAAAGTTTAGAACTTCTCCTCGGTAATAATAAGAACATGTCCTAAAGGTCATTTCGATGATCTTATATATACAGTTCATTCAATAGTCCCACATTACGTTCCGCTAGACGGGAACAGCTACAAACACAGGAGATTGCCATCTTGTTGATTTGACCTTTTTTTATTGTTGCTTATGCTAGGAATTGGACGCTGGAGAATATTCTTTCGCGCTCAAAAAGTCTCTTAAGGCATTGCACACTGTGTAGATGCTATAAATAAAAGCTCTGGGGGAAATGCAATTGTATGGAAGACTCAAGGTAAAGAATCCCATATCAATTTATTTTCTAATAGTTCTCTCACAGAATTATTAAAAAATATATGCATTCAGAAATGGTAACAGGTCTCAAGTAGCTTCTCGATAGGATTAGATTTAGTAATAGTGCACCAAGTTGCACAGTTGAGACTGGGTGAGAAGACGAATAAAGGGGTCAACATTTATATAGGTGGTCAAATGGTTTATGACACCATGAACTTCTGCTTTTGAAATCAGCAGCCCCTGGTTATCTTCTCCTTCTCAGAAGGTCTTTGTCTTTGTGGCATCAGGTCGCCAGGACAAGAGGTGCCAGAAGAGGTCGTCACCAAGTATTTGAAGTAAACTCCTGCCGCTGGATATACAGATTTTTTTCATTTGCAGGTTGTCCCATTCATGGCACTTTGTGATTTCCTTGTCGTTTACCCTCGTTGCTGTCTTTGGCCTTTACACCAACAATCTTCTTTAATTCTTCCTTGGGATTTGGGGTTCTATTGCGTATTGACTTAAGCTTTGTTCGTGACCCTGTGTTCTCACTATGTATCCTTGACAATTGCTGACTATCTGTCATTGACTCTTGGCTTGTTTACGAGTATGCTCCCAATGGTGCTATGCTATGGTCTTCAATCCGAGACTGCTTCGGGAGTTGTGACCTGGGAAGCAAAATATTGACTGAAGGGTGAAAGGCAGACGTGTGAAACCGGCCTTTGACTCTGTGCCTTGTTTTAGCTAGTCCATATCAAGATTGAGCTTCGATGGTCCACTGCTGGAAGGGTAAAAAACTGACCATGAATGTCGGATATGTGGAACAAGCCTTAGACTCCGTGCCTTGGTTTAGCTAATAAATATCAGATTGTGGCTTCGATGTTCCACTGCATGGAGGTTGAAAAATGGATCACGAATGTCGGACATCTGAAAACCGGCATTAGATTGTATGCCTTTGATTACCTAGTCCATATTAGATTGTGGCTTCAATGGCTCGCTGTTTGCTATTAGCATTACAACATAACAGTCCATCATGACATAGCGCTATGGACTGATGGCAGATCCAGGAGGGGTATTCTAAAATCTATCTACGGATCTACCAAGAGGCATGATTGATGCAACCTAAAAATATTCAAAAAGGCTATCAATTTTTGCTTTCTTAGATTTTTCAGCCAAAAATAGGCCAGTCCGTGGCCAACTAGTCTATCAGAAGTGTTGGTCTTGGGGACCTTAGATCAACCAAGTGCAAATTTTGTGAAGACACAACATCCAGCTATACAAAAGTACAAGTCCACTTTTAATGACAAAACATGTATAATGATTCAAAACTGTGACAAAACAATGGAGTTGCCTTTTATCGGGTCTCACATGCCATAATATATTTTAGACTTGGAATCGTGACCGATGTGGATCTTCTTTGAAGGGCCATTTTGACTTGCTCTAAATTATTGGATGGTGGAAAGAAACTCAACTAGTCTCATGATAAAACAAAGTTATTGAACGAAATTCCTTACCGATAGCATCTTGATTAGAATTCGATACCAAAAAACAAGTGTTAACCAACGGTGCCATGCCTAGGATCTCATATAATTATAATCCGCCTCCGGGGGACGCTGAACCACGATGCATGACTTAAAACTTGTCATGTGAGGCCTATGAAGCTTTCACAATCAAGACAGAAACAAGACAATCCAATCATGAAAAGTACATTTAAACCGTTGTTAAATTACTCCCGTCATGCACCGTGACCTTTACTCCATGGCAGGTTCATGATAATTGTAATTGGACGGCCAAGACATTTAACTTGGTTAACAAGCAATTTTTGAGTAATATTTTTAAATAATTACTTCTAACGAAATCTGTGGCATATCTCCCTTTCTTAGGCCGGTATTTTGCAGAGGTGCATGGCGATAATTGCAGATGTATCTGTAATGAGATGGACTCTTTAATTACAGAAACAAGTATAATTTTCTATTCTTCTACAACTCGGTCTTAAAGGGAATATTTGCCGAAATTCATCTAATTAAAACCAGTGACAGGTGACTTGAATTGCGTGGATTATCTTATGACAATGACATCTATCAATGAGTGGGATATATTAGGAAGAAAGTGAAGTCAGTTCTTAAAGTTGATGAGTCGAAAGCAAAAAAGTTGGGCAAGTAATAAGGACCTGAGATACTCGTGAGGACTAGACAACTGGGTCAGAATCTCTCACAAACAGGAATTACACATTTGCAGTAGTTAGTTCTTAGCTTCCTACTTTTGGTCCAGAGATGGACAACTGGTGAACTGCCAATGCATTGGAATGGAGAAACAAGGCAAAGAGTCCAAGGTGATGACTTAACTTCAAGTTCTCAGATCTCAATCCGAGTGATCACAAGTGGAATATGCTGAAGAAACAAGTCCGATCCGCAGAGCCACAACGTCACCATCAAAATTCTTGGTGGCATATTAGAGAACTCCTTCAGAGATTTTGTGTAGTCCATACCTCAGTGGGTTCAAGCTGTATTAATGGTAGCTGGGGGAACTATTTATTAGGTGGTTATAAAGGACACAATTGGACAACCCCTTCTTTGTAGCTCCGCAGTGCAAAACTTATTTTTCAGACCGCCACTGATTCTCCGATTTCTGTTCTGTGCTTTCAGGGAGTCATGGACCAAATTGCAAATGAGCGCTGCAGCCAATCAGTGGCCACTGATCACCTTAAGCCTTCACTATTCCAAGGCAGAGTACTTCAAATGCTGCTCCCAAAAATGTCCACTGCTCCCTGTTTTCATTGGAAAAACATCAACTGTATGGAGTTTTTGTAGTTATATATTAAAAATTGAGATAGGCTTGACCAAAAGCAAAAAAAAGACAAATATTGAGCAAAATTACAAGCTGTAGACATCAGGGTCAGGAGACGAGTAATCGGATTGTCACACGGAGGCAATGAGAACGGATTATCTGTTCCGGACACATTAATCCCGGAGCTAAGAGGACAGTATCCTTTAAGGGGATTAGAGGTATAAACCCGGGAGAGATCTGATTTTTACAGCCTGGACTTTATAATTTAAGGAAAGGGGGGCTCTGCCTGTTAGTAATACCATCAAAGGGAACACAGCCTGGTCAATTACTATCAGGAGGCATTTCTGAGAAAGTATTGCACATAAAAGGTGTTTTATAGAAGGTGGATGGCACGGGACTCATAAATTGTGGATTATTTAGATTGCCACTGGATCTGTAAAGGGTATATGAAGGCCCAAATCGAAGATACACACTAAATGTGACTTAGATATTAAAGGGACTCTGTCACCTGGATTTGGAGGGAACAATCTTCAGCCATGGAGGCGGGGTTTGGGGTTTTTGATTCACCCTTTCCTTACCCACTGGCTGCATGCTGGCTGCAATATTGGATTGAAGTTCATTCTCTGTCCTCCATAGTACACGCCTGCGCTGTGCAATCTTGCCTTATGCAGGCGTGTACTACGGAGGACAGAGGATGAACTTCAATCCAATATTGCAGCCAGCATGCAGCCAGCGAGTAAGGAAAGGGTGAATCAAAAACCCCAAAACCCCGCCTCCATGGCTGGAGATTGTTCCCTCCAAATCCAGGTGACAGTGTCCCTTTAAATAGGTTTTCTGTGATTAGGAGGATTCAGTGACTGCAAATCTGCAGAACCTGGCTGCCAGGGAAACATTATGGCCAGTATTCTCCAAACCTCGGTGTTCTTAGGGTATTCGTAGTGTAGCTACCAGAACCAGCAACACCTTAAGTGGTCCAATGGGCCATACTTGGAGCTCCCCTCTACGCCTGCTAACGCCAATCTCTGGTTGGTGTAGCTCATTCACGAAGTCTATGAAATCTGGCGTATGCGGAAATAGTATCCAATGATCCAGGGTAAAGCTGTTGCGCACACGCCGGTCTATTCTTCAACAGTGAAGATATGAGATTTCAGAGACTGTGCGGGGTGGTGTAAAAGATCTTATCCAAATTGATCAGAAGCAGAGGGGTGGCATCAGAATGGTTTGGAGAAGCTCAATGGACCACTCGGCGCACAGCCCATGGCTTGTGAAAACTGCAGGGTATAAGGGGCTGCAATGGAGGGGTTTTTAGAAAGTTGTTAAAAGGCATAAGACCAGATGGTGTCCAATAACAAGTTCACTTTCAAAGAGTATTGCCAATAAGAAACGTACGTGAAAGATCTATAGGTGGCATCAAAAATGGTGGAAGACTGACCTCAAAGTCCATCACTAATCTACCCCAATCAGACAGGTGTCCAGACCTTTGAGGTCTCCATGGATAGGGAAATAGAAAGTGTGATTGATTTGTCCCTCATTCCCTACCCAGTCGGAAATTTATGGTATCGTTACGTAAAATGTAATTGTAGGAAATATCCCTTTAATAAAAAGTTAAGACTGATCTTGTAAAAATCGAGCTGGCTTTCGCCCAGTGGGGGAAAGAGGAGTAAGTGCTGAATAAAAGCATTTTGGCAATGTTGTTTTTATTGTCTAGAAATGCTGGTCTAAGCAAAATGGTGAAATTGTTCTATTAAACTTGTGTGAAACCAACTGGAACGTGTCAAAGTCTAAACTGACACGCAATAAGCTTCTGTGGGCTACATGTACAAAACTAAGTCAACCTGCGGCGGGGGCTCAGTGTTTACCCTGCTCGAGCAATCTAATTGTCAGGAGGACTAATCCGCTGCAGGTAATGTCCAGAGGGGAGGCCTGGAGCCCCCCGGGCTAAGGGATAGAATATATACCTAGATCCCCTTCCTAATTGCTAGTGCAGTCACATTCTGCTTCACACAAAGACTTCATTGCGTCTATGTACAAGGAACAGTCACTGCTTTAGGTTCGGCATAAAAGTCAGGGAGATAATCGCAGCCTAATTAAATTTCTTAAAGGAAACTGGCACATTGGGGAAGATTAATCAGTTCTGTAATTCAGACACAGGCCAAGCTTAGCCGAGACACAGGCCAAGCTTAGCCTAGACTTGACGCATGTGATGATTACTGCATCCCTAGATGAATTGAGAGGTGTAGTTTGTAAAATGAGTAACTTCGG
Organism: Ranitomeya imitator; assembly: GCF_032444005.1. Lineage (NCBI taxonomy): Eukaryota > Metazoa > Chordata > Amphibia > Anura > Dendrobatidae > Ranitomeya > Ranitomeya imitator. The sequence continues at coordinate 136,422,673 of NC_091290.1, forward strand.
GAGGGGGTGTTCTGCTGTTTTGGCATGTAAGGGGTTCTTCAAATATGACATGGCATCCGAAATCTGTTCCAGGCAAAACTGCACCCCAGAATATAATTAGTGCACTGACATGCGCCAAAACAGTAGTTTTCCTCCACACATAGGGTATCTGTGAACTCAGGAGAAATCGCTGATCATATTTTGGGGGTTGATCCATTATCTCGTTACCCTTGTGAAAAGGAAAAATTTGGGGCTAAAGCAACATTTTTGTGGGAAAAATATATTACTTCATTTGCACAGCTAAATGTTATAACATTTTATGAAGCACCTCTGGGTTAAAGGCGCTCACCACACCTCTAGATAAGTTCCTTGATGGGTTTAGTTTCCAAAATTGAGACACTTGTCCAGAGTTGCCACTGTTTAGTCACATAAGGGGCTTTCCAAACGCGACACGCTGTATGCTGTTTATTCCAGCAAATTTTGCGTTCCAAAAGTCAAAAGGCGTGCATTCCCTTCTGAGCTTGGACGTGCACCAAAACAGTAGTTTTTTCCCACGTATGGGGTATTGGCGTACTCAGGAGAAACTGCGCCACAAATCGTATGGCCAATTTTCTCCTGTTGTCCTTTTGAAAATGCAAAATTTAGGGCTAAATCAATATTTTGGTGGGGAAAAAGTAACATTTTCATACTTTTTTTTAACACATTACATAGTAACATAGTTATTAAGGTTGAAGGAAGACTTTAAGTCCATCTAGTTCAACCCATAGCCTAACCTAACATGCCCTAACATGTTGATCCAGAGGAAGGCAAAAAAAAAAACATGTGGCAAATAGTAAGCTCCACATTGGGGAAAAAAATTCCTTCTAGACTCCACATAAGGCAATCAGGCTAGTTCCCTGGATCAACGCCCTATCAAGGAATCTAGTGTATATACCCTGCAACATTATACTTTTCCAGAAAGGTATCCAGTCCCCTCTTCAATTTAAGTAATGAATCACTCATTACAACATCATACGGCAGAGAGTTCCATAGTCTTACTGCTCTTACATTAAAGAACCTCATCTGTTGTTATGCCTAAACCTTCTTTCCTCCAAACGCAGAGGATGCCCCCTTGTCCCTGTCTCAGGTCTATGATTAAAAAGATCATCAGAAAGGTCTTTGTACTGTCCCCCTATATTTATACATTAAAATAAGATCACCCCTTAGTCTTCGTTTTTCCAAACTAAATAGCCCCAAGTGTAATAACCTATCTTGGTATTGCAGACCCCCCAGTCCTCTAATAACCTTGGTCGCTCTTCTCTGCACCCGCTCCAGTTCAGCTATGTCTTTCTTATACACCGGAGACCAGAACTGTGCACAGTATTCTAAGTGTGGTCGAACTAGTGACTTGTATAGAGGTAAAATTTGTGTTTTCCTCATGAGCATCTATGCCTCTTTTAATGCATCCCATTATTTTATTTGCCTTTGTAGCAGCTGCCTGACACTGGCCACTAAATGTGAGTTTGTCATCCACCCATACTCCCAGGTCTTTTTCATTGACGGTTTTGCTCAGAGTTTTAGAATTAAGCACATAATTATACATCTTATTACTTCTACCCAAGTGCATGACCTTACATTTATCCCCATTAAAGCTCATTTGCCATTTATCAGCCCAAGCTTCTAGTTTACATAAATCCTCCTGTAATATAAAATTGTCCTCCTCTGTATTGATTACCCTGCAGAGTTTAGTGTCATCTGCAAATATTGAAATTCTGCTCTGTGTGCCCCCTACAAGGTAATTAATATGAAGAGGGCCCAATACTGACCCCTGTGGTACCCCACTGCTAACCGCGACCCATTAATAACCACCCTTTGTTTCCTATCCCTGAGCCAGCTCTCAACCCACTTACACATATTTTCCCCTATCCCCATTATTATTATTATTATTATGGCGTGATTTATTCCATGGCGCTTTACATGTGAGGAGGGGTATACATAATAAAAACAGGTACAATAATCTTGAACAACACAAGTCACAACTGGTCCAGGAGGAGAGAGGACCCTGCCCGCGAGGGCTCACAATCTACAAGGAATGGGTGAGGATACAGTAGGTGAGGGTAGAGCTGGTCGTGCAGCGGTTTGGTCGATCTGTGATTACTGCAGGTTGTAGGCTTGTTGGAAGAGATGGGTCTTCAGGTTCTTTTTGAAGGTTTCGATGGTAGGTGAGAGTCTGATATGTTGTGCTAGAGGGTTCCAGAATAGGGGTGATGTGTGAGAGAAATCTTGTATGCGATTGTGGGAAGAGGAGATAAGAGGGGAGTAGAGAAGGAGATCTTGTGAGGATCGGAGGTTGCGTGTAGGTAAGTACCGGGAGACGAGGTCACAGATGTATGGAGGAGACAGGTTGTGGATGGCTTTGTACGTCATGGTTAGGGTTTTGTACTGGAGTCTCTGGGCAATGGGGAGCCAGTGAAGGGATTGACAGAGGGGAGAGGCCGGGGAATATCCCTTATATTTGCTATGCGTTTTGGCCTGTTGGTTAATATTAGGTCTAGCAGTGCCCCCCTTCTTGTTGGGTCCTGAACCTGTTGTGAAAGGTAATTGTCTCTCATAGTGGTCAAAAACCGATTACCTTTGCTGGAACTGCAGGTTTCTGTTCCCCAATCTATTTCAGGGTACTTGAAGTCGCCCATAATAATGACTTCTCCTTGAGTCGCAGCTTCATCTATTTGCTTTACGAGGATATTCTCCATTGCTTCCATTTTTTTTAACTAACCCCTATCAGTAATTTATTATTTTTTCCCCCTCCCCTTATCTCCACCCACAGGGACTCTACATTTTCATTAGATTCACCTATATTATCACATTGCTTTAATTCTGGTGAAGCCCCTAAAGGGTTAATAAACGTCTTGTTGTTTTTAGCACTTCGAAGGAAGCAGTTTTTAAAATGGCGTCCCTCTCTGGCATTTTCCGTCACACAGGGCCCTGAAAGTCACTTCAAACTTGATGTGGTCTGTAAAAAAAAAAAAAAAATTGGTTTTGTAAATTTTGTCGGAAAAATGAGAAACTACTGATCAACTTTTAACTTTTCCAATCTCCTAACAAAAAAAATGATGTTACAAAAACAATGCCGATGTGAAGTATACATGTGTAAAATGTTGTTTATTCTCTACTTTGTGTGGTATAACTATCTGGTTTAAGGGCATCAAAATTCAAAGTTTGAAAATTGCAAAATTTTCAAATTTTGTGAACAAATTTTCGATATTTTCGTAAATAGATGGAACTCACATCAACCTAAATTTACCACTAATATAAAGTCCAATGTGTCAGAAATAAACAGTCAGAATCACTCGGATACCTTGAAGTGTTCCCGAGTTATTACCACTTAAAGGGACAGTGGTCAAAATTGTAAAAAATTGGACTGGTCAGGAAGGTGAAAACAGACTTGTGGGTTAAACATTTCATCATATCATCGAATACATTTCCGCATAAGTCATATTCCTCCAGCTAAGCCCAATATGTAATAATGCATCCGTGTCAGCCGCGCTAACGCATGTTATCAAAGAATAACATGACAAACTCACTCAAGAGAGAGGCGATAAGGAGAAGCAGATATGTTCTCTGAAATAAATACTTGAAACCAAAGTGCTCGCTGGTATTATACATCGTATCATCTGGAAATAAAGAAAACACAATTATATACCCGCTGAATGCCCGACTGCCAATCACCGCACCACTTAACAGCGCCAAGATCGTTTGTTGTACAAAACAAGGCATCGGCTGCTAAATGCCGCTCGTCTTTTTATAAAGTACACGATTAACTTTCTATAAAACAATGAGTGAAAACGTCTTCTCCATCTTAAGACAATAAAAAAAAAGAGAAGCAAAACAACAAAAGAACACAATGCGGCTATTGTTTTAGGACATGTTGTCGGCTTTCTTTTCACGAGCCTTTATTAAGCTAAAATTAGAAGGCGTCTTCTCTTTAGATCGTCACTTCTAAACAAAAGAGCTGCAGAAAAAGGTGTAGAAAAAATACCCTGCAATCATAAATCGCTCTACGCTTCCCCAAAAGGTCACAGGCTAAAATATGAATGATTGTAAAATAATTACAAGAAGTTGTTCCAAACATCTTGGAGAGCCGACCTCAGATCTTCTGTGGATGTCGCTTGTGCAGGTGCTTTTATCTCTAAGGCCCCCTTCACACGTCCTGGTTATTCCTCTACTGGAAAAACCAGTCCGCATGACATCTGTGATCCGTGTGACAGTGTGCCACGTATGAAATGAAATGCAGCATAAAACACTTACATTTCTATGTATTAGGCTGCCGTCACACTAGCAGTATTTGGTCAGTATTTTACATCAGTATTTGTAGCCAAAACCAGGAGTGGGTGATAATGCAGAAGTGGTGCCTATGTTTCTATTATACTTTTCCTCTAATTGTTCCACTCCTGGTTTTGGCTACAAATACTGATGTAAAATACTGACCAAATACTGATAGTGTGACGGCAGCCTTAAAGATGTTCAAAGATAAAAATATCTTTGCATGCTTATTTTTCTGTACTTTTTATTGTATAAATTAAAAAAAATTGCATGGGGTCCCCATTAATTTTCCGAACCAGCCGAGGGCTGAAGTTAATATTCTGGGAAGGGGCCAATAGCCATAAAAGGTTCCCAGGGTATTAATATTATATCACAGTTCTTTACTTAGCCTTTACTGGTTATTATAGAACCCCCACCCCAAAAAAAGGTGGGGTCCCCCCTATATTTACTAACAAGCAAAGGCTAAAGGGTGTTGTAGGCTGATATTAATAGCTTAGGAAGGGGCTATTGATATTGGTCTCCTCCCAGACTGAGAACATAGGGCCTCAGCTGCCCCATCTAGCACTTAGCCACCGCTCTTCCCAATTGCCCTGGTGCGGTGGCAAGTGGGGTAATAGTTGTGGGGTTATAGTGGTGGGGTTGATGTCAGCTGTTTTAGGTTCACTGAAATCAAGCCCAGCGCTTGGCAATGGAGAATACACCCAGACACCCCCGTTACTAACCCAATAGTCAAATTTAATAAAGACTCTCTTCAGTTGAAATAAATACTTCCTGGCCCTCTTAGTTTTTTTTTTTTTATTAAATAGGCTAGTTATACTCACTTTTCCGTTGATAATCCATTAATGCCCACGTTGATTCGGACGATTTGGTGAATGGTCACATCAGTGACTGACCTCTCACCACACCAGCTGGAACACACGGAGTTGATTGTGGGAATGCGGTTGCGTGTGACTAGCGGTGAAGTCATTAAGGTTTTGTTCATAGTGGAGTTACTTGACATTTTTTCATTTTCAACGCTGTTTTTGGCTGCGATTCTTCCATCAAGAGCACTTGTGGTCAGACTTCTCCAGACTAGAGATGGGTGTAGCTGATGCCACTGGTTGCTGCCAGTTCTGAGCTGATGGCACTGCTGGATTTCTTCTGATTTAGAAGGGAATTAAGCATGTGGCTCATCTGCTGCACTAAGTTTCCTTGGCTGACCACTGCATCTACGGTCCTCAGCATTGCACATTTCTTGGTGCTTCTTCTTAAGAGCTTTAACATCACATCCTGAAACTCCAGTCCGCTTCTAATTCGTCTTGAAGGCAGAGTGGTCACACTGCTGTCTATGTAGCGGTGCTATGCATGCAGATCTGTGTATAACCCCGTCCACAACCCTGATTGGCAACAATCTTCCAGTCAATGGTGGGGGCATGGTTAAACAATAGCTGGACTTGACAAATATTCCTCTTGTGAAAATCTGGTTTGCTGATAAAACGCTGATTGTAATGAAACTATAGCAAGTAGCTGAACAAGTGACATCACTGGAATCAGCTTCTCTGCCCCTACATTATGCTGCTCTCTGGTCAAACCTGTTCACAGATTTTATTAGTGTAAGAATTCATAGTTTGCAGCATTTTCTCCACACCCGACTAAAACTTATGCACAGTACGTTACATCCCAAAATAACTAGATAGAGTTGAGCAAAACAATTTGCGCTGCCAGGGTCGGACCAGGGCTCTCTTCACTTATGTGGCTTAAATCCTGGGCACCACTGGCGTTTATCAAGCCATGCGACGTCATGCCATTGTGCAAGGCTCATAAATAAATCATTTTAGGTCTACAGCGCCAACATATTCCGCAGCACTTTACAATTGAGAGGGTACAAATAAGTCTCTGCACAGTGGGTGGTCGGGGGCATCACTATGTAAGGGAAGACTTGAAAGGGAGAGCAGCACTAAATCGGTAATCTGACCCCATCATCCATGATCCTCAGGTTCAAGATGGGCTGCAGAGATTGGACCTCCAGGAATTACAAAATGATGGCAAATCCTAGTGATAGTTCATCACTTTATAGGATCAGATCAATCAGACGGACATGAGAGATGGGAAAAAAAATTCTACAAAACAGCAAAAAACTTCTATAAAAATATTTAATGAGCCGACGCGTTTCTACACATCACATCAGAAATAAGACTAGGTTTCATACAGTCTCATACCAATACCTAATATAGACAGTGCCACCTTTGTACACAGGCTGTATATGGTATTACAGTTTCGCCTTATTCAAGTGAATACAAAAACAAATAGCAGGCATGGACAACGATGGTGCAAGGTTTTTTGCGGGAAGAAAAATGCCAAGAGTCACACCACCTTTCCCTGGAGCGTAATCTTTACCCATAGAGCCTCCCTCTAATGGTTTATGACTCTACATGCAGAGTAGCCAAATACTCATTGTATAGGAGCCTGAGCGGCCATCATAGCCCTGATCAATTATGGGGTCACTGAAAAATGCAATTTATTTTTTTTTTTTTACATTGGACCGAGTGTAATCTATCTACACAATATCACATCTCAACACTCAGCAGTTAACAAATGGCTATAACTTAACATAAAAGGTGTGAAATTAAAAAAACCACATTGGTTTGTGTGCAAGAAACAAGATTAACAAGCACAAATACAAATCGGCATTATGAGCCACATAACATGAGGGAGCCAGCACAATGATAATTACAACAATATTGCTACAAAAATATATAACAAAAATGTTACAAAAATATTGTCATGTCCAGTTTATCATTGAGACCAATGGGCCCTTGCGCATTGGTCTCCATGATCCAACGTGCCTCGCGCTGTAATAGAATTTTCTTGCGGTCACCACCTTTTACTGGATTTTTAACCACCTCAAGACCTGCGAATTGTAATACATTTAGATTCGCATTGTGGTGATCCCGCATATGTTTGATAAAGCGCGGGGGACCCTTCCCGGACGTTATAGAATTGCAGTGCTCACTAAATCTCGTGACCATGGGACGTATTGTTTTACCAATATAATAAAACTGGCATGGGCAGAGGAATAAATAGACCACATATGGAGTTTTGCACGTAATTAAGTCTCTAACTGTATGACAAACTGAGCCTATGCGAATCGGATTTTTCAGAAGTCTTAAATGGCAGAATTTACAGTTGCCACATTTGTGATTACCCGTAGGTTGATGTTTCGTGAGCCAATTTTCTATTTTCTATTGTGGAGAGACGATTTTTAATCAGTAAATCCCCTAAATTTCTCGTACGCCTATACCCAAACCTTGGGCGATTCATGGTCAGAGAAGATAATTCTCTATCAGATTGCAAAATGTGCCAATTTCTATTGATGGCTGCGTAGATCTCTTTGTCAATCGGACTGTGGGTAAACGTAAATGTGAACCTGTGCTGCTCATTAGGGGAGACGTTTGGTGTTATTTTGCGTCTTTTTAATAAAACGTTTTGAGTTAATTGCACCACCCTACGTTCCGCTTTTGCTAAAATATCTGGTGGATAGTTTCTGTTTAGATTAGTCTTTAACTCTGCAATTTGTTGGCCGAATAATTCCTCGTTATTATTGATTTTTCTGTATCGCAACATCTGACTATAGGGTATACTGTTTTTGGTATGGAATGGGTGGGCACTGTTAAAGTGAAGAAGACTATTAGTAGCAAACGATTTTTTATGCACTTTTGTAGTGAGCATGCCATCTAATATCTGAATTTTCACGTCCAAAAAATCTAATTCGTTCCCCCCAAAACAGGCAGTAAATTGCATATTGTCATCACTTATAGTATTAAGATGGGAAACGAAAGAATTAAACACATTTTCCGAACCATCCCAGACAATAAAAATGTCATCTGTGAATCTCAGGTACAATCGTATAAACTTTAGAAAGGGATTTGTCACGGCCGTTATATATTTCTCCTCAAAGACAGCTAAAAATAGATTAGCGAATACACAAGCGACGGGCGTCTCCATCGCAGTTCCAGTGCGTTGAAGGAACCATTTCTCACCAAACTTAAAGGCATTATGTGATAAGACAAATTCCAGACTCTACGATAAACGCAATGAAGTCCCGGTCCTTATCAGTATTCAGCAACACAGTTCTTATAGCCTCAATGCCTTTATCCTGTGGTATCCTGGTGTATAAACTAACCACGTCAATTGAAGTCAGAGAGAACGTGGGTTGCCAATCTAATGATTGCAAAGCAATCAAAAAATCTCCTGAGTCCTTAATAAATGACAGTATATTTTGCAGCAGTGGTTTCAGTAGCCAATCCAAAAAGTGGGAAAGGGGTTCTGTCAAAGAACCAATGCCAGCTATTATAGGACGCCCAGGCGGGCAAGTAGCATGTTTATGCATCTTTGGTAGACTCTACCAACAGGATATAATAGGATTGTTGGGAAGTAATTTTTCAGCTTTATTTTTCAATAGAGTACCCTTAGCTACATATTTGTTTAATAAGGTCCTTAATTTCTCTTTAAATTTTTCAGTGGGATTAGAATCAAGAGTGACATAAGTAGTTTTATCATTCAATTGAGACATGGCTTCGTTGATATAATAATTTTTGTACAGAATAACAAGGTTACCCCCCTTGTCTGCCTTTCTGATGACTACGTCATCCCACCGCTGCATTTCACGTATAGCCTTTTCCTCCTCATCAGTTAGGTTCTTCCTAGGTTTACGATATAGGATGGTCTCTACATCTTTTACTACAAGATCTTGGAATAAGTCAATCGCGTTACCTGGACAAACGGGCGGCATAAACGTAGACCGTATACCACCTGAAAAGGGTCTGAAATTGATATCCTGATTGATAGTTACATTGCATTCCTCAGTTTCTTGTGGTGGATCACTAAGATAAGCTAGTAGCCAGGCATCTTCAATATCGTGGGGTTCAGCTTTTTAATCTCACACCTGTTCACATCAAGCTGTTTAGTTCCCTATAAAGGAAATTACAATTTTAATTGTGCACCTGGACCCGTGGAAGCGCACAAGCGCGAAACGATCGTAGTCCTGTTCTTTCTCCCCGCACCGCTGATCTCTCCCAGCCGCCTCTCCTTACTATGTCCGTTGTTACGTTACGATGAATAAAGGACTTTGATTCGCAATCTACCTGGGTGAGTGCCGCATTTTCCTTTTTCTCCTGGGATATTTGTTCACTGCTTTTTATGCTGAGCACCACCCGAACATTGCAGACTATATACGTGCTATAGGAGTCTTGCAGTGGAATCCTCAGGCTGCGGCAACACCGCTTGCTGCGATAACACCTAGTGCTGTTCATATTTTGTGCTTTTTAACATAAAAGGTAGATATATTTTATCCTGTAATAACCCTGTGCTACAGGCTAAATGATACTACAGAGCTGCATTCATAATTCTGCTGGTTTCCACTTAAAACTAACCATTAAGCTTCTTGTTAGCACAGAGTAGGGAGTTCAGCTCTGGAGTATAATACAGGATATAACTCAGGATCAGTAATGTAATGTATGTACACAGTGACTGCACCAGCAGAATAGTGAGTGCAGCTCTAGGGTATAATACAGGATGTAACTCAGGATCAGTAATGTAATGTATGTACACAGTGACTGCACCAGCAGAATAGTGAGTGCAGCTCTGGAGTATAACACAGGATGTAACTCAGGATCAGTAATGTAATGTATGTACACAGTGACTGCACCAGCAGAATAGTGAGTGCAGCTCTGGGGTATAATACAGGATGTAACTCAGGATCAGTAATGTAATGTATGTACACAGTGACTGCACCAGCAGAATAGTGAGTGCAGCTCTGGGGTATAATACAGGATGTAACTCAGGATCAGTAATGTATGTACACAGTGACTGCACCAGCAGAATAGTGAGTGCAGCTCTGGAGTATAATACAGGAGGTAACTCAGGATCATTACAGGATAATGTAATGTACTAACGACATTAAAGTAGTAACATGCAATTTGAAGACAGATCTTTATTCTTCCTGGAACAGCACCACACTTGTCCATGGTCTGTATGGGGTACTACAGCTCAGCCCCCATTAAGCAAATGAGTTTGAGATGCCAACCCAAACACGACATTAAAAACTCGTTCCTCAATGTGTAGAAAGCGCCCATTTGATTTATAGCTTCTTACATAGTTATAAAAATTAAAAAAATAAATCTAAAACAATTAAAACGAACTGTACATTTGTCGGGTTTACACACAGGCTTTCACAGTCCTTCATGTTCTGCAGCAGCTCAGTCTTGAGGCTTTAGAAAAGCTTTCTTCACTTTACGGCATTTAACATTACAGTGTTCATCTTCTGTTTCCTTGATGGCTGCGCGGTCTCTCTTTTTTGCAAATTTCTTTCTGATGCTGTCGACTAACGACTCGTATCTGGAAAGGAAAAAAAAAAAAAGCTTTTGAAGGTGAGAAGGAAAGCGAAGAGGGGCCAGCAAGGCTCTGTATAACCCTAGAGCTCCCCGTGCACCAAAGAGAGAGCAGGACGCCCTTTCGCACACGTCTGGTAAGTGCATGCCCATGAAAAGTGAAATACACAAGTGCAGAATGCTTTGTCATGAACAACTATGAATTTTCACATTTTGCAAAGTAAAATTTGGGTTCAGTTTTGTAACGAATGCAACTTCCTAATAACTGGAGAACTTTGCACCACAGTTTTGTGACCAACTATCGCTTTCCATACAACATCCTGATTTTGGCAAGTCTCTGCCCCGTCCTATAAAGAACGTTGTATATCTGAATTAGTCACCGTATGCCCGACGCCTGCCCAACATCCCAGAGCCTTGAACACTCCCTGCTATGATTCACGGTGGTGTTCCCGGATTCATATATATTAATGACACTTCTCATCACTTTCTGACCATGGAAGAAGATGATAAATCCTACCGGAGAGCCATTTCTTCATCTGTCACATCCACGTCCATTTTTCCAAAGTCAGGGTCTTCCTCTTCTGTCTTTATCTCCGTGGTCTTGGAATTCATCTGGACCATAAGTTTCTGAGAATAGAAATGAGATCATTGAGTGGGCTGTGACCCGAGATGGAGGGTCATACGTCATGGTGACAGCGGGCCTAGCATCGGGGACAGATGTGCTTTTCATACTAAGATCTGCAAAAAGATTTAAAATAAATTAACTATGGTGAGAATACGTCTGCTCATTGGCTATAATGGGCACCATGTAATACCCCAATCCTGAGCTGGAAGTGATCACATGCCACCTGTCTGTCCCGAATGCAGATAATAAAAAAGAGAACATTAAAAATTGACCCGATCGGGTTCATTTTCTCATCTGCCGTGCTAAGCTCACAGCCGGGATGTCTCGCTGGACCAGCAACAGCTTTATAAAACTGGACGGATAATTTCAAAGGAATTATTCATTGCGGTTGACATAAATAGAGTTAGCTTTTAACAAAAATATTTTGCCTGGAGAAATGGTTGCCAAAGATTAGCAAAGTGTTTTTTTATAATATATTATAGTGTGTGTGTGTTGTGTGTCGTCGCAGCTACAGCCACAACATTTTGCACAATCACACGTCTGGACCCCGAGAGCGTCATAGGCTATATTGTGAGGCGAAATTTTAACCCCGCGCGTTCCAATTCACCAAACAATTTTGCCCCTATCTACATAATGGGGAAAAGTGAAAGGAAAAGTGTTGGAGGCGTCGCAGCTACAGCAACAAAATTTTGCACAGTCACACGTCTGGACCCTGAGAGCGTCATAGGCTATGTTGTGAGGTGAAATTTTAACCCCGCGCTTTCCAATTCACCAAACAATTTTGCCCCTATCTACATAATGGGGAAAAGTGAAAGGAAAAGTGTTGGAGGCAAAATGACAGCTGCCAGATGTGAACAAGGGGGACTTAAAGAGTGAGAGCGATGGCGCCAAAGAGTATATACCGTACAGTTGCTAAGGTGGGGCCCCGGCATGGGATACTCACCACACGGAGATATAAACACACACACAAAATGCGCCACACACTACCACGTGCTTGAACACATATACCACCCACAGCACACATTTCACCACACATACACCAACCTCGCCACATAAAAGTCGAAACACAAAAGTCGCCGCTCAAAACTCACCACGCGCAAAACTCGCCACATGCAAAACATAGGCTCACGCAAAACTCGCCACAAGTGCAAAACTCACCTCATGGAAAACTCGCCACACGCAAAACTTGCACACGCGGAAAAATTGCCACATGCACAAAATTTGCAACACATGCAAAAGTTGCCTCACACAAAACTTGCACATACTCAAAAGGCACCAGACATAAAACTCACCACGCGCAAAACTCGCCATGCGCAAAACTTGCTGCACACAACTTGCTACACTAACCTGTCACATGCAACTCGACACACAAAAAGTTGCTACACGCATGTTGCCACACACAACTCAACACACACAACTTGACAAACGAAACTCGCCCTAAAACACACACAAGTCTGGTATTAGCCTTCAAAAATAAAAATCTGATTAATAAGCAGACAAACTACAAGAGCAACAAATGTACCATATAGGAAATACGGCAGCTGTCAGTCACATGACCTGTCTATTATGTGTATGTGTGAGCTAATATATACTGCCAGGGGGAGGGCTTCCTGTTGGCTGGGGATTTATCAGGCTGCCAATTTATCTTACAAATACTGAGGTAAAAATACTGAGCAAATAACGTGTTAACGAGGTCTAATACAGGAGATCACACAGGTATATACTATATACAGGGGAGATGACACACAGATATATACTATATACAGGAGAGATAGCACACAGGTATATACTATATAGAGGAGGAGATGACATACAGGTACATACTATATACAGGAGCAGATTACCTACAGGTATATACTATATACAGGAGGAGATGACATACAGGTATATGCTATATATAGAAGATGACATATAGGTATATACTATATACAGGAGGAGATGACACAGATATATACTATATACAGGGGAGATGACACACAGGTATATACTATATACAGGAGGAGATGACATACAAGTATATACTATATATAGGAGATGACATACAGGTATATACTATATACAGGAGATGACATACAGGTGTATACTATATATAAGGGAGATGACAAACATGTATATACTGAGGTGAAAATGAGAGGTGTGAGGTGAAAATGAAAAGGTGTGAGTGCAAAATGAGAGGAGTGAGGGAAAATAGTGTAGTGATCGGAAAATGACAGATGTGAGGTCGAAATGACAAGTGTTGGGGGGAATGAGAGATGTGAGGGAGAAAATGAGAGGTGTGAGGGGGAAAATGAGAGGCGTGATGGGAAAATAAGAGAAGTGACGTGCTATAACTAACCACAGATATTTACTATGCCCAGGCAACGCCGGGCTCTTAAGCTAATATATATATATATATATATAATTCCACCACCTTATGTGCACAATGTGGCAGAAATGTCATGTCCTACCTAGTGTAGTAAACCATATCCTGGGGTCATATTAGCATATTGCCCACTGACATGCAACATAATTTGCCTGGGGGATAGTAGGGGGGGTCCAGGCTGCGACGACGGCCTAGGAACAGTTTTGACAATTATATTTGGAATTTTATCTATATCCTTAGACTGCCTCTTTGAAGCCCAGCTCCATGAATGCGGCCCCCGAGGAACAGACAACGGTAGCAATTACTGCCGGGATTAGTCTACGACCAAAAATTACACTTAAAAGGATTGATCTAGTAACGTCTAGAGGCGCTCACTTGGCATCGGATGATGTTAATGACCCGCAGCAGGTCCTGTGCATGTTTCCTACTCGGACAGGATTCGTGCATGCAGGTGGAAAAGTCATCAGCTTCTAATGCAGAAGTACTTAACCTCTTTTATGGCAAGACATGACCGACGCGGGAATGGGCAGGTTATTATGGATGTCGAAGGCAGCCCTGATTTTATTTGATACAACCCTTTACCTCAATCTCCGGATTAAACCCTTTGAAGGACATTCTGCCGTACAGGAAATCTTCGCACGGAAGGAAACTTCTTTCTTCGATGATAAAACTCCTGAGAAAGGTTGAGAAAATTCAATCAGTGCAAGTGTGCTTCTATTTGCCTGTCATCTGCTCACGTGCTAATAAATGGGACGCAGCCCTTACATCTCCTTTCCCGTATGGCTAGGCTATCTTTTTACCATCTTGGCACTTTAAATCCTCGCCAGCTAACGTATGGATCAATAAATCTATTCTCCAGCCCATAACTCCTCTCTAATCCCCCAGCCGATAAGACTGGTCTCAAGGCATTGGCCTCTAAAGATGTTATTACAATGGTGCCGATCAGACCGGTGGTGTCACAATCATACCATAGGTCGGTCGTGCATAATGTCGACAGCACAGCGCACACCCTTATTTATAGCAATGTGCTGCCGACAAACGAGAATTTTAGCTTTTAAACCAAAAGATAAAAACATTAAAAGGCTCGTTGTCATGATTGATATTCAGCAACACATGTCTACTCTGCCTTCTGACTCCTAAATGACGACGGCACTGTCTGAACCGTGCGCGCTCCAATTCTGCGAGCGCAGTGCGGGGCGATCGACCAGTTTCAGAGCAGCGCTTACAAGGTCAATAGCAAAGAGCTTACAAGTGTTAGCGGCTGGTTTCCTAGACAAGGATAAGTATCAAGTAGTCAAGTATAGAATTAAACATTCATTTGTGCTTGATGTAAATTTAATTATTTTTTCACCAAGAACTTAGCTTTTTTTCGCCAAATTATGCTAGCGAGAAAACCCCTTTAAATGTGTTTGGCTGTTTGATCCTTTATGTGCATGGCAGAATCACTGTAAGAAAATGAGTGGCGGGGAGGCGATAATTTATTTCAGCAGCGCTGCACAGTTGGACATTAAAAGGGCGAGTATCTCAAGGAATGTTTAAAGCTTTAAGATCTACGGTTACAAAGCAAAAAAGAAAGAAGAAAAAACCTGCACTACCTCCGGCCGGCGCAGCTAGCCTGGCTGTAAATTAGAGGCACCGGGAAGCTCCAGGGATTTCCAATTATTACAGGTTGCAGCCTCCTGCATTTAAAAAGCCATTTCTAATGCAAACCCAATAAATACTGAGGAGGTCAGGATCCAAGTGTGAACGCTGGGCAAACAAAGGACAGGAGCATCATCTACAGTCTGTGCACATACTATGGGACTGTGGGCAATGAGATGGCGCAGGGCTACACGACGAGTGTGCGACTTTCTGTGATTGGCGCGACGCTGGGACTTGTCGCGGCGCTGTGCGTTTCTACAGGATGTAACATAAAAGTAATCAATGCTCCTTACTCCTTCTCCTTCAGCTCCGGCAGGTCGAGGAACCAGTGCTCGTCGCTGATGATCTTCTTCTCCTCCTCTTCTAACTGTTTCTTGGTTTCTGGGTCAAGACTTCTTTGCATAAACTAAAGAAAGAAACAGGAATAGATTTAATAAGTTTCCGTGGAGGAAGAGCGAAGTTTACAATACGGCGGCTCTGTTACCAGATTTCAGGGAGATGGGGTGAACATGTTATTTCTGTTTTTTTGGGGGGGCTTATTACTGTGACCTCAGATCCCTAAATGTGACATCTGCCCATTTATCCGTGTGTGCAGCCTCTGTGGATGTTGCGATAACGGAACGGACAGGAGAGAAGACTGAGACAGTAAAGGAAGAAGAAGAAAACTACAGAAAAGAGCAGGAGCGCACACACTCCATGTGTACCTACTGAATAAGCCACCATTGTCCTGGAGCGTCGGCACACCTCACAGCCATCTGCACGCTCATCGCACACACGGTGGAGGATACGTCTGCTCGATTTCTTTTTTGCTCCATAGACTGGCGTGACAGCAGCGTAACCAACATCGCTTAACTTATCTCATCCCCATCCTGAAATAGACGCCTCGCCCCCCTCCATAATGCCCTAGAGACTTCTCTCCCTCCAGCAGGAGTGTGTATTCTGAGCAGCCGCATCTTGTACAGTTTCGCCAATTAAACCAAATGGCGACATAAATATAACGCGACATCTGTTTTCAGAACTCCGCCACTTCCATCCCATTGAATACATTCCAGTAAATGGCTGAATGAGAGGGTCAGGCAGCGGGACCCTCCCTGCGCTTATTAGGCTTCCATTAGACGTACCTGGCGGGCCGCCTTGCATTAGCGAGGAAATCTTTCAGTGCATGACCAGAGATTGCGGTGGTAATGTGGGTCAGCAGGTTCGGAGCCTCATTATGCCGTCCCTGCTTAATCTACCTGTGTTCACGTCAGTGTTAGTTTTATGAGCACTTACCAAGTAATGGGGCACCCCGCTGCTTTTAATGCAGATGTATAGAGGTGGGCACACCGCCTGCTCCTGACTACTAACACACAAGCCATGGCTGCAATGGACGATCTTCTTTCGGATGCACCGGATTCTTACACGTGTATGCGGTACATTACTTTGTGGGGTTAGCGTACACACACCGGTGCTCCCACCAGGAAAGGGAGCCGCGGAATCTATTTATTGTAGCAGGCAAAGGTCACTTTTCCCATGTATCCTCAACCTACAATACCATGATAGCGATCACTGATCAATAAGTGGAGGACCCCCATATTATGTCTAACGAAGGGCCAGCGCTCTGCCAAGACAGTGGTGTATTATAGAGTGAGCTCGACTCGAGATATTGCACCAAGGTAGGTCATCAATATCAGACTGGTGGGGGTCCCACAGCTTAAGCCCCCTCAAGATCAGGTCTGTCCATCGTGCAGTGCAAATAAATAGGAGACGATCTGCGCCCACTACGCCGTGAACACACCTGTGTCGCCAAAGCTAATGGCAGCTGATCAGTGGGGGTGCTAAGTGGCGGACCACTATGAATCTAATAAGTATACAGTAGTGGATATTTATGGCATGGCCACAAAACATGTCGGATAGCTGCAGGTCCCACCTTGAGGGCAAAAACCCCTCATTTACCCGGTCAGGACGACTACTCCCTCCATACGTCCAGCAACTCGATCAAGACAATCCAGTTTTCGGTCTAAATGGAAACTTCTCCTAGGAGTTGCACTTAAAATGTGCACAGATTGCTAAAATGACAGAACTCGCAATAACGTGGAGCGGTACCTTCACCCCCAATGGTGCCCGTAAGCGGTCATACAATACCGGTATGTCAGCCTTAAATTGGCCCGCCTGCAGATGATAAAAGTCCCACTGAAAAACTGTCAAGGCTTAGGCAAGATGGAAAAAATATATATATATTGCGGCTTGAATGTTTTTTGTTCTTTGCTGTAACAGGGGCTGCGTGCCCGCTGCCCACACTGACGGGTCCTAGGCGTGACGGGAGGGCGACGATCAGACCTGGATTGCATTGTGACTTTCGCCGGCAGAGAACCTTTCAGCTGCACAATGACGATTCTTAAAAATGAAAAAAATGTTCAAAGTAATTTACTGCAGAAAAGAGCAGAATAATAGTCAAAAAGAAAAAAAAAAAATCCATAAAACACCCACTTACACCAGAGAGGGGTTATTGAGAAGCCCCCGCTCACCAGCGGCACGACAGTTTACATTTCGGACAGTCTGACACCTCCTATTTTAATCCGAGAGTTCGCCTGAGCCCATAACTTTCAGCTAAAAGTGGCCGCAGCGCGGGAAGCCTCATTAGCCGCGGTGACGGACGGCCATGTGAATGGCTCAGGAGCGAGTATTCTGGGGGCCGACTGTTACCAGGCACTCAAGTGACAATCAATAGCAGCTATGGAGATTACCGGAGCGGCCCATAAGGGGGGACTTCTGATGTGCCCCATTAATCATAAAAGGAAGGGGGGTGTAATGCGCCTTTTTCCCTTCTTTACTTCTCCTCATTGCACTGTGGTATATTAATACACGATGATAGATTAGCCATGAGGCGACGACACTGCTCATAACCTTAGAGACCCCCCAGTACACGACCCATGGTTACTGAAAAGGCTATACCGGCCATTTAAATATTTAAAGGGAGTCATGCCTGACCCTTCATTCCTGCGACACCCAACAGGTGCACGGCAGAGCGCTGCTCCACTCATCCTCCATGGGGCTGCACTCAGTTTGTAACAGTCCCATAGAAAATGAACCAAGTGGGGGTCCGGGCTGCACACCATCCCACCAGCGAGAAGAGCCCCTTTCTGCCAATGCTGGAGATGAGTTTTAGCTTCGACACAAAAACACTCCTTTAATATAGAAAAATGTCTATAATCTGGCACCCAATACTATAGTCTTAAAGGGGTTGTCTATGTTTTGGGTTTTTTTTAAGCCAACCAATCCTCTGCAGCTCCTCCCCTCCCCCGTCCAGACTTTAAGCTTCCTCTTCCGGCGGGGACCAATGCAGACGATTATGTGATCAGTCGCAGTGATCACAAGCCCATAAGAGCCGTTGGATCTGGTCGCAGACACGTGCCATCCCTGCAGCCAATCACAGACGTTGGGGTGTAAGTCACCGGACGACCCCCTTTAAGTCTATCCAGACCAGAGTATATCTGACGACCTGCGCTGGAATTTACGCCAATCTGTCCGCCTGGTGCTGCTACAGTCACAGGCCCCGCCCTTCTCTAAGCAACGCCTACTTGTACAACAACAAAAAGTTAGGGGGGGGAGAGCAGAGTAAAAGTAGTAAACGACAGGTACAAGTTAGTTTCAGTCACTGACAGCAAGCAGAAGTATGTGTGGCCTAAAACACTCTGCTGGGACTTATAGTCCTTCTTGGGTCTATAAAAATGAGCACAGAAAGGCGCAGTGGAACTACAAGTCCCAGCAGGCCGCCAGCTAGGAAAATAAATCACAAGTTAGTCTTTTTCTGCCGTAATGCTTAACAGCTAGTCCAGAAGAAGAGGTTCTGCAGCAGCAGCGGCGGCGGCGCGGGCCCCTTCCTGCTGCCAGGTGTTCGCCCCACACACAAACATGGCGGCGTCTCTTACCTTCATCCGCAGGAGGTTCTTGGAGAGTCTTCCCACTTCGGCAGCCATGGTGGAAATCCCGGGGGAGAGAGAGTCGCCGATATCGGGGGGAATCGCGACTGACGAGCACACTCAGCACAGGCCTCGGCGCCTCACCAGCAGCTTAGCGACAGACAGCAGCAATCGCCGAGGAGGCGGCGGCAGGGGAGAGCAGTCGCTGCTCGATGCGGCACCACGTGACCAGACTCCTGTCTGCGCCCGCAGGGACCTGCGTTAGTACAGGCGATTAACCCCTCCTCTCCCGGCCAGGTTTTCCGCTCTCATTGTTCTTCTTCCTTTTTCTTTTATCTGTTAACCTTTTTATCTTTATTGTTTTATTACTATCATTATTAATACTTATTTTAACTCCTTTCCTCCCTGGCACAGTTTTTACTTTTACCGTCTCGGTTTCTTTTTATTGTTTTTATAACAAGAGTTGTTGTTTTTTTTTTTTTTTTTTAATCTTTTAACAGTTTTAATTATTTTATTTATTATTATTTAATCTATTTAACCTCTTCCTGCCCTGGCGAGCTTTTACTTTTTCGCTCTCGTTAAAAATTTTTTTATTACGGGGTTTTTATTTGTTTTATTTTAAACCTTTATATTTTATTTAACCCCTTCCCAACCTGGTCAATTTTTTACTTTTGCATTTATTTTTCCTTCTCCCCTTTTTTTTTCTTTTTTAAACTTTTCTTTTTTTATTTATTTAACCCCTTCCTACGCTGGCCAATTTTTGCTTATGCACTCTCATTTTTTTTCTCTTCCTTTTCTTCAAATGAAGTTTTTTTTTAACCTTTTATCTTTATTTTTTTTTACTACTATTATTATTTATGTAACTCCTTCCTACCCTGGCCAATTTATACTTTTGCGCTCTGTTTCTTTTTCCTCCTATTTTTTTCCTTTTCATCTTTGTTTATTTATGTAATTATTATTTATTTATCTCCTTTTAATCTTTTATTATTTTTATTTATTTATTTAACCCCTCCTGGCCTTGGCAAACTTTTATTTTGCTTCCTTTTTTTTCAACCTCTTAATCTTTATTTTTTATTATTTGTTTCACCCTTTCCGTCCCTGAACAATTTTAACTTTTCTTCCTTTTTTTAAACAATGTCTTTTTATTTTAGCTTTTTCATCTTTATTTTGTATTATTATTTATCTACCCCGTCCCACCCTGGCCAATTTTTACTTTTGCGCTCTTTTTTTTTTTCCTCCTCTTTATTTTATTAATAAGGGTTTTTTTAACCTTTTAATCTTTATTTATTAATATTAATTCATTGATTTAACCCCTTCCCACTTCAGCCAATTTTTATTTTTGCCCTTATTTTTGTTTTCCTCCTCTTCTTTTTACATTTTTTTTGTAGGGCAAGTTGTAGTTTTGAATGCCACCATTCATTTTGACATGTAAAGTGGTGAAACGGTAAAAAAAAAAAATCCCTAAATTCCAACCATTAGTTTTATTTATTTATTTTTTGTTTAATTTTTACGATGTTTATTGTGCTCTAAAAATGTCTTGGAAAGCTGATTCTCCAGATCAGTAACGAGTCCGGCGATACCAAACTTAGTTTTTATATTTTATTATTTTTTATATTTAAAATGTGAAAAATATTGTGTAAAAAAAAAAAATATTTTAACATTGTAAACTCTCTTGCTGCTCCTGTGTTCAGTGTTTTTGCAATCAGCACACCTATTTTGAAGAGTTTTTTGGAGCAGAAATCAAGTGGAAACTGGGCGAAATCTCAACTAAATCCTCCTCCAAATCTCGAAACGTCTGAAAAACTTTTAGTTTCTACTTTGTTTCTGCTCCAAAAACTCAGCAAAAAGGCTCCATGTGCCCCTGGTGGGAGAAAGGAAAGTTCTTGTTGGGAAGAAACCAGATTGTATCTTAATTACCAAGACAGCTACCTTTTTTGCAAACCAATAAGAACTGGCTTTTCATTTGTATATTGGCCTGTGCATTTAAAGGGACACTGTCACCTGAATTTGGAGGGAACAATCTTCAGCCATGGAGGCGGGGTTTTGGGGTTTTTGATTCACCATTTTCTTACCCGCTGGCTGCATGCTGGCTGCAATATTGGATTGAAGTTCATTCTCTGTCCTCCATAGTACACGCCTGTGCAAGGCAAGATTGCCTTGTGCAGGCATGTACTACGGAGGACAGAGAATGAACTTCAATCCAATATTGCAGCCAGCATGCAGCCAGCGGGTAAGAAAATGGTGAATCAAAAACCCCAAAACCCCGCCTCCATGGCTGAAGATTGTTCCCTCCAAATTCAGGTGACAGTGTCCCTTTAAGTGTTTATGTCTGGTGGGTCAAGAAGACAGACTTGCAAACTGATACCATTTAACATACAGTGTAAATAAGTCTGTAATAGTGACTTGTACATATTGTGTGTTTATCTTTATTGATGTGTGCTGATATGCTAATTGTGCATTGAATTCCAGAACTAGCTTGGTGACTTCTAAAGCAGAGAAGGAAAGACTGTGCAAATAGATTGAATGGTCAAGTAGTACTATGTAATCTCATCACTATTGTTTGCCATATCTTGATGTTGAACTAATGGACACTGGGTAATTCTAAAAATAGCTTACATGCCTTGGGTATAAAAAGACTCAGAGATCACATCCTGGGGGATACTGAAGTAACACAGAGCTGCCAGCCAGACATTCTGCAAACCACCCAACAGACAAGAGGAAGGACTGCAGCCATTTCATCGTGGCACCATCACGAGGGACACTGATCTATGATTCTATAGGAAACAACCTAGGGGTTTTCGGCTCCGGTTGGAAGGACACAGATCTGATCCAGTGACCATCTCTGAACCATGGATATGTTTGGAGAAAGCCAGGTTTGGGACCCGCTGGTCGCCTGGTTCCATGGAGTTGGTCAGATAAGCCAGGTGCTGACTCTCGTGTCAACTGGCTTTGGACCTTGTATGGACTCTATGGACAGTTCTTGGTCATCTCCCTATGCTTGTCGTTACCTCTTCTCTGTGCGTGCATCCACAGATGGAGTAGCGACCCTGGGAGCTCTGATATCGTGTCATACTGGAAATATGTGGAGACGCAGTGATCTTTTATATGCGCCCATGTAATCAAGCAATTGCAGCCATTTTGGGATTGTTCTGTTTGCTATTGTGTGCTGTATTGCCATACTGTTTTACCTTAACCCTGTGTTATCTGTGTAGTATATTGCCCACTGGGAGATAGAGCGGGCGTTCAGTGGTATGAGCCGTGGTACATGCAGTCTTGCTAAAGACAGCCGGGCCAGGGGACGAGAGCACCCACTGACCCTGTTTCTCTGTTACACTTGTCCCTTCTTGGAATCGAATCCTGATGGAATCTGCTACAAACAAGGCATTGTCCAAAGAGAAGGCTGCAAAAAAAATCCATCAAAATAGTTTTTGGAAGCGAAAAACTCCTCCCAAACTCCCCAATAAAGGATGCAGCTTATACTAGAAAAATCGTTGTTTTTGACTCTGTGTGACCATGCCCTAATAGTCTATGGGCCTGTTCGTATACGCAGGTTTTTTACTTGGCCGAATGTCCGGAAAAAAATAACAGAGCCACATCTGTCTATCATCCTAGCCATGGATCAAATTCTAAAAAGCAAGTCATAGTAACATAGTAACATAGTTAGTAAGGCCGAAAAAAGACATTTGTCCATCCAGTTCAGCCTATATTCCATCATAATAAATACCCAGATCTACGTCCTTCTACAGAACCTAATAATTGTATGATACAATATTGTTCTGCTCCAGGAAGACATCCAGGCCTCTCTTGAACCCCTCGACTGAGTTCGCCATCACCACCTCCTCAGGCAAGCAATTCCAGATTCTCACTGCCCTAACAGTAAAGAATCCTCTTCTATGTTGGTGGAAAAACCTTCTCTCCTCCAGACGCAAAGAATGCCCCCTTGTGCCCGTCACCTTCCTTGGTATAAACAGATCCTCAGCGAGATATTTGTATTGTCCCCTTATATACTTATACATGGTTATTAGATCGCCCCTCAGTCGTCTTTTTTCTAGACTAAATAATCCTAATTTCGCTAATCTATCTGGGTATTGTAGTTCTCCCATCCCCTTTATTAATTTTGTTGCCCTCCTTTGTACTCTCTCTAGTTCCATTATATCCTTCCTGAGCACCGGTGCCCAAAACTGGACACAGTACTCCATGTGCGGTCTAACTAGGGATTTGTACAGAGGCAGTATAATGCTCTCATCATGTGTATCCAGACCTCTTTTAATGCACCCCATGATCCTGTTTGCCTTGGCAGCTGCTGCCTGGCACTGGCTGCTCCAGGTAAGTTTATCATTAACTAGGATCCCCAAGTCCTTCTCCCTGTCAGATTTACCCAGTGGTTTCCCGTTCAGTGTGTAATGGTGATATTGATTCCCTCTTCCCATGTGTATAACCTTACATTTATCATTGTTAAACCTCATCTGCCACCTTTCAGCCCAAGTTTCCAACTTATCCAGATCCATCTGTAGCAGAATACTATCTTCTCTTGTATTAACTGCTTTACATAGTTTTGTATCATCTGCAAATATCGATATTTTACTGTGTAAACCTTCTACCAGATCATTAATGAATATGTTGAAGAGAACAGGTCCCAATACTGACCCCTGCGGTACCCCACTGGTCACAGCGACCCAGTTAGAGACTATGCCATTTATAACCACCCTCTGCTTTCTATCACTAAGCCAGTTACTAACCCATTTACACACATTTTCCCCCAGACCAAGCATTCTCATTTTGTGTACCAACCTCTTGTGCGGCACGGTATCAAACGCTTTGGAAAAATCGAGATATACCACGTCCAATGACTCACCGTGGTCCAGCCTATAGCTTACCTCTTCATAAAAACTAATTAGATTGGTTTGACAGGAGCGATTTCTCATAAACCCATGCTGATATGGAGTTAAACAGTTATTCTCATTGAGATAATCCAGAATAACATCCCTCAGAAACCCTTCAAATATTTTACCAACAATAGAGGTTAGACTTACTGGCCTATAATTTCCAGGTTCACTTTTAGAGCCCTTTTTGAATATTGGCACCACATTTGCTATGCGCCAGTCCTGCGGAACAGACCCTGTCGCTATAGAGTCACTAAAAATAAGAAATAATGGTTTATCTATTACATTACTTAGTTCTCTTAGTACTCGTGGGTGTATGCCATCCGGACCCGGAGATTTATCTATTTTAATCTTATTTAGCCGGTTTCGCACCTCTTCTTGGGTTAGATTGGTGACCCTTAATATAGGGTTTTCATTGTTTCTTGGGATTTCACCTAGCATTTCATTTTCCACCGTGAATACCGTGGAGAAGAAGGTGTTTAATATGTTAGCTTTTTCCTCGTCATCTACAACCATTCTTTCCTCACTATTTTTTAAGGGGCCTACATTTTCAGTTTTTATTCTTTTACTATTGATATAGTTAAAGAACAGTTTGGGATTAGTTTTACTCTCCTTAGCAATGTGCTTCTCTGTTTCCTTTTTGGCAGCTTTAATTAGTTTTTTAGATAAAGTATTTTTCTCCCTATAGTTTTTTAGAGCTTCAATGGTGCCATCCTGCTTTAGTAGTGCAAATGCTTTCTTTTTACTGTTAATTGCCTGTCTTACTTCTTCGTTTAGCCACATTGGGTTTTTCCTATTTCTAGTCCTTTTATTCCCACAAGGTATAAACCGCTTACACTGCCTATTTAGGATGTTCTTAAACATTTCCCATTTATTATCTGTATTCTCATTTCTGAGGATATTGTCCCAGTCTACCAGATTAAGGGCATCTCTAAGCTGTTCAAACTTTGCCTTCCTAAAGTTCAGTGTTTTTGTGACTCCCTGACAAGTCCCCCTAGTGAAAGACAGGTGAAACTGTACAATATTGTGGTCGCTATTTCCTAGATGCCCAACCACCTGCAGATTTGTTATTCTGTCAGGTCTATTAGATAGTATTAGGTCTAAAAGTGCTGCTCCTCTGGTTGGATTCTGCACCAATTGTGAAAGATAATTTTTCTTGGTTATTAGCAGAAACCTGTTGCCTTTATGGGTTTCACAGGTTTCTGTTTCCCAGTTAATATCCGGGTAGTTAAAGTCCCCCATAACCAGGACCTCATTATGGGTTGCAGCTTCATCTATCTGCTTTAGAAGTAGACTTTCCATGCTTTCTGTTATATTTGGGGGTTTGTAACAGACCCCAATGAGAATTTTGTTACCATTTTTCCCTCCATGAATTTCAACCCATATGGACTCGACATCCTCATTCCCTTCGCTAATATCCTCCCTTAAAGTGGACTTTAGACAAGACTTTACATAGAGACAAACCCCTCCTCCTCTCCGATTTTTACGATCCTTTCTAAACAGACTGTAACCCTGTAAGTTAACTGCCCAGTCATAGCTTTCATCTAACCATGTCTCGGTTATTCCCACTATGTCAAAGTTACCTGTAGATATTTCTGCTTCTAGTTCTTCCATCTTGTTTGTCAGGCTTCTGGCGTTTGCGAGCATGCAGTTTAGAGGATTTTGTTTTGTTCCAATCTCCTCACTGTGGATTGTTTTAGAAATGTTCTTACCTCCCTTCTGAGTATGTTTTCCTGGGTCGTCTTTGTTCGAGTCTAATGTTTTTCTTCCCGTCCCCTCTTCTTCTAGTTTAACGCCCTCCTGATGAGTGTAGCGAGTCTTCTGGCGAATGTGTGTTTCCCAGGTTTGTTGAGGTGTAGTCTGTCTCTGGCGAGGAGTCCATCGTACCAGTAATTCACACCGTGGTCCAGGAATCCAAATCCAAGTCTATGGATCTGTGAAAAATTTGCACAGCTCATTGATGGTTTCCCAGTTGGATCCTACTAGATTTTCACCGACTAGTTTCTAGAAAAAGCTCAAGAAACTTTTTTTTTTATTATTGCATAAGAAAAGAAAGACTGGTAAAAACTGGCACAGAGACCAAACACTGATGAAAAATGATCCAAAAACCCTGAAGAAAATTTCTCCATTTTTTTTACATCCGTAAAAAATAAACCCAGACGTGTGAATGTGGCTTTAGGCTTTTATATGAATAAACTGTTTTCGTCTCCTCATCTAGGTGTCTCCACCAATGGCTCCTGACACCGATGTGTCGTGTGATTGCAGATATGCGATGATATCAAAGATAAATGCCCGTTATCCGGCAGCTGATCAGCCAGAATAAAGGTTTAAGAGCCTTTCCCGGGGACTGAGAGCAATTTTGCAAAGTGAAAAAATGCAGTTTCATAAATTCTTTGTAAATTGTTTGCTTTATTTTGAGGTCACAGTCAATAAATGTGAAGTGTTTGTGGCACTTAGTATTGTGTTCTAGCCGATCATCGGAGTGCGGGGTCACAGCCGCCGGGGAAACCGAGTCAGGGCTGAAAGCAAAATCCGGTATTATATTATATCCAGATTGTTACAATATTGTGCAAATCTGATACTTCATAAAGGCTGGAAGACAATGCATCTGTTAGTGAGGTATGAATGATACCAAGGGGCTACACGATCAGTAATGCATGTACACAGTGACTGCACCAGCAGAATAATGAGTGCAGCTCTGGGGTATAACACAGGAGGTAACTCAGGATCAGTAATGTAATGTATGTACACAGTGACTGCACCAGCAGAATAGTGAGTGCAGCTCTGGGGTATAATACAGGATGTAACTCAGGATCAGTAATGTAATGTATGTACACAGTGACTGCACCAGCAGAATAGTGAGTGCAGCTCTGGAGTATAATACAGGATGTAACTCAGGATCAGTAATATAATGTATGTACACAGTGACTGCACCAGCAGAATAGTGAGTGCAGCTCTGGGGTATAACACAGGAGGTAACTCAGGATCAGTAATGTAATGTATGTACACAGTGACTGCACCAGCAGAATAGTGAGTGCAGCTCTGGAGTATAATACAGGAGGTAACTCAGGATCAGTAATGTATGTACACAGTGACTGCACCAGCAGAATAGTGAGTGCAGCTCTGGGGTATAATACAAGATGTAACTCAGGATCAGTAATGTAATGTATGTACACAGTGACTGCACCAGCAGATAGTGAGTGCAGCTCTGGGGTATAATACAGGATGTAACTCAGGATCAGTAATGTAATGTATGTACACAGTGACTGCACCAGCAGAATAGTGAGTGCAGCTCTGGAGTATAATACAGGATGTAACTCAGGATCAGTAATGTAATGTATGTACACAGTGACTGCACCAGCAGAATAGTGAGTGCAGCTCTGGAGTATAATACAGGAGGTAACTCAGGATCAGTAATGTATGTACACAGTGACTGCACCAGCAGATAGTGAGTGCAGCTCTGGGGTATAATACAGGATGTAACTCAGGATCAGTAATGTAATGTATGTACACAGTGACTGCACCAGCAGAATAGTGAGTGCAGCTCTTTAGTATAATACAGGATATAACTCAGGATCAGTAATGTAATGTATGTACACAGTGACTGCACCAGCAGAATAGTGAGTGCAGTTCTGGGGTATAATACAGGGTGTAACTCAGGATCAGTAATGTAATGTATGTACACAGTGACTGCACCAGCAGATAGTGAGTGCAGCTCTGGGGTATAATACAGGATGTAACTCAGGATCAGTAATGTAATGTATGTACACAGTGACTGCACCAGCAGAATAGTGAGTGCAGCTCTGGAGTATAATACAGGATGTAACTCAGGATCAGTAATGTAATGTATGTACACAGTGACTGCACCAGCAGAATAGTGAGTGCAGCTCTGGAGTATAATACAGGAGGTAACTCAGGATCAGTAATGTATGTACACAGTGACTGCACCAGCAGATAGTGAGTGCAGCTCTGGGGTATAATACAGGATGTAACTCAGGATCAGTAATGTAATGTATGTACACAGTGACTGCACCAGCAGAATAGTGAGTGCAGCTCTTTAGTATAATACAGGATATAACTCAGGATCAGTAATGTAATGTATGTACACAGTGACTGCACCAGCAGAATAGTGAGTGCAGTTCTGGGGTATAATACAGGGTGTAACTCAGGATCAGTAATGTAATGTATGTACACAGTGACTGCACCAGCAGATAGTGAGTGCAGCTCTGGGGTATAATACAGGATGTAACTCAGGATCAGTAATGTAATGTATGTACACAGTGACTGCACCAACAGAATACTGAGTGCAGCTCTGGGGTATAATACAGGATGTAACTCAGGATCAGTAATGTATTGTATGTACACAGTGACTGCACCAGCAGAATAGTGAGTGCAGCTCTGGAGTATAATATAGGATGTAACTCAGGATCAGTAATGTAATGTATGTACACAATGACTGCACCAGCAGAATAGTGAGTGCAGCTCTGGAGTATAATACAGGATGTAACTCAGGATCAGTAATGTAATGTATGTACACAGTGACTGCACCAGCAGAATAGTGAGTGCAGCTCTGGGGTATAATACAGGATGTAACTCAGGATCAGTAATGTAATGTATGTACACTGTGACTGCACCAGCAGAATAGTGAGTGCAGCTCTGGGGTATAATACAGGATGTAACTCAGGATCAGTAATGTAATGTATGTACACAGTGACTGCACCAACAGAATACTGAGTGCAGCTCTGGGGTATAATACAGGATGTAACTCAGGATCAGTAATGTATTGTATGTACACAGTGACTGCACCAGCAGAATAGTGAGTGCAGCTCTGGAGTATAATATAGGATGTAACTCAGGATCAGTAATGTAATGTATGTACACAATGACTGCACCAGCAGAATAGTGAGTGCAGCTCTGGAGTATAATACAGGATGTAACTCAGGATCAGTAATGTAATGTATGTACACAGTGACTGCACCAGCAGAATAGTGAGTGCAGCTCTGGAATATACAGTTAGGGCCAGAAATATTTGGACAGTGACACAAGTTTTGTTATTTTAGCTGTTTACAAAAACATGTTCAGAAATAAAATTATATATGTAATATGGGCTGAAAGTGCACACTCCCAGCTGCAATATGATAGTTTCCACATCCAAATCGGAGAAAGGGTTTAGGAATCATAGCTCTGTAATGCATAGCGTCCTCTTTTTCAAGGGACCAAAAGTAATTGGACAATAGACTCTAAGGGCTGCAATTAACTCTGAAGGCGTCTCCCTCGTTAACCTGTAATCAATGAAGTAGTTAAAAGGTCAGGGGTGGATTCCAGGTGTGTGGTTTTGCATTTGGAAGCTGTTGCTGTGAGCAGACAACATGCGGTCAAAGGAACTCTCAATTGAGGTGAAGCAGAACATCCTGAGGCTGAAAAAAAAGAAAAAATCCATCAGAGAGATAGCAGACATGCTTGGAGTAGCAAAATCAACAGTTGGGTACATTCTGAGAAAAAAGGAATTGACTGGTGAGCTTGGGAACTCAAAAAGGCCTGGGCGTCCACGGATGACAACAGTGGTGGATGATCGCCGCATACTTAATTTGGTGAAGAAGAACCCGTTCACAACATCAACTGAAGTCCAGAACACTCTCAGTGAAGTAGGTGTATCTGTCTCTAAGGGTACCGTCACACAGTGGCATTTTGATCGTTACGACGGCACGATCCGTGACGCTCCAGCGTCGTAACAATATCGCTCCAGCGTCGTAGACTGCTGTCACACTTTGCAATGTACGACGTCGACGCTGGAGCGATAATTTCATGACGTATGTGCGATGTAGAAGCCGTTGGTTACTATGCGCACATCGTATACAATATCGTGCACACCTTTGTTACACCATGCGATCATGCCGCCACAGCGGGACACTAGACGACGAAAGAAAGTTTCAAACGATCTGCTACGACGTACGATTCTCAGCGGGGTCCCTGATCGCAGGAGCGTGTCAGACACAGCGAGATCGCTGGAACGTCACGGATATATCGCTGGAACGTCACAAATCGTGCCGTCGTAGCGATCAAAATGCCACTGTGTGACGGTACCCTAAGTCAACAGTAAAGAGAAAACTCCATGACAGTAAATACAAAGGGTTCACATCTAGATGCAAACCATTCATCAATACCAAAAATAGACAGGCCAGAGTTAAATTTGCAGAAAAACACCTCAAGAAGCCAGCTCAGTTCTGGAAAAGTATTCTATGGACAGATGAGACAAAGATCAACCTGTACCAGAATGATGGGAAGAAAAAAGTTTGGAGAAGAAAGGGAACGGCACATGATCCAAGGCACACCACATCCTCTGTAAAACATGGTGGAGGCAACGTGATGGCATGGGCATGCATGGCTTTCAATGGCACTGGGTCACTTGTGTTTATTGATGACATAAGAGCAGACAAGAGTAGCCGGATGAATTCTGAAGTGTACCGGGATATACTTTCAGCCCAGATTCAGCCAAATGCTGCAAAGTTGATTGGACGGCGCTTCATAGTACAGATGGACAATGACCCCAAGCATACAGCCAAAGCTACCCAGGAGTTCATGAGTGCCAAAAAGTGGAACATTCTGCAATGGCCAAGTCAATCTCCAGATCTAAACCCAATTGAGCATGCATTTCACTTGCTCAAATCCAGACTTAAGACGGAAAGACCCACAAACAAGCAAGACCTGAAGGCTGCGGCTGTAAAGGTCTGGCAAAGCATTAAGAAGGAGGAAACCCAGCGTTTGGTGATGTCCATGGGTTCCAGACTTAAGGCAGTGATTGCCTCCAAAGGATTTGCAACAAAATATTGAAAATAAAAATATTTTGTTTGGGTTATGTTTATTTGTCCAATTACTTTTGACCTCCTAAAATGTGGAGTGTTTGTAAAGAAATGTGTACAATTCCTACATTTTCTATCAGATATTTTTGTTAAACCCTTCAAATTAAACGTTACAATCTGCACTTGAATTCTGTTGTAGAGGTTTCATTTCAAATCCAATGTGGTGGCATGCAGAGCCCAACTCGCGAAAATTGTGTCACTGTCCAAATATTTCTGGCCCTAACTGTAATGCAGGATATAACTCAGGATCAGTAATGTAATGTATGTACACAGTGACTGCACCAGCAGAATAGTGAGTGCAGCTCTGGAGTATAATACAGGATGTAACTCAGGATCAGTAATGTAATGTATGTACACAGTGACTGCACCAGCAGAATAGTGAGTGCAGCTCTGGAGTATAATACAGGAGTTAACTCAGGATCAGTAATGTATGTACACAGTGACTGCACCAGCAGATAGTGAGTGCAGCTCTGGGGTATAATACAGGATGTAACTCAGGATCAGTAATGTAATGTATGTACACAGTGACTGCACCAGCAGAATAGTGAGTGCAGCTCTTTAGTATAATACAGGATATAACTCAGGATCAGTAATGTAATGTATGTACACAGTGACTGCACCAGCAGAATAGTGAGTGCAGCACTGGGGTATAATACAGGGTGTAACTCAGGATCAGTAATGTAATGTATGTACACAGTGACTGCACCAGCAGATAGTGAGTGCAGCTCTGGGGTATAATACAGGATGTAACTCAGGGTCAGTAATGTATGTACACAGTGACTGCACCAGCAGAATAGTGAGTGCAGCTCTGGGGTATAATACAGGGTGTAACTCAGGATCAGTAATGTAATGTATGTACACAGTGACTGCACCAGCAGATAGTGAGTGCAGCTCTGGGGTATAATACAGGATGTAACTCAGGATCAGTAATGTATGTACACAGTGACTGCACCAGCAGAATAGTGAGTGCAGCTCTGGGGTATAATACAGGATGTAACTCAGGATCAGTAATGTATTGTATGTACACAGTGACTGCACCAGCAGAATAGTGAGTGCAGCTCTGGAGTATAATACAGGATATAACTCAGGATCAGTAATGTAATGTATGTACACAGTGACTGCACCAGCAGAATAGTGAGTGCAGCTCTGGAGTATAATACAGGATGTAACTCAGGATCAGTAATGTAATGTATGTACACAGTGACTGCACCAGCGGAATAGTGAGTGCAGCTCTGGAGTATAATACAGGATGTAACTCGGGATCAGTAATGTATTGTATGTACACAGTGACTGCACCAGCAGAACAGTGAGTGCAGCTCTGGAGTATAATACAGGATGTAACTCAGGATCAGTAATGTAATGTATGTACACGGTGACTGCACCAGCAGAATAGTGAGTGCATCTCTGGGGTATAATACAGGATGTAACTCAGGACCAGTAATGTATTGTATGTACACAGTGACTGCACCAGCAGAATAGTGAGTGCAGCTCTGGGGTATAATACAGGATGTAACTCAGGATCAGTAATGTATGTACACAGTGACTGCACCAGCAGAATAGTGAGTGCAGCTTTGGGGTATAATACAGGATGTAACTCAGGATAAGTAATGTAATGTATGTACACAGTGACTGCATCAGCAGAATAGTGAGTGCAGCTCTGGAGTATAATACAGGATATAACTCAGGATCAGTAATGTAATGTATGTACACAGTGACTGCACCAGCAGAATAGTAAGTGCAGCTCTGGGGTACGATACAGGAGGTAACTCAGGATTAATAATGTAATGTATGTACACAGTGACTGCACCAGCAGAATAGTGAGTGCAGCTCTGGGGTATAATACAGGATGTAACTCAGGATCAGTAATGTAATGTATGTACACAGTGACTGCACCAGCAGAATAGTGAGTGCAGCTCTGGGGTATAATACAGGATGTAACTCAGGATCAGTAATGTAATGTATGTACACAGTGACTGCACCAGCAGAATAGTGAGTGCAGCTCTGGAGTATAATACAGGATGTAACTCAGGATCTGTAATGTAATGTATGTACACAGTGACTGCACCAGCAGAATAGTGAGTGCAGCTCTGGAGTATAATACAGGATGTAACGCAGGATCAGTAATGTGATGTATATATTGTGTACTCATGCTCATACTGTAGTACTATGATGATTGCCACAGATGGTTTGTGTAGGGAGAATTCATCACGTATCCAACGTAATCAAACTCCAAGACCAAATGATCGAATCTCCGTAATGTCGCAGACATAGCGCTCCCGGATGAGATCATGCCCACGTCAGGCATCAATCCTAGAACATTCATTAACATTGCCGTCCACTTGGTTGTAATTACCGGCTCCCGATGTCACGGTCATTATTTAAAGCTACAGTAATTTGCTGAAACTGTGGGTTGTTTTCTAATTAAATGCTATTGATTGACTATTGCGTGGACAGATGAATATAGTGAAATATCAGCACTGGGCCCCGTGTCGGGGCACACTGTTAATGTCATGGGGTCCATTAATTTAAGCAATTCTTTGACCCTGCGCTGTAGAAATATCTTCTTGGTCCCTTTATTTATGTATCATGTGTAAATGCCCTCCTGTTATGGCCGCCAACAATAAACTGTCATCTCTGGAAAATATCTGGTCATTAGTATTGAATTTCCCTGCAGCGCCCCCCCCATGGGGAAACGAAGCATTGCCCATTGCAAAAGCTGACTGGAGTGCGATGCTCTCTGACTTAAACCGAGAACCAACCCCACCCTACATATCAAGATGTGTCAAAAAGGGATGCCCCCTAGGACACCAGGGACTGCAATCACTGGAGCCCCCATGGGTACATCCCTGGAGATATGTGAGTGACTCAGATAATCTACTGAATTCTATGTATTCATTTCTAATTTACGGTGCTGGTATCTATGTGTATTGCATGGTGTGCAGTCTCCCTAGGGCACCAGGACTAAATGTGACTGCGATTACTGAACCGTGTATAGTTATAGCCCAGGTGATTTGCTGATAAGACACTGAATTCTATATATGCATTTGTCATTGACAATGATGGTAACTGCATATATTACATAGGAGCTGACCCTCTGGGACACCAGGGCTACATGTGAAGGCAAACACTCAACCCACACAGTTACTTCCCTGGTGATTTGCCTTTATGCCAGAAAAGGCTCTGTATTCTATTTACGCAATTCTTATTCACAGTACTAGTATCTATATATGTTGCATGGATGCTGCCCTCCTAGACCACCAGGGCTGCAAGTGGCTGCCATTATTCTTCCCCTTACAGTGGTTAATTTTATATGCCAGAATCATATGTATGCATTTCCAATTTACAGTGTTGGTATCTATGTGTATTGCATAAGGTGTTGTCTCCCTAGGGCACCAGGGCTAAGTGTGACTGCGATTACTTAACCCTGACTAATTATATGCCTGACAAACCACTGTATTCTATGTATGTCTCATTCATGGTACTGATATCTATATATATTGTTGGTGCTGCCCTCCTAGACCACCAGGGCTGCAGGTGGCTGCCATTACTTTCCCCCCTACAGCTATGTCTCAGGGGTTCAGTTTATATGTCAGGATTGTATGCATGCATTTCTCATTATTAATACCAGTATTTATATAAATTGCATGAAGTGTGCCTCCCCCCTAGACCACCTGGGCTATCTGTGCAATACCTATATCACAGATAATATCCTGTGTGCATAGTAAAACTTATGTGTTTTTAAGCCACATAGCGGTGACAGCAAATTTCGACCTCACTTTAGAAATTGAAATCAATGAACAGATTGGTTAGATGTGTTGGGCAGCTATGTCTACAGTATTGTTCCTGACCTTCCCATTGGTATCGGGAGTCATATTGATGACTTACCCAGAGGTTAGCACTTGGGCAGCATGATGGCCCGGTGGTTAGCACTGCTGCTGTCCAATACTCGTGTTTTGGGTTCAACTCTGACTGAGGTCAATGTGATTTCTCCTCTCAGACACAACTTAGAAAATGAAATCAGAGACCTCCAATGAAACCTGCTCTTCCTTTTCATGACCTGTCGGTGGGTACTGATAGGCATATTGATGACCGAGCCATCAGGTGATGCCTTAGGTCAATTCTGACTGAGGTCTGAGTAGTTCTACCTCTCAGTTGTACTTTACAAATTACAGATAAACCTGCTCTAGCTTTTCCTGATCTTCCCATTGGTTCTTGTAGTAATAACAATGACTTTGACAAATATTTTTTTCTGAGCAGCACGGTGGCCCAGTGGAAAGCGATGATGCTTTGTAGCATAGGAGTCCATGATTCACATCCCACTATGGGAAGTTGCAAATGGACCCGCTCTAGTTTTTCTTCAATTTCCCATAGGTGCTGGTAGTAATATCAATGACTTTGACAAACGCTATCTTCTGAGCAGTACGGTAGCCCAGTGGAAAGGACTGGTGCTATGCAGTATGGGAGTCCAGGGTTCTGACCCCACCATGGACGACATCTGCAAGGAGTTTGTATTTTCTCCCCGTGCTCAGATTGTCAGCCTCCCGTGCTCCAAACACATACAGGTAAGGTCCAGTGATGGACGTGCTGTAGTTAATGATGTGTCACCTGTGCATCATCCAGGAGGGCTGCTTGCCTGTCCCCCCTTTGGGCAAGTATTCTGATTGGATCAATGTTCTGACACAATTAGTAACATATTGATTTGTATATAAGCAGCTCAGCACAAGCTGAACTGCAAAAAGGTGTTTTTGGACTTAAAAAAAATGTTTCCCCTTTTCCTAAGTATCATTTTAATAAATCCTGATATTGCTCCAGTCCTCAGAATAGGCACCATTCACCTTATTGACACACTTCCATCACTGTATGTCTTTAGCACATGGGCGGCCACAAACCTGAGCACGGGGAGAACATACAAACTCCTTGCAGATGTCGTCCATGGTGGGATCAGAACCCTGGACTCCCATGCTGCAAAGCACCAGTCCTTTCCACTGGGCTACCGTGCTGCTCGGAAGATAACCTTTGGCAAAGTCATTATTACTACCAGCAGCACCAATGGGAAGATGAGGAAAAAATAGAAAAGGTCCATTTGCAATTGCACACGTTAGGACTAGAACCCTAGACTCTCATGCTGCAAGACACCAGTGCTTTCCACTGGTCTACGGTGCTACTCCAAAGAAAACTTTTGGCAAAGTCATTGATATTACTTCCAGCACCAATGGGAAGATCAGGAAAAACTAGAGCAGGTCCATTTGCAATTTGTCATGGGGGAGATTTGAAGCAGCCTGATGGCCCAGTGGAAAGTGCTTGTGCTTTACAGCCCGAGAGTTCTGGGTTCTAATCCCACCCTGGAAAATTGCAAATTGACCCAATTTAGTTTTTCTTTATGTTCCCATAGGTGCTGGTAGTAATATCAATGACTCCGCCAAAGGTTATCTTCTGAGCAGCACGGTAGCTCAGTGGAAAGGACTGGTGCTCTGCAGCATGGGAGTCCAGGATTCTGATCCCACCATGGACGACATCTGCAAGGAGTTTGTATGTTCTCCCCGTGCTCAGATTGGTGATTGCCCATTCCCGAAAGACATACAGGTAAGGTCCAGTGATGGAAGTGCTGTGGTGTTACCTGTGTCTATCAGGTAATCAGCTCCTATACTGTGTTTCTGAGGATTGGAGTAAAATCAGGATTTATTAAAATGGTACTTAGGAAAGGGGGGAAATTTTTTCTAAGTCCAAAAAGACTTTTTCACAGCTCAGCTTGTGCTGAGCTGCTTATATACAAAACAATTTGTTACTAATTGTGTCAGAACATTAATCCAATCAGGATACTTGCCCAAAGGGGGAGGACAGGCAAGCAGCCCTCCTGGACAATGCACAGGAGACACATCATTAGCCACAGAACCTCCATCACTGGACCTTACCTGTATGTCTTTGGAGCACGGGAGACCGACAATCTGAGCACGGGGAGAACATACAAACTCCTTGCAGATGTCGTCCATGGTGGGATCAGAACCCTGGACTCCCATGCTGCAGAGCACCAGTCGTTTCCACTGGGCTACCATGCTGCTCAGAAGACAATCTTTTAAAAGTCATTGATATTACTACCAGCACCAAGAAGATCAGGAAAAGCTAAAGCAGGTCCATTTGCAATTTCCCATAGTGGGATTAGAACCCTGGACTCCCATGCTGCAAAGCACCAGTCCTTTCCACTGAGCTACCGTGCTGACCTGAAAATAACCTTTTCAAAGTAATTGATATTACTACCAGCACCAATGGGAAGATCAGGAAAAGCAATAGCAGGTCCATTTGCAATTTCCCATGGTGGGATTTGAACACTGGACTGCCATGCTGCAAAGAACCAGACTTTTCCACTGAGCTACCGTGCTGACCTGAAAATAACCTTTTCAAAGTCATTGATATTACTACCAGCACCAATGGGAAGATCAGGAAAAGCTAAAGCAGATCAAATTTGCAATTTCCCATGGAGGGATTAGAACCCTGGACTCACATGCTGCAAAGCACCAGTCCTTTCCACTGAGCTACCGTGCTGACCTGAAAACAACCTTTTCAAAGTCATTGATATAACTCACAGCAACAATGGGAAGATCATGATAAACTAAAGCAGGTCCATTTGCAAATTCCCATTGTGGGTTTAGATCCACAGACTCCCATCCTGCAGAGCACCAGCGATTTCCACTGGGCCGCAACGCTGCTTGGAAAAGATTTATGGCAAAGTCATTGATATTACTACCAGCACCAAAGCGAAGATCAGGAAAACCAGGATTATTAGCAATTTCCCATGGTGGGATGTGAACCATGGATTCCCATGCTGTAAATCAACATTGCTTTAAACTGGGCCACCATGCGACTCGTAAGATAACATTTGGCAATGTTATGACTCGCAGCACCAATGAGAAGATTAGGAAAAACTAAATCAAGTCCATTTGCAGTTCCTCATGGTGGGTGGATTTGAACCATGGACTCTCATGCTGCAAAGCACCAGTGCTTTCCACTGGGCCAATATGTGGCTCTGAAATTAACATTTAGCAAAATCTCATATATGTCTCGCAGCACCTATGGGAAGTTCAGGAAATGCAAGGGCAGGTTTGTTTACAATTTCCCATGGTGGGATCGGGACCTTGGGCTCCCATGCTGCAAAGCACCAGTGCTTGCCACTGGGCCACCGTGCTGCTTGACAGCTAACTTTTGGCAAAGTCATTGATATTACTACCAGCACCAATGGGAAGCTCAGGAAAAACTAGAGGACGTCCATTTGCAATTTCCCATGGTGGGATTTAAACCACAGACTCCCATGCAGAAACACACCAGTGCTTTCCATTGGGCCACCGTGCTACTCGGGGAATAAACATTTGGCAAAGTCATAGATATTACTAGCAGCACCAATAGGAAGATCAGGATAAACTAGAGCACACCCATTTGCAATTTCCAATGGTGGGAATTGAACTACGGACTCCCATGCTGCAACACACCAGTTCATTCCACTGGGCCACTCGCAAGACAACTTTTGGTAAAATCAATGATATGGCTCACAGCACCTATGGGAAGATCAGGAGGAAGTCCATTTGCAATCTCCCATGGGTGGGATCAGAGCCCTGGACTCCCATGCTGCAAAGCACCAGTCCTTTCCACTGGGCTACCGTGCTACTCGAAAAACAACCTTTGCCAAAGTCGCTGACATTACTACCAGCACTAATGAGAAGATCAGGAAAAACTAAAGCAGATCCATTCACAACTTCCCATAGTGGGATTAGAACCCAGAATTCCCATGCTGTGAAGCACCAGTGCTTTCCACCTTTCCACTGGGCCACCGTGCTGCTTTGAATAACATCCTGAAAAATTGCAAATGGACCTGTTCTAGTTTTTCCTGAACTTCCCATTGGTGCTGGTAGTAATATCAATGACTTTGCCAACAATAATATTGCAAGCAGCCCAGTGGCCTGGTGGAAAAGACTGGTGCTTTGCAGCATGAGAGTTCTGAGTTCTAATCCCATCATGGGAAATTACAAATGGACCTGCTCTAGTTTTTCTTATGTTCTCATTGATGCTGGTAGTAATATCAATGACTTTGCCAAAGGTTATCTTCTGAGTAGCACGGTAGCCCAGTGGAAAGGACTGGTGCTCTGCAGCATGGGATTCCAGGGTTCTGACCCCACCATGGACGACATCTGCAAGGAGTTTGTATGTTCTCCCCGTGCTCAGATTGTTGGCCTTCCGTGCTCCAAAGACATACAGGTAAGGTCCAGTGATGGAAGTGTTGTGGCTAATGATGTGTCACCTGTGCATTGTCCAGGAGGGCTGCTTGCCTGTCCCCCCCCTTTGGGAAAGTATCCTAATTGGGTTAATGTTCTGACTCAATTAGTAACAAATTGATTTGTATATCGCGAAAAGATGTTTTTGGACTTAGGAAAAATTTTCCCCATTTCCTATTTATCATTTCAATAAATCCTGATTTTACTCCAATCCTCAGAAACACAGGATTGGAGCTGTTTACCCAATAGACACAGGTAACACCACAGAACCTCCATCACTGGACCATACCTGTATGTCTTTCGAGAATGGGTGGCCACCAAACTGAGCACGGGGAGAACATACAAACTCCTTGCAGATGTCGTCCATGGTGGGATCAGAACCCTGGACTCCCATGCTGCAAAGCACCAGTCCTTTCCACTGGGCTACCGTGCTACTCGGAAGATAACCTTTGGCAAAGTCATTATTACTACCAGCAGCACCAATGGGAAGATGAGGAAAAAATAGAAAAGGTCCATTTGCAATTGCACACGTTAGGACTAGAACCCTAGACTCTCATGCTGCAAGACACCAGTGCTTTCCACTGGTCTACGGTGCTACTCCAAAGAAAACTTTTGGCAAAGTCATTGATATTACTTCCAGCACCAATGGGAAGATCAGGAAAAACTAGAGCAGGTCCATTTGCAATTTGTCATGGGGGAGATTTGAAGCAGCCTGATGGCCCAGTGGAAAGTGCTTGTGCTTTACAGCCCGAGAGTTCTGGGTTCTAATCCCACCCTGGAAAATTGCAAATTGACCCAATTTAGTTTTTCTTTATGTTCCCATAGGTGCTGGTAGTAATATCAATGACTCCGCCAAAGGTTATCTTCTGAGCAGCACGGTAGCCCAGTGGAAAGGACTGGTGCTTTGCAGCATGGGAGTCCAGGGTTCTGATCCCACCATGGACGACATCAGCAAGGAGTTTGTATGTTCTCCCCGTGCTCAGATTGGTGATTGCCCATTCCCGAAAGACATACAGGTAAGGTCCAGTGATGGACATGCTGT
The DNA here is from genome assembly GCF_032444005.1 of Ranitomeya imitator. Lineage (NCBI taxonomy): Eukaryota > Metazoa > Chordata > Amphibia > Anura > Dendrobatidae > Ranitomeya > Ranitomeya imitator. Next base: position 136,462,898 of record NC_091290.1, read on the forward strand.
GGTGTTACCTGTGTCTATCAGGTAATCAGCTCCTATACTGTGTTTCTGAGGATTGGAGTAAAATCAGGATTTATTAAAATGGTACTTAGGAAAGGGGGGAAATTTTTTCTAAGTCCAAAAATACTTTTTCACAGCTCAGCTTGTGCTGAGCTGCTTATATACAAAACAATTTGTTACTAATTGTGTCAGAACATTAATCCAATCAGGATACTTGCCCAAAGGGGGAGGACAGGCAAGCAGCCCCCCTGGACAATGCACAGGAGACACATCATTAGCCACAGAACCTCCATCACTGGACCTTACCTGTATGTCTTTGGAGCACGGGAGACCGACAATCTGAGCACGGGGAGAACATACAAACTCCTTGCAGATGTCGTCCATGGTGGGATCAGAACCCTGGACTCCCATGCTGCAAAGCACCAGTCCTTTCCACTGGGCTACCGTGCTACTCAAAAAAACAACCTAACCCCAAAGTCGCTGACATTACTACCAGCACTAATGAGAAGATCAGGAAAAACTAAAGCAAATCCATTCGTAACTTCCCATAGTGGGATTAGAACCCAGAATTCCCATGCTGTGAAGCACCAGTGCTTTCCACCTTTCCACTGGGCCACCGTGCTGCTTTGAACCCCATCCTGAAAAATTGCAAATGGACCTGTTCTAGTTTTTCCTGAACTTCCCATTGGTGCTGGTAGTAATATCAATGACTTTGCCAACAATAATATTGCAAGCAGCCCAGTGGCCTGGTGGAAAAGACTGGTGCTTTGCAGCATGAGAGATCTGAGTTCTAATCCCATCATGGGAAATTGCAAATGGACCTGCTCTAGTTTTTCTTATGTTCTCATTGATGCTGGTAGTAATATCAATGACTTTGCCAAAGATTATCTTCTGAGTAGCACGGTAGCCCAGTGGAAAGGACTGGTGCTTTGCAGCATGGGAGTCCAGAGTTCTGATCCCACCATGGACGACATCTGCAAGGAGTTTGTATGTTCTCCCCGTGCTCAGATTGTCGGTCTTCCGTGCTCCAAAGACATACAGGTAAGGTCCAGTGATGGAAGTGTTGTGGCTAATGATGTGTCACCTGTGCATTGTCCAGGAGGGCTGCTTGCCTGTCCCCCCCCCCCCCCCCCCCCCCCTTTGGGCAAGTATCCAAATTGGGTTAATGTTCTGACTCAATTAGTAACAAATTGATTTGTATATCGCGAAAAGATGTTTTTGGACTTAGGAAAAATTTTCCCCCTTTCCTATTTATCATTTCAATAAATCCTGATTTTACTCCAATCCTCAGAAACACAGGATTGGAGCAGTTTACCCAATAGACACAGGTAACACCACAGAACTTCCATCACTGGACCATACCTGTATGTCTTTCGAGAATGGGTGGCCACCAAACTGAGCACAGGGAGAACATACAAACTCCTTGCAGATGTCGTCCATGGTGGGATCAGAACCCTGGACTCCCATGCTGCAGAGCACCAGTCCTTTCCACTGGGCTACCATGCTGCTCAGAAGATAATCTTTTAAAAGTCATTGATATTACTACCAGCACCAAGAAGATCAGGAAAAGCTAAAGCAGGTCCATTTGCAATTTCCCATAGTGGGATTAGAACCTGGACTCCCATGCTGCAAAGCACCAGTCCTTTCCACTGAGCCACCGTGCTGACCTGAAAATAACCTTTTCAAAGTAATTGATATTACTACCAGCACCAATGGGAAGATCAGGAAAAGCAATAGCAGGTCCATTTGCAATTTCCCATGGTGGGATTTGAACACTGGACTGCCATGCTGCAAAGAACCAGTCCTTTCCACTGAGCTACCGTGCTGACCTGAAAATAATGTTTTCAAAGTCATTGATATTACTACCAGCACCAATGGGAAGATCAGGAAAAGCTAAAGCAGGTCAAATTTGCAATTTCCCATGGAGGGATTAGAACCCTGGACTCCCATGCTGCAAAGCACCAGTCCTTTCCACTGAGCTACCGTGCTGACCTGAAAATAACCTTTTCAAAGTAATTGATATAACTCACAGCAACAATGGGAAGATCATGAAAAACTAAAGCAGGTCCATTTGCAAATTCCCATTATGGGTTTAGATCCACAGACTCCCATCCTGCAGAGCACCAGCGATTTCCACTGGGCCGCAACGCTGCTTGGAAAAGATTTATGGCAAAGTCATTGATATTACTACCAGCACCAAAGCGAAGATCAGGAAAACCAGGATTATTAGCAATTTCCCATGGTGGGATGTGAACCATGGATTCCCATGCTGTAAATCAACATTGCTTTAAACTGGGCGACCATGCGACTCGTAAGATAACATTTGGCAATGTTATGACTCGCAGCACCAATGAGAAGATTAGGAAAAACTAAATCAAGTCCATTTGCAGTTCCTCATGGTGGGATTTGAACCATGGACTCTCATGCTGCAAAGCACCAGTGCTTTCCACTGGGCCAATGTGTGGCTCTGAAATTAACATTTAGCAAAATCTCATATATGTCTCGCAGCACCTATGGGAAGTTCAGGAAATGCAAGGGCAGGTTTGTTTACAATTTCCCATGGTGGGATCGGGACCTTGGGCTCCCATGCTGCAAAGCACCAGTGCTTGCCACTGGGCCACCGTGCTGCTTGACAGCTAACTTTTGGCAAAGTCATTGATATTACTACCAGCACCAATGGGAAGCTCAGGAAAAACTAGAGGACGTCCATTTGCAATTTCCCATGGTGGGATTTAAACCACAGACTCCCATGCAGAAACACACCAGTGCTTTCCATTGGGCCACCGTGCTACTCGGGGAATAAACATTTGGCAAAGTCATAGATATTACTAGCAGCACCAATAGGAAGATCAGGATAAACTAGAGCACACCCATTTGCAATTTCCAATGGTGGGAATTGAACTACGGACTCCCATGCTGCAACACACCAGTTCATTCCACTGGGCCACTCGCAAGACAACTTTTGGTAAAATCAATGATATGGCTCACAGCACCTATGGGAAGATCAGGAGGAAGTCCATTTGCAATCTCCCATGGGTGGGATTAGAACCCTGGACTCCCAAGCGGCAAAGCACCAGTACTTTAAACTGGGGCACCATGCTGCTCAGAAGATAGCTTTTGGCAAAGTGATTGATGCTGCAAAGCAACAATGCTTTAGACCTTTCCACTAGGCCACAGTGTGGCTCGGAAGGTAAAATTTGGAAAAGCCATTGTAATGACCCGCAACACCAGTGCTTTCCATTAGGCGTCTGTGCTACTTGGAAGATAATTTTTGGCAAAGTCATTGATATGACTCACAGTACCAATGGGAAGATCAGGAAAAACTAGAGCAGGTCCATTTGCAATTTCCCATGGTGGGATTTGAACTATGGACTCCCATGCTGCAACGAACCAGTGATTTACACTGGGCCACCGTGCTGCTCTGAAGATATCCTTTGGCAAAATCATTGATATTACAACCACCACCAATGGGAAGATCATGTAAAACTAGAGCAGGTTCATATACAACTTTCCATAGTGGGATTTGAACCATGGACTCCCATTTTGCAAAGTACCAGTTCTTTCCACTTGGCCGCCAAGCTGCTTGGATTACATTCTTTGACAAAGTCATTGACATTACTACCAGCACCAATGGGAAGATCAGGAAAAACCAGAGCAGGTCCATTGGCAACTTACCATTGTGGAATTTGAACCATTGACTCCCACGCTACAAAGCACAAGAGTTTTGCCCTGGGCCACCATGCGACTCTGAAAATAATGTTTGCCAAAGTCATTGATATGACTCGCAGCACCAATGGGAAGAAAAGGAAAATTAGAGAAGGTCCATTTGCACTTTCCCATGGTGGGATTTGACCCATGGACTCACATGTTGCAAAGCACCAGAGTTTTCCACTGGGCCATCGTGCTGCTCAGAAGATAATATTTGGAAAAGTCATTGATATTACTACAGCACCAATGGGAACATAAGGAAAAACTAGAGCAGATCCATTTGCAATTTCCCACGGTAGGATTTGAATACTGGACTCCCATGCTGCAAAGCACCAGTGCTTTCCACTAAGCCACTGTGATTGATAAGACTCGAAGCACCAATGGGAAGATCAGGAAAAACTAGAGGACGTCCATTGGTAACTGCTAAAGTACAACTGCGAGGAAGAATTACTCAGATCTCAGTCAGAATAGAACTAAGGACCCAAGCGTGGAAAGGTAACCAAGCTAACCACTAATCCACCGTACTACATGAGCATTATTTGATGGCTAGGTCATCAACATGTCAATCAGTGCCCATCGACAGGTCATGAAAAATTAGAGCAGGTCCTTTTGTAATTTCCAAAGTACAACTGAGAGGGAGAATTACTCTGACCTTAGCAAAAATTGAACTAAGGACCCATGCACTGGAAGGTAATTGAACTAACCACTGAGCCACCATAGAATAACCTGATGGCTCGGCCATCAATATGCCTATAAGTACCCACCCACAGGTCATGAAAAGGAAGAGCAGATGCCCTGGTGGTCACTGATTTCATTTTCTGAGATGTGTCTGAGAAGAGGAATCTCATTGTTCTTGGTCAGAGCTGAACCAATGAAAACAGCAACAAGAAAAAGAAAGCAACAGAGTTAGGCTAGGTTCCCATTGCGTTAGGGCAATCCGTTAAGCGCATAGTGCTAGCGGATTGCGCTAACACAATGTTTATTTTGGAGCCGCGTTTGCCGTCCCCGCTAGCGCAGATCCCCGATAGCGAGGGACGGACCTCGGACGCACCTCGGATGCTGCAAGATAATTTTATGGACTGCAGGACAGTATAGATCTCGACCTCGTATAAATATCACACCTCAAAAAAAAATTTCTATACATTTAAACTGTTGATAAATGTTATCATTGTGCAAAGAGGAGATGATCACATCATCTGCATGACCGGCTCCAGGATGAGCATAAACTACAGAGAAGAAAAATCAAAAGATTCACCATGCATGTATGGGGAGGTACAAACAATAAGATACAATGTAGCTTCATTCTTCACTCAGGGTTATTGTCACTAATGGATGATGAGAACTAGATGAACATCCTGCCAGAAAGAGAACTCCAAGTTTCAGTGTCATTATCATATATCCCAATAATCAGTGTGTAATTATTCTGTTCCGTGATTGTCAGCATCATTACTCCCTATTCAAGGTATCAATGTCTTTACCCTGTGCCCAAAGTGTTAGTGTCATTATACTATTACCCAAGTGTCAGTGTCATTATATACTGTATGGAGGAGGAAAAATGAAGCAGACACTGAAAGGAACACCCTGCCTTCAGTGAAGCATGGTGGGGGGCTTGGAAATGTCTACAGTGAAGCATAGTGGGCACTATGTGATATGTGTCCTACAGTGATGCATGGTGGTGGCTTGGTGATGCTTATAGTGTAGCACAATGGCTGTTGCCAGCTAGTAGAGTGGCTCAGTGGTTAGCACTTGAGTGATTGGTTCAACTCTGACCAACAATAATGAGATTCCACCTCTCAGGTACATTAATAAACAATAAACATTATTCTGACAGGTTAGCATTGTAGGTTTCCATTGCTCGGGTTATTGCTTCAAATCTAACCAAGGACAATCATTTTCCACCAGGTACAGACGAGGTTGAAATCACACAGGCCCATGTTGTCCCCGTCCCCACGAACCAGATGGGATATATTACTAATATTACCCTGGATGGAGGAAAGATAGATTTTCTACAAGACCAATATTTCTAATGATACCTGTGGGCTACTGGGGTAAGTGACGGAGTCAGCAGCTTTGTACTCCATCACAACTCTTATCAGTATGGGTATCTTGAGAACACCGATTCTGTTAACAACGCAGCAGACAAGGCGGCCCATGATCAGACAGGCCCTCGTGGCATTTGCCAGAATTTCCAGATGGCCAATCCGGCCCTGACATGGCCTCTTTCTCAGCGCAAAACTGAATTTCAAGTTTCTATTTCACCAAAATGAAAAATGAATCTGTCAACGGGGAAACGAGAAACATAACACAATGACGGAGATTGAATTCAGCGCGGCTCGTGCAGATCCCGCAAGATGAATGCTTAATTAAAGTGAAGTCAGGTAGCGCCATTTACATCAAACTCGCACTTCAGATATTGCTGCAGGTTTTTCCTGGTCTTTGCTCAGTTTTTATTGTTTGTGTTAATGGCGGTGTAAGATGACTTTGTTCTCGGAGTTTGTTACACCGGCGGAGGTTTTCATCAATGCAGTTGCTACGCCGCTGTTATTATCCCTGCTGATGGGAAGCAAATGTGAATTCTGTGCATAATTCACGTCTCGCTGCTATCTACATCATTCATTGGAGATCGCAGCAGCCAGGAATTCCATTACCCAACCACTTATCACAATATATAGTTTACTCCATATCTCGGTGCAAAGTTGCCGCGCGTCGGGGGAACCTTTACCAAGCGTGAAATAGTTATGGCTTTATATCGGGGCGGCAAACAGGAGTTTTCTATATTGTTGCATAAAGTGAGGTGCAAGTATACCTAGTGCCATTAATATAGGGGAAAGGGGGTCCCGTAGCTAACAGCTTCCTGATCACTGCGGATCCGACCGCTGGGACCCCATCTAATACCCAGAATATAGCTTTACAGAGCCCAGTCTGAACAGACGTCGAGCATGCCCTTACAGACAGCATGGTGTTCAGTATTGGTGGGGAGAGTTATGGTTCAAGGGGCCTATCAAAGGTCAGTAGGATGCAAATAAATCCGACATACTAGTTGGTATGTCGGGTGCCACTGGGATTTGTTTAAAGTGTGAATGGCACCAGTGGAGCATGTTTTATTATGTCATTGACACGTGCCGCAATTGTCTGTTATGTAAACTGCATGTAAGTGGTATGTGTCCAGCATGAGAGGCTTTTGTCAGAGGAAATTTTGTGGTATGTGTTTGGCATTAAAGAAGCATGTGTGTGGTATGTGTCCAGCATGTAAGAGGCACGTGTGTGGTATGTGTCCGGCATGTAAGAGGCACGTGTGTGGTATGTGTCCAGCATGTAAGAGGCACGTGTGTGGTATGTGTCCAGTAAGTAAGAAGCACGTGTGTGGTATGTGTCAAGCATGTAAGAGGCACGTGTGTGGTATGTGTCCAGCATGTAAGAGGCAAGTGTGTGGTATGTGTCCAGTAAGTAAGAAGCACGTGTGTGGTATGTGTCCAGCATGTAAGAGGCAAGTGTGTGGTATGTGTCCAGCATGTAAGAGGCACGTGTGTGGTATGTGTCCGGCATGTAAGAGGCACGTGTGTGGTATGTGTCCAGCATGTAAGAGGCACGTGTGTGGTATGTGTCCAGTAAGTAAGAAGCACGTGTGTGGTATGTGTCCAGCATGTAAGAGGCACGTGTGTGGTATGTGTCCAGCATGTAAGAGGCACGTGTGTGGTATGTGTCCAGTATGTAAGAAGCACGTGTGTGGTATGTGTCCAGCATGTAAGAGGCACGTGTGTGGTATGTGTCAAGCATGTAAGAGGCACGTGTGTGGTATGTGTCCAGCATGTAAGAGGCACGTGTGTGGTATGTGTCCAGCATGTAAGAGGCACGTGTGTGGTATGTGTCAAGCATGTAAGAGGCACGTGTGTGGTATGTGTCCAGCATGTAAGAGGCACGTGTGTGGTATGTGTCCAGTATGTAAGAAGCACGTGTGTGGTATGTGTCCAGCATGTAAGAGGCACGTGTGTGGTATGTGTCCAGTATGTAAGAGGCACGTGTGTGGTATGTGTCCAGCATGTAAGAGGCACGTGTGTGGTATGTGTCCAGTATGTAAGAAGCACGTGTGTGGTATGTGTCCAGCATGTAAGAGGCACGTGTGTGGTATGTCTCCAGGATGTAAGAGGCACGTGTGTGGTATGTGCCAGGCATGTAAGAGGCACGTGTGTGGTATGTGTCCAGTATGTAAGAAGCACGTGTGTGGTATGTGTCCAGCATGTAAGAAGCATGTGTGTGGTATGTGTCCAGCATGTAAGAGGCACGTGTGTGGTATGTGTCCAGCATGTAAGAGGCACGTGTGTGGTATGTGTCCGGTATGTAAGAAGCACGTGTGTGGTATGTGTCCAGCATGTAAGAGGCACGTGTGTGGTATGTGTCCAGCATGTAAGAGGCACGTGTGTGGTATGTGTCCAGCATGTAAGAGGCACATGTGTGGTATGTGTCCAGCATGCAAGAGGCACGTGCGTGGTATGTGTCCAGCATGTAAGAGGCACGTGCGTGGTATGTGTCCAGCATGTAAGAGGCACATGTGTGATATGTGTCCAGCATGTAAGAGGCACGTGCGTGGTATGTGTCCAGCATGTAAGAGGCACGTGCGTGGTATGTGTCCAGCATGTAAGAGGCATGTGTGTGGTATGTGTCCAGCATGTAAGAGGCACGTGTGTGATATGTGTCCAGCATGTAAGAGGCACGTGTGTGGTATGTGTCCAGCATGCAAGAGGCACATGTGTGGTATGTGTCCAGCATGTAAGGCGTGTGTGGTATGTGTCCAGCATGTAGAAGGCATGTGTGTGGTATGTGTCCAGCATGTAAGAGGCACGTGTGTGGTATGTGTCCAGCATGTAAGGCGTGTGTGGTATGTGTCCAGCATGTAGAAGGCATGTGTGTGGTATGTGTCCAGCATGTAAGAGGCACGTGTGTGGTATGTGTCCAGCATGTAAGAGGCACGTGTGTGGTATGTGTCCAGCATGTAAGAGGCACGTGTGTGGTATGTGTCCAGCATGTAAGAGGCACGTGTGTGCTATGTGTCCAGCATGTAAGAGGCACGTGTGTGGTATGTGTCCAGCATGTAAGAGGCACGTGTGTGGTATGTGTCCAGCATGTAAGAGGCACGTGTGTGGTATGTGTCCAGCATGTAAGAGGCACGTGTGTGGTATGTGTCCAGCATGTAAGAGGCACGTGTGTGGTATGTCTCCAGCATGTAAGAGGCACGTGTGTGGTATGTATCCAGCATGTAAGAGGCACGTGTGTGGTATGTGTCCAGCATGTAAGAGGCACGTGTGTGGTATGTATCCAGCATGTAAGAGGCACGTGTGTGGTATGTGTCCAGCATGTAAGAGGCACGTGTGTGGTATGTGTCAAGCATGTAAGAGGCACGTGTGTGGTATGTGTCCAGCATGTAAGAGGCACGTGCGTGGTATGTGTCCAGCATGTAAGAGGCACGTGCGTGGTATGTGTCAAGCATGTAAGAGGCACGTGTGTGGTATGTGTCCAGCATGTAAGAGGCACGTGTGTGGTATGTATCCAGCATGTAAGAGGCACGTGTGTGGTATGTGTCCAGCATGTAAGAGGCACGTGTGTGGTATGTGTCCAGCATGTAAGAGGCGTGTGTGGTATGTGTCCAGCATGTAAGAGGCACGTGTGTGGTATGTGTCCAGCATGTAAGAGGCACGTGTGTGGTATGTGTCCAGCATGTAAGAGGCACGTGTGTGGTATGTGTCCAGCATGTAAGAGGCACGTGTGTGGTATGTGTCCAGCATGTAAGAGGCACGTGTGTGGTATGTGTCCAGCATGTAAGAGGCACGTGTGTGGTATGTGTCCAGCATGTAAGAGGCACGTGTGTGGTATGTGTCCAGCATGCAAGAGGCACGTGTGTGGTATGTGTCCAGCATGTAAGAGGCACGTGTGTGGTATGTGTCCAGCATGTAAGAGGCACGTGTGTGGTATGTGTCCAGCATGTAAGAGGCACGTGTGTGGTATGTGTCCAGCATGTAAGAGGCACGTGTGTGGTATGTGTCCAGCATGTAAGAGGCACGTGTGTGGTATGTGTCCAGCATGTAAGAGGCACGTGTGTGGTATGTGTCCAGCATGTAAGAGGCACGTGTGTGGTATGTGTCCAGCATGTAAGAGGCACGTGTGTGGTATGTGTCCAGCATGTAAGAGGCACGTGTGTGGTATGTGTCCAGCATGTAAGAGGCACGTGTGTGGTATGTGTCAAGCATGTAAGAGGCACGTGTGTGGTATGTGTCCAGCATGTAAGAGGCACGTGTGTGGTATGTGTCCAGCATGTAAGAGGCACATGCGTGGTATGTGTCAAGCATGTAAGAGGCACGTGCGTGGTATGTGTCCAGCATGTAAGAGGCACGTGTGTGGTATGTATCCAGCATGTAAGAGGCACGTGTGTGGTATGTGTCCAGCATGTAAGAGGCACGTGTGTGGTATGTGTCCAGCATGTAAGAGGCGTGTGTGGTATGTGTCCAGCATGTAAGAGGCACGTGTGTGGTATGTGTCCAGCATGTAAGAGGCACGTGTGTGGTATGTGTCCAGCATGTAAGAGGCACGTGTGTGGTATGTGTCCAGCATGCAAGAGGCACGTGCGTGGTATGTGTCCAGCATGTAAGAGGCACGTGCGTGGTATGTGTCCAGCATGTAAGAGGCACATGTGTGATATGTGTCCAGCATGTAAGAGGCACGTGCGTGGTATGTGTCCAGCATGTAAGAGGCATGTGTGTGGTATGTGTCCAGCATGTAAGAGGCACGTGTGTGATATGTGTCCAGCATGTAAGAGGCACGTGTGTGGTATGTGTCCAGCATGCAAGAGGCACGTGTGTGGTATGTGTCCAGCATGTAAGAGGCACGTGTGTGGTATGTGTCCAGCATGTAAGGCGTGTGTGGTATGTGTCCAGCATGTAGAAGGCATGTGTGTGGTATGTGTCCAGCATGTAAGAGGCACGTGTGTGGTATGTGTCCAGCATGTAAGAGGCACGTGCGTGGTATGTGTCCAGCATGTAAGAGGCATGTGTGTGGTATGTGTCCAGCATGTAAGAGGCACGTGTGTGATATGTGTCCAGCATGTAAGAGGCACGTGTGTGGTATGTGTCCAGCATGTAAGGCACGTGTGTGGTATGTGTCCAGCATGTAAGAGGCACGTGTGTGGTATGTGTCCAGCATGTAAGAGGCACGTGTGTGGTATGTGTCCAGCATGTAAGAGGCACGTGTGTGGTATGTGTCCAGCATGTAAGAGGCACGTGTGTGGTATGTGTCCAGCATGTAAGAGGCACGTGTGTGGTATGTGTCCAGCATGTAAGAGGCACGTGTGTGGTATGTGTCCAGCATGTAAGAGGCACGTGTGTGGTATGTGTCCAGCATGTAAGAGGCACGTGTGTGGTATGTGTCCAGCATGCAAGAGGCACGTGCGTGGTATGTGTCCAGCATGTAAGAGGCACGTGCGTGGTATGTGTCCAGCATGTAAGAGGCACGTGTGTGATATGTGTCCAGCATGTAAGAGGCACGTGTGTGGTATGTGTCCAGCATGCAAGAGGCACGTGTGTGGTATGTGTCCAGCATGTAAGGCGTGTGTGGTATGTGTCCAGCATGTAGAAGGCATGTGTGTGGTATGTGTCCAGCATGTAAGAGGCACGTGTGTGGTATGTGTCCAGTATGTAACAGACGTGTGTGGTATGTGTCCAGCATGTAAGAGGCACGTGTGTGGTATGTGTCCAGTATGTAACAGACGTGTGTGGTATGTGTCCAGCATGTAAGAGGCACGTGTGTGGTATGTGTCCAGCATGTAAGAGGCGTGTGTGGTATGTGTCCAGCATGTAAGAGGCACGTGTGTGGTATGTGTCCAGCATGTAAGGCGTGTGTGGTATGTGTCCAGCATGTAGAAGGCATGTGTGTGGTATGTGTCCAGCATGTAAGAGGCACGTGTGTGGTATGTGTCCAGCATGTAAGAGGCACGTGCGTGGTATGTGTCCAGCATGTAAGAGGCATGTGTGTGGTATGTGTCCAGCATGTAAGAGGCACGTGTGTGATTTGTGTCCAGCATGTAAGAGGCACGTGTGTGGTATGTGTCCAGCATGTAAGGCACGTGTGTGGTATGTGTCCAGCATGTAAGAGGCACGTGTGTGGTATGTGTCCAGCATGTAAGAGGCACGTGTGTGGTATGTGTCCAGCATGTAAGAGGCACGTGTGTGGTATGTGTCCAGCATGTAAGAGGCACGTGTGTGGTATGTGTCCAGCATGTAAGAGGCACGTGTGTGGTATGTGTCCAGCATGTAAGAGGCACGTGTGTGGTATGTGTCCAGCATGTAAGAGGCACGTGTGTGGTATGTGTCCAGCATGTAAGAGGCACGTGTGTGGTATGTGTCCAGCATGCAAGAGGCACGTGCGTGGTATGTGTCCAGCATGTAAGAGGCACGTGCGTGGTATGTGTCCAGCATGTAAGAGGCACGTGTGTGATATGTGTCCAGCATGTAACAGGCACGTGTGTGGTATGTGTCCAGCATGCAAGAGGCACGTGTGTGGTATGTGTCCAGCATGTAAGGCGTGTGTGGTATGTGTCCAGCATGTAGAAGGCATGTGTGTGGTATGTGTCCAGCATGTAAGAGGCACGTGTGTGGTATGTGTCCAGTATGTAACAGACGTGTGTGGTATGTGTCCAGCATGTAAGAGGCACGTGTGTGGTATGTGTCCAGTATGTAACAGACGTGTGTGGTATGTGTCCAGCATGTAAGAGGCACGTGTGTGGTATGTGTCCAGCATGTAAGAGGCGTGTGTGGTATGTGTCCAGCATGTAAGAGGCACGTGTGTGGTAAGTCTCCAGCATGTAAGAGGCACGTGTGTGGTATGGGTCTAGCTTGTTGGCCTTTCCATGTAATAAGGAATGTCCACATTCTTTGACAGCAAGCAGAGAAAGCCTGTAAGAATCAATCAGACCTGTGGGTAGATGCAGAATACATCAGCAGGCAGGAGACGCTCTGCTGAAGCTGCCGGTGGCTCCGCACCCTCCGCCGCTCGTGCACTGCGCCGCTCGCCTTATCTGCAGCAGGAAGCACCATTTCTGATGTCGGTAATATGTCTCTGTAATAAATACAAGAACATCAACATAATGAACAATTTGAGCAAAACTTAATTTTGCAGAATAATAATAATCTTTATTCCTGGACTATTACGGAACGTCTTGCCGGGGTTTCTGCAAGTTTTAATTTCAGTTATAATAAATAATGTAGCTCGCACTAAGCTGGGAGAAGATAAAGGTGAAATTCATGTACTTTCCGCTCACTGTAATGGAAATATTAACTACTTTGTTCTAGAGCAACTTTCCAATTAGTTTCTGGGAAAATGATATTCTTCTTTAATACAGATACGATAGCTCGTACCTCTGATAACTGAAAAATAGTTTGTGGAGTAGAAAAAAAAAGAGCCATGTATTGTTTTAGGCTAATAAATTGGGGAAAACTGGTCTTAAAGGGAAACTCCATTTCGGGTGATAACTCATCCACTCTGAACAACCCCTTTAAATCTCTCCTAGGACAGTGTCTCGAATCAGAATGTTTCCAAATGGGCCAATAAAGCCAGGATTTCCTTTGTATCACATCACTGGAGTGCCGATACCTGTTTCTTTTGTAGCTTTATTGAACAGATTTGGGATATACCTTGGAGGCTTTGCACCCTTTAATTTTGGAAACCATGTCAAGAAAATTAAGTTAATCATAAAAACTCCATTTACACTAAATTTCCGCCCCTGCCACAAAAAGACCTGCATATATAAATTCAGTGATACTTACATTGGCATAGAAGGAAGTGGTAACAAGGACAAGGTACCGTAGATGATATCACTTAGTCATGGTAATTTAATTATGCAAGCAGACTGGTAGCTTTAAGAGAGAGTTAGGGCTTGAAATATTGTTCTTCTGTCAACTATGGTTACCTTCAAGCCAACACATGCAGTCTTCATTACTTTGCAACCAAAGGGCTTTACAGGCAAGGACATTGCTGTTTGTAAAAGTGCCCAAAGAGAGAGGTTCGGTTGCTGTGAAGAAGGCTTGAGGGAACCCATGAAACTCTAGCAAGTGCCAGTGCTGTCTACGAAATAGGATAAAGCTACGGGATCAGTTCAACATCATTACAGAGCTTGGTCCGGACTGACAGCAGGCAGGCGTCGGTGCATCTCCACGCACAATGAGGAGAAGGGTTTTATAGGAAGCCCTGGACAAGTGCTGTTCTGTGACTGGTTGCTATTGACAAGTGCTGTGCTGTGACTAGTTGCTATGGACAAGTGCTGTTCTTGGTTGCTATGGACAAGTGCTGTGTTGTGACTGGTTGCTATTGACAAGTGCTGTGCTGTGACTGGTTGCTGTGGACAAGTGCTGTGCTGTGATTGGTTGCTATAAACATGTAGACAATAAGGGCCTGTGTCACGGCGCTACCGCGACAGAGAGGTTCTAGAGAACCGCAGCGCTCTGAGCCTCGTTCACACACAATGAACAGAAGCTCTTCTCCTGAGTTCTGACCTGGCTGTCTTGTGCCAGCAGGGCAGGAGTTAAACCTTGTTACTGAAGGTGCTGAGAGCTAGGTCTCTCAGCTGATTAGGTGTTGGTAATCACGGCTCCTATATAGACTCAGCTTTGTCTACAACTGTTGTCAGTGATCAGTTCTGCTGCCTGAAATTCAAGGGAAAAGAAAGCGGTCGCTAGGGAGCGCTGTGAGGGTCACAGTTACAATTGAAAGCAAAAGGTCCACCGCAGCTCCAGCCGTTAACCTTCTAGGAGGATACAAAATGCAGTAAATAGTAATAACGGTCCTAGGAGCGCTGGGAATGAGACCAAAACAAGGATTTTAGTGTTGAACCACAACGCGTTTCAACGGTTAAACCGTCTTCATCAGGTGGAAGTCAACTTCCACCTGATGAAGACGGTTTAACCGTTGAAACGCGTTGTGGTTCAACACTAAAATCCTTGTTTTGGTCTCATTCCCAGCGCTCCTAGGACCGTTATTACTATTTACTGCAGTTCTGCTGCCTGGCTTGGAGGAGCGTGGTGTTTTGGAGCTTGGAGGTTTATTTACAGAGATTGGTGTCTGCTGTTTTGGTTGCGTGTTAAACCTGTTTTCCTTCCTAAGTTCATTCCTTCTCTTCCCTTCTCTGTGTTACATCTGTGGTTGTGTGAGCATTTGGTGAGTTTAAGACTTTTAGTTACCTTGTCTGTATACCCTGATTATTGTTGTATTTATACACTGGTGCAGTCCACCTCCCTGGGGGGAGAGGGGGCCACTGATAGGGCCTGCACAGGAGACAGGGATACGCTGGCGGCTCAGGCCTCCTAACCATCATAGGTACCCCTGAGATAAGGGAAAGTCAGGGCCCCATTATGGTGGCAGGGACAGGTGCGGGTCCCCGTACGCCGTCCTGACCCTTATTGCCGTTATCGGCGTGACAGCCTGTTTCTGTGTCGGACAGCTGTAATAAAAGAGACCGGCCATTTTCCTGGTGACTTATTTTCCTCAGGACATGCTCAAGATAATTCAGTAAATAACAGAATATTTAAGGACCCTGACATACACCATAAACATCATTTCCCCTGGAGTTTCCCTTTAAGCACCATCTCTTTCCCGTGACTTACATTACCAGCAAGGAGGTAGTCACATCTTACACACAACCGTCCTCCTCAGGGCCGTATCTGATAATTATTACACGAGCCGTAATTTCATCAATGGATGCTGCAGGTTACGGAAATAAGAGAATAAATACCCGGTGGTGGAATAATTGGTGGTCGCTCACACAGAATACATCTTACCCTGTCATTATGCTGAAATGCGACATGGCGGCACCTACAAATAAAATCAAGCTTTTTTTTTTATTCTGTCAGACGCTTAATCAGAGGCCGACGGCAAGGAACGAGCTCCAGTTATCCTGATTATAAATTATAGTATTTACACTATTATTATTGTGATTTCAAAATTACTAGTTAAGGTCAATGGCGTTGGGTGGTATAAAGAACGCCAACATCTGGGTAATCATAGGGCACGCCATTCATTTATACTACCTAGCACCGCAAATATGTGTATACCTCTTAAAAGGGTATCCCCTGCTTGTAAATTGGTAGCATACCATTGGGATATGCCTCCTTATCAGTGCTATAAGTACTGCAAACCTAAAACCAGTACTAACCAGAATATGGCCCATTCAGAGCAGTCCCCTATACACAGTGCTGTAAGAGGGTGAACTGTAGTCCCACTGAGAGGGCACTAGGACCCTGTGGTTTTTGCCTATTGCAGAAGAGAACAGACCGTGCAAAACTCCCAGAGACAATGTGTGCTGCTGGGTGGGGTCTAGTGTCTCGGGTGTAAAGTGAAACTAGGAAGTGAGAGCTGAGAGAGAAAAAGGCGGGAAGCAAAGGCAGAAGCTGCTGTGATATCTTAAAGAGAGACTGTCTGTGGATTTACTGCAAGTGTTTTTGGAGGAAAAGAAGCTTTTGAGAGACTTTTTGTTGCTAACGTTCTCCTGGAGAAGAATTAACCTTTTGTTTAACTCTGTGAGAGACTTGTGTGGCTAACGTTTCCTGGAGAGGAGTTAACCCTTTATTTAACAAAAGACTGAGACTTTACTAAGAACCCAGTACGTATTTGGAAGTCTGTGGATTCCCTGTGCATTGAGTGGAGAAACAAGTCTGGACAGACTGCTGATACAGAGACGGACGGATTGTCGTGGAAGCATTCCTAGGAGCTACAGAAGCAGAGACAACATCGTGAGACCACTAACTAAGTCCCCGGCGTTTGGGCTCGGCATCGGCCGACAAGACAAGAGGAGCTTGCTGTAACTTATTGGCGCTGAAAATATGAACTGGCTGCAGCCTCTGCGGATTCCTGCCTGAGAGGAAATCCATCTCAGGATACGGTACCATAGTTATAGATACCCGGGTATCTCTGCTCAGAGTGTTAAATTGTTACTTTAGAGGTGTATCTTATATTAGAGTTGTGTAAGTTATACTCAGTGTGCCATTCCAGGGGCTCCCTTGATAACACTACATTCAATTTACACTTGTTCCTGTTTTTAGTTGCCTGTTAGGTAAATTTCTTACTAGTCTGTTGTAGTACACAGTTCTCAGGAGACCTTTGAGTGGCACAGTGATTTCAGCTGCTGCTGAATTAGTGTATCTTTGGGGTGCATCTGTCTTAATATTCTCCATATTACCTTGATTATTTTGCCTTTGAGTAAATACCGTTGGAGATTTCTGCCTTGGTCTTGGTTTGTGACTCACTGGATCTTATTCGGACCTCTGGTCATTACATTTTTGGCGTAGTCGGCAGGATCCAGTGTTTGTCATGGACGAGGGCGATGGTGGAAATGACCCCGCTGTATCCGCATCCTCCTCGGGGGTTGGGGTTCCCCTGGCAGCCGCGGCGACTTCGGGAGGGTATGTGCCTGTAGGAGCTTTACTTCAGCACATGCCGAAATACGATGGGCGCAATATGGCGTTGCAAGATTGGGCTGAGAGAATCCGGAGTATTCTGCGCATGTGTAATTTGACCCCCGCGTTACGCGCTGAGCTGGCATTAAATGCACTGGAGGGTGATATTAGGCGTATGGTGATGGTGCGCCCAGAATCAGAGAGGGATACATTAGAAAAGATTTTGGAACTGTTAGAGGGGAGTTTGGGGGGCCGAGCGCGCGTGGCCCAGCTTCGGTCCCTATTCTTTAATCGTCCCCAGAGAGAGTGTGAGTCCCTGATGCAGTACTCTAATATTTTGCAAGAGATGTTGAATGAGATGCAGCGACTAGACCCGGGGGCCATGGGGGCATTCCGGGAGGTAGACCGCTTGCTCCGGGACCAATTCATCACCGGTGTAGCCAATAGACTTCTCCGGGACAAACTGTTGGAAATGGCCCGGGTTGCACCAGAGTTATCTTTCTGGCAGATTTACCGAGCTGCAGTGGAAAGGGAAGAGAAATCGGCCTATGTTCCCGAGGGGTCAGTGAACAGTGCCCAGCTGGAGGAAGGTGTGTCATCAGGGTCGGGGGGAGAGGGGCTGGTAAGCGTGGTACAAGCTCTGCGTGCTGAGGTGAAGGAGTTGAAGCTGAAATTGTCTCAACTGACAGTTGATCCCGCCTCTACCCCCTCGCGGGAACCTCCTGCCTCACCCCCTGGAACGGTGACCCCGCAAATGGCCAGGTCGTCCTATCAGAATGAGTCAAGCCCTCGCCCACGAGGAACAATCACCTGCTGGAAGTGTGGCCGCCAGGGACACATCTCGCGTTACTGCCGGGCGCTTACAGCCCCAGAAACCCCGTCGCCGGCTTTAAACTTCCGGCCGCTGCCATGAGAGGGCAAGCAGCAGCGGCCCCACCCACACAAAGCCCTCGACGGAATGAACAAGATTTGTTTGCATGTAGTCCAGTGATAGAAGCAGAGTTTGAAGGGCGGAAGATGAGGTGCTTGGTTGACACGGGATCCGAATGTACTATAATGCCTCTAGAAGTATATGAGAGATACTTCAGTCGACTAGTGATTCCAGAGGATGGCCGAGTGATACGACTGACCGCCGCAAATAATGGTCAATTGTCAGTAAAAGGGATCGTGTGGATGCAACTAAAAATGTTTGGTCAAGAGCTGGGGCAGAAAGGGGTAGTACTGGTGGATCACCCCCCTAGAAGAGGGATGGAAGTGACGCTCGGAATGAACGTGCTGCGAGATTTGAATCACCAGATGTATGCCAGTGAAGGACCCCGATACTGGGCCCGTGCGACAAGACACCGACCCACACAGAGAATTCTACACCGTCTAGTGCTGAGTTGCGACTTGCTGAAAAGTGCGGTCCCAGGTGGCCGGGTGGGCCGGGTCCGAGTGACTTCGAAGGCCCCGATCCTGCTGGGACCCAGACAAGAGGAACTCTTAATGCTGCCTGTGGGAGCTGCACAGAGATTGAATGGGCTTGAAGTGCTACTTGAGCCCGTCCGAGAGGGTTCCTCATTTGCCAAGGTACATGTGGCCCGTTCTTTGGCGATTGTGAAGAATGGACGAGTACCGGTCCGATGCATCAATGTTTTAGATGAAGCTGTTGCAATTCCCGCTGGGACCATACTGGCTGAACTGTTCGTGCCGGCAGAGAAGGTGCCGGAAAATGCAGGGTTCGAATTGCGACCAGACCAACAGTCATCCTGGACATTCGCGGTCGAGGTAGGCCGGACTGAACCTCCTACGGAGGAATGGAATGTTCATGTGATCATGGAGCAGATGGGAGTGGATCGGGAGAAGCTGACCCCCGTGCAGTTGGAGCAGTTGGAGAGAGTTTTGTGGGAACATCAAGAGACCTTTTCCCGACATGGAGAGGACTTCGGGTGTACCCAGACGATTGAGCATGAGATTCCAACGGGGGATACTCCACCCATTAGAGAAAGATATCGCCAAATTCCTCCGGCGCTCTATCAAGAGGTGAAGAGCATGGTGGCCAGTATGCTGGACAACCAAGTGATCCGAGAGAGCCGGAGTCCCTGGGCGGCCCCTGTAGTCTTGGTCCGCAAGAAGGATGGGACACTCCGATTTTGTGTGGACTATCGGAAATTGAATGCCCACACCGTACGGGACGCATATCCTTTACCCCGTATTGAAGAATCCCTGTCGGCCCTGGGTCGGGCCAAGTATTTCTCAACGTTGGATTTGGCAAGCGGGTACTGGCAGGTCCCAATGGCTGAAAAAGATCGGGCCAAGACGGCGTTTGTATTGCCAATGGGGCTCTTTGAGTTCAACCGGATGCCCTTTGGCCTCGCTACCGCCCCGGGAACCTTCCAACGCCTGATGGAACATTGCTTGGGTGATCTAAATTTTGAATCAGTCCTGATATATTTGGACGACATTGTGGTGTTCGGAACCTCATTTGAAGATCATCTGGAGAAGCTGCGTCAAGTTCTCCGGCGGCTCAAGAGCTACGGCCTGAAAATAAAGCCAAAAAAATGTCAGCTGTTACGAAACCAGATTGAATATTTGGGGCATCTGGTGACCCCGGACGGGGTACTACCTTTAGCCAGTAAGATTAAGGCGGTACAAGAGTGGCCACCTCCTTGTGACCTGCGAGAAGTGCGGGCCTTCCTGGGCCTAGCAGGATACTATCGGCGGTTTGTGCCTAAATTCTCACAAGTGGTGAGTCCCTTGAATGAACTTTTGAGAGGGACAGCGCTGGGTCCTCGAAATCGCCCCATTCCATGGGGGCCCCTACAGAAAAAGGCATTTGATGGAGTGAAAACCGCCCTAACGAGTGCCCCATTGCTGGCCTACGCCCGGTATGACACCCCTTTTTTGTTGTATACCAATGGTAGTCTTCATGGGTTGGGGGCAGTACTAGCACAGGTGCAGGATGGCCGAGAACGAGTGATTTCTTATGGCAGCAGATCTTTAAGAGACTCCGAGCGAAATCCGGCTAACTACAGCTCATTCCGTCTGGAATTGCTGGCCCTGGTGTGGGCAATGACAGAACGCTTCGCCGAGTATCTAACAGGAGCTGAGGTGCTAGTCATGACAGATAACAACCCGCTAGCTCACTTAGAGAATGCAAAACTGGGGGCGTTGGAGCAGCGGTGGGTCGCCAGACTGGCCAAGTTCAATTACCGCATTAAATTTCGCTCTGGTCGAGAGAACGGCAATGCAGATGCATTGTCAAGAGTGCCCCTTGGGTCATCCGGGGAAGATGTTGATGAACAACTTGAGGATACTGAAACTCCAGCTTTGGGGCAAATACCTATCTTCCAAAGTGTGGTACACTCAAGTGGGGTGGCCACCGGGATGCCCTGTGTCCTGGGTAAAACACCCTCAGATTGGACAAGAGTCCAGGATGAGTGTCCGGACGTTGCACTTGTGCGCCGTTGGGTACAAAACAAGGCCTGGCCCAGTGCAGAGGACAAGGCTCAGTTGTCCATGGAAGGAATGAAACTCCTTCGACAATGGGATAAATTGTGTGTGGAACAAGGTCTTTTGTATCGTAAGGTGTACCTGCCATCGGAGCTGCAGCATCGGTACCAACTGATAATTCCTGTGGGGATGGGGCCGGTGGTCGCTCGTGAGGCGCATGAGAAGGGGGCCCATTTTGGAAGTGAAAAGACACTTCAGTGGTTGCAGCGAGTCCTCTACTGCCCTGAGTTGGGAGGGATGGTGGCCGACGCGTGTCGGCAGTGCCGAATTTGTGGGCTCAACAAAAGCCCTGAGCAGCGGGCTCCCACACAGTCTATTAAGACTTCAGCTCCACTGGAACTACTCATGATTGACTACGTGTTGATAGGGTACTCTACATCAGGGTACTCCTACTGCCTGGTGATGACAGATCACTTTACCAAGTATGCTGTAGCGGTGCCGACAAGAGATCAGACGGCCAAGTCGGCGGCTGAGGCAGTGTGCCGACATTTCTTCCAAGTGTTCGGGTGTCCGCAGAGAATACATTCAGATCAAGGGGCCTGCTTTCAGGGAACGCTGATGAAAGAGTTGCACCAGCTCTATGGTATCGAGCAGTCGAGAACAACGCCTTACCACCCTCAGGGTAACGGGGCGTGTGAGCGTTTTAATCGGACCCTGTTGCAAATGTTGAGGTCCTTAGAGAGTCAGCAACAGACATGCTGGCCTGAGTATCTCCCCGAATTGATGTGGGCTTACAATAACAGGGTGCACAGTACTACTGGTTACTCACCACACATGTTGATGTTTGGTAGACCTGGCCGAGACATTGAGGATTTGAGCATGCCAGATCCCTCCTCCGCCCCCCTTCGGACTGCATCCGAGTGGGTACGAGAGCATCGGCGGCGGTTGAGGGTGGTGCATCAGGTGGTGGGTGACCGCCTTCGCCAGGTGGTCCATAAGGACACGCGACCTGTACAAACAGAGCTGTTCTCTCCGGGAGACAGAGTGTTGGTGAGGACAAAACGACGGTCAGGAAAGCTGAGTGACCGATGGGAGGCGATACCGTATCTGATAAAAAAACAGGTGAACCCTGAGATTCCAGTGTACGAGGTCGAACCGGTGGGGACAGGGGGGCCAACCCGTAATTTGCATCGTAACATGTTACAGCGGTGCTGGTTTGAAGATTCGGCGTCTACCCCCCTAGAGCCAGAGGCCATGTTTCAAGGGGCGGAAGCTCTGAATGATCTTGAGTTTGATGGTGTGCTTACTCCTGCGCCTGCTTATTTGCCCCCTGTGACCGATCTGGCCTCGGGTGATGAGAATGTTGGGGATATGGAGGATGTTGTTGAGGAGAGTGCATCAGGTCAACTGCTTGGTCCTGACGCTGTATCACAGGACATCGAGCCGCAGGAGGAGACAACTCCACTTACGCCCACTGACACGACCATGGAAGAGACTCTAGCTCCCTCTAAGGTCGCACCTGTTGATGTAGGACTCAGGAGAACTACACGATCTACGGCAGGAATACCGCCTCAGCGATATGCTCAAGATGAATTTGAGTGGGAAGGTATGTCGAGGACGCCAACCTCTAGTGGGGTGGCATGTAAGAGGGTGAACTGTAGTCCCACTGAGAGGGCACTAGGACCCTGTGGTTTTTGCCTATTGCAGAAGAGAACAGACCGTGCAAAACTCCCAGAGACAATGTGTGCTGCTGGGTGGGGTCTAGTGTCTCGGGTGTAAAGTGAAACTAGGAAGTGAGAGCTGAGAGAGAAAAAGGCGGGAAGCAAAGGCAGAAGCTGCTGTGATATCTTAAAGAGAGACTGTGTGTGGATTTACTGCAAGTGTTTTTGGAGGAAAAGAAGCTTTTGAGAGACTTTTTGTTGCTAACGTTCTCCTGGAGAAGAATTAACCTTTTGTTTAACTCTGTGAGAGACTTGTGTGGCTAACGTTTCCTGGAGAGGAGTTAACCCTTTATTTAACAAAAGACTGAGACTTTACTAAGAACCCAGTACGTATTTGGAAGTCTGTGGATTCCCTGTGCATTGAGTGGAGAAACAAGTCTGGACAGACTGCTGATACAGAGACGGACGGATTGTCGTGGAAGCATTCCTAGGAGCTACAGAAGCAGAGACAACATCGTGAGACCACTAACTAAGTCCCCGGCGTTTGGGCTCGGCATCGGCCGACAAGACAAGAGGAGCTTGCTGTAACTTATTGGCGCTGAAAATATGAACTGGCTGCAGCCTCTGCGGATTCCTGCCTGAGAGGAAATCCATCTCAGGATACGGTACCATAGTTATAGATACCCGGGTATCTCTGCTCAGAGTGTTAAATTGTTACTTTAGAGGTGTATCTTATATTAGAGTTGTGTAAGTTATACTCAGTGTGCCATTCCAGGGGCTCCCTTGATAACACTACATTCAATTTACACTTGTTCCTGTTTTTAGTTGCCTGTTAGGTAAATTTCTTACTAGTCTGTTGTAGTATACAGTTCTCAGGAGACCTTTGAGTGGCACAGTGATTTCAGCTGCTGCTGAATTAGTGTATCTTTGGGGTGCATCTGTCTTAATATTCTCCATATTACCTTGATTATTTTGCCTTTGAGTAAATACCGTTGGAGATTTCTGCCTTGGTCTTGGTTTGTGACTCACTGGATCTTATTCGGACCTCTGGTCATTACAGTGCCATGCACAATATTCCCCTATACACATCACACCATGGTCTGCTCCACCAGCATACAGCGTGCAGCACATCACACCATGGTCTGCTCCACCAGCACAGAGTGTGCAGCACATCACACCATGGTCTGCTCCACCAGCATACAGCGTGCAGCACATCACACTATGGTCTGCTCCACCAGCATACAGTGTGCAGCACATCACACCATGGTCTGCTCCACCAGCACACAGCGTGCAGCACATCACACCATAGTCTGCTCCACCAGCACAGAGTGTGCAGCACATCACACTATGGTCTGCTCCACCAGCATACAGTGTGCAGCACATCACACCATGGTCTGCTCCACCAGCACACAGCGTGCAGCACATCACACCATAGTCTGCTCCACCAGCACAGAGTGTGCAGCACATCACACTATGGTCTGCTCCACCAGCATACAGTGTGCAGCACATCACACCATGGTCTGCTCCACCAGCATACAGTGTGCAGCACATCACACCATGGTCTGCTCCACCAGCATACAGCGTGCAGCACATCACACCATGGTCTGCTCCACCAGCATACAGTGTGCAGCAAATCACACTATGGTCTGCTCCACCAGCACACAGCGTGCTGCACATCACACCATGGTCTGCTCCACCAGCACAGAGTGTGCATCACATCACACTATGGTCTGCTCCACCAGCACACAGCGTGCTGCACATCACACCATGGTCTGCTCCACCAGCACACAGCGTGCAGCACATCACACTATGGTCTGCTCCACCAGCATACAGTGTGCAGCACATCACACTATGGTCTGCTCCATCAGCACACAGCGTGCTGCACATCACACCATGGTCTGCTCCACCAGCACAGAGTGTGCATCACATCACACTATGGTCTGCTCCACCAGCACACAGCGTGCTGCACATCACACCATGGTCTGCTCCATCAGCACACAGCGTGCTGCACATCACACCATGGTCTGCTCCACCAGCACACAGCGTGCTGCACATCACACCATGGTCTGCTCCACCAGCACACAGCGTGCTGCACATCACACTATGGTCTGCTCCACCAGCACACAGCGTGCTGCACATCACACCATGGTCTGCTCCACCAGCACACAGCGTGCAGCACATCACACTATGGTCTGCTCCACCAGCATACAGTGTGCAGCACATCACACTATGGTCTGCTCCACCAGCACAGTCTGCTCCACCAGCACAGAGTGTAATGCATTGAACTCCTTTTTTCCACCATGTCAGTGGAAAGTATTTTCTTGTTACAGATAATGGGATGATGAGATGAAATATAATGTGTAGCATTTATTAAGCTGAAAGCCCTCTATGTGGAGAGTCTATGGTGATTTAGGGGAATGGCAGCGCAGGAATAACTCATTTAGCATCAAGTCCATTTTCCAATCACCGTTTTAATGGTTTTTGCTGTCGTATACCCTTTCCCTTCCATTCTTGTACGAAGGTGGTAATTATATAAAAGATCGCACTGCCAATATTGATAGCTCCTGGCTGTCCCTTATAACCTGCCGTACGGTGGAATAATATAAGCAGTACCAAAAAGCCAAGACGAGGGGCAAATTATATCAGAGGAAAAAAACTGCAGAGTACATTTATAAACGTCACATAAATATAAATATATATATATGTATATATATATAAATATAAACATAAATATAAGGACCTGTCACTTCTTCTCCACGGTATTCATGGTGGAAAATGAAATGCTAGGTGAAATCCCAAGAAACAATGAAAACCCTATATTAAGGGTCACCAATCTAACCCAAGAAGAGGTGCGAAATCGGCTAAATAAGATTAAAATAGATAAATCTCCGGGTCCGGATGGCATACACCCACGAGTACTAAGAGAACTAAGTAATGTAATAGATAAACCATTATTTCTTATTTTTAGGGACTCTATAGCGACGGGGTCTGTTCCGCAGGACTGGCGCATAGCAAATGTGGTGCCAATATTCAAAAAGGGCTCTAAAAGTGAACCTGGAAATTATAGGCCAGTAAGTCTAACCTCTATTATTGGTAAAATATTTGAAGGGTTTCTGAGGGATGTTATTCTGGATTATCTCAATGAGAATAACTGTTTAACTCCATATCAGCATGGGTTTATGAGAAATCGCTCCTGTCAAACCAATCTAATCAGTTTTTATGAAGAGGTAAGCTATAGGCTGGACCACGGTGAGTCATTGGACGTGGTATATCTCGATTTTTCCAAAGCGTTTGATACCGTGCCGCACAAGAGGTTGGTACACAAAATGAGAATGCTTGGTCTGGGGGAAAATGTGTGTAAATGGGTTAGTAACTGGCTTAGTGATAGAAAGCAGAGGGTGGTTATAAATGGTATAGTCTCTAACTGGGTCGCTGTGACCAGTGGGGTACCGCAGGGGTCAGTATTGGGACCTGTTCTCTTCAACATATTCATTAATGATCTGGTAGAAGGTTTACACAGTAAAATATCGATATTTGCAGATGATAAAAAACTATGTAAAGCAGTTAATACAAGAGAAGATAGTATTCTGCTACAGATGGATCTGGATAAGTTGGAAACTTGGGCTGAAAGGTGGCAGATGAGGTTTAACAATGATAAATGTAAGGTTATACACATGGGAAGAAGGAATCAATATCACCATTACACACTGAACGGGAAACCACTGGGTAAATCTGACAGGGAGAAGGACTTGGGGATCCTAGTTAATGATAAACTTACCTGGAGCAGCCAGTGCCAGGCTGCAGCTGCCAAGGCAAACAGGATCATGGGGTGCATTAAAAGAGGTCTGGATACACATGATGAGAGCATTATACTGCCTCTGTACAAATCCCTAGTTAGACCGCACATGGAGTACTGTGTCCAGTTTTGGGCACCGGTGCTCAGGAAGGATATAATGGAACTAGAGAGAGTACAAAGGAGGGCAACAAAATTAATAAAGGGGATGGGAGAACTACAATACCCAGATAGATTAGCGAAATTAGGATTATTTAGTCTAGAAAAAAGACGACTGAGGGGCGATCTAATAACCATGTATAAGTATATAAGGGGACAATACAAATATCTCGCTGAGGATCTGTTTATACCAAGGAAGGTGACTGGCACAAGGGGGCATTCTTTGCGTCTGGAGGAGAGAAGGTTTTTCCACCAACATAGAAGAGGATTCTTTACTGTTAGGGCAGTGAGAATCTGGAATTGCTTGCCTGAGGAGGTGGTGATGGCGAACTCAGTCGAGGGGTTCAAGAGAGGCCTGGATGTCTTCCTGGAGCAGAACAATATTGTATCATACAATTATTAGGTTCTGTAGAAGGACGTAGATCTGGGGATTTATTATGATGGAATATAGGCTGAACTGGATGGACAAATGTCTTTTTTCGGCCTTACTAACTATGTTACTATGTTACTTACCTCGAATCTGCATTTTTTAAAACCCAGTGTAAATGCCGCTGTTCTCCTGAATCCAGTGATGTTTTTCTCGTGTTTTTACGACTCTCCGTTCCTGAGATATGGCCTCCTCTTCCCTGTATATACAGGTGCTTCTCACTAAATAAGAATATCATCAAAAACATAATTTATTTCAGCTCTTCAATACAAAAAGTGAACCTCATATTATACAGAGTCATTACACACAGAGTGATCTATTTCATGTGTTTGTTTGTTAATGTTGATGATTATAGCTTACAGCCAATGAAAAACCAAAAGTCATTACCTCAGTAAATTAGATTACTGTATAACATCAGCTTGAAAAAAATGATTTTAAAATCTGAAATGTTCCCTACTGAAATGTATGCTCTGTAAATGCACTCAATACTTGGTTGGGGCCCTTTTTGCATCAATTACTGCATCAATGCGGCATAGCATGGAGGCGTTTAGCCTTTGGAACTGCTGAGGGGTTATGGAAGCCCAGGTTGCTTTGATAGTGGCCTTCAGCTCGTCTGCATAGTTGGGTCTGGTGTCTCTCATCTTTCTCTTAACAATACCCCACAGATTCTCTATGGGGTTAAGGTCAGATGAGTTTGCTGCCAATCAAGCACAGTGATACTGTTAATAATATAATAATAATTTTATTTATATAGCAACAACATATTCCGCAGCGCTTTACAAATTATAGAGGGGACTTGTACAGACAATAGACATTACAGCAGAACAATAAACACAGTTCTAAACAGATACCAAGAGGAATGAGGGCCCTGCTGCTCACAAGCTTACAATCTATGAGGAAAAGGGGAGACACGAGAGGTGGATGGTAACAATTGCTTTCGTTGTTCGGACCGGCCATAGTGTAAGGCTCGGGTGTTCATATAAAGCTGCATGAACCAGTTATCAGCCTAAGTATGTAGCAGTACAGACACAGAGGGCTATTAACTGTATAAAGTGTATGAGAACATGATGCGAGGAACCTGATTATGGTTTAAGTATTTTGAATAGGCCACACAGGGATAGTTAGGTTAATGCGTTGAGGTGGTAGGCCAGTCTGAACAAATGCGTTTTTAGGGCATGCTTAAAACTGTGGGGATTTTGGATTAATCGTATTAACCTAGGTAGTGCCTTCCAAAGAATCGGCGCAGCACGTGTAAAGTCTTGGAGACGGGAGTGGGAAGTTCTGATTATTGAGGATGTTAACCTTAGGTCATTAGCAGAACGGAGAGCACGGGTAGGGTGGTAGACTGAGACCAGAGAGGAGATGTAGGGTGGTGGTGTTGTTTGTAAGCCAGGTATTGGTACTTTTGGCAGCATGGACATGTGCCAAGTCCTGCTGGAGAATGAAATTTCCATCTTCAAAAAGCTTGTCGGCAGAGGGAAGCATGAAGTTCTCTAAAAATTTCCTGGTTGACTTTGGTCTTGATAAAACACAGTGGACCTACACCAGCAGATGACATGGCTCCCCAAACCATCACTGATTGTGGAGACTTCACACTAGACCTCCAGCAGCTTGGATTGTGGCCTCTCCACTCTTCCTCCAGACTCTGGGACCTTGATTTCCAAATGAAATCTACTTTCATCTGAAAACAACAGCTTGGACCACTGAGCGACAGTCCAGTTCTTTTTCTCCTTGGCCCAGGTAAGAGGCTTCTGGTGTTGTCTATTGGTCATGAGTGGCTGACACAAGGAATGCGACACTTGTAGCCCATGTCCAGGATACGTCTGTGTGTGGTGGCTCTTGAAGCAATGACTCCAGCAGCAGTCCACTCCTTGTGAATCTCCCCCAATTTTTGAATGGCCTTTTCTTAACAATCCTTTCAAGGCTGTGGTTATGTCGGTTGCTTGTGCACTTCTTTCTACAACACTTTTTCCTTCCACTCAACTTTCCATTAATATGCTTGGATACAGCAGTCTGAACAGTCAGCTTCTTTAACAATGACCTTTTGTGGCTTCCCTTCCTTGTGGAGTGTGTCAATGACTGCCTTCTGGACATCTGTCAAATCAGCAGTCTTCCCCATGATTGTGGAGCCTACTGAAACAGACTAAGGGACCTTTATAAAGGCTTAGGAAGCCTTTCCAGATTGAATAAACATCGGCAGAACATAAAAGATGGTTTCTTATTACACAGTCTGTCCAAACACTTCTTGCTAATGCACCCAAAAAAATTGGAAATCTTTGAAATTAATAATCATTTATCACATATCCGATAACGTGGCAGATCGGTTCAGTAGCCTAATAAAAAAAGAACGTTTCCTGATATTCAAACTGGGTACGTTGGCCCCTGAAGGATTGAATGTTATGATTGATAAGGTGACAAGTTAGATATGGTTCTCTTCCCCTTCTTCTTTTTTTCATATATATATATATATATATATATATATATATTTTATTAATATTTTTTTTTTCATGCTTATTTTTTATGATTAATTTTGCTGTTTTGTTTATTTTTTATCCTAGGTTGGTTTTATTATGTTTTTATGATGTGATAGCTCTCCACTGTTTGCACTGCTGTCTCTTAAATGCTCTGTGTACGTGTCACCGTGCACAGGCTATTTTTAATGATCTATTATACCTACACATTAGCATATGTAATTGTAATAGCTTTGCGATTGGTTGTTGTTTATTTAAATGCTGCCTCTTTGTCACCACTAATAAACTGCCCACCTGATGAAGACGGTGTTATCCGTTGAAACGCGTTGTGGTTCAAATACAACCTGGTGTTCGAGTCTTCTTTCTGCGCTCCTGAGATCGATCTTCATTTTCCCTGTCTATAAAATGACGGCAGTCTAACGTTGGAAGCAGCAGTGAATGGTGAGATATGAAGCCTGAAATCCAAAAGTTCAAAACATTGTTACCCTGGTATAGATAGGATAGAAGGGGCCATATCTCGGGCAGGAAGAAAAGGAAAAACTACAAGAGAACAGCGGCATTTTCACCAGGTAAAAAAAAATACATATTAATGCAAGTGACAATTCGGGGTTATACTGGTTACTTGGTCCATTCATTCATTGTCGATCCCAGAGAGAAAGATTGAGGAGGTGGTGCCTCTGCTCGGTCGTCGATCGATTCAGATAGAGATTGGCGGGGGGTTTAGTTTTTGGACCACCACCGATCTAGCACTTATTACTTCTCCAAGTGTAAAAGTTAGATAAAGTGGCAGTTAAGCTTGGCGTTGGCACGATGGCGCGTAACTTTCCCGGACCTGGATAGCGCTTCTAATAGTTGGAATAATAAGCCATTACTCGGAACAGACATTTCTTGCTGGGCTTGTGACAAGACTTTCCGCCATTGCATGAAAGCGGAGAGCAGCCCCCGTCTATGAATAAAATATAATACCGCGGAGTCGACTGATTTGGATGTTTTCAACGGCTCTCTAACACACGAGCAGACGTTTTAAGTGGCTTTGTGACATGTGTACACTTGTAGAACTGGAGAAAAGTAATTGTTTAAAATTGAAATGTGGTTTTTTTTTTCCGCCTTAGTTAATGGCGGAAATTTTAAGTATTCATTTGAAAAGCGCAATTAAAAAAAAAATCGTCCTAACTTTCCACTGTACCTGACGAATGTCATGCTCCACTGTGATGATGTGGTATCCCCGCTGGGAGATTCTGCACTCGTCTTAGATCTAGTTTTGTAGAAGGAAGTCAGCTTTTTAGTTTAGGTTTTAAAGTGACCATACACAAGAAATAGCCGTCAGACAAATCCCCTACCTCCCCCCGAGCGCTAGAACACTTGGTTCGGCCAAACTGTCATGTAAGATAAAAAGTATCAAGTATTTGAATTCAAATGGGCAGTTTAAATTCAAACGGCCGAATTCTTCCCTCACCCGACATCATCTCCACACACCCGGAGGTCAATTGGTCAGGTTACCCAATTTCGTAAGATGTCTAGAGAGGTCTTTATATACAAGGTACTGGTTGTAAATGCATTGGAGACTTAAAGCTACATGGGAAAACCTAAACCAGACCTGCAGACACCTCTGTGTACTAATGAGGGGCAAAAAGGCAGGAATGTACTAACGCGTCTTTGCTGAACGGTTTCGCTCTCTTAGAAGAGCACAGGATAAAAATGTTCCAGGAAAATGCTAGATCTATTGCAAGTTTTGACTGGTGGCAGTTCCATCTCAGGAGCTTAAAATGTCTTCCACTTACTCTCTAAGATCCCATCCTCTTTTGGCTCCAGAAACTGGAAGACACCAAGTCAATTTTGATGCATTGGCAATCCTCACACAAACACTCTATGAAGACTTGATGTCATTCATTAAAACTAGACTAAACTCCCTGTGTGACAACCATGGAGGGTGGAATAGACTCTCTCCACCTCCTATACCCGCCCAATTTAATCAGACCTCTCTTGACTTCATGTGCACCATTACAAAGTATGAAGAACCTTTAAATGCTCAAAGGGGTTATTTGGTGAAAACAAATTACCGGTAATACCTATCCGTAGGATAGGTGACAGCTTACAGATTGGTGGGGGATCCAATTGCTGGGACCTGCCCCAATTGGCACAACAGGGAATTTGTATTTCAGTTACAAAATGTAGTGGTACTTTGGATGGCTGACTAGAGCTCCATTCATTACGAGTGTTGCGTTCGGCAGCCACATGGGGAAGTAATGGAGTAGCTCCAGTTTAATGGGGATAAAAGTGCTATGTGCTGCTGATCTGTGTAGGTTTCAGCAGTGGGACTCCCACCGATCAATGAGTTATCACCTATCCTTTTTTTGGTTGGACAACTCCTTTAAGGTTGTCCAGTTTGGCCAAAGAAGAACTAATTTGCATATTTCTATCCATGGTGCATTTCTTCTATGTCTCACCATAATGGGGATAGCTTTTTAAGGATTTTCTGGCCCTAATATACTAAGGAACACTTTTTGTTGTCATCGTTTATCCATAGCTTCTTACAGTGGCAGCCATCATTCTACCCTTTTGCCCTTGGGTCTTCTCTATTGTCTTGGTTCCAGATCTTCGTTGTCCATATGAAGAATGTTTGTGCAGACGACCTATATTTATTTTTTCCTTCGTGTCCTATGGAATATAATGCTGAAATGGTTAACATTTTTTGGAAACTAGACTGCTGCTTCTTCTTCCAAGTGTGTAAAGGTCTGCTTAGGAGGGGGGGATAGCAAATGTTCCTGCCTCATCCAGCCTTGGCGAGAATTTAGTGCTGATTAAACTTTCTGCAGTTACATGCTAGATGAATAAAACACGTTGGGCCGATGGGGAGAGCTTGCAAATTCACAATATCTGATGTCATAAATGGGAGATATTCTGCATTAAAATTTTAAACGCCAGCAGTAAATGAACACCTATAGATTACCCTGGCACGGGCTCCCTCCCGCGGCCTCCTCCTACCGCCTCAGTGTGAATGTGAGCGCCACTTCTAATGCATATTGTGGCAGGACGCATAGATCTCCAGCACAGTTTTTGGGGCTTCTCAGGAAGCTGAATTTTGCATGAGCAAATAGCATTTCATAGGGAGCAGCCGTTAGCATCAATTTTCTACTAGAAAGACTGTTTTACAAAAAGTCTTGGACTCTGAGGTGTTCTGGCCTGGCTTGAGCTAGGTGGCTATTGTCCAAATTACACCCAATTTTGATACGATACCATTTCGAGGGAACATACAATGAATATTGATGGGGTTCTCATTGGGCTAACCCATTTCCATATTTCCTAGGATATAATTATTATTAATGGCTTTCAGCTCGATCTCAAGCTATTGCGACTAGATTTTTCAACTCTCTGTAGGAAGATCTTGTGCAAGTCTAGATAGGTCCACCAGGGTCTTCTCCACCATATTTTGATGGTGTCAAGCCATCATTTGGCTTGTCTTCCTCTTGTTCCTTCTATTCCTCCGACCATGATGTCCTTCTCCAGTGATTTCTCTCTTCATATGAGGCGCCCAAAGTAGGATATCAAATAGGGTTTAGCTATTCATAAGTTTCCACCTATTAAACATGGCGGAGAGCCACCTTAAAGACTGCCTCATGTTCTAGAGACCTCAGTATGTCATGACAAATCACTACTTTCCTTCCTCCAGGTTGTCAGTCATTGATGGCCTTGGAGCCGACACCATATTTTCCTAAATCTTTCCATGTGAGGACCACCTTAAAGCTTCTTCAGTTATTTTACTGATCTTTCACCGTGCTGTCTTCTTTTGTGGCACTCACTATGCCCCCATAGTTGCCAACTGTCCCAAACCATCTTAGAGGTTCCCAAAATATAGGGAGACCTCCAAAATTCCTGGAAGAGTCTGCAAATCTTTTAGGCTCCACCGAACTTGCCAAAAACCTCACCAAAACAAGCTATATTTACGTAGGCGGGAAGAGGGGTTGTAAATGCGGCATAACCTCAGAACACAGTTTGGGTTGATCCTCTTTCCGCATCCTTGCCTTTAAAAGTTGGCAAGAATTACAGAATTTTTTTTCAAAAAACTGCCCCATGAGATTTTGTAAAAAAAAAAAGGTAATAAATAGCAGTTCCTGGCAAATTTCACAGCTGCAGTCAAATAATTATCTGTCTGTTTCAGTACAACGGGAATCTTCTAGATTTATAGCCTGCTTCTTAACTTTTACATTCCCTTCCCTCCATTCATGTAAATAGGAGGAAATTTATACCATAACCTGCAGAGATTGTCATTCAAAGTGTAATCTAAAAGGTTCTATTACAATAAATCACAAATCTGGAGGAAGACAAGGTCTTTTAGATCTAAAAAAATGCTGCTGAAAATAAGCTCAAGGCAACCACGTCCTATGATTAAGGTCATATATCCGCTAAGGTTCTGGGTTCATATATTAAGGTGCAACTCTATCCAAACATGTAAGAAATGAATATATATCTAATATTCTAATATAATATCTAATTATTCCTATAATTAGTTTCATTGGGGAAAGGTCTTGGCGGGCATAGACAGCCATTTTGGAGGCTTTGTCACTCAGTCACCCACCTCCAAAAAAATGCTAATTCTCTACTGTATCCTCCTTGTCTTTGTTTTATTTCCCCTATTTCCTTCTGTAAATATTGCAGGCACATATAGTAAAGCTTCCTTGACTTTCCATGTAGAGGACATATGCACAGATAGTGTTACCTTCTTGAATCTCCCTGAAAATGTTGTAAATAGTCTTGCCTTACTGCTCCCTTCTGTAAATGTGTCTAGGGGCCAATAGTACTGTTCCCTTATTGCTTCCTATGTAATAGACACTTAAATCGTTGCCTCCCAGTCCTTTCTTGTAAAATCCGATGACGCAGACAGTACTGCCTCCCTGTAAGCACAGATAGTACTGTCTTCCTGTAAATGCCAAAGCACAGATAGTGCTGTCTCCCTGCCTCTCTTTGTAAATAACATTAACATAGGCATTACTGCTTTTCTTTTAGTACTGATTCGTTGTCTTTTCCTGTAAATTCTGCTGGCACAGATAGTACATCATCCTGGTTTTCC
Organism: Ranitomeya imitator; assembly: GCF_032444005.1. Classification (NCBI taxonomy): domain Eukaryota; kingdom Metazoa; phylum Chordata; class Amphibia; order Anura; family Dendrobatidae; genus Ranitomeya; species Ranitomeya imitator. Next base: position 136,497,044 of record NC_091290.1, read on the forward strand.
TCAACTTAAATAGTACTGCTTCTATGCCTCCATACTTAAAGTTATTTGTTAAAAACAGTACATGGTGAAAAAAATCTAACATGCCTGGTGTTTGTGTCTTCCATCATAGTTTTGCACAAATACCTATGGGAATAAAATGTAAAAGTCATAGGTACTGCTTCTATGTAAATCATTTTGACCACATAGTACTGCCTCCATGTCTTTTCTCTAAATTCTGTGAACAGATATACCGTAACTGCCTTTCAGTCTCTACTTCTAAATACCCGATGGCACAGATAGTACTGCTTCCCCGTCTTTCAATTGATGTAAAAAGGAATATTACTGCATTCCTGTTTCTCCATGTAAATGCTGTTGACATATACAGTACAGTTTGTTCTTGTAAATGATGCTGACAAAGATAGCACTTTATCCTTGTCTCTCCCACAGATAGCATTATGTCTGAGTCTCCCCCTGTAATAGCCAATCTCAGGTAGTGCTGCATCCCTGTCTTTACTTGTAAACAATGTAGAGATGCATATTGAGAGTTTCTACCTCCTCTATTCTTTAGTGTAATTGCAAAAGAGACAGATAGTGCTGTAGTTAGTGCTGTAGTTAGTGTAATTGCAAAAGAGACAGATAGTGCTGTAGTCTTGTCTTACCCTACAAATGCTGATACAGGGATGGTTCTGTCTTCCTGTCTCTCACTGTTAACACTTTAGGCAAAGGTAGTGTTTTTTCTCTGTCTCTCCCAATTAGTGACATAGCTAGGGATAGCACTGCCTCCTTGTGCCTCAAAATCAATGACATAGGTAAAGATAGTACTACCTACTTGTCTCTCTGAATAAATTACATCAGTAAAGACAGTACTGTCTACTTGAATAAATTACCTAGGAAAAGATAGTACTGCCTACTTGTTTCTCTGCATAAATTATGTGGTGTAATGCCAGCGTTCCTGCATGTCTACTCCTCCCCCTGGCAGGGACGCCGGCATACTCACCATCCCTGCCGCTCTCCTTAGATTTCCCCAGCCAGAACCTGCCTGCCTGTATATCAGCCGTGTCAACCAGTACCTACCTGCCTGTGAATCAGCTGTGCCAGTCCGTATACCTGCTGTGCCTGCCAGCACCTGCATGTCTGTATACCAGCCATGTATACCTGCTGCACTGCCGTACCTGCCTGTATCCCTGTCATTTCTGCCAGCACCAGTCGTTACAGCTTCCTGTCCCTTTGGGGGTCAGCTACCGCGCGTCTGAGGTCAGTCCTGTAGTACCACCTAGCATAAATCCGGAACCAAGTCTAATCCCACCATTGGGGGCTCCAGTGAAGAGTCGGGCGTTTGCTTAGCCATGCCCCTTCAGGGTCTCCTCGGTCCGCGACACAATGGGTCCACGATCCACACGCCCCTAACAGTTCAGTGTTACATATGGGTAAAGATAGTACTGCCTCCTTGTCTCACTGAATAAATGACATATGTAAAGATAGTGTTGCTTCCTTGTTTCTCTCAATAAATGACACAAGTAAGGATAGTACTGCCTTCCTGCCTCTGGCACGATGGTAATTCAAGGTGCAATTTCTTTGATTCATTCTCATAGTTGGCTTCTGGGCTCAGATATTAAAAATGCATATTTGTTATGAATTTGCCTATAGCGACTTGATTTTTTTTAGTGGAAAATGCCCTTTGTGCCAATGGTGTGTATCCACTGATTACACAGCAGGACATAAAAAATAATATTTATATTATAGTGGATATTATAAGGCTCAGGTTCGAACATTTACTGAGCCATATTTGTTTCTCACCCTGAGTATCGCACGCTTATATAGATGGAGCAGAAAGATGCTGTAACTCTTGACAATGTCATATTGATCGCTGGCAACAAAATCTATAATAAGGAGTAAGGTGCTTGTTTATTTTTTTAAGATTAAGTTTTCTCTTCTCCAGCTATTGATTGGGATGAATTCAGCAGGGAAAACTATGTACATCACTTCTCCTGCACACTAAACAACTGACTTGCAGTCGCCTAGAACTGAGGGATGTTCTCTTTTATAAAACTTGTGAGCGTCAGCGTTGGCAGATTGGAGCCAACTTTGATGGTTTATGGTACCGTTTTGCAAATTTATTAAGGGTTTAGGGGCCATTCTTAATTTTTGCCACTTAAACCCAAGGATCCTTCCTAGGGAAGTTAAAAGAGTCCTGTTTACAGGGGTATAAGTGTGGTGAGTGAAGGTGTTGCTGTTGCATCTGGGTCGTGGACCAAAGTGGAGCCATAAAAGATCCTTTTTGTCCATGAGAGAAGACCAAGCTGTTGTACATTTTACAGCTTAAATATCTATCATCTATCTATCTCTAATTAATAAGGTGTTCTACAGTGGTAATAAACATAATTTCTGCACCAATGTGATAGTAGTCTCCACTTGTCGCAAGCACTTGGTAATCAACCCAAGTAATTAATAGGCGGGGGGACACACTCTACTATTTATACTAGGGTTGGTGTAGCTTCGACATCGCTGCGCCATTCCTATCCTCCTCTCCCTCAGCAAGGACACGGACTCACTCCCAAACCTTGGCCCATGCTTCTTCCTAATGCTGTGGCCTCCCAGGGTTTGCGCACATCTGGCAGATCCCAGGGCACTACACTTTGGTCACTCAAGGTCTTGGTCACTTAAAGAGACCACACACCGTCCAGTCAATGGCTGGGAGACACTTATTATTTAAGGTACTTCCACCTGTTGGGAGGTTCTTGAGCAACATGTTCACTCTGCTTGTCTGCAAGCATGTTAGTTGTCAGGTCCCCTGTTCTAGTATACCTGTCTGTTTCTGCTGTGCCTGCCTGTATACTTGTTTGAACTTGGTTGCATCTGCCATGCCTGCCTGTATAGCATCTGTACCTACCAGCACCTTCCGTGCTTTACTGTATACCAGACGAACACGCCTGCATCTGCCGTGTCTCCCTGAATGTCAGCAGTGCTTTACTGTATACCAGCCATGCCTGCCTGCACCTGTCGATCCTATATATCTGCCGTGACTTCCCATTCCTTTCCATTCCAACTTCCTGCCCCTTTGGTGGTCAGCTGCTGTGTGTCTGAGGTCTGTCCTGCAGTAGCGCCTGATGTTCATCTGAAGCCAAGTCTAACCACACCATCAAGGGCTCTAGCGACGAGTCAGGTGTTCGCCTAGTTATGCCCCTCCATGGCACAGTGGTTCCACTACCACGTATGTTACAGTTGACCATACTCATTAGATACCTGTCATCCACATGCTCACTTGGCTGGCGGCTGACTTTCCCAACGACACCCCCATGCAATGGCTTGGTAGGAAAAAGAAGAAAAGAACGAAAAGATATCCCTATCTTTTGAGACATTTGCTATCAGTGGAGAGGATCAATCTGAAGAACCAATTAGTGACATCCCTGGCATCTAGTCCAAGCTCCCATTTTGATGGCCAAGGGCTCCAATCCCTAGGAACTCTATGGATCCAGCATCTCATTAAACAATGCATTACTCTACTTCTTATCTAAGTTGTTATTGCACTAGAGCAAGAATTAAAAAAAAATCCTACATCATAATTTTTTTTCAACTATCTGCAAGTTTTAAAAAATAAAATAATTTTCACAATCTTGTTTCTGCAGATGTAGTAAAGCGATAGCTTAGCTATTGAATCCAAGGAACCATACCGGACACTGCGATAGAGCTTTCAACAACTTTCTTACTCATGATTAATTCCGAGAGTGAGATGTCTGCTTCCTTCCAAGCTGTGACCATCAAGTGGAAACATACATATTCTATCAGGGAGGAAGAGATGACTGACCTCCATTTCGATAAAATGGTGACCTCTTCTGCTGGGAACTCAGTGTGAAGGATGATTATCCTCACAGATGTCATCATGACTTCTCAAACTTGCCAATATATTTCTTCATTTGCCAGAAGAAAAGTGACAGCGGGATCAGTGGAGCCAACCTGAGTAGAGCTAGGTAACGCTCCAGAGAGGCTTATAGCGCTGTACAGATAAGATTTGACTGGATAATGTCCATGAAATAAAGGGAAGAACCTACAGTATCCTACGGGCTGGGACAAGGATAGAAGCAAGTGTGGCATTTGTCAAACTTCATTTCAATTTACTTTACTAAAACGGCTTTAAATCTGCATTTAGTCACGGCACAGGAAAAAAAAATGTTTGGATAATTTTTGTGCGTTCGTGCAGTGTATATCAATGATTTAGGTATCTTGAAACTGGAAACTTCCCAAAAAAATGGAGATAAAGATTAGTTATGCAGTAGCCTCCATAACTGCAGTCTTACCCAGGTTTAGTCGGAGAAGGCCATTCTCAGAAAAGGTAGCTCGCAGTCACCCAGTAATAACTAAAACACAGTGACACCCCTGTCCATAAATGTTTTCCTCATTATCAACCTCAATCTGTGGTCAACCTCAAAGATTTATGTATTTTAAAGCTGGAAAGTTCACAAAAAAAAACTGATAAAAAGATTAGTTATGCAGTAGCCTCCATATCTGCAGTTTGGCCTAAGTTTTGGGATAATTTTTGTGCCTTGGTGCAGTGGCTATCAACAAATTATGTATCTTGAAGCTGTAAACTTTCCCCCCAAAATGGAGAAAAAGATTAGTTTTGCACTAGCCTCCCCACCTGCAGACTGGCCTAGGTTTTGTAAGAGAAGGGAGTTCTCATAAAAAGCCCAGATGCTCCCAGTCAAGATAGTTTTTGATCCCCCAGTAATGGCTAAAACACAGAGACATTCCTAATTTGTTAATGTTTACCTGATGGTGATCCTCAACTCCTATGGTTTATAAGGTCACTGGAAATCAGGAAATATCTTCTCCTTGAATGCACTTTTTGTCTGGTCACCATCTTTATTCTCTATCTGAGCACCATATTGAGTATTTATCTGGACACTGTCTTTATTCTCTACCTGGGCACCATATTCAGTATTTATCTGGACACCATCATTATTCTCTATCTGAGCACCATATTCAGTATTTATCTGGACACCATCTTTATTCTCTTCCTGGGCACCATATTCTGTATTTACCTGGATACTATCTTTATTCTCTATCTGGGCACCATATTAAGTACTTATCTGGACACTGTTTATTCTACTTCTGGGCACCATATTCAGTATTTATCTGGACACAGTCTTTATTCTATATCTGGGCACCATATTCAGTATTTATCTGGACACTGTCTTAACTCTTCAACTGGGCACCATATTCAGTATTTATCTAGGCACTGTGTAACAAGCTTATCTGGGCACTGCTTGAAAAAGTGATTGCTTGTATCATGCACTGTCAGTCATCACCAGCCTTCTTTCAGCTGACATGATGGTTCTGTAAGTTTTTACTGCTGTGTTTGGACAAAGCATTTCTCCCCAATATTAAAAAAAAAAAAATAATAATCATTAGTAGTTTTTTATAAGTTCATGTTTCCCCTGTTCATTTGGAAACATTTACTCTTTGGATGCACTGTATCTGGAGTGACTACCATATCTATCTGGGCACTTTGTGTCAAAACCTATCTTGGCACTGCAAAACACTATATATAAGAGCACCTGCATACTGCTTTTTACCAGGACATGTGTATATCTACTATACAATTGTCTAAGGGTCACTTCCGTCTTTCTGTCTGTCTGTCTTTCACGGATATTCATTGGTCGCGGCCTTTGTCTGTCATGGAAATCCAAATCGCTGATTGGTCGTGGCTAACGCCCACGACCAATCAGCGACGGGCACAGTCCGGAAGAAAATGGTCGCTCCTTACTCCCCGCAGTCAGTGCCCGCTCCGTACTCTCCTCCAGTCAGCGCTCACACAGGGTTTATGGCAGCACTAATGGACCGCGTTATGCCGCGGTGTAACGCACTCCATTAACGCTGCTATTAACCCTGTGTGACCAACTTTTTACTAGTAAAAAGATCTAATGTTAAAAATAATTAAAAAAAATAAAAAATCGTTATATACTCACCATCCGTCGGCTCCTCGGATCCAGAACAGGCCTTTCCCGCTCCTCGCGACGCTCTGGTGACCGCTCCATACATTGCGATCTCGCGAGATGATGACATAGCGGTCTCGTGAGACCGCTACGTTGTCATCTTGCGAGACCACAATGCACTCTTCAGACCGGAGCACGCGAGGAGCGTCGGTAACCGCTTCGATCCGGGGGCCAACGAAAGGTGAGTATATAACTTTTTAATTTTAATTCTTTTTTTTAACAGGGATATGATGCCCACATTGCTATATACTACGTGGGCTGTGCAATATACTACGTGGGCTGTGCAATATACTTTGTGGGCTGTGCGCAATATACTATGTGGGCTGTGCAATATACTATGTGGGCTGTGCAATATACTATGTGGGCTGTGGAATATACTACGTGGGCTGTGCAATATACTACGTGGCTGTGCAATAACTACGTGGGCTGTTATATACTACGTGGCTGTGCAATATACTATGTGGCTGTAGAATATACTACATGGGCTGTTATATACTACGTGGCTGTGCTATATACTCCGTGGGCTGTGCTATATACTACGTTGCTGTGCTATATACTACGTGGCTGTGCAATATACTACGTGGCTGTACAATATACTACGTGGGCTGTTATATACTATGTGGCTGTGCTATATACTACGTGGCCGGCCACGAACAATCAGCGACAGGCGCAGTCCGAATCCTGTGTATTCAATGTATTCTAAAATCTTCATAAATAAACTACATACATATTCTAGAATACCCGATGCGTTAGAATCGGGCTACCATCTAGTATTATTTATAAAAAGAGAAGTGACTTTTATGCTAGTGACTGACACGATAGTCCTCTTTGTGTCATGTCCTATGTCAGCTGCTGACAAGATTGTTCTGATGTTTTTGGTTTCTATGTTTGTGCCTGGACACAATTCTCAGGACAATGAAAAAAAAATCTAAATCCCTTTTAGGAGACATTTTAAATGCCTTTTGGAACTGTTTATCTTGGAACTTTTTTTGGGGGGGATGAACTTTTTATATGGGAACCATATTTACATAGCATTTGAGGACCATATTCAGTATCTACCTAGGCACCGTGTGACACTATTACAATATGTATAAACTGAAAAAATGACTTTTAGGTCAGTGACTGCTCTTCTATGGGTCCTCCCCAACTCTCCTACTACTAACATGATGGTTCAGAAGATTTTACTTCTGTATTTGGACATATACATTTTCCTCAAAATAAAATTTAAAAAAATTGTGACAATATGGATTTTGAAAAAAAATTTGGACATAATATCTGCATTTATCTGGGCACTGCATGACAACTTATCTGGGCACTGCATGACAACTTATCTGGGCACTGCATGACAACTTATCTGGGCACTGCATGACAACTTATCTGGGCACTGCATGACATTATATAAGCCGAGCTGCATACTGCTATTTACCAAGTCACTAAATACGTTATTGGATACCATCTAAAGTTAACCCGGAAAAAAATACGGTAATTACATTGTGCCAGTAGAATTTGATAGAAAGGGACGAGTCAAGGATTTATATTTACGGGTAATATATTTTTTTAGGTGAAAATGTTCTTTAAATTGGTCCAACGTTGTCATAATGTAAATTGTACGTTCCACCTGATTGCATTATGGAGGTGGCGGAATAAGCAAATAACCGTCGGAGAAGTCTTTAGCATAATTTCTGCACGGTAATGATCATTAATGCCGAGGCTTATTAATATTATTTTACATTATTGCTTGAAAAATGCAACCGGCAACTGTAATTCTACATCAGCCGTTAAATCTTTATTGGACAAAGACCAACACTGTACTTTGTTATTAATATTTTACCCATTTAAATATGGTGATCAAATTCATAAAGCAGCAAGATGGGCACATCAGTGTTAAATTATCCAATAAAAATATAATTACGAGTAATTACAATTTTACTTGTACATGCTTTTCCGACAGTTATGTTTGTGGGAGATTTTTTAATGCATAAATTGCTTATTTTAAAGAATTTTTTTTTTACTTGTAGTCAAACTGGTCAGTGGTAAAGTAGGAAAATTACTCATAATGTGGGTTTAAAGTCTACTAAAGCTTCAGAGATCAGATTGTATTGAGTGTTAAATTTCCCTATAGCACCCCCGCAGGGAAAATGAAGTACTGCAGTCTTCTTGTGAAAATCTTGTAATCTATTTTTTGCTATGTAATCTGACAGCAGTATGATGTAGGGGCACACACCCTGATTCCAGAGAGGTATCACTTAGTTTACTGGGTGCAGTAGTTCTGATAGAATCACAATTTTCTCTGTTTCAGAGAGTTGATAATCAATGGAGGGTTGGACTACCCTGCACGTGGCAGCTAGTCCTGCAGTGATAATCTCCTGCTGATAAAACACTGATTGTACTGAAACACCAAAACACAGCTCAGTAAGTGACATATCACTGGAATCAAGCTCTCTTTCACTACATCAGATTACATAGCAAAAAGCTGCTGACAGATTTAAATTAAGTGTCGGGTCAGTATGGCTCTGAGGTAAATCCTAGTGTCAGAGATTATTTTTCCAAAAACTTTAAATCTTCATCATTCAATAAGAATTTCTAATAAATCAAGAATCATTGTCTATCAGAAAGTAAAACAGTCACTGTCTCTTGGAGTACGGTCAACACATCTGCACAACATCTATCTAAGATACATTTTATCATGCAGATTAATATAGTAATTCTAAAAGTTTCTACTTCTTAAATTAGTTTAATGCCACAATCACATTGTATCATATTACTGTCCCATCATTAAAAAAAAGATGCCTACCTATTACTTGAAAAATGATAGTCAACATCCTTCTGAATCATTGTATATCAGAAAGTAAAAAAGTCACAGTCTCTTGGTGTCACGAGGGTGTCTCATCCCCCTGGAAGTCCTGGAGTTAGGTGGTCACATTGGGTAACGAATTGCAGATCTTCTTTAGAGATGGTGTCATTTGTGTCCCATATTAAATGGATTTGAATTCTTCTGGTGCTGAAGATGTTAACGTCCCTTTCTATATTGGTCAGAAACATGCAGCTCTATTTCATCTGCTTCTGATCCGGCCATTACCTCTTCCTATAAAAACTGGCCAGATCTTCTTGTCCCTGCTGGTGAAAGATTTGTCTTCCTGTGCTGAGTGCTAAAGCTAAGTGGTTGAAGTAGAGTTGATGTAGTAGTGTTCTGTGATTTGCTATAGTATGTGTGCGTCTATCTCCTGGTCCCATTTAGTTTATGCCTTCCTGTCCCTATCCTCCTCCCTACCATTAGTTAGTGCTTTTGTATGATAAAGGTTTTCTGTTATCCCTGATTTGACTATTTGTCTTGCTTACCTTCCATTTCTGTCCAATACCTCATAGGGAACAGGAGCATAGTAAGATCGGAGACTCAGGCCTCTCTACCTTCAAGAGTACCAAGGTCCCAGTTCCAGAGACAGTTTGAGTCCCCCCTTCCTTACCGAATACCGTCACAGCGTGAGACTTGGAGTACGGTCAACACATCTGCACATCATCTATGAAATGTATACTTTATCACACAGATTAATCTAGTAATTCTACACGTTTCCACTTTTGAAATTAATTTAACATATTTCCGTCCCATCGCGTAAAAAGCTGCCTTCCTATTACTTGGAAACTGACAGTCGTCGTCATCCTTCTGTCTGCTCTCTAACATAAGAATGGATAGAGTTGTCGTCTGAGCTTCCGCAATGCTAGCACGGCATGATGAATTCTGGATGCAGCTTTGGATGTGATCGGAGAAACAAAACGTGAGCAATATCCCGCGATGATGGAATTAATCATACGGCATGGAGTGTATTCTGTCTGTCTTAAACTTTGAGCACAGTCATCCTTTAAAAAGCGATGGAGGTAGGAACCCATTTTATCACGAATGCATCCAATCCACACTGGATTAATGAGACTGCTAAAAATCAAATCAGGCAAGCTATTTTGGGGGATGAATGATGTGAGTCGTAATAGAATCTCTTATTCTCAGCCAAAACAATCTTAATTGTATAGAGCCATACGAGAAAAAAAAAGCCTAATTACAATAGATCAACTTTGACTAAGCCGAGATTAATTCTGGCAGAAAATGGAAGATGAAGCATTAAAATGGTCAGAATTCTGAAATATTTCATCACATTCTCCATTAGAATGAAGCACATGAATCATTGGGGGATATGGAGTGAGCAGGGCACGGCGTGAGCGTAATACTCCCTGGACTATTCCTTTTTTTTTCTCCTCCTGGCTTATTCTTTATGTGAAGAATTATTCCCGTCGCGTTCCTTTTAAATCATCCGTTCGATGTCTTTTACAGGAGCGCGTGACGGAGAATGTAGCCCAATTCTTATAGCTATGTCATCGTTTTATGTGTAAATCCATAGGCTGTTCCTGCAAGCGATGTTTCCGTCCCCGGACTTGTGTTAAGAAGCTTTTGAAACTGAAAATACATTTCTATATTACTAGAGATCCTCAGGGAGGTAACAAAAGCAGATTGAGAGGAGACTACAGAGAACCAAAAGGATAATAAAACAAGGCAATGCATAAAAAAAAAAGAATAAAATATTCTAAAAATGTTGCAGATTTTAAAGGGAAATTGATTCCACGCTGCCTGTTAACACCATAATACGAAGGTCTAAATTATCTTCATAGAAAGATAATAAAGTGATAAAATTCTGACTGCCTTCAGCCACCACTAGAGGGAGCTAATGATGAAACAATATGCAGAGATCTCTTTAGCTCCCTCTAGTGGTGGCTTCAGGCAGACAGAATTTTATCATATGTCTATGCAGAGGATTTAGGCAAAGGAAGAGCTAGATCCCCCTAGGGTTCCACAGGACAGAATTGTGATCATCATAACAAAATGATCTGTCAGTGCACTTCCTTCCTTAAAGGGATTGTCCAGACTGATATATAACCTGAAGATAGGTCATCCATATAATTTTGATATATCATAAATGACACCTGCATCAGCAAGGAACAGAACATACGCACAAGTGGAAAAGGTAGCACAGATTAAGCAGAGTCAGGTATGTTGATACTATACACAAAGGAGCAGTAGCACTATAAGGGCACCTTCCGACAAGGAAACAGTTCATCACAAGAATGCAGTCTGGCAGTGAAATAGTTAAACACAAAAAGAACAGAGAAGTAAATGCAACCTGGTATCTTCAAGAAGAGCAATGGTAAATAGCAGCACTGTCACTTTTTTAAATTATTATTCATTTGCTTATATGGCACTATCTTATTCAACAGCGTTTTACACACATTATCATTGCTATCCCCAATGGGGCTCACAATCTAGATTCCCTATCAGTATGTCTTTGGAGTGTTGGAGGAAACCGGAGAACCCAGAGGAAACGCACGCAAACACGGGGAGAACATACAAACTCTTTGACAACTCTACATAAAGTAGATAACACAGAATCCAACATTCACAATAGGTGATGTCACAGCTCACCTCCTCCTCCTGTACAATGACTGATAACACCTCTATATACAGTAGATAACACAGGATCCACCATTCACAATAGGTGATGTCACAGCTCACCTCCTCCTCCTGTACAATGATTGCTAACACCTCTATATACAGTAGATAACACAGGATCCACCATTCACAATAGGTGATGTCACAGCTCACCTCCTCCTCCTGTACAATGACTGATAACACCTCTATATACCGTAGATAACACAGGATCCACCATTCACAATAGGTGATGTCACAGCTCACCTCCTCCTCCTGTACAATGACTGATAACACCTCTATATACAGTAGATAACACAGGATCCACCATTTATAATAGGTGATATCACAGCTCACCTCCCCCTGTACAATGATTGATAACACCTCTATATACAGTAGATAACACAGGATCCACCATTCACAATAGGTGATGTCACAGCTCACCTCCTCCTCTACAATGATTGATAACACCTCTATATACAGTAGATAACACAGGATCCACCATTCACAATAGAAGATGTCACAGCTCACCTCCTCCTCCTGTACAATGGCTGATAACACCTCTATATACAGTAGATAACACAGGATCTACTATTCACAATAGATGTCACAGCTCACCTCCTCCTCTACAATGATTGATAACACCTCTGCTGATAAAAATAACCAGGAAAGAACTAAACTGAATTTTTAGGAAATATATTTAGATTTGTGAGTTATTATGGTTTTCTCTGACTTTTTAGATGCCTTTTAACCCTTTGAAGACTGCGGCGGAGCTTACTTTACCACAGCTATAATTAATAGTGAACAGATGCGAGCTGACAGCGAATAAGTAATTGTTGTACCCCGTCAGACGAGGGTCTGTGTTGTCCCTCGATCTTGTACAGGCTCCTTTTTGATCAGCACTGAGGGAGATTAATTGTGATGGAGAATTACAGAAGAGTCTATTCTCCACGTGCCAACACAGACGCGCGTAGAGGGGTTTTGCTCTTTTCCGTTCTGTTGACCTCCGCACCGAAACATTGTGGAATCTGTCGGATTCTTTGGTGTTTATTAAAAAAAAAAAGGGATTGGGAGGAGGGAATTGTAGAAGATTAAGATAACATCCTCTAATAATGGAGCCATCGTACTCCTGGTGACGGCACGGGAGGGAATTAGACAGGCGAGGCACGTCACCATTGTTGTCTGCTCCATGCAAAGTCTGACAGGTCCTACTATGTTACAGTCGCAGTGCAGGAACATGGGGTTTATTCTTACTATTTTCATGGGGATTTAGAAGCATTTAAGTAACAAGATCTTCACATAGAAAACGAATGACACCAACATAAAATGTAGCGAAGAAATCATTTCTTTATGACTGCTGAGCGGATTTTGAGTGAGCATATCTAATGTGTTCCCCCGAACCTCTCTACAAATCAACTCACAACTTTGAGTTTTTGTATGTCTGCACCTATTGTCAATGGTGGATCCATATAGAGGTGTTATCAGTCATTATACAGGAGGGAGAGGAGGTGAGCTGTGACATCACCTATTGTGAATGGAGGATCCTGCGTTATCTACTGTGTATAGAGGTGTTATTAGTCATTGCACAGGAGGAGGAGGTGAGCTGTGACATCACCTATTGTGAATGGTGGATCCTGTGTTATCTATTGTATATAGAGGTGTTATCAGTCATTGTACAGGAGGAGGAGGTGAGCTGTGACATCAACTATTGTGAATGGTGGATCCTGCGTTATCTACTGTGTATAGAGGTGTTATTAGTCATTGTACAGGAGGAGGAGGTGAGCTGTGATATCAACTATTGTGAATGGTGGATCCTGTGTTATCTACTGTATACAGAGGTGTTATTAGTCATTATACAGGAGGGAGAGATGGTGAGCTGTGACATCACCTATTGTGAATGGTGGATCCTGTTTTATCTACTGTATATAGAGGTGTTATCAGTCATTGTACAGGAGGAGGTGAGCTGTGACATCACCTATTGTGAATGGTGGATCCTGTGTTATCTACTGTATATAGAGGTGTTATCAGTCATTGTACAGGAGGAGGAGGTGAGCTGTGACATCACCTATTGTGAATGGTGGACCCTGCGTTATCTACTGTATATAGAGGTGTTATTAGTCATTGTACAGGAGGAGGAGGTGAGCTGTGATATCAACTATTGTGAATCGTGGATCCTGTGTTATCTACTGTATATAGAGGTGTTATTAGTCATTATACAGGAGGGAGAGATGGTGAGCTGTGACATCACCTATTGTGAATGGTGGATCCTGTGTTATCTACTGTATACAGAGGTGTTATCAGTCATTGTACAGGAGGAGGTGAGCTGTGACATCACCTATTGTGAATGGTGGATCCTGTGTTATCTACTGTATATACAGGTGTTATCAGTCATTGTACAGGAGGAGGTGAGCTGTGACATCACCTATTGTGACTGGTGGATCCTGCGTTATCTACTGTATATAAAGGTGTTATCAGTCATTGTACAGGAGGAGGAGGTGACCTGTGACATCACCTATTGTGAACGGTGGATCCTGGGTTATCTACTGTATATATAGAGGTGTTATCAGTCATTGTACAGGAGGAGGAGGTGGTGAGCTGTGACATCACCTATTGTGAATGGTGGTTCCTGCGTTAGCTACTGTATATAGAGGTGTTATCAGTCATTGTACAGGAAGAGGAGGTGAGCTGTGACATCACCTATTGTGGTGAATGGTGGATCCTGTGTTATCTACTGTATATAGAGGTGTTATCAGTCATTGTACAGGAGGAGGAGGTGAGCTGTGACATCACCTATTGTGAATGGTGGATCCTGCGTTATCTACTGTATATGGAGGTATTATCAGTCATTGCACAGGAGGAGGAGGTGAGCTGCGACATCACCTATTGTGAATGGTGGATCCTGTGTTATCTACTGTATATAGAGGGGTTATCAGTCATTGTACAGGAGGAGGAGGAGGTGAGCTGCGACATCACCTATTATGAATGGTGGATCCTGCGTTATCCACTGTATATAGAGGTATTATCAGTCATTGTACAGGAGGTGGTGGTGAGCTGTGATATCATCTATTGTGAATGGTGGATCCTGTGTTATCTACTGAATATAGAGGTGTTATCAGTCATTGTACAGGAGGGGGAGGTGAGCTGTGACATCACCTATTGTGAATGGTGGATCCTGGGTTACCTATGGTACATACATAGTATTTGGCTGTACACTACCTGGTGGACTTTGTTCCCATGTATCAGCCGAATATAAATGTGATTTAGCCGGTGTATCTCGGACCATGGTATAAAACCCAGAACGTTCTTTGCTTCTCCCCTGCCTTCTCTGCTCTGAATCCATACTACAGTCCTGTACATATCTATGATAGTCCAATGTTCCTTTCATTGACACATCTCCTTTGATGGTTGAGATATCTTGATATCCTATTTCAAAGAAAACCCAGATATAAAACGAGTAGGACCGGAGTCCTCGTGTTTTTCATCCGCTAGTGAAGACTTTGACAATACGATTAGTGGCGAATTTCCTCAATATTTCTAGATATACACTGAACGCCATTAATGTTCTGCCGCTGATGACAATGAGGACAAGGAGAAGTAGAAAGATGCGAATGTCTTGGGATAATAAGAGGCGGCCTCACGTATCACTTCTCCGTGCCTGGCAGCCATGTTTCCTTATGGCTCAGCTGCCGCCATTGTTCTTGCGTTGTCATTGTCTTCTCCTCATTCGGAGTGGATCATTAACACATGAATGTTCAGCGCTGAATACTAAGACCCATCTGTAATGCGTCTCCTTATTACAGATAGTTACCAGCGGGAAAACATCTGCTCCGCAGCTGAAGTGTCACCTTGGGGTCCATCGGTTTGTGCCGCAGAGAAGCTCGCTGATTGCATCGGCCATTACTCTCATCTTCAGAGACGTCCCACAAAGTTTGGGCTTTTTTTGCCCTTTGGTTAAATTAACTAAGGATGAAACATTTCACCTTATAGATCCTCTTCTTGTTGCTTCTTGAGAAATCTTTGGAAAGTTTTTGACGCTCTCCTCTGGTCCAGTATTGAGTCTCCACCTTTGCTGCAGCCAATCCATAAGTTCAGAAGCACCGAGTGCCATGTGCCGCCAACGGGCAGAACTGTTGAGTTCAATGATCGGCTGCAGCGCTGTTTACAGGTCATCAAGAGAAGACACTGGGAGCAGTGGCATAGGCTCAACACTGGACCTGGGGAGGGAGCTAAAAGAACATTTTGTTGTTTTGTTTTTTTAAACTGGAGTCAAGGAACAAGGGTTTTCTAAAATCAGAAAACATATTTACTATTGTTTTACTGGCGGTTAGTGTGTGTATATACTGTATATGCACAAGCCCCACCCATTCTCTATAACCACACCCACATCCCTTATTAGTCCCACCCCCTTCGTGGCACGCCCTTATTTTGCAGATATATAAGCTCAGTCCGATATATCATCTACCTCTGTATATTCGGCCATTGCCCACATTGCGACTGTCCTCCTCTGCCCAGATCGCCTCATTTATTATCTTCCTCTACACATGGCGGCTCAATATCGGGAAGATTTATGACTGACGGGACGTTCCATCTCCTCACTCCAGATTTAGTGGAATAAAACCTTCATTAACGGGATCATTAGCACAAGCTGATTTACTCCTGCATTGTTGGCTCCACGTCTCCCCGGGCAGCCATTGAACCGTGAAGCCGTAGGTTGCTCCGCTAATGGCCTCCATGTCCCGTCTTTCCACAAAATTCACGATGGCCAACGCAGCACTGTGCAGCAGCTCCTGCTAGTAAAGGGTTAACCGCCATCCGTACATCTTTGCGGAGGAGACATTGTGCAAATCTGTAATGTCCATGACCGGCGAGGAACGTTTTATGTTGCACTCTACATTGATTTTATGTGGCTGACACACAACCCCGGTGACAAAGACACCATTAGAGCCCCCTTTTTGTTGGTGCTCTCTCAAAGCATTGTGGGAATTGATAATAAGCTACAAACATCCTTAAAATATACGACGCAGTTAGTTTCTTCCCGGCGGCTTTACGCAGGACTGATTTTGTTATTCACCGACCAACGCGAGCGAGGAAGAATACAAAATTTGGGTTTCTGCAAACTGAGTAATTACAAAACTGCCTATAAAGACTTCATTGTAAACCTTTATTTAGGAGAGCTCCTGTCTGCTTCCTTAAAAAAATCCTACGTGCTAAAGAAGGACTGGGCAGATCGATTTCGACATGCCCAAATATTGTGCTCTCAAGGAAGAAAACCCACCACCAGATGTTTGTAGGTGCAGCACTGTCAAAGCTGCTCACCTCCTGACATATAAATTAGCAGCACTGGACAAGTCCCTTGATCCCCTCTCCTCATTGATTGAGAACACATGCACACTTGTGTCATATAAATAAGGCAGTACTTCAGAGATAGAACCCTCAAGGGACGGCCAGAGGGACTAAAGAATCCCAAAGCATGCTCCTCCTGTGTAGTTGTCATGTGTCTCTGAAGTTTGAGCAGCAGAGAGAGTGATGGCAGCGGAAGGGAACCTCCAGTGAGAGTGGTGTAAGAGGAGGTAATGGTACTCCTGAAGAGCCCCTTTGTGATGTGTCATTAGTGTGGGAAGGTTGCCATGTATTGGCTAGATGGGAACATGTGGAACCAACTGGCACCGGAAGAGTTGCAGGTGGAACGAGTTCAGGTGCGGCACCCAGTCCGGTGCCTTTGATGACAAAGTTCCTGGGTATAAAGTTCCTGCACTTCAAACGATGGAGTGATTTGGCACCAAGTGAAGTTTCAGTGTGGATGTGGTCCAGGGATGACGCCGAAGCCAGAGAGATAGGCCTGAGCGGAAAGCGTGCACCAGCCAGGAGGGTGTTGGCCGCTGTCAGATGGAGCCCAGACAACACCCAGCGGTATCCAAAAACTCGACTACGCCGGCCAAGATCCGAGGACCAGATATACGCTGGTCAAGAGCCAGAGCCTAGTCTGCGCCAGTCAAGGCCAAAGCCATAATCTACACCAGTCAGGTTCTAGAGGTCAGACAACACCATCCAAGATCCAGAGCTTCGCCCTCTTTCCTGCAGTCCCAGGAGACTCCTGCCGTCAGTCAAACACCGAAGATCCAAAATGAGACTTTAACCGAGGGAGGACAGGAGAGAGGCACAAGTGAGTCGGGCTGACACTTTCGGCGTCAGTGTACGGAACAGGGGTCGGTCTGGGCTAGGACAACAGGTGGAGTGGGAGTCAGTCGGGGCGAGGGAGGCTCAGTGTTCCTTGATAGACTTTGTTAGGAGGACTTGCAGCATAGCGGAAATATCCGATGACACCGACTAGGGCCATAGTGTGAAGAGGAGCTAACGTAGCATCTGTCCCAGAAACGGATGCATGACCCCTGTCAGAGGGACACCAGTATAATCCATTAAAAGGCTTTTCTGATTCTTCTGATGGAACTTTAAGACTTATTATATGTTTTCTATAACCCACTGGTGTTGGTGCGGTTTTTCTATTGTTAAACTGCTCCCCAGTTCCACAAACTCCCGCTATACCGTAAGCAATAAATAGTTTGTTGTCTATTTCCGCCTCATGCTTATCTTTGCCTTGTATCCGGTCAGCTGCTTACAGTGGAACCATGCAAGGTCAGAGATGGCCTTCTGAATCCACACTCTAAGAAAAATGCCCATAAGAGAAGATCCACTGCAACATCTCCAACATTTTTAACACCCTGTATTGTCCCTTGAGAGTTTTGGCCAGAAAAAAAAAAGAAGCAATGGCCAAGCAATGACAGTGGAATCCGGCAGCATTGAGAGGGCACCGGGTGCACCGACTACACTACAAAGAGTAAGAAACTGCCCAAGTTGGGGCGGTTTCTAGCCCGGCTAGCTCAGTCGGTAGAGCATGAGACTACTAAGAATAAGGCTGAATAGATTGTATCGTTCCACCATTGTTATTTAGTGACTGGTATTTACTGGTTATTAGTTGCCACTCAGTGTGCGCTTGCCATTTGTATAATTTCTTTCATTTTCAGAAAAGAAAGAACTAGCTGCATCCAAGTTTCCGGAGTTTGTCTTCCACCAGGTTCTTGCATTACATTCTGCCGAGCCAAACACGTATTGGAGTCCCAGAAGAACTGTTTGTCCATGAAAATCTACAAAGTCTGGCTAGTTTTAGTCGGAACCATATTCTGCTTGGTAAAGTCACCAGATGCTGATGGCCACTTTGGAGTCTATGGAAAGCTGACTTTTGGCTCTTGGTCATGCTAGCTTATTACAATCTGCCCCACCACTCAGATTGACCGAGGGATGTATTTACGGTGGGCACATGAGGCATAGACCTTGTAGGCTTCCATCATCAACCCTACTTGATGGCTTTTCTGTGATCCAGCTGAAAATTGGAGGGGTGCCCAAATTTGAAGTCAAAGGGTAGGTGGACATGACAAGGAAGAATCCTTCTCAAATCTGCCGATGCCATAGGATGGGTAATAAAAGTCTAACCGCTTTGGCTCCCCTTTGATCACGAGAACATAGCTCCTTGGGATTAAATAGAGGTGCCCTGGTGAGCACGTTGGTGCACCATGCCACTCCAATGATACTGCCGTGTTCTCGTGATTGATGGAGATCACAGCGGTCAGACATGTATAACTTATTCTGTTGATAGGTGATACATTTCTTTTGGGGTCATTTTAAGCCTTTTTTAGGGGGGGTGATCTTGCAGAATTGTAAGACACCAATGAAAGAATCAAGAACGGGTTACTCCTGTGTCCTTTTCCTGTGCTCAGTATTTAAGATTCCATTTCTTGCTGCGTTGCCTTTTGCAGAGTCAGATATTTCCCCTTTGGGAAGTTTTAACTCATTGGCCGATGCTCCCTGCGGATAGTTAACTGCGAGAAAGTCATCTATTCGTACAAATTAATTAGGAGCATGGATATATTTCAAGTGAATTACCGCAGGTGTCTTCCTCGTGAACGCCGCTGTTTATCCCTTTCTCCGTGCTGTAATTCAGGAGCTGGAAACACAAGGATCCACCGCGGCCCTATAATAATATGCTCATCTGACAATGACCGTTAATCATTTCTCTAAGGCGGACCCTGATCTTAGCCATCGGGGGGGCTCTATTTTACTCTTAACTTGACAGTCTGACAATGCTGCAAACAAAAGTCAATACAGACATTGCAAAAAGCAAAAAAAAATACTCCAAAACTCAGGATAATAGATAACTAAAAACCAAAATATTAATTTGACAACCGACTTGGAGATTGATGAATTCCACTCCCGGTGGAGCAGCAAAATGCCGCCACCTGACAGACACATTAGATGGCTCCACTGTGCCCCCTGCTTGCTTTACCCAGGGCAAATGGTCGTCCTGCAGATACACATGGAAGATAACAGCCTTGCTGCAGTTTTTGCATTGGGATACAGAAGATATACCTCTAGCTTGAATGGTAAGAGGATCATGTGACCTGGATGTCAATGGACCAAATATTTAGATGTAAATGATATAGACACTTCTGACATGAAGATAAATTATTTTACATATGCTAATGATGTCCCTTATTTAATAACATTGCCATTTTCATTCATTTCCAGACCCCCTGATATGCATTTTGTAACCTGATCCAAGTTCCAGATATTTCTCTCATTGGAGCGTCTCTCCCAGTAATATAGGCTGGATTTGAGATCTGCGTCTCCCTGTAATATAGGATGGATGTGAATTCTGTGTCTCTCCCAATAATATAGGCTGGATGTGAGCTCTGTCTCTCCCAGTAATATAGGCCAGATGTGCGCTCTGTATGTCTCCCAGTAATAAAGGCTGGATGTGAGCTCTGTATGTCTCCCAGTAATATAGGCTGGATGTGAGCTCTATATGTCTCCCAGTAATATAGGCTGGATGTGAGGTATGTGTGTCTCTCCCAGTCATATAGGCTGGATGTGAGGTCTGTGTCTTTCCTGGTAATATAGGCTGGATGTGAGGTATGTGTTTCTCCCAGTAATATAGGCTGGATGTGAGGTCTGTGTGTCTCTCCCAGTAATATAGGCTGGATGTGAGCTCTATATGTCTCCCAGTAATATAGGCTGGATGTGAGCTCTGTATGTCTCCCAGTAATATAGGATGGATGTGAAGTCTGTGTCTCTCCCAGTCATATAGGCTGGATGTGAGGTCTGTGTGTCTCCCAGTAATATAGCAAGATGTGAGATCTGTGTCTCTCCCAGTAATATAGGATGGATGTGAAGTCTGTGTCTTTCCCAAAAATGTAGGCTGGATGTAAGATCTGTGTGCATCCAGGGTGCTGCTGTCCTTATTAATTCATATCATCGCAGCTTCTTTATCTTCTTCAAGTGTTTGTCCTCCTTTTCACTAACCCTATTTCTCTGCCCTCCCTGAGACTGTACATGCTTTTTCCCATTTCCTTGGTATCTTTAACAATGGGGAAAAAGGGACAGGGAGAGCAAAGAGCGCTGTCAGAACCAGGTGCTCTGATTTATATGGAGTATTTCAAAACTATTCCGCTAGATATAGAACATAGAGACATGCTAGAAAATTTTTCATGAAGACTATTTAGAAAGAAGTTTAACTCTGCATTTGGAGAATGAAAAAATAAGTACGAATGTACTAATCTAATCGCCTTCTTAGCTATGACTGTGGTGCCCCTCTGTTCCATATGGAGCTCACTATATGGGGATGATCCTAACTGATCTTAAAGGGGTAGTCCTATTTTAGAATGTTATGCCAATTTTTTATAGAATATACCATAGTTTTATGGTGGCAGTCTAAAGAATCAGTCTGTTTGGTAATACCATTAGCCAGGAAACACAACTCCATTAACGTGAATGGGATGTGCTGTAGATCCAGTGGTTAGATAGGAACTACGAAATGTGAACCCTAAAGGTTGCCAAAAAGGCTCTTAACATATACAGATGGCTTTCGGTAGGTCCCATATGGACTTCTGTGGTCCATGAGCCACCAGGGGCCATCACTATAGCAAACAGACTGACCGCTCTCCTGTATCACTGCATATTTAGACAAATTTGCTATTGAGGACAAGGTGACAACCTCTACAGGATCTATAATTGCCCCGATAATGGCTGGATAATGCACTTTTACTTGCACGCTCATCTAGATACGGAAGGTGAATGCAGTTTACTCCTATCATCTAAAACGATTAACGGAGATCAGACTGATTGCGGCAAAGTGTTGTATGGACAGGGTGACATTTTACATCACTCAGGTTCTTGTCTGTACAGTATCTCACTCAATGATAGAGTTGCCACTTAAGACATTAGCTGGATGTTTGCAACATGAACAAGATGGCGGTGACCCTGAATGCCCCCTAATAGGACAGGCACGAATAAAGAAAATGTCTGCAGGGTGGAAGATTCATCATAAAATCTACAAAGTTCTTGGACACAGAACTTTAAAGTCTTGCAAAATTTGAAAAAAGAAGTGCTCATCGCCTTCCCTCATTTGGATTGCTGTCTTAATGTTCTTAAAGTGGTTGTCCAGGATTAGAAAAACATGGCTGCTGTCGTCCAAAATTATTGCTACACGTGTTAATGGGTTGTGTTTGTTGGCTGGTATATATGTATATATATATATATACTCTATATATACTCTCTCTATATATATAGGCGAGAAATCCCACTTATTAAACCTGACAGGGCACACCTGTGAAGTGAAAACCATTCCTGGTGACTACCTCTTAAAGATCATCAAGAGAATGCCAAGAGTGTGCAAAGTGTTAAACTGTCAAACTGTAAAGCGCTGCAGAATATGTTGGTGCTATATAAATAAAGATTATTATTATTATTATTATTATTATTAAAGCAGTCATTAAAGCAAAAGGTGGCTACTTTGAAGAACCTAGAATATAAGACATATATTCAGTTGTTTCACACTTTTTTGTTAAGTATATAATTCCACATGTGTTAATTCATAGTTTTGATGCCTTCAGTGTGAATGTACAATTTTCATAGTCATGAAAATACAGAAAAATCTTTTAAATGAGAAGGTGTGTCCAAACTTTTGGTCTGTACTGTATGTCAGTGAGAGACACACACACACATATATATATATATATATATATATATACATATACATATATATGTATATATATATATATACTAGATTGTGGCCCGATTCTAACGCATCGGGTATTCTAGAATATGCATGTCCCTGTAATATATGGACAATGATGATTCCAGAATTCGCGGCAGACTGTGCCCGTCGCTGATTGGTCGAGGCAACCTTTATGACATCATCGTCGCCATGGCAACCATTATGACATCATCGTCGCTGTGCCCGTTGCTGATTGGTCGAGGCCTGGCGGCCTCGACCAATCAGAGACGTGGGATTTCCAGGACAGACAGACAGACAGACAGAAAGACAGACAGACAGACAGAAAAACCCTTAGACAATTATATATATAGATATATATATATATATATATATCTTTATATTTCATAGAGAGTTAGATAGCAGAATAGCCGGTAATTCAATTGCCGGCTTTTGCTAAATCCTTACCAAACCTGACAGGATAAGAGACATGGCTTACATACAGTAAACGATTGCATATCCGCTAGATTTTTATATGTCCCTCACTAATAATGTTAGTAATGTGTGTGTAAAATTTGGGAGCTGTAGATGTTAAATTAAAGGATTAATTTACGGAGAAAACTAGCATGGGCTCCCGTGCAATTTTCTCCGCCAGAGTGGGAACGCCAGTGACTGAGGGCAGATATTAATAGCCTGGAGAGGGTCCATGGTTATTGTCCCACCCAGGCTACAAAAATCTCCCCTCAGCCACCCCAGAAAAGGCACATCTTACTTAGCCTCTCTCTTCCCACTGCCCTGTAGCATTGGCATATGGGGTAATAAGGGGTTTATCTCACCTTGCTATTGTAAGTTGACATTAAGCCTTGTTAATAATGGAGAGGTGTCACACTGACACCTAACCATTATTAATCCAATTAGTATGAAAAGGATAAAAATACACACACACACACACACATTAAGAATAAAGTCTTTTAATGAAATAAATAAATACACAGGTTTTAACATCTTTATTGCACTCTCAATCCAAGGGAAGCCCTCGTTCTCCTGTAAAAAATTCCAAAATAAAAAAGCAACAATATCCCATACCTGTCTGCCGTACAGTCAAGTCCCACGCAGTAATCCATTTTCATTTACAACCGGGAGTGCTGCTAATGAGGCCGCTCCCGGCTGTAAAGACTGAGGAATGAATGAAATGCTGGGAGCGGAGCTTCGGTGACTAGCGGTGCCATCACCGAAGCTACGCCCCCTGGGCGGCATGAACTCAAATGAACTCTACAGACTGGGAAAATGCCAGCTGATTTTCCCACGCTGAAGAGTTAATTTGAGTAAAAGATATAAAGATATATATATATATGTGTCAATGACATATATATATATACATATATATCTCCCTATTCTATGTGTAGGCATTTATTTTATCTATTCTATTCTAATCTGTCAGTGTGATTTTACTGTAGACCGCACTGAATTGTCAGCTTTTCTGTAGGACACCGGTGCGTATTTCTCGTAAGTCACACTGATGGTCCGTGTGGTGTGCGAGTTTTTCTCTCGCACCCATAGACTTTCATTGGCGATTCTCGGCAGATATACGGTGCAAATCGCAGTATGCTGCTATTTCTCTCGCATGTATAATACGGCCGAGAAAACAACGGATGATAGGAGCTGCCCCATAGATTAACATTGGTCCGAGTGCTATGCGATTTTTTTATCGCATAGCACTCGTCCGCATTACGGTCTAGTGTGACTCCGGCCTTACTCAATGCTGCAGCAGAGCTGGATCTGACATAGGAGCATAGATCAGAAGCGGTCAATGGGAATAACATGGATGCCAACTACCTGAATTCTATAAGATATTGGAGCATAATGCCAGGGGCGCACACGAAGGTGGCCGGAGGAGGACTCACCACTCCTTGCTGGATCCATGGGAGGTGAGTAGTTGTCAATTTATTCTGAAATTTCTAGGATGAATAACACAAAGTGCTATAATTATTTAGCAAAGCAGACATGTCAATATCCCACTGCCCTCTCTATGCGACCGCCAAAACCTGATGCTTTTTCCTTGTTCTCCGTCATTAGACTGATTTTCGTGACATATGCAGATCATTCCTTCACGTTACCATCACTGTCATCACAAGCCGCCGTTCCCCTTCCTCCACCAATGAGAAGATCTGCGGCTCCGTGAAGGAACGATTATCCCGGATGTCTCCAGCGAGCTGCAATTATTCTCATTTTAGGATCTTTTTTTTTCCCCCTTCTTCAAACTCCAATTGAATTCTCAGCGGAGTAGAAATGTCATTATCTACGTGCAGGAAATGTCTCCAAATGGAAACACAATGCGGATTCCATTATCTCCTATAAAATTTCAAGTTTTCTTTTTTTTTCTTTCCATTTCTTCCAGAAAAATACACAAAGACAATGGTAAAGGAGATCTCAATTCTAGATCACAATCAATGCAGGGTCACTGGGAAAAATTATAGCAGGCAAGAAGTCCTAAATCGTAGCTTAAAAACATATGAAAAGCGCATTTCATAGGGTATTACTCTAAAAGCAAAAATGGCGAGCAATACTATAACAATAATAATAATTGTTATTTATATAGCACCAACATATTCAGCAGCACTTTACATTTATATAGGGGACTTGTCCAGAGAATAGACATTACAGCATAACAAACACAGATCAAAACAGATACCAAGAGGAGTGAGGGCCCTGCTCGCAAGCTTACAAACTATGAGGAAAAGGGGGAGACACGAGAGGTGGATGGGAACAGAACATGATGCGAGGAACCTGATTATGGTTTAAGTTTTTTGAATGGACCACACAGGGATAGTTAGGTTAATGCGTTGAGATGGTAGGCCAGTCTGAACAAATGCATTTTTAGGGCACTCTTAAAACTGTGGGGATTGGGGATTAATCGTATTAACTTGGGTAGTGCATTCCAAAGAATTGGCGCAGCACGTGTAAAGTCTTGGAGACGGGAGTGGGAGGTTCTGATTATTGAGGATGCTAACCTGAGGTCATTAGCAGAGCGGAGGGCACGCGTAGGGTGGTAGACTGAGACCAGAGAGGAGATGTAGGGTGGTGCTGAGCCATGGTGTGCTTTGTAGGTGAGGGTGATAAGTTTGTACTGGATTCTGGAGTGGATGGGTAACCAGTGTAATGACTGGCATAAGGTAGAGGCATCGGTGTAACGGTTGGTGAGGAATATGATCCTGGCTGCAGCATTCAGGACAGATTGGAGCGGGGAAAGTTTGGTAAGAGGGAGGCCGATTAGTAGAGAGTTACAATAGTCCAGACGAGAATTAATAAGTGAAACAGTAAGAGTTTTTGCAGAGTCGAAAGTAAGAAAAGGTCGAATTCTAGAAATGTTTTTGAGATGCAGATAAGAAGAGCGAGCCAGTGATCGGATGTGGGGGGTGAATGAAAGGTCAGAATCAAGGATGACCCCAAGGCAGCGGGCATGTTGCTTTGGAGTAATGGTGGAATCACAAACGGAGATGGCAATGTCGGGCAAAGGTATGTTAGTAGAGGGAGAGAACACGAGGAGTTTTTGACAGGTTCAGTTTCAGATAGAGGGAGGATATGATGTTAGAGACAGCGGTAAGACAATCACTGGTGTTTTCCAAAAAGGCAGGTGTGATATCAGGAGAAGAAGTGTATAATTGGGTGTCGTCAGCATAGAGATGGTACTGGAACCCAAATCTACTGATTGTTTGTCCAATAGGGCGGTAAACAACGAGAAGAGGAGGGGGCCTAGGACTGATGCTTGAGGAACCCCAACAGTAAGGGGAAGGTGAGAGGAGGAATCAATGATACAGTGAAAGAGCGGTTGGAGAGATAGGAGAACCAGGAGAGAACGGTGTCCTTAAGGCCGATGGAGCGGAGCATAGTGAGGAGGAGCTGATAATCCACAGTGTGGAATGCTTCGGAGAGATCCAAGAGAATCAGGGTATGTGCACACGTCCGGATTTCTTGCAGAAATTTCCTGAAGAAAACCGGAAATTTTCTGCAAGAAATCCGCATTTTTTTTTGCGTTTTTTTCCCGTTTTTTTCGCAGTTTTTTTAGCATTCTGCAAGCGTAATTAGCTTGCAGAATGCTAAAGTTTTCCAAGCGATCTGTAGCATTGCTTGGAAAACTGACTGACAGGTTGGTCACACTTGTCAAACATAGTGTTTGACAAGTGTGATCAACTTTTTACTATAGATGCAGCCTATGCCGCATCTATAGTAAAAGATAGAATGTTTAAAAATAATAAAAATAATAAAAAAAATGGTTATACTTACCTGCAGACAGCCGATCTCCTCGGTGGCGTCCGTTCCTATAGATGGTTTGTGTGTGAAGGACCTTCGATGACGTCGCGGCTTGTGATTGGTCGCGTGAGCGGTCACATGAGCGGTCACGCGACCAATCACAAGACCGCGACGTCATCGCAGGTCCTTCACACAGACCATCTAAAGGAACGGAACAGGCAGCATGCACCGGAGAGGCGGGAATACTCCTGGGGCCATCAGAGGGTGAGTATATCACCATTTTTTATTTTAATTCTTTTTTTTTTACCAATTATATGGTGCCCAGTCCGTGGAGGAGAGTCTCCTCTCCTCCACCCTGGGTACCAACCGCACATAATCTGCTTACTTCCCGCATGGTGTGCATAGCCCCATGCGGAAAGTATGCAGATCAATGCACTCCTAGGTGTGCGGAATCCCTGCAATTCTGCATATTTAATGAACATGTTGCTTTTTTTTCCGCGATGCGATTTTTTCGCGGAAAAAAATGCAACATTTGCACAAAAAATGCGGAATACCCTGCAAATAATAGGAGGCATATGTTAGCGTTTTTTTCACGTTTTTATAGCGAAAAAACGCGAAAAAAACACGAAAAATCCTGAACGTGTGCACATGGCCTTAGCATGGAGTAGTGACCATTAGATTTAGCTGTTAGTAGGTCATTAGAGACTTTAGTGAGCGCAGTTTCAGTAGAGTGTAAAGAGCGGAAACCAGATTGAAGTGGGTCGAGAAGAGAGTTATCTGAGAGATAGCAGATAAGACGGGAGTGGACCAGGCGTTCGAGGAGTTTAAAGATGAAGGGAAGATTAGAGACAGGTCTATAGTTAGCGGCACAGTTTTGGTCGAGGGATGGTTTTTTAAGTAATGGATGTATGATGGCATGCTTAAATGAGGAGGGAAAGATACCGGAAGAGAGAGAAAGGTTGAATATTTTGGTTAGGTGAATGGTGACAGCCGGGGAAAGGGACTGGAGGAGATGTGATGGAATGGGGTCACTGGTGTAAGTGGTTGGGCGAGAAGATGCAAGGAGCCTGATTACTTCTTCTTCTGTGACTGGTTCAAAGTCAGACAGTGAGCTAGATGCAGTGGGGGAGGGAGGGCAGTGTATGATATGAAGAGATTGGGAGATAATTTCCTGTCGGATATGGTCAATTTTTTTTTTTAAATTAATACTAAATTAAAAATAGTTGCCCAAAGTTCAGAATGGGCTATCAAAAAGAAGCTTATGGCAATGGGACCTGCCTCGGCCAAGAACTCTCTCATTTTTGACGGAGAGCGATGTTGAGGGCTTGTGAGCTTGGACGTTTTCCTTGTTTGCCCTTATGATCTAGGGTACAAATCTCATGGGCAGGGGCATAGATCGGAGTGATGGGACCCCATAGCAAAAGTGTCCATAATGACGTCCATTAGTGTTCCCACCCTCTCTAATACCAATATCATGGCTCCCCAACCCCTACAGTTCATTCCTTCACCGCGTCCTCTTACACATAATATGATGCCCTCGTAGTACATTCCCCCATCAGTATATTCCCCTCACAGTGCCCCCTCAGAGTATTCAGAGTATAGTGTTCCCATAGTGCATTTTCCCACACTGTATAGTGCTTCACAGTGTCCCCCATATATGATGTGCCCCACCACACTGTAATGCTCCCACAGTGCCCCCCAACACAGTATGATGGCACAAATGCATTCTTCCCACAGTATGTACCCCATAATATATGATGCTCTCATGGTATCCCCTAAACACTATGATTTTACAGTGTCTCCCTACTTTATGATTACCCAACTGTGCCCCCTACACATTGATTCAACAGTGCCTCCCACTCAGTGTGATAACCCACAGTGCCCCATCTATAAAGATGACCCACAATGCCCCCCACAGTATGATGTCCTTCAGTGTCCACCACACAGTATGATGCCCCCATATAATGTGATGCTCCTTAGTGCATTTCTCCCACAGAATAAAGCACCATCAGTGTTCACATTTATATATGATGCCCACACACTATGATGCCTATAAAAGGCCCCCACACTTTATGATTCCTCCACACTTCCTCCATACAGTATGATGCCACCCAGTGCCCTGCACACATTATGATGTCCCAAGAGTGCCTTCACACAGAATAATACCCCACATTGCCACCTCACAATATAATATCCCTGTATGATGCTCTATAGCACCGCCATCCAGTATGATGCCACACAGTATAATGCCACACAGTGTCCTCCAACCAGTATGATGCCCCACAGTGCCCACCAACCAGTATGATGCCCCACAGTGTCCTCCAACCAGTATGATGCCCCACAGTGCCCCCATCAAGTGTAATTCCCCACAGTGTCCTCCAACCAATATAATGCCCCACAGTGTGCCCAACCAGTAAGATGTACACATTGTCGCTCACACAGTATGATGTCCCTCTTCCCATTCTGAATAATACCCTGGCTAAATAAAATAAAAAAAACTACTACCCACCTAGTTCTTCCTTTCCCAGGATGAACTAATCCGGTCTGTCCCATTGCATCTCCTGCACTGAGAGTCAGACACAGGCTCAATGGTAAAGTGAGGAGATGATGGTTCCCTCCTCCACCATTGAATTCAGCTGTTTCTGCCTTCTGAGGACACACTCTCAAAAGATTTATCTCTTTTAGGTCTTAACAAGTGGTGACAATGGTCCTATAAGGGTTCTGTTGTGAATTCTGTTGTCGGGCTCCCTCCTGTGGTCATGAATGGTACTTCGGCTGGTTCTGTCCATGGACTTCCTCTGGTGGGTGTTTCTGAGTTTCCTTTCACAGGTGACGAGGTTAATTCGTTAGCTGCTGCTCTATTTAACTCCACTTAGATCTTTGCTCCACGCCACCTGTCAATGTTTCAGTATTGGTCTAGTTCACTCCTGGATCGTTCTTGTGACCTGTCTTCCCATCAGAAGCTAAGTTCCAGCTTGTATTTCTTTGGTTTGCTATTTTTCTGTCCAGCTTGCTATTTAATTTGCTGTCTTGCTTGCTGGAAGCTCTGGGACGCAGAGGGAGCGCCTCCGCACCGTGAGTCAGTGCGGAGGGTCTTTTTGCGCCCTCTGAGTGGTCTTTTTGTAGGTTTTTGTGCTGACCGCAAAGTAATCTTTCCTATCCTCGGTCTGTTCAGTAAGTCGGGCCTCACTTTGCTTAATCTATTTCATCTCTGTGTTTGTATTTTCATCTTTACTCACAGTCATTATATGTGGGGGGCTGCCTTTTCCTTTGGGGAATTTCTCTGAGGCAAGGTAGGCTTTATTTTCCTATCTTCAGGGCTAGCTAGTTTCTTAGGCTGTGCCGAGTTGCATAGGGAGCGTTAGGCGCAATCCACGGCTATTTCTAGTGTGGTTGATAGGTTTAGGGATTGCGGTCAGCAGAGTTCCCACGTCCCAGAGCTCGTCCTTTATTATCAGTAACTATCAGGTCATTCCGTGTGCTCTTAACTACCAGGTCCATTATTGTCTTGACCACCAGGTCATAACAGTACAGGTGGCCCAAAGTACTAATGCATCTCAATAGAGGGATAAGAGAAG
The DNA here is from genome assembly GCF_032444005.1 of Ranitomeya imitator. Classification (NCBI taxonomy): domain Eukaryota; kingdom Metazoa; phylum Chordata; class Amphibia; order Anura; family Dendrobatidae; genus Ranitomeya; species Ranitomeya imitator. The sequence continues at coordinate 136,527,356 of NC_091290.1, forward strand.
TTCTAAGACCATTTTTTTTTCTTTGCAGTGTGTTTTGTCTCAATTTTCCCCTTTACCTCAAGGTGGTTCAGGACACTGGTGTAAACATGGACATTCAAGGTCTGTCCTCTTGGATGGATAATCTCACTACAAGGATACAAAACATTCAAGATTTTGTGGTTCAGAATCCAATGTCAGAGCCTAAGATTCCTATTCCTGATTTGTTTTTTGGTGATAGATCTAAGTTCTTGAATTTCAAAAATAATTGTAAATTGTTTCTTGCCTTGAAACCTCGCTCCTCAGGTGACCCTGTTCAACAAGTAAAGATCATCATTTCTTTGTTACGTGGTGACCCTCAAGACTGGGCATTTTCCCTTGCGCCAGGAGATCCGGCATTGCGTGATGTTGATGCGTTTTTCCTGGCGCTTGGATTGCTTTATGACAAGCCTAATTCAGTGGATCAGGCAGAGAAAATCTTGCTGGCTCTGTGTCAGGGTCAGGATGAAGCGGAGATATATTGTCAGAAGTTTAGACAGTGGTCTGTGCTCACTCAGTGGAATGAATGCGCCCTGGCAGCAATCTTCAGAAAGGGTCTCTCTGAAGCCCTTAAGGATGTCATGGTGGGGTTTCCCATGCCTGCTGGTCTGAATGAGTCTATGTCCTTGGCCATTCAGATCGATCGACGCTTGCGTGAGCGTAAAGCTGTGCACCATTTGGCGGTACTATCTGAGCATGGGCCTGAGCCTATGCAATGTGATAGGACTTTGACCAGAGCTGAACGGCAAGAACACAGACGTTGGAATGGGCTGTGTTTTTACTGTGGTGAATCCCCTCATGCTATCTCCGATTGTCATAAGCGCACTAAGCGGTTCGCTAGGTCTGCCACCATTGGTACGGTTTTGAGTACCTGGTTATGCCATTCGGGCTTTCCAATGCTCCATCAGTATTTCAGTCCTTTATGCATGACATCTTCCGAGAGTACCTGGATGAATTCCTGATTGTGTATTTGGATGATATTTTGGTCTTTTCGGATGATTGGGAGTCTCATGTGAAGCAGGTCAGAATGGTGTTCCAGGTCCTTCGTGCGAATTCCTTGTTTGTGAAGGGGTCAAAGTGTCTCTTTGGAGTTCAGAAGGTTTCATTTTTGGGTTTCATTTTTTCCCCTTCTACTATCGAGATGGACCCTGTTAAAGTTCAGGCCATTTACGATTGGACTCAACCGACATCTGTGAAGAGCCTGCAGAAGTTCCTGGGCTTTCCTAATTTTTATCGGCACTTCATCGCTAATTTTTGTACTGTTGCTAAACCGTTGACTGATTTGACCAAGAAGGGTGCTGATGTGGTCAATTGGTCTTCTGCGGCTGTAGAGGCTTTTCAGGAGTTGAAGCGTCGTTTTTCTTCTGCCCCTGTGTTGTGCCAGCCAGATGTTTCGCTTCCGTTTCAGGTTGAGGTTGATGCTTCTGAGATTGGAGCAGGGGCTGTTTTGTCGCAAAGAAGTTCTGATGGCTCGGTGATGAAGCCATGTGCTTTCTTTTCTAGAAAGTTTTCGCCTGCTGAGCGTAACTATGATGTTGGTAATCGTGAATTGTTGGCCATGAAGTGGGCATTCGAGGAGTGGCGTCATTGGCTGGAAGGAGCCAAGCATCGCGTGGTGGTCTTGACAGATCACAAGAATTTGACTTATCTTGAGTCTGCCAAACGGTTGAATCCGAGACAGGCTCGATGGTCGTTATTTTTCTCCCGTTTTGATTTTGTGGTTTCGTACCTACCGGGCTCTAAGAATGTGAAGGCTGATGCCCTGTCAAGGAGTTTTGTGCCTGACTCTCCGGGTGTTCCTGAGCCGGCGGGTATTCTCAAAGAGGGGGTCATTTTGTCTGCCATCTCCCCTGATTTGCGGCGGGTGCTGCAAAAATTTCAGGCTGATAGACCTGACCGTTGCCCAGCGGAGAAACTGTTTGTCCCTGATAGATGGACTAGTAGAGTTATCTCTGAGATTCATTGTTCTGTGTTGGCTGGGCATCCTGGAATCTTTGGTACCAGAGATTTGGTGGCTAGATCCTTCTGGTGGCCGTCTTTGTCACGGGATGTGCGTTCTTTTGTGCAGTCCTGTGGGACTTGTGCTCGGGCTAAGCCCTGCTGTTCTCGTGACAGTGGGTTGCTTTTGCCCTTGCCAGTCCCGAAGAGGCCCTGGACGCATATTTCTATGGATTTTATTTCGGATCTCCCCGTCTCTCAAAAGATGTCGGTCATTTGGGTGGTTTGTGATCGCTTTTCTAAGATGGTCCATTTGGTACCTTTGTCTAAATTGCCTTCCTCCTCTGATTTGGTGCCATTATTTTTCCAGCATGTGGTTCGTTTACATGGTATCCCGGAGAACATCGTTTCTGACAGAGGTTCCCAATTTGTTTCAAGGTTTTGGCGATCCTTTTGTGCTAGGATGGGCATTGATTTGTCTTTTTCCTCGGCTATCCATCCTCAGACAAATGGCCAAACCGAACGAACTAATCAAACTTTGGAAACATATCTGAGATGCTTTGTTTCTGCTGATCAGGATGATTGGGTGTCCTTTTTGCCGTTGGCTGAGTTCGCCCTTAAAAATGGGGCCAGCTCGGCTACTTTGGTTTCGCCGTTTTTCTGCAATTCTGGTTTCCATCCTCGTTTCTCTTCAGGGCAGGTTGAGTCTTCGGACTGTCCTGGTGTAGATACTGTGGTGGATAGGTTGCAGCAGATTTGGACTCATGTGGTGGACAATTTGACATTGTCCCAGGAGAAGGCTCAACGTTTCGCTAACCGCCGGCGCTGTGTGGGTCCCCGACTTCGTGTTGGGGATTTGGTTTGGTTGTCGTCTCGTTATGTTCCTATGAAGGTTTCCTCTCCTAAGTTTAAGCCTCGTTTCATTGATCCGTATAAGATTTCTGAGGTTATCAATCCTGTGTTATTTCGTTTGGCCCTTCCTGCTTCTTTTGCCATCCATGATGTGTTCCATAGGTCATTATTGCGGAGATACGTGGTGCCTGTGGTTCCATCCGTTGATCCTCCTGCCCCGGTGTTAGTTGAGGGGGAGTTGGAGTATGTGGTGGAGAAGATTTTGGATTCTCGTGTTTCGAGACGGAAACTCCAGTACCTGGTCAAGTGGAAGGGTTATGGTCAGGAAGATAATTCCTTGGGTTTTGCCTCTGATGTTCATGCTGCCGATCTGGTTCGTGCCTTTCATTTGGCTCATCCTGGTCGGCCTGGGGGCTCTGGTGAGGGTTCGGTGACCCCTCCTCAAGGGGGGGGTACTGTTGTGAATTCTGTTGTCGGGCTCCCTCCTGTGGTCATGAATGGTACTTCGGCTGGTTCTGTCCATGGACTTCCTCTGGTGGGTGTTTCTGAGTTTCCTTTCACAGGTGACGAGGTTAATTCGTTAGCTGCTGCTCTATTTAACTCCACTTAGATCTTTGCTCCACGCCACCTGTCAATGTTTCAGTATTGGTCTAGTTCACTCCTGGATCGTTCTTGTGACCTGTCTTCCCATCAGAAGCTAAGTTCCAACTTGTATTTCTTTGGTTTGCTATTTTTCTGTCCAGCTTGCTATTTAATTTGTTGTCTTGCTTGCTGGAAGCTCTGGGACGCAGAGGGAGCGCCTCCGCACCGTGAGTCGGTGCGGAGGGTCTTTTTGCGCCCTCTGCGTGGTCTTTTTGTAGGTTTTTGTGCTGACCGCAAAGTAACCTTTCCTATCCTCGGTCTGTTCAGTAAGTCGGGCCTCACTTTGCTTAATCTATTTCATCTCTGTGTTTGTATTTTCATCTTTACTCACAGTCATTATATGTGGGGGGCTGCCTTTTCCTTTGGGGAATTTCTCTGAGGCAAGGTAGGCTTTATTTTCCTATCTTCAGGGCTAACTAGTTTCTTAGGCTGTGCCGAGTTGCATAGGGAGCGTTAGGCGCAATCCACGGCTATTTCTAGTGTGGTTGATAGGTTTAGGGATTGCGGTCAGCAGAGTTCCCACGTCCCAGAGCTCGTCCTTTATTATCAGTAACTATCAGGTCATTCCGTGTGCTCTTAACCACCAGGTCCATTATTGTCTTGACCACCAGGTCATAACAGGGTCCCCAACAAGACATGTCTGCTCCAATGGCCAATATAGTGGGCACCCATTATAGGTTTGATAAAAGGGATAAGTGCGGGACAAAGTGTTAATTTACATCACGTTTGCGCCCAGCGCTCGCTTACAGCAACATATGATATGTCAGTGCTTGTACAGAATGTAGGCGATAAGCAATCATGAGACATGATGATTACAGCTCCGCAACCTCCCGAGAACGTAACAGAGAAAAATATGAATAGAGGCTCATTAGCACATCACTATAAGACTGCATGTGTTAGGAGCGTTCATCCCGCACAGGAAACGTGCTAGCCACATTATAAACACTTTACATCGTAGAAGAACAGGCTTTTGGCTTTGGAGAGGTTGATAATTTGAAATTTAATTCGTTTCTAATCTGTTTTCCAGACGTTTCGAATTTTTTTTTTAAATTAGAATGGTCAGTTGTTGGTCAGGACACCGGGAAAAGAAGTCGCTAGCCGCCACCGTAGAAGTTGCCCATTTGTCGGTCAGTATCCCTTGTAGATTGTGAGCCCTCGCGGGCAGGGTCCTCTCTCCTCCTGTACCAGTTGTGACTTGTATTGTTCAAGATTATTGTACCTGTTTTTATTATGTATACCCCTCCTCACATGTAAAGAGCCATGGAATAAATGGCACTATAATAATAAATAATAATAATAATATACAAACTACTGTGAGCGTAAGATGCGCTTTGTGGTTACATCTGAAATACAGACCCATGGAGAAACTGTTTGACAAGTGAGGTCTCTCCATTGCTGCTGCTTGTGTCATCGCAACCACAAAGCGTCTGAGCTTCAAAGAAGTGTAACCACCAAGCCTTGTCCTGTAAAAACTGCACCTACCAAGTTCTGTGCCTCAAAAGTGTAACCTATCCATTAAAAAGGGTTTCTTAAAATTACAAGTTACCCCTTATTCATAGGATTGGAGAATTCTTGCCTATTACTGGTGGTTTGAACCCTTGTAATCTTGAGAATCGGGGTCAAGAACCCAGAGAAGGCCAGTTTCCGGCAGTCTCATTGTAGTAGATGCCGAGAACATGCACCTCTGCTCTTTTCTAGATGGGGCTTTACATAGCCCCATTCTTGGCATCACTGGGGGTCCCAATGATCACACCTCTGGCGATCAGCAAGTTATCCCCTATCCATTGCATAACCAGCTAATTTGGAAAAACCATAACCCTATTTTCTGCAAACAGAAGTATTTTTTGCATAATGAATTTATACAATTTTCCAATGTACTTTCTGAATCAATTCCTTACGGTTCTCAAGACCTCAGCTTGCTGTGATTGAAGAGGAGCCTGCATCGTGTAGGCTCCACGGAGCGCCCATGCAGTATATGATGTCTATACGGCTCTCTAGTATTGAAACATACAAGGAACTGTTGAGTTTTACGGTACCGTGCTCTATAGTAGGTCTACCTCCTTACGTACGGCATCCAGTGAAGCATACAGTACAGTTTGTGGTCGAACTATGGTCGTACGGAACTAAACAATGAAGGTTCCGAATTAATGAAAGGAAGATCTAGAAAATAAAAAGAAATTGATATATAATATATATTAGAAAATGAATCAGTATTAACATTGTGATGATCTATTAAAATTCGGCAACATTGTATACACCTGCGTATTCTCTGATGTTTTCCTTTGATAGATGCCATCAACTGTGGATTCCGAACACCAGCAAATTGTTACGTTACATTCCTATCATAGGTTTTCAAACATCTCTTAACCTCCTTCCACAGAGGTGTAAATGGGATATAAGTAAGACGCAGGAGTTTCCCTCCACAGAAATCATTCGGAGACATAATATCATCTCATTATCTCATAACCTGGGATTACTCGCACAACATATAATGCAGTAATGATCATTTCCTAACAGTTCACTGCACGATGGGCCGGCTCGATAGCAGCAGCTGCTAGATAAGCGAAAATTATTTATTATCTTCATGAAATAGTTCATTTTATTCAGAGCCCGACTCTACTTATGTAAAAGCTCATTACGTCCCATAATACATCTTTCTGCTGCGCTGCCAATCAATATAAAAGAAATTTGCACAAAAAGACAAAGAAAACTGCACTACTGTTAAGTGTCTATCTTAAAAGGAAATTTATATAAGGGAACATTTTATAACATTTCCTGAGTTGTCTCTTGTATTATACTCCAGAGCTGATCTCTCTATTCTGCTGGTGCAGTCACTGTGTACATACATTACATTACTGATCCTGAGTTATATCCTGTATTATACTCCAGAGCTGCACTCACTATTCTGCTGGTGCAGTCACTGTGTACATACATTACATTACTGATCCTGAGTTACATCGTGTATTATACCCCAGAGCTGCACTCAGGATTCTGCTGGTGCAGTCACTGTGTACATACATTACATTACTGATCCTGAGTTACATCCTGTATTATACTCCAGTGCTGCACTCACTATTCTGCTGGTGCAGTCACTGTGTACATATATTACTGATCCTGAGTTACATCCTGTATTATGCTCCAGAGCTGCACTCACTATTCTGCTGGTGCAGTCACTGTGTACATATATTACTGATCCTGAGTTACATCCTGTATTATACCCCAGAGCTGCACTCACTATTCTGCTGGTGCAATCACTGTGTACATACATTACATTACTGATCCTGAGTTACATCCTGTATTATACCCCAGAGCTGCACTCACCATTCTGCTGGTGCTGTCACTGTGTACATACATTACATTACTGATCCTGAGTTACATCCTGTATTATACCCCAGAGCTGCACTCACCATTCTGCTGGTGCAGTCACTGTGTACATACATTACATTACTGATCCTGAGTTACATCCTGTAGATCTTTTATTATAAAAATGAAAAACATAACAATAATAATAGCAGAAAACATAACAAAAATATTAGCCAGAAAATAAACAGTATACTGAACACTGGTCCAGCCGCTCATTCTCTCCTCTCACACATATTATACAGTATATACAGAATAACTACTTTGACCTTCTGGTCCGGTCACCAAACAAAAATAACAAATAAAATAAACAATGGCAAACAAAAACTATATACATGAACTTTTTTTTTTAAATAAAATAACTACAAATATATACAATACTAAGCTATCCTTCATTCCCAACCCCCCGCACTGACCTGAGAGCTGGTCCTGCGTCTCATGCCTCAGTCCATGTCCAACGTCCATAGGCCAGATCAGGCAGTGCCAGTTTTCCCCCAAACAACCCAGTGTCCCATAGTCCCACAAGATAATCCCACCTCCCCCCTTTTCCCACCACCCAACCTAACACCTACACCCAAATCTATATCCCTATATACAATATATACATTATATACAGCAGCACACACCACAATAATTACAAATCACGAAGCCCAAGTTCGGCGCCTGCAGCCCTACATCACTGTATACTGATCAAACAAAACAAAAATCTACAGTGTCAGCATCAGCCCACCACCAGGAAAGGAGATGACCAGACTAGGGTACACTAAAAGAAAAGCCCCTCCAGAGGAGAGCGGCCCTCCGTGCGCCCAGTCTCCCATACTCCAGAGAGCGCACCTTCACCAGGTCACCGAGTATGGTCCTAAACACATCTTCCACTGGGAGGATTTTTCGTTGCGTCGATACTAAGCACCGTGCGTTCCACGTGTGATACCTAACCACTGCGCTAACTAGAAATAAGGTGCAGCGGTCCCGACCACCAAGGTCTCCGAATGCTCCATAGGCCCATTCCGCATAGGAGAGACCGGCCAGCCGAGACCAGCCAATGAAGGCGCCCACCCTGTTGTACACCTCTGTGTTGAAGGGACAATGAAGCAGGAAGTGGTCCATGCTTTCCAGCAAGGTACCACAATGCTCCCGAGGACAATTCCTGTCCTCAGAGCTCCTACACTTCAGATTGTCCCTCACACACAGTTTCCCATGGAAGCAGCGCCAAGCTAAGTCCCAAAACTTCGAGGGGATCCTGATAGAATTCAAAAGATGCAAACCCACCCCAAGATCCCGACTTGGGCAGTCCCTGAGCGCCAGAGGCCTCTGGAAATGGGTCAACAGAACCCTATTGTCAAGGAGTTTCCTTGGCAGAGTCCTGATCTCCCACATTCCCAGACCCCACCGACGAATTACCTTCAGAACCAAGGTAGCGTAAGCCGGAAGATGTCCATGCGGTGTGCGAAGATCCTTCACTTGCCCTCCTGTCTCCCATTCCTGGAAGAAAGGCTGAAACCATCCCCTACAGGAGAATACCCACGGAGGAGCCCTCTCTTTCCAGAGGTTTGCGATATTGATCTTAATGAAGGTATCCACAAGGAATACCACAGGGTTGACCATACCCAACCCTCCTAGTCTCCTCGTACGGTAAGTAACCTCCCTCTTGACCAGGTTCAGTCTATTCCCCCATAACAGTTGGAAGAACAAACTGTAGACCCGAGTCCAGAGAGATTCCGGCAAGATGCATACACTGCCCAGATAAATCAGTAAAGGGAGCAGGTAAGTTTTGATCAGGTTTACCCTTTCCCTTAGGGTCAAAGACCAACCCTTCCATTGGTTCACCTTCTGAGTGGCGATCTCTAGCCTGCTGTCCCAATTTTGTTTGGGGTAATCCCCCTGGCCAAATTCGATGCCAAGGACTTTTGCAGAGACTTTGGGTCCTGGAAGGGTGTCCGGGAGATCAAAACCAGGATCTCCTCCTCCCAGCCAGAGACTCTCACACTTATCCCGGTTGATCTTGGACCCGGATGCCTCCGAGTAGCGATCTACCTCTGACATCAGCCACCCTGCCTCCTCATGAGAGGAAACAAACACAGTGACATCATCGGCATACGCCACCACCCTCAGAGTGGCTTCCGGTGCTGCCCGGTCCATCCCGATCCCGGCCAACGGTCCACGCTCCACCCTCCTAAGAAGAGGGTCAATCGCAAACACGTACAGCAGCGGGCTCAAGGGACAACCCTGGCGAACACCGGACCCAACCTCAAAAGAGCTGCCAATCCAACCATTCACAAGCGGGAAACTCTCTGCCCCACTGTACAAGGTCTTAAGCCAATCAACAAACCCCCCGGGCAGGCCATATCTCAGAAGGACGAACCAGAGGTACTCATGATTAACCCGATCAAACGCTTTTGCCTGGTCCAGTGACAGCATGTACCCCTTCCAGTGACCAGCCCTACCCTGCTCCACTGCCTCTCGGACACTGAGCACAGCACTAAATGTGCTGCGGCCTGGAACAGAGCAATGCTGGGCCCCCGAAAGGAGTCGGGGTGCAAATTTCACCAGCCGATTAAACAGCACCTTTGCCAGAACCTTCCTGTCTGCATTGAGAAGCGCTATGGGACGCCAGTTCCCAATGCAAGACGGGTCCTTACCCTTTGACAAGATGATCAGAGCAGACCTCCTCATTGACTTCGGCAGAATGCCCGAGGAAAGACACTCATTGAATACCTCAGTCAAGAGGGGAACCAAAACGTCCTTAAAGGTCTTATAGAATTCAGATGTTAAGCCATCTGGACCAGGCGATTTTTTGGGGGCAAGCCCTTCAATCGCCAACTGAACTTCCTCTTCCCTGATCATTTCTGTCAAAACGTCAAGAGAGGGGTCTACCCCTGGTTCGGGGACAGCTTCAGCCAGGAAAGCCGACATCTCATCCCAATCAAGATCCCTCTTCCCCAAGAGGTGCGAGTAGAAGGATCTGACAACCTCCAGGATCCCTGATCTGGATCGTCTCAGGGACCCCGCAGTGTCGACCAGTCCTGTAACCACTTTACTATTCACTGACATCCTGCAGTTTCTGTAAGGGTCGGGCGAGCGGTACTTCCCGTAATCCCTCTCAAAAACCAAAGATGCGTGTCTATCGTACTGACACCTCATAAGCAAAGATTTCACTCTGGAGATCTCCTCGCGGCTACCTCCAGTTGAGACAAGATGCTCGAGTTTCCTCCTCAGACCCTGATACAGACGGTACCTGTTCAGACTCCTGAGGCTCGAGAGCTGGCGGAAGAATCTCGCCACCCTTTCCTTAAACATCTCCCACCACTCTGACTTACTACTACAAAGATCCAGTAATGGTACCTGGCCCTGAAGAAATTCCTCAAAGGACTGTCTTATCTCCGCTTCTTCCAAGAGAGACGAATTGAGCCTCCAAAAGCCTCTTCCCATCCGGAGGGTCTCTGTAACATTCAGAGAAAACAAAATTAAACAGTGGTCGGAGAACTCCACCTCAACAACAGACACTGCTGAAGAGACAGCTTCCTCCTTTAAATAAAACCTATCTATTCTGGACCTACAGTTACCTCTATGATAGGTGAACCCCTCGTGGCCTGGGGTGTGCCGAATGTGGACATCCACCAGGCGAGCCTCACTAGCTATACTATTAAGGGCGACGCTATCATAAGTCAGCTTGTCTCTGGAACCTCCTCTATCTCGGGGCCTCGTGACAGCATTGAAGTCCCCTCCAAAGACAACCTGCCGACTTGTAAAAAGGTAGGGCTTGATCCTCATAAAGAGACACTTCCGGTCCCACTTAGATTGGGGACCATAAATGTTGATGAGCCGGAGCTCTTGTCCCTTCATGAGGACATCTAAGATCAGGCACCTCCCCATTTCTAACTCAATAACCCGTCGGCATTCCACCGGTGCGGTAAAAAGGACCGCCACTCCGCTATACGGCTCGGCCGCAAGAGACCAATAGGAGGGCCCGAGTCTCCACTCCCTCTTAGCTTTAAACACATCTGCCATGTTTGGCAGCCTGGTCTCTTGCAAAAAGAAAATGTCAGCTTCAACCCGGCTGAGAAAATCAAAGGCCGCAAATCTAGCTGTATTTGACTTTATGCTGGCGACATTAATGGACGCCAGCGTCAACGGAGTGGGTACCGCCATCACTGGTGATTGAGTTAGATGGCTTTCTTTTTCCCACTCCCCTTATCCTCTGCCTCAGAGGAGGAATCCTTCCCCCTCTTTAATGACAATGAAGTATCCATTCCCACGTGTTTTTTATTTTTTTGGTCCTCGTCTCCGGACTCTGGGCCAGTCCCTCCTTCCAAGGATCTTACATTCCCAGAAGGAGGAGACTCGGCGTCCCCTGTGAGCCCCGCCGAAGCCAGAACCTCACCCTCAGCTTCCTCCTCAGAGGAAGAGATGTTTTCAAGGGCTTGGAACCGGTTAGAAAGACCAACCAGAGGGGAGTCGGTTTTTCCTTCCTTAGGTACCTTGGTCAGAGCGGGAGAAGATGTTTTATCTCCCTTCTTTCTCTTCTTTTTGGTGCCGAGCTTACGCTTGTCCTCTAGCCACTGCCTATTATCCTCATCCATACTTTCATAATGGGAGGACTCTGAGGCAGTGGCACTTTCCTCCCTGTGGATCCTCCTGACCTCCTCATCCAACTCATCATCCCTCGGGGCCTCAGCAGCAAGACTGGCATCCAGGACAGGGGCCGCCCCAGTAGTACGAGGCTCGCCCAGCTCCCTATCCTGTCTGCGCTTGTCTAGACGCCTTAGCTGTGCAGGCGTCTTTTTATTGCTTTTCTTCCTTGGCCCCTCAGCTCCCTCACCCCTGCTAGTCCCTTCCCCAGCAGAATCAGCCTCACGGCTTTCTCCCACCGGGGTCACGACTGCATTAGCGAAGGAGCGAGGACAACGGCTGAATGGGTGACCTAACTCACCACACAGGTGACACCTAATCTCCACACAAGATGCAGCAAGATGGCCGATATCCCCACACAATGCACACTTCTGCACAGTGCAGTTTGCGCTGAAGTGTGTGGGGTCGCCGCACTTGTGACAGAGCTTCGGTTGCCCCTGGTAGAAGACCAGGATACGATCCCTACCCAGGAAGGCAGATGATGGTATGTGGGCAACCGTACCACCTGAACGCTTAAGTTTTACCATAAACGTCCAGGCCCCTGACCAGATACCAAACTCGTCACGGTTTTTCTTTGGCATTTCTACCACCTCTCCATACCGGCCAAGCCACGTCATGATGTCATAACAAGAAAGTGACTCGTTACAAGTCATCACGGTCACTTTCTTGACTTGGTTTTGGCGAGACACCACCTGAACGGCAAAGTCTCGCCAGCCGGGCTCATTTTTTGTCAACTCATAGTTCGACCAGAAGAGCTCAAGCCCCTCCGGCCGAACAAAGCTGACATCAAAATTAGGTGTGGAATAGGGATGTATCAAGGCGTAGATGTCAATCGCACTAAAGCCCATCCTCAGCAGGAGCTCCACAACTTTAGACCTTGGAGGACACGCATCATTGCCCCTCCACTGAAGACGGACCACATTCCTACGCACACTACCCGGCCCGGCTGTTGGGAGGGACCACACTGTATCCCCCCCTCTTTGCTCTCGGAAGGCCCCGAGGCCATGCCTCTCTATCCAGAAGGATAGATCAACCTCTCGACCCTCTACTATTAGTGATCTCTCCCCCCTCTTTAGAGCCTCCAGGAGACGCCGTTGCAACATGCCGTCCCCAGAGCCCGGAGACGAGGAGGATGCCCTATTTCCCCCGGAGGTGACAGCGGCATAACTCCTGACAGGCGCTGCCACCACCGGGGGGGCAACCGGACCAGTGACCACATCCACACCATCAGCATCACCATTACCCACCTCCATAACCCCCTCACCCTCTACCAAACCAGCAACCACACCACTAGACAAAGAGTTTTCTGCATCCATACCCACCACCACATTCACTCCTGCTGGACCAGTGACAACAGGGGGTGACACTTTGGCCTCCGCATCATCAGGCACAAGGGGCTGAGTCTCCTCCACAGAACTGGAGGTGACCTCACCCCTGGTTTTTTGTGTGCCCTCCGCATCATTAGTTAATATTTTCCGCTGCTTCATGGTTGCTACCAGGCGTCGTTGATCTTTAGCTGCTGTGGGGCACCGCTGATCCTTAGGATCTTGTTGACCAGCGGCACCAACACAAAATAGGACATGGGAAGACCGGAACTCCCAGCCCCGGTAACCCCCTCACACTGCCGCCGCCCCTCAACTAAGTGATCAGCGGCAACAGTATTCAGGGGCACCGAGGCTACCGGAGCTGCCCCCGACACCGGGCCGCTCCCCCCTCCCACTGAGGAGCGGACCACAGTATCGTGGCCTGATCGTATGCCCGCCGCCGGGCCGCCCTCACTGTCCAGCCTTTCGGCTGATGCACCTGCTGCTACGTCCCCGCTACTACAAGCAGAGACGGAGCTCTGCGCCTCATTACCGTGCTCTGTAATCTCCCCGCGCCTTTGCACCGGATCCACAGCAGAACCCGGGCTGGGCTGGGCAACGGGGCTTATACAGCGAGCTGACCCTGCAGCCGACTCAGGGGGTACAGGGAGGGGGGCATATACATAGCTTACCGCTTCCTGCAGCTTTGGCTTGGTGGTTTTCTTTGCCTTTTTCTTCTGGCCCCCAGGTGCCTCCTCTGGTAAATCATCACCAAGATGGAAGTTCTGAAGGCACACTGGGGACTCCAGCAGCTTGATCTCTGCCATTAGCGCCCCTCCCTGGCCGATGTCACTGTCCTCCCCAGAGCCAGCAGAACTGCGACGAGATGTCATTGTCGCCTGTCCAGCAGGGAGCTCGCTGCACGTGGCCTCTGAGTGGCTAAGAGGGCTGCCAGGTGGAGCTTTCTGCTGGTCATCCTCCTCCTCATCATCATCATCATCCACCTGGCACTCAGGCTGCAGCCCCATCTGCCTTTGCTCTCTGTTATCAGCCATTTCTCTGAATCTGTCTTCATTTATAAGCTTTTCTTTAAATGGTCCACTTTTTTCTCGAATAAATGTTTTTCTTACCTCCAGGTCATTAATTTCAAGCTTCAGAATCTTTACCTCCGCCTGGAATTGCGTCTTCCTGGGTCTGGAGGCGCCTGCAGCTTTAGCGCTTGTGCAGCGCAGCTCCTCCCGGAGCCTTCTCAAGGTCTTGCTAGCATCTTCATACTCACGAAGGTGGCTCATGACCCGGGAGGCATAGGTGGACACAGACTCCCGGGGTCTCTGCAGCGCCCAACCCTCCTCAGTGAGGTCGGCCTCACCTCCGTGAGCACTCACCTTTCCTCCGGAAGGACCGCTATCATGCACGCTAGCAGGCTTCTCCTCCATGGAAGCCTTGCGGCTTCTCTGGGTCTCTGCAGACCTGGGGGGAGTAGGAGCCACATTGCTGCGACTCCTGGTGGAGCGTCTCACCCCCGAATCCTCTGATGTGCAGGCTGGTTGCTGGTTCCTTCTGCCCCCCGCCAGCCTGGTCCGGGAAGCAGAAGCCTGGGACTTGGCTCCCTCACTCATCCCAGGAAACCCACTCCCTCCCTGGGTAAGAGAGAGAGCAGGTCCCCGGGTGGAGAGATGGTGGTTCTCTGGAGCTCAGGAGCACACTGCAGGTTCAGCAGCGACCGCACCCACAATCAACACAATGAGCAGCAGCTGAGCTGCACTCACTACTCTGAAGGTGCAGTCACTGTGTACACACATTACATTACTGATCCTGAGTTACATCCTGTATTATACCTCAGAGCTGCACTCACTATTCTGCTGGTGCAGTCACTGTGTACATATATTACTGATCCTGAGTTACATCCTGTATTATACCCCAGAGCTGCACTCACTATTCTGCTGGTGCAATCACTGTGTACATACATTACATTACTGATCCTGAGTTACATCCTGTATTATACCCCAGAGCTGCACTCACCATTCTGCTGGTGCTGTCACTGTGTACATACATTACATTACTGATCCTGAGTTACATCCTGTATTATACCCCAGAGCTGCACTCACCATTCTGCTGGTGCAGTCACTGTGTACATACATTACATTACTGATCCTGAGTTACATCCTGTATTATACCCCAGAGCTGCACTTACTATTCTGCTGGTGCTGTCACTGTGTACATACATTACATTACTGATCCTGAGTTACATCCTGTATTATACCCCAGAGCTGCACTCACCATTCTGCTGGTGCTGTCACTGTGTACATACATTACATTACTGATCCTGAGTTACATCCTGTATTATACCCCAGAGCTGCACTCACCATTCTGCTGGTGCAGTCACTGTGTACATACATTACACTACTGTTAAGTGTCTATCTTAAAAGGAAATTTATATAAGGGAACATTTTATAACATTTCCTGAGTTGTCTCTTGTATTATACTCCAGAGCTGATCTCTCTATTCTGCTGGTGCAGTCACTGTGTACATACATTACATTACTGATCCTGAGTTACATCCTGTATTATACTCCAGAGCTGCACTCACTATTCTGCTGGTGCAGTCACTGTGTACATACATTACATTACTGATCCTGAGTTACATCGTGTATTATACCCCAGAGCTGCACTCAGGATTCTGCTGGTGCAGTCACTGTGTACATACATTACATTACTGATCCTGAGTTACATCCTGTATTATACTCCAGTGCTGCACTCACTATTCTGCTGGTGCAGTCACTGTGTACATATATTACTGATCCTGAGTTACATCCTGTATTATGCTCCAGAGCTGCACTCACTATTCTGCTGGTGCAGTCACTGTGTACATATATTACTGATCCTGAGTTACATCCTGTATTATACCCCAGAGCTGCACTCACTATTCTGCTGGTGCAATCACTGTGTACATACATTACATTACTGATCCTGAGTTACATCCTGTATTATACCCCAGAGCTGCACTCACCATTCTGCTGGTGCTGTCACTGTGTACATACATTACATTACTGATCCTGAGTTACATCCTGTATTATACCCCAGAGCTGCACTCACCATTCTGCTGGTGCAGTCACTGTGTACATACATTACATTACTGATCCTGAGTTACATCCTGTATTATACCCCAGAGCTGCACTTACTATTCTGCTGGTGCTGTCACTGTGTACATACATTACATTACTGATCCTGAGTTACATCCTGTATTATACCCCAGAGCTGCACTCACCATTCTGCTGGTGCAGTCATTGTGTACATACATTACATTACTGATCCTGAGTTACATCCTGTATTATACCCCAGAGCTGCACTCACTATTCTGCTGGTGCAGTCACTGTGTACATACATTACTGATCCTGCGTTACATCCTGTATTATACCCCAGAGCTGCCCTCACTATTCTGCTGATGCAGTCACTGTGTACATACATTACATTACTGATCCTGAGTTACCTCCTGTATTATACTCCAGAGCTGCACTCACTATTCTG
Source organism: Ranitomeya imitator (assembly GCF_032444005.1). Lineage (NCBI taxonomy): Eukaryota > Metazoa > Chordata > Amphibia > Anura > Dendrobatidae > Ranitomeya > Ranitomeya imitator. The sequence goes on from NC_091290.1 coordinate 136,543,623, forward strand.
CTGGTGCAGTCACTGTGTACATACATTACATTACTGATCCTGAGATACATCCTGTATTATACTCCAGAGCTGCACTCACTATTCTGCTGGTGCAGTCACTGTGTACATACATTACATTACTGATCCTGAGTTACATCCTGTATTATACTCCAGAGATGCACTCACTATTCTGCTGGTGCAGTCACTGTGTACATACATTACTGATCCGGAGTTACATCCTGTATTATACCTCAGAGCTGCACTCACTATTCTGCTGGTGCAGTCACTGTGTACATACATTACTGATCCGGAGTTACATCCTGTATTATACCTCAGAGCTGCACTCACTATTCTGCTGGTGCAGTCACTGTGTACATACATTACCTTACTGATCCTGAGTTACATCCTGTATTATACTCCAGAGCTGCACTCACTATTCTGCTGGTGCAGTCACTGTGTACATACATTACCTTACTGATCCTGAGTTACATCCTGTATTACACTCCAGAGCTGCACTCACTATTAAATATAGTGCCTGGTATAGTGTAGTGTAGTTTTGTGTAAGTCATTGATGAAAGATTTCTATCCTGAGTAATGATTACAGCACTTGAATATAACACAAGCTGAACCTTAGGATCTAACAACGTACCATCAGTCTCCTCTCTCCCTATAATCAGGCATATGGCTGCGTTCTGCCTAGTCACAGAGATAGTTAATAAATGTATGATTACTGGGGGTCTTTCACCTCTTGTACCCCCATTTGTAATGGATCTTAGCACAACCAATGCATTCCATATCTATGGAACTGTCAGATAGACAAGTACAGACCGAGAATGCAGAGATAGTCCACAGGTACTGTATAACCACTGATCCAACCAAATGGGGCGCTGAGGGGACCCCATCCTCCCAGTCGTAAATAGATGGGAAATGGTGCTTCTGGATTAACCCCTTTGACCGCTATGATTAACCCTATAACCTAAAGCTGATTAATCTCCTTTGCGTTGAATCGCCCTCATTGTATCCAGGTTGTGAAAAAGGGAACCCCCTGTATCGAACAGGTCACGGACGAGTCAGTCCAGGACTTTTAATATCCCTTTAAATAAAAATCCCCAAATTTCCGGTTTGCAGATCTTTTCATTTGCATGTGAAGTTAATAACTGGGAAGAGTTTATCACTAATGAGCTTCGCAATAACTTAAAAATGAGCAAAACCGACTCGTGTGGCGTTATAAAATGTTCCGTGGAAGCGCGGCAGCAGCTCAGCTCATTTGTGAAACTGCCAGAAAATTATAAAAAGACACAAAAAAAACTATCAGTGTGATTCCCGTAATTGGAGCGACATGCCACCGCTGCATGACATGCACATGAATCATCCTCTGCCTGGGTGAACTGAAGACTAACGAAGTGCCTGTAAATTAGGAGGCACCCTGGTCGCTGGGGGCAGATACTTTGCTGCAAAATCAGTTTTTCTTCTTTATTTTGCATTTCATTTTCGAGATCCCTGTTTGCTGTCAGTGACTAAGAACAGTTTTCCTGAGGTTGGGAATCTTATACTTGCAATAGATGATCCCCGTGCTTCGCTCTGTTGTCCATGCACACTTGGTGCAACCTTCCACAAGGTGGTAGCGATACAGAGAAATCCAGGAACTGAGGCACCCGACGTCCTCCTTTTGGTAACTTTATTACTGCAGAAAAATCACAACGTTTCGTCCTTGGAGGGCCTTTATCAAGCCATCCAAATAAGACAGCATATACACATCTTTCTTTTTCTATGGCTTGGTAAAGGCCCTCCATGGCCGAAACATTGGTATTTTTCTACACAAATAAAGTTACCAAAAAGAGGCCATCTGGTGCCCTGGTTCCTGGATTTCTCTTTTTCTATGGCTTGATAAAGGACCTCCATGGCTGAAATGCTGTAAGCTGTAATTTTGGTGCACTAGCACAATTACCAAAAGAAGGATGTCTGGTGCCCTGGTTCCCAGGTTTAGCTCTTTTTCTATGGCTTGATAAAGGCCCTGCATAACTGAAACATTGTGATTTTTCTACACAAATAAAGTTACAAAAAGGAGGACATCTGGTGCCCTGCTTCCTGGATTTCTTCCTTTTTCTATGGCTTGATAAAGGCCCTGCATGGCCGAAACATTGGTATTTTTCTACACAAATAAAGTTACCAAAAGGAGGACATCTGGTGCCCTGGTTCCTGGATTTTTCTCTTTTTCTATGGCTTGATAAAGGCCCTACATGGCTGAAACATTTGTATTTTTCTATACAAATAAAGTTACCAAAAAGAGGACATCTGGTGCCCTGGTTCCTGGATTTCTCTTTTTCTATGGCTTGATAAAGGACCTCCATGGCTGATATGCTGTAATTTTGGTGCACTAACACAATTACCAAAAGAAGGATGTCTGGTGCCCTGGTTCCCAGGTTTAGCTCTTTTTCTATGGCTTGATAAAGGCTCTGCATAACTGAAACATTGTGATTTTTCTACACAAATAAAGTTACAAAAAGGAGGACATCTGGTGCCCTGCTTCCTGGATTTCTTCCTTTTTCTATGGGTTGATAAAGGCCCTACATGGCTGAAACGTTGCGAATGTTCTGCACTAATAGAGACCTCCATGGCTGAAATGCTGTAATTTCGGTGCACTAACACAATTACCAAAAGAAAGATGTTTGGTGCCCTGGTTCCTGGATTTTTCTCTTTCTATGGCTTGATAAAGGCCCTACATGGCTGAAACGTTGTGATTGTTCTGCACTAATAGAGTTACCAAAAGGAGGACGTCTGGTGCCCTGGTTCGTGGATTTTTCTCTTTCTATGGCTTGATAAAGACCCTCCATGGCTGAAACACTAATTTTTCTGCACATATAAAGTTACCAAAAGAGGGACATCTGGTGCCTTGGTTCCTGGATTTTTCCCGAGGCTGGGAATCTGTCCAGATCATTCCCTGCTATCACAGGTGCAGGGCTTGTTCTAGTGTATCATACCTCTCTTACTGTATGTGACATGTATTAAGCCACTTGATGAAAGCAATGTGTTTAGTTCTGTGACAGCAAGCAGAGGAACTATGGGCAAGCACTAAAAATAGAGGTGCCTACTCTACCCCTAACGTAAAGCTTGAGCCAATTTCAGCAATCTAGAGAGAGCTGAAAAGGAATCTGCTAATCTCCTACTACCACTTTGTATCTACAGTTCCCAAGCAGATCAGTGCATCTCCACGGTTACAGACTACAAACAATCCCTGTGTAGTCTGATCTGCGAGTCATGCGTCATTTCCCTCCATTATTATCTTCCGGGGCGCATTGAGACTTCACTGCAGGATTGGGGGTGTGTTTGTAGTCTGTAACGTTGGTAATACATAGATCGCATGAGAGCTGCATACAGAAAACGGTAGGAGAAATTAACGTTCATAAACATCCATTACCATTAAAACTGCACAACTTTGGTGCTTTTTTGGGGGGTAATAATAGATTATGGGTTTGCAACTGCCAGGTTTTCTGTGAATCCTCCTAATTTGCCGTAAGGTTTGCAGCGTGTGATGATGGACAGGAGAAGCAGAGCAGAAACTCAGGATGTGAATATTCCAGGTGACGACGTGATGGGATCACAGTACCTCTTAATGAATGCGTGCTCCGAGGGACGGGTATTATCCAGTCTCCTGTCAGTCACTTCTCTGCACCGCTGTAACACTGGGTTATATTTATCACTCCGGCTCCGCCGATGATCCTAATAAGTTTTATACTGTTAATTGCTTCAAGCAGATAAAAAGTAGCTGCCAACAATCACTTAACCGTTCCTTAACCAAAATGTTCCGAAATGTACCAGGGCAGTGCCAAGACGGCGACTGGAGAATTGATCCAGTTGTCAATCCTATTTTTCTTAATGGCCAATGTCTCATCTGCTGGGAGGGAAAGGAAAAAAAAAAAGGATCAGGCATGTAAATTAAACATGCCCAATCCATCCTTTCCCCAATTTCATCTGTTAAGGGAAAGATGTAGAGAGCCCTTAACACAAATCAATCTGCAGAAATCGGTAGGCTCGTAAGACATAGATGAATAGTTGTATTAAAAAAGAAATGCTTAAATTATGTTCCACCCATTTTTATAGCACACGCCCCCGCTTAGTTCTAGTCTCCTTTTCTCACATCAAAATGTAAATACAGACCCATTTAATGCTTCACTCATTTATTTAACTCATGCCCCCACTTAGTCCATAGACCCCATCTTATCACATCACAAAAAGAAAACAGACCCACCCAATTCTGTACTTATTTATATAGCACCGCCCCGCTTAGTGACCTATGACCCTTTTTAACAAATACAGACCCATTTAATGCTCCACTCATTTATTTAACTCATGCCTCCACTTAGTCCATAGACCCATCTTATCACATCACAAAAGAAAACAAACCAACCCAATTCTGTACTTATTTATATAGCACCGCCCCGCTTAGTGACCTATGACCCTTTTTAACAAATACAGACCCATTTAATGCTCCACTCATTTATTTAACTCATGCCCCCACTTAGTCCATAGACCCATCTTATCACATCACAAAAGAAAACAAACCAACCCAATTCTGTACTTATTTATATAGCACCGCCCCGCTTAGTGACCTATGACCCTTTTTAACAAATACAGACCCATTTAATGCTCCACTCATTTATTTAGTACACTTTCCGCTTAGTTCATATGACCCCTTTAATCACACCCCAAAAAAATATAGACCTACCCAATGCTCCACCCATTTATATAGCACACGCCCCTGCTTAGTCCATAGACCCCTTTTATCACACCATAAAATAAATACAAACCCACCCAATTTTCTACTCATTAATATAGAACATGCCACCACTTACTCCATAGACCCCTTTTATCACACCATAAAATAAATACAAACCCACCCAATCTTCTACACATTAATATAGAACATGCCACCACTTACTCCATAGACCCCATTTATCAAAGAACAAAAGGAAAACGAACTCACCCAATGCTTTAATCATTTATATAGAACACGCCCCCGCTTAGTTCATGTGACTCTTTTATCACATCATAAAATAAATACAAACCCACCCAATGCTATACTCATTTATATAAAACACGCCCCTGATTAGTCCACAGACTTCTTATATATCACACTACAAAATGAATACAGACCCACCCAATGCTCTAATCATTACATAGAACACGCCCCCGCTTAGTGCATAGACTTCCTATATCACACTACAAAATGACAACAGACCCACCCAATGCTCTTCTCGTTTATATAGCACACCCACCGCTTAGTCCAAAGACCCCTTTTATTACGCCACAAAATACATACAGACCTACCCAACGTTCTACTCATTTGCATAACACATGCCCCCGAATAGTCCCTATAACCTGTTGTGATTTCTGTTGCAGAGCTCCCTCCTGTGGTCACAAGTGGTACTTCGGCTGATTCTCTCTGTGAGCTTCCGTTGGTGGAGGAGAGTGGTACTGCGGCTTCTGAGTTTCCTTCCTCAGGTGATGTGGTGAAGTCGTTAGGTGCTGCTCTATTTAAATCCACCTAGTGCTTTGATCCTGGCCTCCAGTCAATGTTCTAGTATTGGACCTGTTTCCTCCTGGATCGTTCCTGTGGCCTGCTGCTCTGCATAGCTAAGTTCCGCTTTGCCATTTTGTTTGCTGTTTTTTCTGTCCAGCTTGTCTATTTGTTTATTCTTGCTTGCTGGAAGCTCTGGGACGCAGAGGGTGTACCTCCGTGCCGTTAGTTCGGTACGGAGGGTCTTTTTGCCCCTTTGCGTGGTTTTTTGTAGGGTTTTGTGTGGACCGCAAAGTTACCTTTCCTATCCTCGCTCTGTTCAGAAAGTCGGGCCTCACTTTGCTAAATCTATTTCATCTCTACGTTTGTCTTTTCATCTTAACTCACAGTCATTATATGTGGGGGCTGCCTTTTCCTTTGGGGTATTTCTCTGAGGCAAGGTAGGCTTATTTTCTATCTTCAGGCTAGCTAGTTTCTCAGGCTGTGCCGAGTTGCATAGGGAGCGTTAGGCGCAATCCACTGCTGCCTCTAGTGTGGTTGGAGAGGATTAGGGATTGCGGTCAGCAGAGTTCCCACGTCTCAGAGCTCGTTCTATGTTTTTGGGTTATTGTCAGGTCACTGTATGTGCTCTGACCTCTATGTCCATTGTGGTACTGAATTACCTTATCATAACAATAACCCCTTTTATGACACCACTAAACAACTCTCAGATGCCCTCAGAAGCCAGATCAGGGTCCCTAAATATATTCATGTCTTAGTTAGTACCCTTAAACAATTAGAGACCCCAGACCAACCCCCTAACCTAAAAACTAACCCAAGACAAGATAACTAGAAAAATACAGATACCAGACCCCTCTCAATACAGACACTAGACCCTTAACTAATAAAGAGTGCAGAGCAGGATTCATAAAAAAATTCACGCCCCGGACAGACCCTTCGAACATATACAGACTCCAAACCAACCCCCTTAAACAAAAAACAAACCCAATACAAGATAAATCGGTAAATAGAGACCGGAGATCAGGACCTCTAAACAAATAAATATCCCAAACCAGACTTTGCAAACAAATATAGACCCCAGATCAGACCCTCTCAATTAATACAAAATACTTGACCCTCCAAGCTAATTCAGGACGTAAAAATAGACTAACAAAATGCATGCCCTAAGACACACCCTCTAAACAGATACAGACCCTGGACCAACTCCTTTAAACAAAAAGAAAACCCAAGACAAACTAAAGAAATACAGACCCCTAAACCAGATCACCTAAATTAATACAGACCCCCCGAGGTCAGACTTCTTCAATCAATACAGACACTTGACTCCCTAAATTAGTAAAGATCTTGTTGAAGGCTCACTAAACAAATACATGTATCAGAAAGCAGACCCTCTAAACAGATTCAGAACCAAGACAAATTTCCCTCAATAAAACACAAACGCAAAAACATATGAGCAAATACGGACCCTCCAAACAAAACAAATTCATATATAGACTCAGACCAGAAACCCAAAATAAATAGATCCGAAAATACAATACAATACAATACAATCCCAAAATAAATACATTAATACCAACCTTAACCGGTAGTGGCTGCTATAGGGGAAATAAGCAGCGGACAGAAACCTGGAAATTTTCATTGGTGGGATTAATATTGTAGGGGTCATCTATGAATGTTTTTGATAAGACACCCCCTTATTGTTTATTTTTTTCAATTTTAACCCCTCATTGTGCCAAATACTATAATAGTGAACAATATAGAGGCCATAAAAGAATATATCCTTTGCCATAGCAGTGCCATTATAAGGGCATGGCGCAGAGAATGTATCAGCGCTGTCCTATATTCAGCGATACTCTCCTTTCATGATTATACCCAGTAGATACGAGAACTAAGATTCTTCAGCGGTTTATTCCTCCAGGGTCACCAGTAAATAAGATTCAAGATAATTTAGGTCTCTTTTTATTAACATATCAAAGATGACTGAAATTATTGATGTCTGTACCTGAAACTTTCTAAGGGCATTATAACACTGCATGCTGGGGAGTCTTCCTTCCAATTTATACTGTAAACGTTCCAGAAAAATCATTGTTAACCCCAAATAAAGAAAATTGTGCGCAGTAATCGTCAGATATTGTGTTTTATTATATATTTTTATATTGTTTTTGAAGTCTTAAGAAATTCTTAATGAGCAATAACATAAAGATCAGAAAAAGTAGCCGTTTGTTCTGAATCATATACTTCTCAATAGCAGTATTATAGTAGTTATATTCTTGTACATGGGGCAGTATTATAGTAGTTATATTCTTGTACATAGGGGGCAGTATTATAGTAATTATATTCTTGTACATAGGAGCAGTATTATAGTACTTATATTCTTGTACATAGGGGGCAGTATTATAGTAGTTATATTCTTGTACATAGGGCAGTATTATAGTAGTTATATTCTTGTACATAGGGGCAGTATTACAGTAGTTATATTCTTGTACATAGGGGGCAGTATTATAGTAATTATATTCTTGTACATAGCAGTATTATAGTAGCTATATTCTTGTACATAGGGTGCAGTATTACAGTAGTTATATTCTTGTACATAGGAGCAGTATTATAGTAGTTATATTCTTGTACATAGGAGCAGTATTATAGTAGTTATATTCTTGTACATAGGGGGCAGTATTATAGTAATTATATTCTTGTACATAGGAGCAGTATTATAGCAGTTATATTCTTGTACATATGGGCAGTATTACAGTAGTTATATTCTTGTACATAGGAGCAGTATTATAGTAGTTATATTCCTGTACATGGGAGCAGTATTATAGTAGTTATATTCTTGTACATAAGGGCAGTATTATAGTAGTTATATTCCTGTACATAGGGGCAGTATTATAGTAGTTATATTCCTGTACATAGGAGCAGTATTATAGTAGTTATATTCTTGTACATAGGGGGCAGTATTATAGTAGTTATATTCTTGTACATAAGGGCAGTATTATAGTAGTTATATTCTTGTACATAGGAGCAGTATTATAGTAGTTATATTCCTGTACATAGGAGCAGTATTATAGTAGTTATATTCTTGTACATAGGGGCAGTATTATAGTAGTTATATTCCTGTACATAGGAGCAGTATTATAGTAGTTATATTCTTGTACATAGGGGGCAGTATTATAGTAGTTATATTCTTGTACATAGGGGGCAGTATTACAGTAGTTATATTCTTGTACATAGGAGCAGTATTATAGTAGTTATATTCCTGTACATAGGAGCAGTATTATAGTAGTTATATTCTTGTACATAAGGGCAGTATTATAGTAGTTATATTCCTGTACATAGGGGCAGTATTATAGTAGTTATATTCTTGTACATAAGGGCAGTATTATAGTAGTTATATTCCTGTACATAGGAGCAGTATTATAGTACTTATATTCTTGTACATAGGAGCAGTATTATAGTAGTTATATTCTTGTACATAAGGGCAGTATTATAGTAGTTATATTCTTGTACATAGGAGCAGTATTATAGTAGTTATATTCTTGTACATAGGGGCAGTATTATAGTAGTTATATTCTTGTATATAGGAGCAGTATTATAGTAGTTATATTCTTGTACATAGGAGCAGTATTATAGTAGTTATATTCTTGTACATAGGAGCAGTATTATAGTAGTTATATTCTTGTACATAGGGGCAGTATTATAGTAGTTATATTCTTGTATATAGGAGCAGTATTATAGTAGTTATATTCTTGTACATAGGGGCAGTATTATAGTAGTTATATTCTTGTATATAGGAGCAGTATTATAGTAGTTATATTCTTGTACATAGGAGCAGTATTATAGTAGTTATATTCTTGTACATAGGGGGCAATATTATAGTAGTTATATTCTTGTACATAGGGGCAGCATTATAGTAGTTATATTCTTGTACATAGGGACAGTATTATAGTAGTTATATTCTTGTACATAGGGAGCAGTATTATAGTAGTTATATTCTTGTACATAAGAGCAGTATTATAGTAGTTATATTCTTGTACATAGGGGCAGTATTATAGTAGTTATATTCTTGTACATAGGGGCAGTATTATAGTAGTTATATTCTTGTACATAGGGGGCAGTATTATAGTAGTTATATTCTTGTACATAGGGGCAGTATTATAGTAGTTATATTCTTGTACATAGGGGCAGTATTATAGTAGTTATATTCTTGTACATAGGGGGCAGTATTATAGTAGTCATATTCTTGTACATAGGGGCAGTATTATAGTAGTTATATTCTTGTACATAGGGGGCAGTATTATAATAGTTATATTTTTGTACATAGGAGCAGTATTATAGTAGTTATATTCTTGTACATAGGAGCAGTATTATAATAGTTATATTCTTGTACATAGGGGCAGTATTATAGTAGTTATATTCTTATACATAGGAGCAGTATTATAGTAGTTATATTCTTGTACATAGGGGCAGTATTATAGTAGTTATATTCTCGTACATAGGGGGCAGTATTATAGTAGTTATATTCTTGTACATAGGGGCAGTATTATAGTAGTTATATTCTTGTACATAGGAGCAGTATTATAGTAGTTATATTCGTGTACACAGGTGCAGTATTATAGTAGTTATATTCTTTTACATAGGGGCAGTATTATAGTAGTTATATTCTTGTACATAGGAGCAGTATTATAATAGTTATAATCTTTTACATAGGGGCAGTATTATAGTAGTTATATTCTTGTACATAGGAGCAGTATTATAATAGTTATAATCTTGTACATGGGGCAGTATTATAGTAGTTATATTCTTGTACATAGGAGCAGTATTATAGTAGTTATATTCTTGTACATAGGGGCAGTATTATAGTAGTTATATTCTTGTACATAGGAGCAGTATTATAGTAGTTATATTCTTGTATATAGGGGAGCACATTCTTCACCTTCTTAATGCTTCCGTGTCTGGAAGGGTCTGATGCCAAAGAGCAGCGGTTGTGCCACGGGTCTTGGCGACCAACATCTAATGTTCAGAAGAATGGATAAATGAGGTCTCAACTACAGAATCAATTGTATAATTTCACAGATCGGTCAGAGGTGATCATCAATAATACATATGAGCTGTAATTAACGAGTGAACATCGTAGGAAAGTAACGAAAAAGAAAATGATGGAATATGTGTCTTCTCTGCAAACCTGTCATCTTCAACATGTTACCACTATTTTTCAAATAAAGGGTGTTTTACGCCTGGGGAAAGTGAACAAAAACTGGTGTGAACAATTGGGGAGCAGTTGGAACCAAACAAATTGTGAAGAACGCATTAAAAAGCCTCTAAAAATGTCCACTTTTAGGCACAAATGTGCTAAATGCCACCTCTTTTGTGGTCTGATTTGTGGAATTGTCCTAGCAAAATCAAGACGGTTGGCAACAATGTGTCAAGGAGGTTCCAAAAATTGATTTAAACTTTTTAAAATATGCAAAGCCTATTTACATAGGACACGCCCACGCAGACCAAAACAAATCCTGGCCCCACACAAGACCCTCCAAACGACACACAACAGACGCCCTAAGTACTTACTGTCTAAGACCAGAGGTGTGGACATGCCATTGATTCAACTTGTGCTTCAGAAATAAATTCAGAACTCTTAACAAACTCCCTACACAAATACAGACCCCCAGATGGGGAGGCATTTAGGGGTCATAGCATTTGGGGTCTTCCTAAAATATAATGACATGATTTTTACTGGGACAGACATTTGATTTGATAAGAAAAAGGGCTGGGTTTGTTCAAGTACCACCCATGAGGTGTTACAATTTCATTTTGGTAACTCATAGCAAACCTTCCCAATGAAATTGGGAACAAGATAAACTTCCATGGGGTCCCTTCTCTCCTGGGACCCCAGGGCATCAACATGGTGACATGATCTGCATCTAGTGTGTGCTTGATAAGAAAAGGGTTTGGTTTGTGCAAGTACCACCCATGAGGTGCCATAATTTCATGTCTGTAACTCATCAGAGACCTTTCCAATGTAATGGGGACAAGATAAACTTCCAAGGGGACCCTTCTCTCCTGGCACCCCAGGGCATCAACATGGTGACATAAACCCAACCTGAAGAGAAAAGGCCAATGTTGGATCGTTGGGGTAAATGTTTAGATCCCTTTCATGTGTATGTCTGTTTTTCAATCCTAATTCTATGATATTTTTTGGTGTTGAAAGTATTGTGACCTGACAGGTATATATATATATATATATATATATATATATATGAAATACACCACTAGATTACATTACCGGAAGAAAGCTGTCAATCTCATACAATGCGAGCCTGGCACCCCTGACACACTGTGACCGCTCTTAACTCGGAACTCGATGTATTTACTGTTTTCTTTCTACAAACCTTCAAGCGTTCTTCTCGTATCAAGTAGATTTTCGTTTAAAAAAAAAAAGCTTTGTTCTTTTAGAACTATTAACAAATGGAGGTGTCAATAAGAGCTGGGAGGCATGAATACTCAGCATGACTGACGGTTTACAGCAATTTCCCGCAAATTCAGTCAAGAGAACATCTAAATTTAACCTCTGTGTGACACATAAAATGCTGCTACTGTATTTTCTCATGAACCTAATAAACCTCATAGTAGCAGAATATATATATAAACCGGTATGTATAATCCCTGATGTTCTGTGGTCCATTGTAAATTTCCTGGTTTCGTATGGTTTAAATGAAAGTTCCTGCTGATCTGTAAAGTCTCTTGTCATCTTTAATCTGTAAAGTCCTTGGTATCTAGTGGTTCACTATAGGAGTCCTTTAGGTTCCTAGTAAAGTCCTTTGTGCCCTTTGGTTCTGCAATCAAATCTTTATGGTTCACAATAAAGTCCTTGGTGTCCTTTGGTTCACAATAAAATCCATAGTATCCGAATTGCTGGATACACAAAGTACTGCTGGTTTCTACCATTATGACATGATGTCTTCATGTCCGATGATGAGGTTCCCCCATCCTCATCCTGTAAACGTGGTGTCCTGCACAAAGCACAATGAAATGTCTGACTTCCCAGCGGCGAGGAAATCTAAAAATGTCTCCTCTCACGTGGCGCATGCAGTGATAATTGGGAATCTGCAATTACAGTTTTTGTCTTTCCCGTCTGTGAAAATCTTGCAATTGAATTAGAAATTGGAAATTTTTGCTCTCGCTGTGAAATATTTATCCCTCATCTCTCTGCTAAAATACCCGATGGTTACAATGACGGGGAGGGAGCCCATTGTAGCATGAAACGGTCATCACGCCCATCCCCGATATAGTAAGAAACCATAATTAGAGATTTTTAGAGCCATTAAAGGGGCAGTTTCTCACTGCAGATCTATGCTGCCTAATTTATGGAAAAGCTTCCTTTTTTTTGGTTCCTTATATACAGCAGCTGTGATCAGATGAGCTGTAATAACAGGAAGAACTGCAGGAGTCTGAACCCAACCCAAGCCCATCATTAGAAGCTGCAGGCAGTCTCATATTTCTCTGCAGCGGCCACTACAGGAGAACGGAGGCATTACATGGTGCCCATTCAAATAACGGGCTTGGAAGTGTCACGGTTCCACCCCGCAGTGTGTCTGGGATGCAGTTACTGACAGTGACAGGGCACTGGTAGGACAGCGGTAACTCTTGGCAATCAAGTGGGCCTTTGATGAGTGCCATCATTTTCTGGGGATAGCGGTTCATCTGGTTATTGTAATCAGATATCATAAGGATCTTGTATATCTAGAGTCTGAAAAATGTATAACGCCTCAACAGGTAAGATGGGCATTGTTCTTCACCAGGTTTAACTTTTTTGTTACATTTAGGCTGGGGAACAGGAACATGAAGGTGGATGCCTTATCTTGTTGTTTTCCCGGGGGTGGAGATAATTGTGAACTGGTTTCTATACTACAAAAAGGGTTGGTTATTGTGTCTATATGCACTGATCTTAAAAAAGAGGTTGTTGAAGGAGGGGAAAAGGTGAGCAGGAGGGGGAAAATTATCGTTATAACACAACCACAGTTAAAGCACACCCTCAGATATGGGGCAGCTTTTCACTCTATAAAGTAGTAAAAAGTTCTCCAAACTTTTCCACGGTTAACTACGATGCTGGCGTTTAATTGCTCGGGCAGAATCCGAACGTCCTCTCGTTTAATTAGAGCAGGTAAACAAAGACAAATGGCATTTTGCACACAATAAACGGAATTGTGCCAACGCTGCGGAGTTTCAATTTGACCTGATTAAGCTGAATACAATTATCATGGTCGGATTAAATATTCACTTTGGCCATGAACGTGATCCACTCTGATATTATAGACGTTCTTCAGTGCAGAGTTCCCTGAAATTACTGAGGGTTCACATACTTAAAAAAATAAATAAAAAAAATTGTTTATGACTGTTTCTCCTACAAGGGTATTGTAGGGCGGCTTCACTGGGCACTAAATTCTTAATGGTGGGCTTGTGCCAAAGATCTGGGGCAGTGCATATTTCACCGTGGTGCTGATACAGTTGGATCCTGTGGCGGAGCAGAGCCATCAGTCCCACCACTCTCCGTCCTGTAGGCTGCCAGCGCCACAAAAGGGGCGTTATTACATTTGTAGGGGGCACTCAGAGGTCATCATTCCTTTTAACAGAGGCTACTAAAGGTTCATTAATATTTTAAAAAGCGGACATTATTTGTTCTAAAGGGCAATATGTATTTTATGGGCCACTCGGGCATTATTTGTATTTGTTATAAAGGGCATTATTTGCTTTTTTTGGGGCACTCTAAGAGTATTATTTATTCTAAATGGCATTCAGGGGGCATTAGTTATTCTAAATGGTATTCAGGGGGCATTATTTATTTTATAGGGCACACAGGGGGCATTATTTGTTTTATTGGGCACACAGGGGGCATTATTTCTTTTTTGGGGGCATTTTGGGGGCATTATTTGTTTTATGGGGCACACAGAGGACATTATTTATTTGATGGAGCACTCAGGTTGCATTATTTGTTTTATGGTGCACTCTGGGGGCATAATTTGTATTATAGGGCACTCTGGGGGCATTATTTTATGGGGCACTCTGGGGGCATTATTTGTTTTATAAGCACTTTGGGGATATTATTTGTTTTATGGGGCACTCTGGGGGCATTATTTGTTTTATGGGGCACTCTGGGGGTATTATTTGTTTTATGGGGCACTCTGTGGGGCATTATTTATTTTATGGGGCACTCTAGGGGCATTATTTATTTTTATGAGGCACTCTGGGGGCATTATTTGTTTTACAATATACTCTGGGGATATTATTTGTTTTATGGGGCACTCTGGGGGTATTATTTGTTTCATGGGGCACTCTGTTGGGCATTATTTATGTTATGAGGCACTCTGCGGGCATTATTTTTTTCCACAGTTTTTTTGGGCACTAGAGAGGCATTATTATTGGGTTAGGGTTGCTGACAGCCCCCAAGAGCCAACTATTTCCCAAAATTTGCCGTTAAACAGCTAATTAACCCTCGTGCATGGGCAGAAATCAGTCGCATCATTTGGCCTTTAAAGTTAAATATCTCGGGGAGGAATTTCGCAGAAGAAGCAGGATGTGATATTTCGACATCTGGATCCTGTGGTGGAGCGGAGCCATAGGTCCCACCACTCTCCGTCCTGTAGGCTGCCAGCACCACAAAAGGGGCATTATTACTTTTTTAGGGGGCACTCAGAAGGGTATTATTTGTTTTATGGGAAACTCTGTGGGGCATTATTTGTTTTATGGGGCAATCTGGTGGTATTATTTGTTTTATGGGGCACTCTGGGAGTATTATTTGTTTCATGAGGCACTCTGTGGGGCATTATTTATTTTATGACGCACTCTGGGGGCATTATTTGTTCTATGGGGCACTCTGTGGGGCATTATTTGTTTTATGGGGCACTCTGGGGGTATTATTTGTTTCCTGGGGCACTCTGTTGGGCATTATTTATGTTATGAGGCACTCTGTGGGCATTATTTTTTTCACAGTTTTATTGGGCACTAGAGAGGCATTATTATTGGGTTAGGGTTGCTGACAGCCCCCCAAGAGCCAACTATTTCCCAAAATTTGCCGTTAAACAGCTAATTAACCCTCGTGCATGGGCAGAAATCAGTCGCGTCATTTGGCCTTTAGAGTTAAATATCTCGGGGAGGAATTTCACAGAAGAAGCAGGATGTGATATTTCGACATCTGTGATAGATTTGTCTCACTATATCAGTAACAGCTCAGAGAAAGAATAGATTTTTGTTATCTCCGTCATCCCGTTAAACTAAAGTGAGCTGACATGAATAATCTGTGGACCACAGGCATGGGAGACAGAGATTAGATGGGGAATACTCACTGGAAATACTCGCTTTGATTTATCCACCAGTATCCATTAGAATAAATGAGGATTTATTAAAATAAATGAGGTTGAATTGTAATACCAGACACAACCTATGGACGAGGGTGGCGCTGTTTCCCCAAGGTTACCTCAATCCTGGACAATTTATACGTCAAAGTGTTTCGACTTATTCCTCTATGGTTTTCTAGAATATCCATACAGGAGTGTAACTATAGGATCTGCAGCTATTGTAGTCCCACCATAAAGGGTCCCAAAAATTCATCTGTCCAGTACTATTAAAGATGAGTGATGCGTGACGATTAATAGCCTCATTACAAACTTTGCTTAGGGATATTTTTCAGGTTACACCCTCTGCCACAGGTACATTCTCACCAGTTAGCCAGATTAATCTTGGTAAAAAATATGACCCTTTAACATCTAAATTCTTAAAGGGGTTGTCCACTTTTTCAGACATTTTTATTTTTCTACTTATATGTTCATATTTGGGGATAAAAACAATTTTTGCAATTGGATTTCATTAAAAATTTTGCACCGTTTGGCTTTTACAGGATCTAAGTTTCCCGGCACAATCTACTTGGATTGTGAAACAAAGAAGCTATAGAAGACAAACAATACAATTTTTTTAATGAAACCCAATTGCAAAAATGAATTTTAGCTTTTAATACATACAATTAAGTAGGAAAAAAAATTGTCACCAGCCTCTTTAACCCCTTTACCCCCAAGGGTGGTTTGCACGTCAATGACCAGGCCAATTTTTACAATTCTGACCACTGTCCCTTTATGAGGTTATAACTCCGAAACGCTTCAACGGATCCTGGTGATTCTGACATTGTTTTCTCGTGACATATTGTACTTCATGATAGTGGTAAAATTTCTTTGATAGTACCTGCGTTTATTTGTGAAAAAAACGGAAATTTGGCGAAAATTTTGAAAATTTCGCAATTTTCAAACTTTGAATTTTTATGCAATTAAATCACAGAGATATGTCACACAAAATACTTAATAAGTAACATTTCCCACATGTCTCCTTTACATCAGCATAATTTTGGAACCACATTTTTTTTTTGTTAGGGAGTTATAAGGGTTAAAAGTTGACCAGCAATTTCTCATTTTTACAACACCATTTTTTTTTAAGGACCACGTCTCATTTGAAGTCATTTTGAGGGGTCTATATGATAGAAAATGCCCAAGTGTGACACCATTCTAAAAACTGCACCCCTCAAGGTGCTCAAAACCACATTCAAGAAGTTTATTAACCCTTCAGGTGTTTAATAGGAATTTTTTGAATGTTTAAATAAAAATGAACATTTAACTTTTTTACACAAAAAATTTACTTCAGCTCCAATTTGTTTTATTTTACCAAGGGTAACAGGAGAAAATGGACCCCAAAAGTTGTTGTCCAATTTGTCCTGAGTACGCTGATACCCCATATGTGGCAGTAAACCACTGTTTGGGCGCATGGGAGAGCTCGGAAGGGAAGGAGCGCCGTTTGACTTTTCAATGCAAAATTGACAGGAATTGAGATGGGACGCCATGTTGCGTTTGGAGAGCCACTGATGTGCCTAAACATTGAAACCCCCCACAAGTGACACCATTTTGGAAAGTAGACCCCCTAAGGAACTTATCTGGATGTGTGGTGAGCACTTTGACCCACCAAGTGCTTCACAGAAGTTTATAATGCAGAACCGTAAAAATAAAAAATCATATTTTTTCACAAAAATTATATTTTTGCCCCCAATTTTTTATTTTTCCAAGGGTAAGAGAAGAAATTGGACCTCAAAAGTTGTTGTCCAATTTGTCCTGAGTACGCTGATACCCCATATGTGGCAGTAAACCACTGTTTGGGCGCATGGGAGAGCTCGGAAGGGAAGGAGCGCCGTTTGACTTTTCAATGCAAAATTGACAGGAATTGAGATGGGACGCCATGTTGCGTTTGGAGAGCCACTGATGTGCCTAAACATTGAAACCCCCCACAAGTGACACCATTTTGGAAAGTAGACCCCCTAAGGAACTTATCTGGATGTGTGGTGAGCACTTTGACCCACCAAGTGCTTCACAGAAGTTTATAATGCAGAACCGTAAAAATAAAAAATCATATTTTTTCACAAAAATTATATTTTTGCCCCCAATTTTTTATTTTTCCAAGGGTAAGAGAAGAAATTGGACCTCAAAAGTTGTTGTCCAATTTGTCCTGAGTACGCTGATACCCCATATGTGGCAGTAAACCACTGTTTGGGCGCATGGGAGAGCTCGGAAGGGAAGGAGCGCCGTTTGACTTTTCAATGCAAAATTGACAGGAATTGAGATGGGACGCCATGTTGCGTTTGGAGAGCCACTGATGTGCCTAAACATTGAAACCCCCCACAAGTGACACCATTTTGGAAAGTAAACCCCCTAAGGAACTTATCTGGATGTGTGGTGAGCACTTTGACCCACCAAGGGCTTCACAGAAGTTTATAATGCAGAGCCATAAAAATAAAACAAAATTTTTTTCCCACAAAAATTATTTTTTAGCCCCCAGTTTTGTATTTTCCCTAGGGTAACAGGAGAAATTGGACCCCAAAAGTTGTTGTCCAATTTGTCCTGAGTACGCTGATACCCCATATGTGAGGGGGAACCACCGTTTGGGCGCATGGGAGGGCTCGGAAGGGAAGGAGCGCCATTTGGAATGCAGACTTAGATGGAATGGTCTGCAGGCGTCACATTGCGTTTGCAGAGCCCCTAATGTACCTAAACAGTAGAAACCCCCCACAAGTGACACCATTTTGGAAAGTAGACCCCCTAAGGATCTCATCTTGATGTGTTGTGAGAGCTTTGAACCCCCAAGTATTTCACTACAGTTTATAACGCAGAGCCGTGCAAATAAAAAATATTTTTTTTTCCACAAAAATTATATTTTAGCCCCCAGTTTTGTATTTTTCCAAGGTTAGCAGGAGAAATTGGACCCTAAATGTTGTTGTCCAATTTGTCCTGAGTACGCTGATACCTGATATGTGGGGGGGAACCACCGTTTGGGCGCATGGGAGGGCTCGGAAGGGAAGGAGCATCATTTGGAATGCAGACTTAGATGGATTGGTCTGCAGGCGTCACATTGCGTTTGCAGAGCCCCTAATGTACCTAAACAGTAGAAACCCCCCACAAGTGACCCCATATTGGAAACTAGACCCCTCAATGAACTTATCTAGATGTGTTGTGAGAACTTTGAACCCCCAAGTGTTTCACTACAGTTTATAACGCAGAGCCGTGAAAATAAAAAATCTTTTTGTTTTCCCACAAAAATTATTTTTAGCCCCCAGTTTTGTATTTTCCCAAGGGTAACAGGAGAAATTGGTCCACAAAAGTTGTTGTCCAATTTGTCCTGAGTACGCTGATACCCCATATGTGAGGGTAAACCCCTGTTTGGGCACACGGGAGAGCTCGGAAGGGAAGGAGCACTGTTTTACTTTTTCAACGCAGAATTGGCTGGAATTGAGATCGGACGCCATGTCGTGTTTGGAGAGCCCCTGATGTGCCGAAACAGTGGAAACCCCCCAATTATAACTGAAACCCTAATCTAAACACACCCCTAACCCTAATTCCAACGGTAACCCTAACCACACCTCTAACCCTGACACACCCCTAACCCTAATCCCAACCCTATTCCCAACTGTAAATGTAATCTAAACCCTAACCCTAACTTTAGCCCCAACCCTAACTGTAGCCCCAACCCTAACCCTAGCCCTAACCCTAACCCTAGCCCTAATCCTAGCCGTAACCCTAGCCCTAACCCTAGCCCTAACCCTAGCCCTAACCCTAACCCTAACCCTAACCCTAGCCCTAACCCTAACCCTAGCCCTAACCCTAGCCCTAACCCTAGCCCTAACTCTAGCCCTAATGGGAAAATGGAAATAAATACATTTTTTTTTATTTTTCCCTAACTAAGGGGGTGATGAAGGGGGGTTTGATTTACTTTTATAGCGAGTTTTTTAGTGGATTTTTATGATTGGCTGCCGTCACACACTGAAAGACGCTTTTTATTGCAAAAAATATTTTTTGCAATACCACATTTTGAGAGCTATAATTTTTCCATATTTTGGTCCACAGAGTCATGTGAGGTCTTGTTTTTTGCGGGACGAGTTGACGTTTTTACTGAAAACATTTTCGGGCACGTGACATTTTTTGATCGCTTTTTATTCCGATTTTTGTGAGGAAGAATGACCAAAAACCAGCTATTCATGAATTTCTATTGGGGGAGGCGTTTATACCGTTCCGCGTTTGGTAAAATTGATAAATCAGTTTTATTCTTCGGGTCAGTACGATTACAGCGATACCTCATTTATATCATTTTTTTATGGTTTGGCGCTTTTATACGATAAAAACTATTTTACAGAAAAAATAATTATTTTTGCATCGCTTTATTCTCAGGACGATAACTTTTTTATTTTTTTGCTGATGATGCTGTATGGCGGCTCGTTTTTTGCGGGACAATATGACGCTTTCAGCGGTACCATGGTTATTTATATCTGTCCTTTTGATCGCGTGTTATTCCACTTTTTGTTCGGCGGTATGATAATAAAGCGTTGTTTTTTGCCTCGTTTTTTTTTTTTTTCTTACGGTGTTTACTGAAGGGGTTAACTAGTGGGACAGTTTTATAGGTCGGGTCGTTACGGACGCGGCGATACTAAATATGTGTACTTTTATTGGTTTTTTTTTTATTTAGATGAAGAAATGTATTTATGGGAATAATATTTTTTTTCATTATTTTGGAATATTTTTTTTTATTTTTTTTTACACATTTGGAATTTTTTTTTTTTACTTTTTTACTTTGTCCCAGGGGGGGACATCACAGATCAGTGATCTGACAGTGTGCACAGCACTCTGTCAGATCACTGATCTGACATGCAGCACTGCAGGCTTCACAGTGCCTGCTCTGAGCAGGCTCTGTGAAGCCACCTCCCTCCCTGCAGGACCCGGATCCGCGGCCATCTTGGATCCGGGGCTAGAGCAGGGAGGGAGCGAGGTAAGACCCTCGCAGCAATGCGATCACATCGCATTGCTGCGGGGGGCTCAGGGAAGCCCGCAGGGAGCCCCCTCCCTGCGGGAAGCTTCCCTGTACCGCCGGCACATCGCAATCATGTTTGATCGCGGTGTGCCAGGGGTTAATGTGCCGGGGGCGGTCCGTGACCGCTCCTGGCACATAGTGCCGGATGTCAGCTGCGATAAGCAGCTGACACCCGGCCGCGATCGGCGGCGCTCCCCCCGTGAGCGCTGCCGATCGCTATGACGTACTATCCCGTCCAGGGTCAGATAAGCCCAGGGCACCTCGACGGGATAGTACGTCTAAGGTCACAGAGTGGTTAAATTGGGGTTTTCTGTCATGCATACAGATGATTGCTGTATTTTGCAGTCATCCATTGCTGTAAGTCAGACGAGTTATGATGCTACATTTATGTTTCCTGGTTTTCCTAAAATCTGACACTAAAAAAGACAATTCTGTTGCCCTTCACTTCATTCCCTCGATACCCACGACAGCCATCCCCAGACAGCACTTCCTGAGACAGAGCTCGATTTAGGATGTACTTTAGGATATATCTTCCAGCATCAAACTATTTTACTTGTTGTGACTGTGATATAAAACTGGATGATGTCTAAGATCAGGTATTAATAGTAGGAAAAAGATACTATAAAACATTAGAGAATGGCTCAACTGGCAATTATATAGCACGAAATGCCAACTATTACTAAACAGAGCCTGACTTTTACAAAAAAAGAAAATTCTGTGTCACAAAGTGATATTATATGGCCATAAAATTACATTCTGGCGCGCAAAATAAATTATTGTATACCACAAAATTGCAATATGCGATCCCTAAAATTTTACAACATCCATAGGTAAAGGTGAGCAACACGACTGATAGCTATGGCACAACAGGCAGGACTTGAATCAATGAGGACCAGGACTGCAGGCAGACAAGCAGAGCAGGAAACACCAGAAGACACAGATCCAGGAGTGTGGATATACACAGGAGCTGTATAGGTACAATCAGTCCAAAACTTGCAGCAAACAAAAGGTCAAAGAAAAATTTGTATGCTTTCGGCAGACAGTTGGTTCTTGGCAGCAGTGATGAAAAAGCAAACTAAATACTTGCTAGTAGAGAAGATACCCACTGTTGCAGCAGCAGTTGTAGTGTGGATAGTGCAAAATAAAGAGTTTGTTATGCTTACAGTAGTTGAAGGGTTAATCAGCAAACAAATGGTTAGCTGTAGGCAGATGTGATAAAAAAAGGCAAACTGAATAATTGCTAGTAGAGAAGTTACATATTGTTGCAGCAGCGTTTTTAGTGTGAACAGCGCAAAACTAAGAGTTTGTTATGCTTACAGCAGTTGAAGGGCTAATCAGCAAATAAATGGTTAGCTGCAGACAGCTGTGATAAAAAAGGCAAACTGAATACTTGGTAGTAGTACTTGGTAGTAGAGGGGATACACACTGTTGCAGCAGTGTTTGTAGTGTGAACAGCTTAAAATAAAGAGTTTTTTATGCTTACAGCAGTTGAAGGGTTAACCAGCAAACAAATGGTTTGCTGCAGGCAGCCGTGATGAACAGGCAAAACAAATACTTGACAGAAGAGAAAATACACACTGGCGCAACAGTGTTTGCAGTGTGAACAGCATCAGAGAAGAGTTTGTTTTGCTTACGGCAGACGAAGGGTTAAATGTGGGTCTGTTCCATGAAATAAATGCAGATAGTTAAGGAACATATAGGAGTTTGCTGAAGAGCAGAGATGAGCAAACTTGTTCAGAAAATGTTCGCTAATCTCAAATTCGGCACGAACGTAGCACATTTGGATTTGTGTTCGGACACTCGAGCATTTTTACTAAAAATCAGCAAAATTCGGTCCCTGTTTGGTAAATCACCGCGTTTCCACTAATGCTTATGTTATTACTTTGGCTAGGATAGTGGTGCTGTATGATAAGCGGGGGGGACTTCTTTGATGAGGGGAGGGGGTGGAGAGTGTGGTGAATTCTGTGGTCGAGCTCCCTCCTGTGGTCATGAGTGGTACTTCGGCTGGTTCTGTCTATGAGCTTCCGCTGGTGGATGTGAGTGGGGCTGCGGCTTCTGAGTTTCCTTCCTCAGGTGACGAGGTTAAGTCGTTAGGTGCTGCTCTATTTAACTCCACCTAGTTCTTTGTTCCTGGCCTCCAGTCAATGTTCCAGTATTGGTCTTGCTCTCTCCTGGATCGTCTTGTGGCCTGTCTGCCCTGCATAAGCTAAGTTCTGCTTGTGTTACTTTTGTTTGCTATTTTTTCTGTCCAGCTTGCTATATTGGTTTTTGTTGCTTGCTGGAAGCTCTGGGACGCAGAGGGAGCACCTCCGTGCCGTTAGTCGGTACGGAGGGTCTTTTTGCCCCCTCTGCGTGGTTGTTTGTAGGTTTTTGTGCTGACCGCAAAGCTATCTTTACTATCCTCGGTCTATTCAGTAAGTCGGGCCTCACTTTGCTAAAACCTATTTCATCTCTGTGTTTGTATTTTCATCTTTACTCACAGTCATTATATGTGGGGGGCTGCCTTTTCCTTTGGGGAATTTCTCTGAGGCAAGGTAGGCTTATTTTTCTATCTTCAGGGCTAGCTAGTTTCTCAGGCTGTGCCCGAGGCGCCTAGGTCTGGTCAGGAGCGCTCCACGGCTACCTCTAGTGTGGTGTGATAGGTTTAGGGATTGCGGTCAGCAGAGTTCCCACGTCTCAGAGCTCGTCCTATGTTATTAGTATCTATCAGGTCACTTTGTGTGCTCTTAACCACCAGGTCCATTGTGTTTCTGAATCACCAGTTTTTAACAGGAGAGGTTATAGGAGCAGCGCACACTTTTTTTTTTCTCCCCTTAACTTCATGTGTGCTAATTCTGGCAGCGAATCAGGGCGCAGAAACCATCCACAACGTCATGACAAAAGGTCTTCTGTGATTGACTGCCGAAGTCACATGTCCCTGGTCATATAAAAAGCAAACATCTTGTTTTGCTGCGCCATTTTCTCAGTGTCACAGTCCTGATAGTGCTGCAAGTGAACTTGTCAGTTAGCTAGATTGGATCCTGCCCTGTGGGAAATCGATCTTCCAGCATCGAACTAGATTGTGCATA
Source organism: Ranitomeya imitator (assembly GCF_032444005.1). Classification (NCBI taxonomy): domain Eukaryota; kingdom Metazoa; phylum Chordata; class Amphibia; order Anura; family Dendrobatidae; genus Ranitomeya; species Ranitomeya imitator. Next base: position 136,567,566 of record NC_091290.1, read on the forward strand.
AACTGTGTTGCAGTTTCTGGAGGCCCCATCTGCTAATCCAAATCATTTGTGATAAAACTATGTTTCAGAGACAAATCAGAAGGCCAGATTTCCACTTAAAATTTTTTTAGGCCTAATATTGGGGTTCAGCCAGGAGGATGTATTTGCTAATTCAAATCATTTGAGATAAAACTGTGTTGCAGTGAAGAATCAGAAGACCACATTTCCTAATCAAAATCGTTTGGGCTAATACTCTGGTGCAGGCAACCATCCTCATTTAATAATAGAAATCATTTGGGCTAATACTCTGGTGCAGGCACCTGGTCTCATTTAATAATAGAAGTCGTTTGGGCTAATACTCTGGTGCAGGCAACCGGTCTCATTTAATAATAGCAATCGTTTGGGGTTATACTCTGGTGCGGGCACCCGGACTCATTTAATAATAGAAATCGTTTGGGCTAATACTCTGGTGCAGGCACCCGGACTCATTTAATAATAGAAGTCGTTTTGGATAATACTCTGTTGCAGGCAGCTACATGCCCCAGTCCCTCCTGTGATGTATATGTCCCCAAATCCTCCTGTGATGTATATGTCCCCAAACCCTCCTGTGATGTATATGTCCCCAGTCCCTCCTGTGATGTATATGCCCCCCGTCCCTCCTGTGATGTATACAGTTATATGAAAAAGTTTGGGCACCCCTATTAATCTTAAGCTTAATGTTTTATAAAAATGTTTTTGTTTTTTTTTCGCAACAGCTATTTCAGTTTCATATATCTAATAACTGTTGGACACAGTAATGTTTCTGCCTTGAATTGAGGTTTATTGTACTAACAGAAAATGTGCAATCTGCATTCAAACAAAATTTGACAGGTGCCTAAGTATGGGCACCTCACCAGAAAAGTGACATTAATATTAAGTAGATCCTCCTTTTGCAAAAATAACAGCCTCTAGTCGCTTCCTGTAGCTTTTAATGAGTTCCTGGATCCTGGATGAAGGTGTTTTTGACCATTCCTCTTTACAAAACAATTCCAGTTAAGTTTGATGGTGCCGAGCATGGACAGCCCTCTTAAAATGATCCCACAGATGTTCAATGATACAATGATATTCAGGTCTGGGGACTGGGATGGCCATTCCAGAACAGTGTAATTGTTCCTCTGCACGAATGCCTGAGTAGATTTGGAGCGGTGTTTTGGATCATTGTCTTGCTGAAAGATCCATCCCCTGTGTAACTTCAACTTTGTCACTGATTCATGAACATTAGTGTCAAGAATCTGCTGATACTGAGAGGAATCCATGCGTCCCTCAACTTTAACAAGATTCCAGGTGCCGGCATTGGCCACACAGCCCCAAAGCATGATGGAACCTCCACCAAATTTTACTGTGGGTAGCAAGTCTTTTTCTTGGAATGCTGTGTTTTTTGGCCGCCATGCATAACACCTTTTTGTATGACCAAACAACTCAATCTTGGTTTCATCAGTCCACAGGACCTTCTTCCAAAAATAAATTGGCTTCTCCAAATGGGCTTTTGCATATCTCAGCCGACTCTGTTTGTGGTGTGCTTGCAGAAATGGCTTATTTCGCATCACTCTCCTATACAGCTTCTCCTTGTGAAAAGTGCATTGGTTGTATAGTTGACCGATGCACAGTGACACCATTTGCAGCAAGTTGATGCTGCAGCTCTCTGGAGGTGGTTTGAGGATTGTCCTTGACTGATCTCACCATTCTTCTTCTTTGCCTTTCTGATGTTTTTCTTGGCCTGCCACTTCTGGCCTTAACAAGAACTGTACCTGTGTTCTTCCATTTCCTTACTATGTTCCTCACCGTGGAAATTGATAGGTTAAATCTCTGAGACAGCTTTTTGCATCCTTCCCCTGAACAACTATGTTGAATAATCTTTGTTTTCAGATCATTAGACAGTTGTTTTGAGGTGCCCATGATGCCACTCTTCAGAGGAGATTCAAACAGGAGAACAACTTGCAAGTGGCCACTTTAAGTAGCTTTTCTCATGATTGCATACACCTGGCTATGAAGTTCAAAGCTCAATGAGTTTAGAAAACCAAAAAAAGTGCTTTAGTAAGTCAGTAAAAAGTAGGTAGGAGTATTTAAAACAAGAAAATGATAAGGGTGCCCATACTTATGCACCTGTCAAATTTTGTTTGAATGCAGATTGCACATTTTCTGTTAGTACAATAAACCTCATTTCAAGGCAGAAACATTACTGTGTCCAACAGTTATTAGATATACGACACTGAAATAGCTGTTGCCCAAAAACCAATTGCTAGAAAACATTAAGCTTAAGATTAATAGGGGTGCCCAAACTTTTTCATATAACTGTATGTCCCCAATCCCTTCTGTGATGTATATGTCCCCAGTCCCTCCTGTGATGTATATGTCCCCAAACCCTCCTGTGATGTATATGTCCCCAATTCCTTCTGTGATGTATATGTCCCCAGTCCCTCCTGTGATGTATATGTCCCCAGTCGCTCCTGTGATGTATATGTCCCCAATCCCTTCTGTGATGTATATGTCCCCAGTCCCTCCTGTGATGTATATGTCCCCAGTCCCTCCTGTGATGTATATGTCCCCAATCCCTTCTGTGATGTATATGTCCCCAGTCCCTCCAGTGATGTTTATGTCCCCTGTCCCTCCTGTGATGTATATGTCCCCAGTCCCTCCTGTGATGTATATGTCCCCAGTCCTTCCTGTGATGTATATGTCCCCAATCCCTCCTGTGATGTATATACCCCAAGTCCCCACCTATGACATTGCCTTAGGCAAGTGAGCTCTTACCCAAATGTTTTTCCAGCTGCAGTGATTTTTCATGCAAAATTTCACCTCCGGTGCAAGTTTTAGAATGTACAGCATGTAAATTCTGTTGTGGTTTGTTGATGGAACTATTGCTCAAAATTTGTAGTGAAATCCATCCCAAATGAATTTGGGAGCACCAACTGCAATGTGAAACCCCACCCTCGGGCACTTAGGTAGAAATCAGTAGAACTGTACTGCAGCTTTGGATGTGACTAGAGTAGACATCATACTGTAACAAAGTACGAAAAAGAAGATTCAATGTCTTTTAGACACTGTCTTTATGTGTGTGTGTGCACACTGCGCTTCTCCTCCGCGTTTCACCTTGTAATGCACCAGGATAATTAGGTTATGAATATTAATAAAAAATTATCCACATTCACATATTAAAAAATCATCGCCAAGTAATAATCATATTCAACCCAATCCCAGATTTTTCTGCTGCACAAAAGAGGGCAGTATGACTCTGCTCCAAGCTCCGGCTCATGGCAGGGTTTTGTTTCTTGTAAATGGGTTACGTCTGAGTACAGATCGAATGCACAAAAGTATATTTACAGTGTAGTAAAAATTATTTGAATCTGGTATCTGTTAATCTGGAATGGCTTCTGGTAATCTGGATTCTCACCAAACATTAAGGAGCAGACAGAAAAAGAAGCAGGTAGGAGGAGATCCCTCTGCTGGTTTAATATCAATGACCGGCTGATGATCCATCACCTACTAAGGAAGTTTACTATAATAAGAATAATTAGTAATTTACCCCTTTGAGCTGCAATAAATGATCTGAAACAGGTACCCCCTAGTCTGTCCACAGGGAGCTGTGCATACAGGTACACCAACACCCTCTCCACTCTATATAATGACATCCTAAAAAGTGAGTACCCCTTTGTGGTATGTGTCCAATATGTGATTTACCAGAAGACTGAATGTTAACCTACTGCAATATCCTTCCTCTCCCTTTAAAGAGGACCTGTCACTTGCCATAAATTCGTTTGTTTGTTTTTTTTACTTGGGGTAAAAGCCGCTGTTCTCCTGAATCCAGCAATGTTTTTCTTTTGTTCCTGTGCCTCTCCCTTCCCGAGATATGACCCAATCTTCCCTGCATATACTGTAAATCTAGTCTTGTTAGTTAAGTGGGCGTGGCATGAACACTTCTCTATGGGCGTCTTATTGAGGACCACACCCACTTATCAAAAATAGATTTACATACAGGGAAGATGGGGCCATATCTCAGGAACGGAGAGGCGCAGGAAAAAAAGAAATGTGTCTCCGGATTCAGGAGAACAGCGGCATTTATATTGGGTAATAAGATTACATATTTATGACAAGTGAAAGGACCCCTTTAAAGACATTTTTCAGCAGGGATTAATTCCTTTAAAAGAAAGGGAACTGTTCTTATGCACAGTCAATGAGATTTGGAAAAACTTCTGGGTTTGTACCTTGTATTCATTTTAATGACCTTCATATTGGGATTGGTCTGATATGACAAACATCTATAAATGACATTCAGCTCTGCTACATTTGCGTCTGGAAGGATTATTAATTTTTTCTGCACTGCTCTGCAGAACGGAGGAGCACAGAATTATTTTATGCACAGATTGCGTCCGATCTCCTGCTCCTTGCAGCTTGGTCTTCTTGACTTGGAAGCCATAACCGATCTTTCATCTGTCTTATACTCAGAGAAGGATCTTATTCTGCACCTGCAGCTGAAAGCGATAGATACCCCGGATGACGTCCTGCTATCATTTTATATTCATTGCTTATAGGATTCTGCAGCTTAGAGAGTTTCCTTCTCTAGGTACAAGGGCGAGTGTGTCGTCCAGAAGATAAGGACATGGATTTATCTGCATGGGGGGGTTTATATACTAAATATATGCTACTCAGGAGAATGGGAAAGATGGGTGACATTCTCCCCGTATTGGGCGCAGAGTGTGACCTGGGCTAAATCATTGGGGTGTTGTAGGGGAATGACACTTAATAATAATAATAATAATAATAATAATATTTTTATTTATATAGCGCCAACATATTCCACAGCGCTTTACAAATTATAGAGGGGACTTGTACAGACAATAGACATTACAGCATAACAGAAATCACAGTTCAAAATAGATACCAAGAGGAATGAGGGCCCTGCTCGCAAGCTTACAATCTATAGGAAAAGGGGAGACACGAGAGGTGGATGGTAACAATTGCTTTAGTTATTCGGACCAGCCAAGGCTCAGGTGTTCATGTAAAGCTGCATGAATCAGTTAACTGCCTAAGTATATAGCAGTACAAATACAGAGGGCTATTAACTGCATAAAGTGTATGAAAACATGATGCGAGGAACCCAATTGTGTTTTTTTTTTTTTAATGGGCCACACAGCGATAGTTAGGTTAATGCATTGAGACGGTAGGCCAATCTGAACAAATGAGTTTTTAGGGTACGCTTAAAACTGTGGGGATTGGGGATTAATCGTATTAACCTAGGTAGTGCACTCCAAAGAATCGGCGCAGCACGTGTAAAGTCTTAGTGACGGGAGTGGAAGGTTCTGATTATTGAGGATGCTAACCTGAGGTCATTAGCGGAGCGGAGGGCACGGGTAGAGTGGTAGACTGAGACCAGAGAGGAGATGTAGGGTGGTGCAGAGCCATGGAGTGCTTTGTGGATGAGGGTAGTAGTTTTGTACTGGATTCTGGAGTGGATGGGTAACCAGTGTAATGACTGGCACAAGGTAGAGTCATCGGTGTAACGGTTGGTGAGGAATATGATCCTGGCTGCAGCATTCAGGACAGATTGGAGCGGGGAAAGTTTGGTAAGATAGATGCCGATTAGTAGAGAGTTACAATAGTCCAGACGAGAATGAATAAGTGAAACAGTAAGAGTCTTTGCAGAGTCGAAAGTAAGAAAAGGGCAAATTCTAGAAATGTTTTTGAGGTGCAGATAAGAAGAGCGAGCCAGTGATCGGATGTGGGGGGTGAATGAAAGCTCGGAATCAAGTATGACCCCAAGGCAGCGGGCATGTTGCTTTGGAGTAATGGTGGAACCGCACACGGAGATGGCAATGTCAGGCAAAGGTAGGTTAGTAGAGGGAGAGAACACGAGGAGTTTAGTTTTTGACAGGTTCAGTTTCAGATAGAGGGAGGACATGATGTTAGAGACAGCGGTAAGAAAATCACTGGTGTTTTCCAAAAAGGCAGGCATGATATCAGGAGAAGAAGTGTATAATTGGGTGTCGTCAGCATAGAGATGGTACTGGAAACCAAATCTACTGATTGTTTGTCCAATAGGGGCAGTACACAACGAGAAGAGGAGGGGGCCTAGGACTGATCCTTGAGGAACCCCAACAGTAAGGGGAAGGTGAGAGGAGGAGGAACCAGCAAAAGATACAGTGAAGGATAGGTCAGAGAGATAGGAGGAGAACCAGGAGAGAACGGTGTCCTTGAGGCCGATGGAGCGGAGCATAGTGAGGAGGACCTGATGATCCACAGTGTCGAATGCTGTGGAGAGATCCAAGAGAATTAGCTTGGAGTAGTGACCATTAGATTTATCTGTTAGTAGATCATTAGAGACTTTAGTGAGGGCAGTTTCAGTAGAGTGTAAAGAGCGGAAACCAGATTGAAGAGGGTCGAGAAGAGAGTTATCTGAGAGATAGCGGGTAAGACGGGAGTGGACCAGGCGTTCGAGGAGTTTAGAGATGAAGGGAAGATTACAGACAGGTCTATAGTTAGCGGCACAGTTTTGGTCGAGGGATGGTTTTTTAAGTAATGGATGTATGATGGCATGCTTAAATGAGGATGGAAAAATACTGGAAGTGAGAGAAAGGTTGAATATTTTTGTTAGGTGAGAGGTGACAGCCGGGGAAAGGGACTGGAGGAGATGTGATGGAATGGGGTCACTGGTGCAAGTGGTCGGGCGAGAAGATGCAAGGAGCCTGATTACTTCTTCTGTAACTGGTTCAACGTCAGAGAGTGAACTAGATGCAGTGGGGGAGGGAGGACAGTGCATGGTATGAAGAGATTGGGAGATGGATGACTCACTTTGTGAGTCAATCTCGGCACTTTATGAGTTAATCTACGACGAATATATATTAATAGTAAAGTACAGCTGTGGCCATGAGCTCATCCCACCACTTGTTCTTGTGCTCTTTTCTTTCTGCACCTGAAGACAATTGCAATAAGATGCATTTCACCCGCAAGTGCCGAGGAGCTGAGCTCCACCGATACTAACATTAATAGGAAGGAAATGGCCAACATATCATTAAACCCATTATTTTATATCTATCCGGAATGGCATATGATGTACACTCCATTGAGGTCGCGTTATGGTGGAGGACCACGTCTCCACCCTCCTGACACCTCCAACCCTACTGTACTATGCCGGGATCCGGATAGTTCACTCTATGAATATTAGCCGTCTTTGCACTGAACCAATGGCCCGTTTACTTCTATTACAAGTAGAAAATGGGAAATCATTAGGGATCTCATCACGTGCTCCCCCCATAAGACATATTTTATACACCGGTAGAGCAGAAAAAAAAATGATGATCCATCAGACGTTAATGCCATCTCCCAGGCTGCCGCCTGGTTTGGCAATCAAACACTTCATATTTACAATTTAATGTTTTTTTTAGCTCCTGACAGCTGGTATCATGTCACTTTTATGTCGGCTATAAAGGCAGAAGCTTACCTGATGAAATAACAGGTTCACTTACATCTGAGAATGTTATTTAAATAACAGGATGGAAGTTAATATCTTATCCTCCAGGCCCAGGGTGACCCCTAATTTTTGAACAGGTCTATTTACCCACTTCATGGAGTCATTAGTGGAGAAGAAGAATCTCCAAAAAAGTACTTTACCCCTTGAAATTTCCATAGAGGTGTGCACAGGTCTTCTACAGCCATGACCTCCAACCTGTGGATGCAAAACTACAACTGTCTGTATGTCTGGACAACCATCTTAGAAAACACTGTTCTAGACAATTTTGAATTTTTAAAATTTCTTTATAGGGGAGACGGTAGCGTCTAAATCATTATTGTTGACTATGCAAACTAAGCTCAGTCCACAAGCTGACGACCCCACCCCTGAGCTTCCAGACTGACGGCCCCACCCCTGAGCTTCCAGAGTGACGGCCCCACCCCTGAGCTTCCAGAGTGATGGTCCCAACCCTGAGTTGTTAGGTTGTTGGCCGTACCACTGATATTCTAGGTTGATGGACACACCCCTGAGTTTCTAGATAGATTTTCTCACCCCTGAATTTCTAAGCTGAAGGCTCCACTCCTGAGTTTGTAGGTTGATGGCCTCACCCCTGCATTTCTCGACTAAATCCCACCCATGAGTTTCTAGGCTGAAGGCTTCACCCCCCCTGAGTTTCCAAACTGCAAGCCCCACCCCTGAGTTTCCAAACTGCAGACACCAACCCTGAGTTTCTAGGCTGAAAACTCCACCCCTGAGTTTCCAGGCTGGTGTTTCAACTCCAAAATCCATCAACGAGATGAACAGGCTGCCACGAAAGGTGGTGAGTCCTCCTTCAATAGAAGCCTTCAAACAGAGGCTGGACAGACATCTGTCTGAGATGGTTTAGTAAATCCTGAATTGAGCAGGGGGTTGGACACAATGATACAGGAGTTCCCCTCCAACTCTAACATTCTATGATTACATGATAAAATAAAACTGCCTTCTATGATGGCCCCACCCCTGAGTTTCCAGGTTGGTGTTTCAACTCCAAAATTATCAACGAATGGAACAGGCTGCCACGAAACATGGTGAGTTCTCCTTCAATAGAAGCCTTCAGAGGCTGGACAGACATCTGTCTGAGATGGTTGAGTAAATCATGAATTGAGCAGGGGGTTGGACACAATGTCACAGGAGTTCCCTTCCAACTCTAACATTCTTTGATAAAAAAGACTTGTCACTTGCCCTAAGGGTATGTAATTTGTTTCCAATGTGACCCTTCTTCCAATAGTTCCTAAAGATGATGGTTCAAGCCCCAAAGTTAAATCTCTTAACTAGAGAAGTTATTTGCAGCTTAATTTAGATTAATGATCCCATGTTTAATTAACTGGAATTTGTAGTTAGAGACTCTCGCTTATCAGTTGAACTTGTGAACCCCTTTAATCTGAATGTCTACCCATGAACACCATTCTGTTTTTTTCAATTGAAATAGGTCCAAAAATCTGTTCCATATTTTTTTTAGATTTATTTCTAGTGGTTGGAGCTCTGTGCTCTCTGATGTTCACCTCCAAATCTCCGGATAGACAGTTAATTTCTAAAATAGTGACTGTCAGGAGCCACCACTAGGGGGAGCTCACTGCATAAAAGTACATATTGGCTTCAATAATGACACTGTATGCAGTAAGCGACTGAGCTCCCCCTAGTGGTGGCTTGAGGCAACCAGAATTCTAACCTTTTTCACTATGTCAGTGGCTGGGGGCAGGTAGTCATCAATAAATTGTGTTTGAATCAAGTCATCCTCCCAAGTATATCACATTCTTTCCTTAAGCTTCCTATTTCTTCTTCAACTTTTCCCTTTAACTTAACTCTTGATTGCTGCTCTCTCCAGCATCCGGTCCATGGTGCACCATTATATTGTAATGACTTGGTGATTGCGGTGGAGATGGTACAGATACAATTCCCTAATGGCGCAGCAGCTGCCGAATTCTCAGCAGGATCCGTGATGATTTTGTGCTATGAGTAGATGAGACTCGCACACATCGCCCAGAGCACTTCAGCTTCACAATCTGAGATCTTTATTCTGGTGCTACAATATAATGACTGCAATAAACTGGAGCAACAAACTTGAGAAGCCATTACAGACTTTAATTTTCTCCTTTTTAACTTTGTGGAATGTAAATATTATACCATGAAAAAGTGACGACGGAGAAGGAAAGGATGGAAGAAATGTCTCGAAAATTCAGCTGAATGATTCCCCAATTATAGGGGTGATATAGCTAATTAGGCTTCATAGTGCGCTCCTATGCGAGCATTCAGAAAGGGCAAAGGACTTGGTATTTGTAAGTTTTCCTCAAAGAGGGGTCATGTGAGCTTGCAAGAAAAGATTTCGGAATGTGTCCATGGAATGTATGTCCTCGTTTCCAAATGCTATGAAGATTGGTCAATATTTCCTATTTTCTCTGCCACCAAGCTATTGGTATGAATAAAGCGGCTGCCAACTTTTGGGCCGGTCCTGCTACACCCTGAGACTTGTATGTGTGGACATCTCTGCCTCCATCAGCTGAAGCCTATCCAATTATGTGACGTTTGTCGTACCGAAACCCACTACTCCAACAAGGGCGAAACGCAAAAGAAGTCAGGAGAGGATGCTCACTGTGAGCGCACCATTATTATCGCCACCGCCATCTTCATAGCTATTATCATTAATGCCATTATCATCATGAACACCATTATCATCATCCCTATCATAATTACCACCATCTTCATCATCCTCATCACAATCACCACAGTGTTCATCATCCCCATCATAATCACCACCATCATCATCCCCATCATAATCACCACCATCATCATCCCCATCATAATCACCACCATCAACATCCCCATTATAATCATCACCATCTTCATCATCCTCATCATAATCACCACAGTCTTCATCATCCCCATCATGATCACTACATCTTCATCATCCATATCACTATCACCACTATCTTCATCATCCCCATCATGATCACTACCATCTTCATCATCCCCATCACGATTGCTACCATCTTCATCATCCCCATCACGATCACTACCATCTTCATCATCCCCATCACGATCACTACCATCTTCATCATCCCCATCACAATCGCTACCATCTTCATCATCCCCATCACAATCGCTACAATCTTCATCATCCCCATCACGATGACTACTATCTTCATCATCCATATCACAATCTCCACCATCTTCATCATCCCCATCACGATCACTACCATCTTCATCTTCCATATCACAATCTCCACCATCTTCATCATCCCCATCACGATCACTGCCATCTTCATTATCCCCATCATGATCACTGCCATCTTCATCATCCCCATCACTATCAGTACTACCACCGTCATAACCATAACCACGATCATCACCATTGACACCATTATCACTAACACCATTATCATCATTGTCAGCACCAGCACCTGGCAAAACCCTTTGCATCTTCTGGGGACACATTCTGCCCAGGTCTCGATTTACAACATCCGCCATATATGTGTGAAAGAAATGTGCTCTGCCTGTATGGAGGCAACACTTGGAGGAGTCTGGAAGTCCTCATACATATTTGATAGTGATTTATGGATGGGGCCCAGGATCTACACACTGGGTGGTGGCTTTCTTCTACAACCAGCACCTGCGTCTAACAGCAGCGACCAGAGCTAGCACTGATCTCTGCTGTTTTTCCACTTAAATGCCTCTGTCTATCCCTGACAGAGGCATCCTATTGGCGTCTCCTTCTGGGCACCTATCGTCCCATCATGACATGATCACAGGGTGACAATCGGTTGTCATTCCACTGCCACCATGTACGGTAGTTGCTCTTGTGAAGCCCAGCAACAGACTGGGCTTCAAATGAGACCGTGGGATTCCTTATATTCTGCAATACTGAAGCATTACAAAACATAGTAAAAGTTCATGGGGGAGACTAAAAACACAATTTAAAGTATATTCAATTAAAAAAAAACAAAAAAACAAAAACAAATTTAAATTATTCCCTTTTACTCTGGTAAAAGTCAAGCAATTAAAAAATTAAGCATATTCAGTACTGCCGCATCTATAAAAGTTCAATCTATCAAAATATCCTATTGTACAATCCAGATGGTATATGCCGCAAGTGATAAAAGAAAACCCAAGACATTATGTTTGTTCTTTTTTTGGTTGCCGCACTTCCTCCATAAAGAAGAGATTAAAACGTTGTACATTCCACACAATGGTACCTAAAAACCAAGACCTCTCACGGCTCCATCAACGGAAAAATAAAAAAATAGCTATGCATCTCGAAAACACAAATCATTTTTTTAAAATTAGGGAGTAGAGATCATGGAGGTCAAGGATTTTTAATCAAGACTACTTGCAAAAAGGAAAATATTCCTTCTAATAATGAAATAAGGCCGATACCTTGACATCTTACGTAACCAGAGCTGATGACATCATGACACTATGGTTTCCAGGGTATGCTTTCAAAGGTCGCAGCTGATGACACCATAAAGATCCTGCAATGTGGTGATGTCACAAAAGCGCTGTGTCCATACATTCCCCATCCTTGCTTCTTGCCTCACCGTTCTTCATGATACTTTGGACAATCCAAAAGACAAGGACCTTTGAAGACTTTGGAGGACACCAGGGTCCATAATCTTGTGTATCTATAAAAACATCAACTACTGACCAGACCATTTCAGAAGATCAAGGTGGTCGATGACCTGATCAAGGGAGCTTTAAGTAGCTTTGAGTTGGACCCACCAACAATGTATCCTGTATTTGGAGGCAATCAGGGGGATACCAACAAACAATTTCCATTCAATATCAATGTACTACGTAAAGCGATTTCAATGCTTGTTCAGAGCATCGTCACGAAGGAGCAAAAAGGTGAAGATCAAATTTCTTGCCTGCTCACAAAATTAAGGTCTCCTCTGAGAGCTTCCAACATCACAAGCACCTTGTTCTTCTCCGAGCTCCTACGTCATCCTGGACTGCTCAATACAAAATTGGCTACAGAGTTAATCCACGCAATGATTGAGAAGATGAAGAGCTCAGATTTGGTTGAATGCACTCTGGCAGTAGAAGCCCTTGGGAATGCTACAAGGGGCACTCCGGTAGAGGTGACGGCAGTAATGAGAAGCATCTGTGAAGTTCTGATGAAAAATTCTGCAAACCACCGAAAGTCAATGGTCATAATAGAAATCTTGAAGACACTGTGCAAAACTGTAAAACTTATGAAGCATTTCGAACTTGGTGAGAACCTCCCCAAGATCATAGGACTTTGCATGGAACATTTGAACCATATCAACCCCGTGGTACAGATGCACGCTGCTTCGCTATTTGCTGTCATTGCAGAAAACAGCAAAGGGATGGTTGACATTTTTGACATTCATGTCGAATATTGTCTGTCCAGATTATTCATCAATCTGCACTCTGAAGAGTCACCTGTTGCAGCAGCTAGTGTGGTGGCCTTAGTCCACTCGCTCCCATTGATTGGCTGCAAAGATCTAAGGACGTTATTGGGAGGCAATATTACCGAAGAAGCAAAAAGAGCAAATTTACAGAGTCTTTATGTAGCGTTAGGTCGAAAGCAACCAAGACTTCTGAAGACAATGATGCTTAAGTCTGTGTGGTTTATAGTTATCAATAAGGAAACGAAGGCGATGCTGAAACATCTGGAGATGCTGAAGGAAGCACTTCCTTATGAAGAACTGTCTCCATTGAACCTCAAATTGCTTTTCAATGGTCTTCTCAAATTACTTAACCATCCGAACCCCTTAATGGTAGAGATGGGCAATTCTGCATCAAAATTGCTTGGAACCAAATGGAAATCTCTGGGAACTGTCCGGACCTGCGTCAGGAGATCTAATGTATGGGTACAAGAAGTGTAAATGTAATAAAAAACCTGGAGGAAGATCGGAGTCCAAGAAGGAAATGAAGTAGACCACCTCCAGACCAGACCACCTCGTGGATACCTCAGCTTAGAACCAAACCTAAAATCAGTTTGTGTATATGTTCCAATAAAAAAAATGTAAAAAGAAATCAGAGTTATTTTTATATTTCATAGAGATACAAGAATATTTACGTTGATCACGATATCGGCCCTGTTTTTTTAACCCCTGAATATTCTCACATCCATAAACTTGGCAATACTCTCATCTCTGGAGGAGATATGAAAATTATTATTTTTTCTCCATATGCTCTGGAACAAGACACCTAAACCATAACAGGTAATAAAGGAACACTCCTGGGATGAACCATAAAGTCCAGGACAACTCCATAACAATAATGGGGAGGGACACAGACATTAGATGTTATGATGTTATACAGTATACACATTACTGTACGTATATATGACAATGTATATACTGTATAACATCTAATGTCTGTATCACTGTGTATCATATACCAGTCACATATTATTCTGTATACTGGAGGTGCACAGACGTCCAGTGTTATATACAGGATCAAATGCAGCTGATGTAATGCCTGATGTCAATAGTCGTAGAATAATATATAACAGTCACATATTTTAAGTCCCCTAAGAGGACTATTATGGTTTTTCAAGGACTTGTATTGACCCTTTTCATCAGTGATAGTGGACAAAACCGATATGTCTCCATGAATTTTGCATGAACACACAATCCTTGAAAAATAGACATGTGAGTAGCACCATAGAGTATAACGGCTACATATTCTATGTGTGAAAATAATGGATAGAACACACACGTGGAACATATACTCGAATAATATGTTTGAGTCCCTGCAGTTGCATGTCTCATGGCTGTTAGACAACCGCAACACATGCAAGGATTGTCTGTTAAGCAATCCCTGCATGTATAACTGCCATGAGACATGCAACTGTAGGGACTCAAACATGTTTTTCAAGCACACCGAAAACACACGGTTAGTACCTGAGCATGCTGGGATAACAACTTATCCGAGAATGTCCGCTCAGAGTCATTACTAGGCATGACTCATAGACCACTGTTGTGCAGTTGCCCCACAGGCAAGAAATTTGCCCGCCACCCCCTGATGGGTACCATACAGAATTACAGAGGTTGTCGCAGTTGTGCATTTCAGATGAATATCCAACAATTGTTATGCTCACCAAGCAAAGTGGATTCTCAAAGCCCAAGGTACAGGTGGACATAAGGTCCATGAGCATCGGTACAGCACACGGATGAGGCACGCAGGACATGGATAGCTGAGGGACTGGAGACCGCAAGTTGACAGGAGATCTGTTAGCTGGGATACTGGAAACTGCAGGCAGGCAGGAGATGTTCTGGAGTCCACAGAAAGACAGTGGGGATAGTGCACATCACAGGCAGGAGACATCATCAAGACCAAAGACATACAGCTGGGTGGAAATTGCAGGCATGAGATGTCCTGGAGACAGCAGACAGACAGCTGGGATCCTGGAAACCACAGGCAGACAGGAGATGTCCTGGAGACTGCAGACAGACAGCTGAGCAGGTCAAGGTGCACAGAGAAAATGGAAGTCTTAGAAACACTGGAATCTTAATACCAAGACACAGGTTTGTGTCTTGGTTGGCCTTATATAGGCCCAGTCAGATGACTTGCAAAGCCTGACGTGGAGCATAACCGAGTCTAGCTGACCGGGATGAGGGAAGCAAAGCATGGATTCGGGATAGGTGCATAACAAAAATAAAGGAGCTTGGGACTGATAACTAAAAAAGTGACAGTAGAATAGTATAGAATGCGACAGATACAAGGTCACAATTATAGGTAACTAGAGCATGTTTTAGATGCCACAAACAGGCATATAGAGTAACGATCGTTAATTTTTTTTTCCCTCGAAGATCAATAGGACACTTGAAAATAAGAACTTTGTAATATACCTTATTAAATAAATCTGCTTCTATTTTCTTCAACATTATTCATTCTCAAAATGTTCAATTCATCTATAAAACTTGTCTTTAATGAACACTGATAATTCCGTTACTGAGATAGGAGATGACATAAAGTTCTATGGTGAACCGTAACTGCAGTTTCAGGAGAACTTGCAGTGGAATATCTTTGTCTGTTTCAAGCTTCTCCCCTCTCCATAGAATTTTGAGAACACCAACTGCCATCTCCTATCTCAGTAATGTGAAAACCTATTTTCACAGATTACATGGTTAGTGCATCAATTCCAGAGCAAAAAGACACATGACAAGCAATAAAAGCTTTTTCACAAAACTTGACTTAAACAAGGAAACTATCTATCTTGCTGATGTTAGAAGAATAAATGCAGAAGGTTCTGAACATAGGCCTCATGATATCCAGTACAAAAGGACAGAATTTAGCCATACCAGCAAAAGACGTGTTGTGTGTTCCCATTCTAGAAGGACTGTTATCAGTAAAGCTGTTGACGGACAAAGGAGTCACTGTAAAATTCCAAGATGAAAAGTTTGTTATCTTTGATGGAAAGCATAAGATAGCTATTGC
Organism: Ranitomeya imitator; assembly: GCF_032444005.1. NCBI lineage: Eukaryota > Metazoa > Chordata > Amphibia > Anura > Dendrobatidae > Ranitomeya > Ranitomeya imitator. The sequence continues at coordinate 136,583,470 of NC_091290.1, forward strand.
CAATGCAGAAAAGCCTTTATTCTCAATAAAGTAAAGGTGAGACACTGCACACATAGACACAATAACAATATCCACACATGGCATAAACATCTGTGGAATAAGCGTCTGAGTCACATACATCCACAAATCACTAATGAATTACAAAAACGAGCCTGAGAAAGCATTCAATAAATATGATGACATCACTAGAAATGAGAGCAGACCAGAAAACTGACAGTCATTATATTATTTCTGAACAAATGGTCAAAGTCAGCGCAAGCCCATATGCTACAAGTGAGCATATACAAAAGGACACAAAGGTAACCCACCTGTACGACTCTTAAGCATGGCAGTTACAGTCAGTGTACGTGGATCCATACAGTTATAAGACATATATAAGCTTTTAGACAAAGGTTGATGAAAAAGGAAAGACTGCCATGAAAAAATAAAGAAGCCAAACTATTAACAAGAGGACACAAAGTTAAACCACCTGTACATCTCTCAAACATGGCACATACAGTCAGTGTATGTGGATCCACATCTTAGGAAGACATATGTAAGCTCTCAGAAGGGAAGCCAATGAATAAAGGTTGATGAAGAAGAAAAGAGTACAATGAAAAATAAAGAAGCCAAACTATCAACAAGAGGACATTAAGGTATACCACCTGTATCTCCTGAAGCCAAACTATCAAAAAATCTGTTGTAGATGGAAGAAAAATTATGTCATAAAAAGGCCTGATCTTCACAAATATTTTATTGTCAGGTCTGTTTCCACCAAACAGAAGGTGACGACATCACGACCACCACTGACCTGACCACAAATCGGCTGTAGAGTCGGAAGACTGGTGAATGTGGCATCATAGCCTCCAGTCCATCGAAGCAAACTTCAGAGGTGAGTACATGTTCTTTATTTTAGCACCATGTACCCATTTAACAAATTTGTCTTTGACCTCCATTTTATGTCAAATCCAAAACGTTAGTTGTATTAGACATGGATGCAATGTGACCTAGGAGTAAATAATAGTACATTCTTTTTTTTTCAGGGTAACGCAGAGTCTGCCGTCTCTCCCCAGTCATGGCTGTTTGTAATTGTTTGTTTGCTAAAATCTAACATCAGAGAACGAGATTTCCGAATACAAGACAAACCATCTGTTTAACAATGCTGCGCGCGCTCATTTACTGCCAATGTCTCCTTTTCATTTGATCCAATGTCAAACTGTGTCTTCCATATACCTGTTTACATTCTGCTGTTTGAAGATATATGTCTCGGTTACTCAGAGTTCTGTGTTCTCTCCTTTGCCCTATGGTCTGCGGCTTCTTATAATAAATGAAGATTTTTTTTTTATGCCATCAATTTAAAGTGAACATCCGCCTCTGAGCATAATTTTATCTAAGCAGGCCTTGGAATATTTTGTAAATATTAATTTTGGAATGTAACTACAGAAGACGGAGCAATGATAATAAAGATCCAAAAGTCTACAGACTTAGAGAAAAATGTTAAAATGCTGTCTGCATTCACCACTAGAGGGAGCTCAGGAGCTTACTGCATACAGTCTTAGGCATTATCTAAAGGGGCAGCCTATGACCAGGACACATTATTTGATGAGACTCAGATACCAGAGATGCACACGGACTGTACTGTGGTGTCAGAGCAGGAGGAGGAGGAGGGTGAGGAGTGGGAGAACAAAGAGGATGACGATGAGGTAGTAGATCACAATTGGTATGAACCCAGAGGTACGCAGCTGAGCAGCTCAGCAGAGGAGATGGAGGTAGAGGAATACAAGGAGGTTACCTTGTGGCTTTCCACACAGACACAAAGCGATGAAATCAGGACAAGCACTGCATTCTCAGCCACAACTCTGGCTGCGGCCAGCACCGGTCACGAGTGTGTAGTTCGAAGGGGTGGCGAGGGTTGCCTAGCCTGGGCCTTTTTTGAGACCACACAGGATGACCCTACTCTGCCAAATTTGCAAAAAAAAACTCAGTAGAGGCAAAAATTTCAAAAATTTGACAACTTCATGCGTGATCAACACGCCTTAGTGTGGAAATCTCACTGGGCTAAAATGTGGACTAGCGGGCCTCACCAACTACTGTTCATCCCATCAACCACATCTGCTGCTTCTTCCTCTTCCGACACTGTGCCAAGTCTTCCCACACAGGTCTCCGGCCGCAGAAACTCCACTTATTTACCCCCTATAGTCGAGGTGAGTGAGAGCCGGTCAGCTGTTACGGAAGTAGACATGACTGCTGTTTTTGTGTCACCTAGCACAACACATCTTTCTAAAGCCACCATAACATCTCCATCCATGCACCATGAATCAGTAGAACTGAGGCCGCTGACAGCACCAGGAATAGTAGGGACAAGCCGGTTATCATGTATCTTGATTCAGCAGAGTTAATGGTAGATAGCACTGGAAATAGCAGAGACAAACCAGAAATCAGGTACATTGATTCTGTAGCGTTGAGGGAGTGGGCAGCACCAGGAATAGTAGAGACGAGTTGGTTATCATGTATCTTGATACAGTAGAGTTAATGGTGCAGATAGCACTGGAAATAGCAGAGACAAACCAGAAATCAGATACCTTGATTCTGTAGTGTTGAGGGAGTGCGCAGTGCCAGGAATAGTAGAGACAAGTTGGTTAGCATGTATCTTGATTCAGCAGAGTTAATGGTGCAGATAGCACTGGAAATAGCAGAGACAAACCAGAAATCAGGTACCTTGATTCTGTAGCATTGAGGGAGTGTGCAGCCCCAGGAATAGTAGAGACGAGTTGGTTATCATGTATCTTGATTCAGCAGAGTTTATGGTGCAGATAGCACTGGGAATAGCAGAGACAAACTGGAAATCAGGTAACTTGATTCTGTAGCATTGAGGGAGTGTGCAGCACCAGGATTAGTAGAGACGAGTTGAGGAATAGCATAGACAAACCAGAAATCAGGTACCTTGATTCTGTAGCATTGAGGGAGTGTGCAGCACCAGGATTAGTAGAGACGAGTTGGTTATTATTATTATTATTATTATTATACATTTTTATAGCGCCATTTATTCCATGGCGCTTTACATGTGAATACGGGGCAAATATAGACAAATACATTAAACATGAGCAGATAACAAGGCACACGAGTACATAAGGAGGGAGGACCCTGCCCGCGAGGGCTCACAGTCTGCAGGGGGTGGGTGAGGATACACTAGGAGAGGGAGTATCTTGATTCAGCAGAGTTAATGGTGCAGATAGCACCGAAAATAGCAGAGACAAACTAGAAATCAGGTACCTTGATTCTGTAGTGTTGAGGGAGTGGGCAGCACCAGGAATAGTAGAGATGAGTTGGTTAGCATGTATCTTGATACAGTAGAGTTAATGGTGCAGAGATCACTGGAAATAGCAGAGACAAACCAGAAATCAGATACCTTGATTCTGTAGTGTTGAGGGAGTGGGCAGCACCAGGAATAGTAGAGACAAGTTGGTTAGCATGTATCTTGATTCAGCAGAGTTAATGGTGCAGATAGCACTGGAAATAGCAGAGACAAACCAGAAATCAGGTACCTCGATTCTGTAGCATTGAGGGAGTGCGCAGCACCAGGAATAGTAGAGATGAGCTGGTTATCATGTATCTTGATTCAGCAGAGTTTATGGTGCAGATAGCACTGGGAATAGCAGAGCCAAACTGGAAATCAGGTAACTTGATTCTGTAGCATTGAGGGAGTGTGCAGCACCAGGATTAGTAGAGACGAGTTGGGGAATAGCATAGACAAACCAGAAATCAGGTACCTTGATTCTGTAGCATTGAGGGAGTGTGCAGCACCAGGATTAGTAGAGACGAGTTGGTTATTATGTATCTTGATTCAGCAGAGTTAATGGTGCAGATAGCACCGGGAATAGCAGAGACAAACTGGAAATCAGGTACCTTCATTCTGTAGTGTTGAGGGAGTGGGCAGCACCAGAAATAGTAGAGATGAGTTGGTTATTATGTTGTTATGCTGTGCTATCAGGCAACACAGTGTGCAGTAATCAGCGCACATACAGTGATATGGCAATAACCCAAAAACAATAGAACAAGCTCTGAGACGTGGAATCTCTGCAGACTGCAATACCTGAACCTATCCTCACACAACTAAAAGCAGCAGTGGATTGCGCCTAACACTACCTATGCAACTCGGCACTGCCTGAGGAGCTGACTAGCCTGAAGATAGAAATACAAGCCTGACTTGCCTCAGAGAAATACCCCAAAGGAATAGGCAGCCCCCCACATATAATGACTGTTAGCAAGATGAAAAGACAAAACGTAGGAATGAAATAGATTCAGCAAAGTGAGGCCCGATATTCTAGACAGAGCGAGGATAGCAAAGAGAACTATGCAGTCTACAAAAAACCCTAAAGCAGAACCACGCAAAGGGGGGCAAAAAGACCCACCGTGCCGAACTAACGGCACGGCGGTGCACCCTTTGCGTCTCAGAGCTTCCAGCAAAAGAGAATAGCACAGCTGGACAGAAAAAAACGGAAACAAAAACAAAGTAACACTTATCTAGCAGAGCAGCAGGCCACAGGAAAGATGCAGTAGCTCAGATCCAACACTGGAACATTGACAAGGAGCAAGGAAGACAGACTCAGGTGGAGTTAAATAGCAAGGCAGCCAACGAGCTCACCAAAACACCTGAGGGAGGAAGCCCAGAGGCTGCAATACCACTTGTGACCACAGGAGTGAATTCAGCCACAGAATTCACAACATTATGTATCTTGATTCAGCAGAGTTAATGGTGCAGATAGCACTGGGAATAGCAGAGACAAACCAGAAATCAAGTACCTTGATTCTGTAGCATTGAGGGAGTGGGCAGCACTAGGAATAGTAGAGATGAGTTGGTTATCATGTATCTTGATACAGTAGAGTTAATGGTGCAGAGATCACTGGAAATAGCAGAGACAAACCAGAAATCAGATACCTTGATTCTGTAGTGTTGAGGGAGTGGGCAGCACTAGGAATAGTAGAGATGAGTTGGTTATCATGTATCTTGATACAGTAGAGTTAATGGTGCAGAGATCACTGGAAATAGCAGAGACAAACCAGAAATCAGATACCTTGATTCTGTAGTGTTGAGGGAGTGGGCAGCACCAGGAATAGTAGAGACAAGTTGGTTAGCATGTATCTTGATTCAGCAGAGTTAATGGTGCAGATAGCACTGGGAATAGCAGAGCCAAACTGGAAATCAGGTACCTTGATTCTGTAGCATTGAGGGAGAGTGCAGCACCAGGATTAGCAGAGACGAGTTGGTTATTATGTATCTTGATACAGTAGAGTTAATGGTGCAGATAGCACCAGGAATAGCAGAGACAAACTGGAAATCAGGTACTGTGATTCTGTAGCGTTGAGGTAGTGGGCAGCACCAGGAATAGTAGAGACGAGTTGGGGAATAGCATAGACAAACCAGAAATCAGGTACCTTGATTCTGTAGCATTGAGGGAGTGTGCAGCACCAGGATTAGTAGAGACGAGTTGGTTATTATGTATCTTGATTCAGCAGAGTTAATGGTGCAGATAGCACCGGGAATAGCAGAGACAAACTGGAAATCAGGTACCTTCATTCTGTAGTGTTGAGGGAGTGGGCAGCACCAGGAATAGTAGAGATGAGTTGGTTATTATGTATCTTGATTCAGCAGAGTTAATGGTGCAGATAGCACTGGGAATAGCAGAGACAAACCAGAAATCAAGTACCTTGATTCTGTAGCATTGAGGGAGTGGGCAGCACTAGGAATAGTAGAGATGAGTTGGTTATCATGTATCTTGATACAGTAGAGTTAATGGTGCAGAGATCACTGGAAATAGCAGAGACAAACCAGAAATCAGATACCTTGATTCTGTAGTGTTGAGGGAGTGGGCAGCACCAGGAATAGTAGAGATAAGTTGGTTAGCATGTATCTTGATTCAGCAGAGTTAATGGTGCAGATAGCACTGGGAATAGCAGAGCCAAACTGGAAATCAGGTACCTTGATTCTGTAGCATTGAGGGAGTGTGCAGCACCAGGATTAGCAGAGACGAGTTGGTTATTATGTATCTTGATACAGTAGAGTTAATGGTGCAGATAGCACCAGGAATAGCAGAGACAAACTGGAAATCAGGTACTGTGATTCTGTAGCGTTGAGGGAGTGGGCAGCACCAGGAATAGTAGAGACAAGTTGGTTAGCATGTATCTTGATTCAGCAGAGTTAATGGTGCAGATAGCACTGGAAATAACAGAGACAAACCAGAAATCAGGTACCTCGATTCTGTAGTGTTGAGGGAGTGCGCGGCACCAGGAATAGTAGAGACAAGTAGGTTATTATGTGTCTTGATTCACCAGGGTTAATGGTACAAGCAGCACAGGGAATATCAGACAAGCTAGTAATCAGGTACCTTGATTCTGTAGCGTTGAGGATATGGACAACCTGAGGAATAGCAGAACTGAGCTGGTAATAGGAATTGATTTCAGAACAGCAGTCAGCTAAGCAGCTAAGTACGTAGTTAATCAGACACCAAGCTAGAGTAATGAATTAGTTGAAGACATCAAAGGTGAATTCCGGAAGAATAATTCAGCATGGACTATCACAGAGGGAGCCGGCCATAGGGAAAGGAAGCCGACCTCGCCGTTGGAGTTGGAACAGGCAAGTAGCAATTGACCATAAAAGTTAGGAATTTCGCTCTGGAGTTAAATACAGAACAGAATTGATAACTTTTCTGCCTAACTGATTTTCAGGGTTTGTAGTAACTTTGTAAATTACTATAAATTATACATATTCCTTCTTAAAAGCTTACTTCCCACTGGCGCGATATTACTGCGGAGCTGCGCTCCATAACAACAACCCCAGTCCCAGCCCCATGTGCAGTGTGAATAAATCAGGAGCAACCTTCATAATTCTGCCTCATCTTTCCGCATCGCTGCTGAACTTGCAGATGACATTTAACATTTACAACTTTTTTCTTAAATGATTTAAAGAGCCTAATGTAGATTTAGTAGCCTTTATTTTCCTGCAGTTAACACCTCCTGATGCCCCTCCAGAGACCGTGCCTTTAATGGGGACCGATGCAAACTGCCTGCACTTGATATTTAGTTATGTAATTAAATACCCATTCACACAGGATAAACAGTCAACAGGACTGGGAATTGTGGGAAGAGAACATAGAATTCATTGATTTTTCTTCTTCTTCTTCAAAGTCACAAGGAAAGAGGAGATTTGGAAGACGGATCAGTGTTAGTGAGATTATTACATTGACCGAGAGAGTTCAAATGCAAAAATAGATGGAAAAGACTGAGAAGTCAACGTCCTCCCCCATCGGGGAGCATTTATTCAACTCCAGTCCCCTATTCTGGAAATAAAAGCGCAAATTTGTAATGGGAACCTGACGGAAGAATAATGGTGCCCCAATCACAGGCAGCATGGATCAGAGCCTGGCTGCATCATTGTAACAGTATAAAGTCCTGGCCGGCTGGGAACTATGTGTCTGGTCCAAGGGGGCTTCTCCCCACCCAGATACCCTCGGATGACAGGTCTCGCTATACAAATACATAAGAGATTTATCAATCCAGGGGAGCGGGAAAAGAGGAGCCGATGAAGACATGGAGGAGACCATGCATCTGGGATGACTACGGGTTAGGGCAGCATAAATCATCTGTCAGGTTCCCATGACTAGCTCCTCTCTCTGATAGTGGGTACCAATAAAGGGACATTTGCCAACTTTACACTGTCTATGGAAAATAAATGTCTACATACATTACATCAGGGGTCCCCAACTCCAGTCCTCAAGGCCCACCAACAGGTCATGTTTTCAGGATTTCCTTTGCATTGCACAGGTGATGCAATTATTACCTGGGCAAGACTAAGGAAATCCTGAAAACATGACATGTTGGTGGGCCTTGAGGACTGGAGTTGGGGACCCCTGCATTACATTACTGATCATGAGTTACATCCTGTATTATACCCCAGAGCTGCACTCACTATTCTGCTGGTGCAGTCACTGTGTACATACATTACATTACTGATCCTGAGTTACATCCTGTATTATACTCCAGAGCTGCACTCACTATTCTGCTGGTGCAGTCACTGTGTACATACATTACATTACTGATCCTGAGTTACATCCCGTATTATACTCCAGAGCTGCACTCACTATTCTGCTGGTGCAGTCACTGTGTAAATACATTACATTACTGATCCTGAGTTACATCCCGTATTATACTCCAGAGCTGCACTCACTATTCTGCTGGTTCAGTCACTGTGTACATACATTACATTACTGATCCAGAGTTACATCCTGTATTATACTCCAGAGCTGCACTCACTATTCTGCTGGTGCAGTCACTGTGTACATACATTACATTACTGATCCTGAGTTACATCCTGTATTATACCCCAGAGCTGCACTCACTATTCTGCTGGTGCAGTCACTGTGTACATACATTACATTACTGATCCTGAGTTACATCCTGTATTATACTCCAGAGCTGCACTCACTATTCTGCTGGTGCAGTCACTGTGTACATACATTACATTACTGATCCTGAGTTGCATCCCGTATTATACTCCAGAGCTGCACTCACTATTCTGCTGGTGCAGTCACTGTGTACATACATTACATTACTGATCCTGAGTTACATCCTGTATTATACCCCAGAGCTGCACTCACTATTCTGCTGGTGCAGTCACTGTGTACATACATTACATTACTGATCCTGAGTTACATCCTGTATTATACTCCAGAGCTGCACTCACTATTCTGCTGGTGCAGTCACTGTGTACATACACTACATTACTGATCCTGAGTTATATTCTGTATTATAACCCAGAGCTGAACTCACTATTCTGCTGGTGCAGTCACTGTATACATACATTACTGATCCTGAGTTACATCCTGCATTATACTCCAGAGCTGCACTCACTATTCTGCTGGTGCAGTCACTGTGTACATACATTACATTACTGATCCTGAGTTACATCCTGTATTATACCCCAGAGCTGCACTCACTATTCTGCTGGTGCAGTCACTGTGTACATACATTACATTACTGATCCTGAGTTACATCCTTTATTATACCCCAGAGCTGCACTCACTATTCTGCTGGTAGTCACTGTGTACATACATTACATTACTAATCCTGAGTTACCTCCTGTATTATACCCCAGAGCTGCACTCACTATTCTGCTGGTGCAGTCACTGTGTACATACATTACATTACTGATCCTGAGTTACATCCTGTATTATACTCCAGAGCTGCACTCACTATTCTGCTGGTGCAGTCACTGTGTACATACATTACATTACTGATCCTGAGTTACATCCTGTATTATACCCCAGAGCTGCACTCACTATTCTGCTGGTGCAGTCACTGTGTACATACATTATATTACTGATCCTGAGTTACATTCTGTATTATAACCCAGAGCTGCACTCACTATTCTGCTGGTGCAGTCACTGTATACATACATTACTGATCCTGAGTTACATCCTGTATTATACTCCAGAACTGCACTCACTATTCTGCTGGTGCAGTCACTGTGTACATACATTACATTACTGATCCTGAGTTACATCCTGTATTATACCCCAGAGCTGCACTCACTATTCTGCTGGTGCAGTCACTGTGTACATACATTACATTACTGATCCTGAGTTACATTCTGTATTATAACCCAGAGCTGCACTCACTATTCTGCTGGTGCAGTCACTGTGTACATACATTACTGATCCTGAGTTACATCCTGTATTATACTCCAGAGCTGCACTCACCATTCTGCTGGTGCAGTCACTGTGTACATACATTACATTACTGATCCTGAGTTATATCCTGTATTATACCCCAGAGCTGCACTCACTATTCTGCTGGTGCAGTCACTGTGTACATACATTACATTACTGATCCTGAGTTACATCCTTTATTATACCCCAGAGCTGCACTCACTATTCTGCTGATAGTCACTGTGTACATACATTACATTACTAATCCTGAGTTACCTCCTGTATTATACTCCAGAGCTGCACTCACTGTTCTGCTGGTGCAGTCACTGTGTACATACATTACATTACTGATCCTGAGTTACATCCTGTATTATACCCCAGAGCTGCACTCACTATTCTGCTGGTGCAGTCACTGTGTACATACATTACATTACTGATCCTGAGTTACATCCTGTATTATACTCCAGAGCTGCACTCACTATTCTGCTGGTGCAGTCACTGTGTACATACATTACATTACTGATCCTGAGTTACATCCCGTATTATACTCCAGAGCTGCACTCACTATTCTGCTGGTGCAGTCACTGTGTAAATACATTACATTACTGATCCTGAGTTACATCCCGTATTATACTCCAGAGCTGCACTCACTATTCTGCTGGTTCAGTCACTGTGTACATACATTACATTACTGATCCAGAGTTACATCCTGTATTATACTCCAGAGCTGCACTCACTATTCTGCTGGTGCAGTCACTGTGTACATACATTACATTACTGATCCTGAGTTACATCCTGTATTATACCCCAGAGCTGCACTCACTATTCTGCTGGTGCAGTCACTGTGTACATACATTACATTACTGATCCTGAGTTACATCCTGTATTATACTCCAGAGCTGCACTCACTATTCTGCTGGTGCAGTCACTGTGTACATACATTACATTACTGATCCTGAGTTGCATCCCGTATTATACTCCAGAGCTGCACTCACTATTCTGCTGGTGCAGTCACTGTGTACATACATTACATTACTGATCCTGAGTTACATCCTGTATTATACCCCAGAGCTGCACTCACTATTCTGCTGGTGCAGTCACTGTGTACATACATTACATTACTGATCCTGAGTTACATCCTGTATTATACTCCAGAGCTGCACTCACTATTCTGCTGGTGCAGTCACTGTGTACATACACTACATTACTGATCCTGAGTTATATTCTGTATTATAACCCAGAGCTGAACTCACTATTCTGCTGGTGCAGTCACTGTATACATACATTACTGATCCTGAGTTACATCCTGCATTATACTCCAGAGCTGCACTCACTATTCTGCTGGTGCAGTCACTGTGTACATACATTACATTACTGATCCTGAGTTACATCCTGTATTATACCCCAGAGCTGCACTCACTATTCTGCTGGTGCAGTCACTGTGTACATACATTACATTACTGATCCTGAGTTACATCCTTTATTATACCCCAGAGCTGCACTCACTATTCTGCTGGTAGTCACTGTGTACATACATTACATTACTAATCCTGAGTTACCTCCTGTATTATACCCCAGAGCTGCACTCACTATTCTGCTGGTGCAGTCACTGTGTACATACATTACATTACTGATCCTGAGTTACATCCTGTATTATACTCCAGAGCTGCACTCACTATTCTGCTGGTGCAGTCACTGTGTACATACATTACATTACTGATCCTGAGTTACATCCTGTATTATACCCCAGAGCTGCACTCACTATTCTGCTGGTGCAGTCACTGTGTACATACATTATATTACTGATCCTGAGTTACATTCTGTATTATAACCCAGAGCTGCACTCACTATTCTGCTGGTGCAGTCACTGTATACATACATTACTGATCCTGAGTTACATCCTGTATTATACTCCAGAACTGCACTCACTATTCTGCTGGTGCAGTCACTGTGTACATACATTACATTACTGATCCTGAGTTACATCCTGTATTATACCCCAGAGCTGCACTCACTATTCTGCTGGTGCAGTCACTGTGTACATACATTACATTACTGATCCTGAGTTACATTCTGTATTATAACCCAGAGCTGCACTCACTATTCTGCTGGTGCAGTCACTGTGTACATACATTACTGATCCTGAGTTACATCCTGTATTATACTCCAGAGCTGCACTCACCATTCTGCTGGTGCAGTCACTGTGTACATACATTACATTACTGATCCTGAGTTATATCCTGTATTATACCCCAGAGCTGCACTCACTATTCTGCTGGTGCAGTCACTGTGTACATACATTACATTACTGATCCTGAGTTACATCCTTTATTATACCCCAGAGCTGCACTCACTATTCTGCTGATAGTCACTGTGTACATACATTACATTACTAATCCTGAGTTACCTCCTGTATTATACTCCAGAGCTGCACTCACTGTTCTGCTGGTGCAGTCACTGTGTACATACATTACATTACTGATCCTGAGTTACATCCTGTATTATACCCCAGAGCTGCACTCACTATTCTGCTACTGCAGTCACTGTGTACATACATTACATTACTGATCCTGAGTTACCTCCAGTATTATACTCCAGAGCTGCACTCACTATTCTGCTGGTGCAGTCACTGTGTACATACATTACATTACTGATCCTGAGTTACATCCTGTATTATACTCCAGAGCTGCACTCACTATTCTGCTGGTGCAGTCACTGTGTACATACATTACTGATCCTGAGTTACATCCTGTATTATACCCCAGAGCTGCACTCACTATTCTGCTACTGCAGTCACTGTGTACATACATTACATTACTGATCCTGAGTTACCTCCAGTATTATACTCCAGAGCTGCACTCACTATTCTGCTGGTGCAGTCACTGTGTACATACATTACATTACTGATCCTGAGTTACATCCTGTATTATACTCCAGAGCTGCACTCACTATTCTGCTGGTGCAGTCACTGTGTACATACATTACTGATCCTGAGTTACATCCTGTATTATACCCCAGAGCTGCACTCACTATTCTGCTGGTGCAGACACTGTGTACATACATTACTGATCCTGAGTTACATCCTGTATTATACCCCAGAGCTGCACTCACTATTCCGCTGGTGCAGACACTGTGTACATACATTACATTACTGATCCTGAGTTACATCCTGTATTATACCCCAGAGCTGCACTCACTATTCTGCTGGTGCAGTCACTGTGTCCATACATTGCATTACTGATCCTGAGTTACAGCCTGAATTATACTCCAGAGCTGCACTCACTATTCTGCTGGTGCAGTCACTGTGTACATACATTACATTACTGATCCTGAGTTACAGCCTGTATTATACTCCAGAGCTGCACTCAATATTCTGCTGGTGCAGTCACTGTGTACATACATTACTGATTCTGCGTTACATCCTGTATTATACCCCAGAGCTGCACTCACCATTCTGCTGGTGCAGTCACTGTGTACATACATTACATTACTGATCCTGAGTTACATCCTGTATTATACCCCAGAGCTGCACTCACTATTCTGCTGGTGCAGTCACTGTGTACATACATTACATTACTGATCCTGAGTTACATCCTGTATTATACCCCAGAGCTGCATTCACTATTCTGCTGCTGCAGTCACTGTGTACATACATTACTGATCCTGAGTTACATCTTGTATTATACCCCAGAGCTGCACTCACTATTCTGCTTGTGGAGTCCCTATATATACCCATTATTGTTGAATGTCTGTGCATAGATTTCAATAGTGATTAGTACTCAGGATACACACAGCATGCAGAGTGTTAGAGGCGTGTTTTTCGCCATGCAGCAGAATTGTGAATTCAGCACTGGAGTACAATACTGGGTAATTAATATAATTATTTGCTTTTCACATGTTTTGACATAATATATAACCCAGACTAATCTAATCTAAGCTCCCCGTGCTACAATCAGGAGAAAGCAGTATAATAATAGTGCAAGTATCCCCCCCCCGCCTGCGATATTCTCTAATTGGCCGTTGCTGGCAGGCGAGGAGTTAAGAGCGCTCCTAATCCCTGTGTATAAGTAGATATATTTGGGATAGAGCAGAATTGCCTTATGCACATTTCCGCCGCAGCAGAGGCCAAATTGCTCGTGCTTCTGATGGTGAAATCTCCAAAGACAGTTTGCCAAGCAGCAGAATGCGGCGTGCGAGGATTTCTGTGCACGCTGAGGGGATTAACATGTCTTATGTCAGGGCCTCGTGTCTATTCCAGAGATATAAAGCCCTGTAAATGACAGTATCTCATATGTATGCACCGAGCCCACGCTGCTTTCTAGCAGGAGTCACTTACAATAACTTGTCAATTGCATTTAACCACTGCTGGGGCAGAAGCGATTTACAGGGCAGCGCGGGGCACGGCGAATCTCCGGGAGGGGGACGCCTGTTAAATACCCAACTCATCTCATTTAAATGGTCAAGAGATATTGCTTTACAATGTGACGAGAATGACAATTCACCCCGAGACCCCTCTAGAGATCACATGCGGCGTGTCATATTGTGCCACAGATGAGGCTGGTAACTGGAACAGACAGACGCCGTTAACACGGCCGGATGGGGATGCACGGATCAAAGCAAACAATTATACAAGGTTGCAGGCTGTTACTTCTGTTATAGCTGCAGGAAATAGAATGGGACATTTAAACCATTTATAAGTAAAGTATAAAAAAGGATCTGTCACTTTCATAAAGATGTAATTTGGTGTAATAGCCGCTGTTCTCCCGAGTCCGGCGATATTTTTCTTTTGTTTCTACGCCTTTCCATTCCTGAGATATGGCCCCCTTTTCCTTGTTGTTTTTTTTGTGGGCGTGTCCAAGAGGACCACACCCTCTGAGCACATAAAGTCAAGATTTATATGCAGGGAAGAGGGGGCCATATCTCAGGAACGGAGAGTCGCCAGAAGAAAAGAAAAACAACGCTGGATTCAGGAGAACAGGGGAATTTACATCAATTAACAAAATAGCATATTTGTTGCGCATGAAAGATTCCCTTTAAAGAGATATTCCATTGATTAATGCTGTTTAGATAGCATATGACTCACTCATATATCACTTTACGATTGATTATCCAACTTTTGAGACCCCGCGAGTCCAAAGATCAGAGCTATGAGGGTTCCTTAGCACTAGGTTTATTACTGTTAGAAAGGTGCCGAAACGCGTTGGTGTGAATAACAAACCTTGCATTTACTCTCCAGATCTCATCCTTTCCATGAGTGCAATCTATATATTGTGATAATATCTACAGTACTTTGCCACACTGTCATGTGGATGATATTCTCTTTCAGTCATGAGGCTGCAGCTTCAGTCTTTTAAAGGTCCTTACACAACCGTTACAGGTGAGCGCTACGATCACCCTCACCCTCCATCTTGCTCCTTACGGTACTGCCCTATCTGTGCGCATTTGTCCCATCCAGATCTTCCCATAAGGGAGTACCTTAGGTATTTCTCCATCAGTACAACACACTCAACTCAGCCACCCGTCGTGCAAAGATTAATGTAAGGCTGTATCGTAGATTTTGCAAAGGAAGCTTTTTATATGGGAGTAGCAACATTTTTAACCATATTGGAGCATAACATGAAAACAACAAGAAAAAGAGCAATTACCCAACCCCAGTCACATACATCTTTATGTTCTGATACAGGAAATGCACAAGCCAGAATTGGACCCACCAGGACAGGAGCCAAAATATTCAGATTGAGACAGTTTTGATAATTGAAGTATATTAGTAAGTTGTATAATGTTCCATTTTAATCATATTTAAGTATATATTTTCTTTAAGTAGACAACCCCTTTAACCCCTTAGTGACAGAGCCAATTTGGTACTTAATGACCAGGCCAATTTTTGCAATTCTGACCACTGTCACTTTATGAGGTTATAACTCTGGAACGCTTCAACGGATCCCGCTGATTCTGAGATTGTTTTTTCGTGACATATTGTACTTCATGTTAGTGGTAACATTTCTTCGATATTACTTGCGATTATTTATGAAAAAAACGGAAATATGGCGAAAATTTTTAAAATTTTGCAGTTTTCAAACTTTGTATTTTTATGCCCTTAAATCAGAGAGATATGTCATAAAAAATAGTTAATAAATAACATTTCCCACATGTCTACTTTACATCAGCACAATTTTGGAAACAAAATTTTTTTTTGTTAGGGAGTTATAAGGGTTAAAAGTTGACCAGCAATTTCTCATTTTTACAACACCATTTTTTTTTAGGGACCACATCACATTTGAAGTCATTTTGAGGGGTCTATATGAAAGAAAATAATGAAGTGTGACACCATTCTAAAAACTACACCCCTCAAGGTTCTCAAAACCACATTCAAGAAGTTTATTAACCCTTTACGTGCTTCACAGGAACTGAAACAATGTGGAAGGAAAAAATGAACATTTAACTTTTTTTTGCAAACATCTTAATTCAGAACCATTTTTTTTATTTTCACAAGTGTAAAAACAGAAATGTAACCATAAATTTTGTTATGCAATTTCTCCTGAATACGCCAATACCCCATATGTGGGGGTAAACCACTGTTAAGGCGCACCGCAGAACTTAGAAGTGAAGGAGCGCCGTTTGACTTTTTCAATGCAGAATTGGCTGGAATTGAGATCGGACACCATGTCACATTTAGAGAGCCCCTGATGTACCTAAACAGTGGAAACTCCCCACAAGTGACACCATTTTGGAAACTAGACCCCTTAAGGAACTTATCTAGATGTGTGGTGAGCACTTTGAACCCCCAAGTGCTTCACAGAAGTTTATAACGTAGAGCCGTGAAAATAAAAAATCGCTTTTGTTTACACAAAAATGATCTTTTTGCCCACAAATTCTTATTTTCACAAGGGTAACAGGAGAAATTAGACCACAAAAGTTGTTGTGCAATTTCTCCTGAGTACGTCGATACCCAATATGTGGGGGTAAACCACTGTTTGGGCGCACCGCAGAGCTTGGAAGAGAAAGAGTGCCGTTTTACTTTTTCAATGTAGAATTGGCTGGAATTGAGATCGGACGCCATGTCGCGTTTGGAGAGCCCCTGATGTGCCTAAACAGTAGAAATCCCCCACAAGTGACCCCATTTTGGAAACTAGACCCCCCATGGAACTTATCTAGATGTGTGGTGAGAACCTTGAATGCCCAAGTGCTTCACAGAAGTTTATAATGCAGAGCCGTGAAAATAAAAAATATTTTTTTTTTCCACAAAAAATATTTTTTAGCCACCAAATTTTTATTTTCACAAGGGTAACAAGAGAAACTGGACCCCAAAAGTTGTTGTCCAATTTGTCCTGAGTATGCTGGTACCCCATATGTGGGGGTAAACCACTGTTTGGGCGCACGGCAGAGCTCGGAAGGAAGGAGCGCCGTTTTGGAATGCAGACTTTGATAGAATGGTCTGCGGGTATTATGTTGCGTTTGCAGAGCCCCTGATGTACCTAACCAGTAGAAACCCTCCACAAGTGACCCCATTTTGGAAACTAGACCCCCCAGGGAACTTATCTAGATGTGTGGTGAGAACTTTGAATGCCCAAGTGCTTCACAGAAGTTTAGAATGCAGAGTCGTGAAAATAAAAAATATTTTTTTTTCCACAAAAAAGATATTGTAGCCCCCAAGTTTTTATTTTCACAAGGGTAACAGGAGAAATTGGACTGCAATAGTTGTTGTCCAATTTGTCCCGAGTACGCTGATGCGCCATATGTGGCGGTAAACCACTGTTTGGGCGCACGGCAGAGCTCGGAAGGGAAGGAGCGCCTTTTTGGAATGCAGACTTTGATAGAATGGTCTGTGGGCATTATGTTGCGATTGCAGAGCCCCTGATGTACCTAAACTGTAGTAACCCCCCACAAGTGACCCCATTTTGGAAACTAGACCCCCCAGGGAACTTATCTAGATGTGTGGTGAGAACTTTGAATGCCCAAGTGCTTCACAGAAGTTTAGAATGCAGAGTCGTGAAAATAAAAAATATTTTTTTTTTCACAAAAAAGATTTTGTAGCCCCCAAGTTTTTATTTTCACAAGGGCAACAAGAGAAATTGGACCCCAGAAGTTGTTGTCCAATTTATCCCGAGTACGCTGATGCCCCATATGTGGGGGTAACCCACTGTTTGGGCGCACGGCAGAGCTCAGAAGGGAGGGAGCACCATTTGACTTTTTGAGCGCAAAATTGGCTGTCGTGTTTGGAGACCCCCTGATGTACCTAAACAGTGGAAACCCCCCAATTCTAGCTCCAACCCTAACCCCAACACACCCCTAACCCTAATCCCAACCTCATCCATAATCCTAATCACTAACCCTAACCATAATCACAACCCTTACCCCAAAACAACCCTAATGTCAACCCTAACCATAACCCTAATCAAAACCCTAAATCCAACACACCCCTAATCCTAATCTCAACCCTAACCTCAAACCTAACCCTAATCCCAATACACCCCTAATCACAACCCTAACCTTAACCCTAATCCCAAACCTAACCCTAATCCCAAGCGTAACCCTAATGCCAACCCTAACCCTAATACGAACCCTAATCCAAACCCTAACCCTAATCCCAGCTCTAACCCTAACTTTAGCTCCAACCCTAGCCCTAACTTTAGCCCCAACCCTAACCCTAGCCCTAGGGCTACTTTCACACTTGCGTCGTTTGGCATTCCGTCGCAATCCGTCGTTTTGGACAAGAAACAGATCCTGCAAATGTGCCCGCAGGATGCGTTTTTTGCCTATAGACTTGTATTGCCGACGGATTGTGACGGATGGCCACACGTCGCGTCCGTCGTGCACTGGATCAGTTGTGTTTTGGCGGAGCGTCGGCACAAAAAAACGTTCAATGAAACATTTTTTTGTACGTCGCATCCGCCATTTCTGACCGCGCATGCGTGGCCGTAACTCCGCCCCCTCCTCCCCAGGACATAGATTGGGCAGCGGATGTGTTGAAAAACTACAGCTGCTGCCCACGTTGTGCACAATTTTCACAACGTGCGTCGGTATGTCGGGCCGACGCATTGCGACGGCCCCGTACCGACGTAAGTGTGAAAGAAGCCTAACCCTAAGTTTAGCCCCAACCCTAACCCTAAATTTAGCCCCAACCCTAACCCTAAATTTAGCCCCAACCCTAGCCCTACCCCTAACCTAACCCTACCCCTAACCTAACCCTACCCCTAACCCTACCCCTAACCCTACCCCTAACCTAACACTAACCCTACCCCTAACCCTACCCCTAACCCTAACCTAACCCTACCCCTACCCCTAACCTAACCCTACCCCTAACCTAACCCTAACCCTACCCCTAACCCTACCCCTAACCTAACCCTACCCCTAACCCTACCCCTAACCCTACCCCTAACCCTAACCTAACCCTACCCCTAACCCTACCCCTAACCTAACCCTACCCCTAACCCTACCCCTAACCTAACCCTAACCCTACCCCTAACCCTACCCCTAACCCTAACCTAACCCTACCCCTAACCCTAACCTAACCCTACCCCTAACCCTACCCCTAACCTAACCCTAACCTAACCCTACCCCTAACCTTAACCCTACCCCTAACCCTACCCCTAATTTTAGCCCCAACTGCTGTTCTCCTGCCGGCCGGCAGATGGAGACAGATGGCGGGCGCACTGGGCATGCGTCCGCCATGTTCTGCTGCCGGCGGCCAGGAGGAGCAGCAAGAGGATCCAGGGACCTAGGTGAGTATGCTAGGGTCCCCGAATCCCCCTATTTCTCTGTCCTCTGATGTGCGATCACATCAGAGGACAGAGAATTACACTTTACTTTTTTTTTTTTTTGCGGTCGCCGGTAAACAGTTAATTACCGGCGATCGCAAAACAGGGGTCGGTAATACCGACCCCGATCGTGCTCTTTGGGGTCTCGGCTACCCCCGGCAGCCGAGACCCCAAAGATTCTCCCGGTGCCGGCCGGCGGGCGCACTGCGCATGCGCCCGCCATTTTGAAGATGGCGGCGCCCACCGGGAGACACGATGAGCATCGGGGGAGCTAGGTGAGTATTGGGGGGCCTCCTGGGACCCCTTTTCTCTGTCCTCCGATGTGCGATCACATCGGAGGACAGAGAAATTAAAAAGAGATCGCTTTTTTTTTTTTTTTTTTTTTGCGATCGCCGGTAAACGGTTAATTACCGGCGATCGTAAATGCGGGGTGGGTTAAAAAACCCCCGAATCATGTTCTCTGGGGTCTCGGCTACCCTCGGCAGCCGAGACCCCGGAGAAAATCGGCCTCTGGGGGGCGCTATGGACTTTTTCCACAGCGCCGTTAATTAACGGCGCTGTGGTTTAAGTACCCTTAGCGGCCGCCGTTAAAAGGCGTATCGGCGGTCGCTAAGGGGTTAAACCCCTCCCCTTGTAGTATTTTAGCTATAGAGATCGATCAAGACACTTTTGATAATTGAAGTATATTAGTAAGTTGTATAACTTCCCATTTTAAGCATATTCCAGTATATATTTTTTTAAGTAGACAATCCCTTTAAGCCCCGCCCCTTGTAGTTGTATGACTTCCCATTTTAAGCACATTCCAGTATATATTTTTTTATGTAGACAATCCCTTTAAGCCCCTCCCCTTGTAGTATTTCAGCTATAGAGATAGATTAAGATACTTTTGATAAATGAAGTATATTAGTTAGTTGTATAACTTTCCATTTTAAACATAATCCAGTATATATTGTTTTAAGTAGACAATCCCTTTAAGCCCCGCCCCTTGTAGTATTTCAGCTATAGAGCTAGATAAGGGCACACATAATATTATATTGCCATGTACCTAACTGTTAGGGCTTGCAATATAGAGAATGAAACAGAATTGTAATTTGGAATAGATGGGTGACACAACGTAAATGACAGGAGAAGGACAAGCAGCCCAAAGTGGAGCACTCACCGTACACATAAAGTGCTATTTCCAAACACAGAGATCAATTACACAGTTTTATCTTGGGAGAAACAATATGTTCAATTTACAAATGTCAGAATATTCAAAGAATTACTTAATGCGTGCATTTCGGAGCTAAGAGGATTGCTTTAATTAAACAGAAAGAGATTATCAGGCTTTATTTTGAGCTGATAAAATCCTAACACAAGATAAAATAAGCTTATATAGATGGGGCTAAGCCGCAAATGTAAAAAACAAAAAAACTATATATATATATATATATATATATATATATATATATATATATATTATTATTTTTTTTTGGGGGGGGTACCTTGGGAAAATAACAATTTGGGCTAATGATGACGTAATCCAGGAAGTCGGAGTAACTTCTCAAGGTCACTTTCAAGGTTGAAGCGTCCCAGTTTGCTGTTCTAGACTTAATGTCTATGATCAATTGGTTAGTTAGCATTCCATATCACATCCAGCACCCCCGATTAAAAAAAAAAAAAAAAAAAAGCAACCATGGGGAAACATCATGTAAAAATTGCTATAGTAGAACAAAAAGGGCCATTGCTAAAAATCAAAATGAGGGTCCATTTTTTGTACCAGTTTATGCCTGGTTTTCCTATCACCCCATTTTAGCTACCTATGGCAACACCAAGGGTGTAGGCGCCTTAAAGAGGGGGCTAAATCCTGGTTGATATCACCATTTGGCCCAATGGTTACTAAAAGGGTTTAGAGGGGAAAATGTACAAAATTTCCATCTTTCCCGGCTGGCAAACCCTCTACCAAAAATTAGGAGCCAATTTTAATCTAATGTATGGGGCAACCTGCCTTATAGGTGGAAGGGCCATTAGGTCGTTTCTCTCCTGCGGTCATAAGAGAAGTCTTTATATTTCATAGGTCAAGGATAAAGTTTGGAAATTCAAATTTTTGGACTTTTTGGGGGCTATTAGAACAATACCTAAAAAATAATCATGGAGAACACTATATTATGACCATACACTCATACAAATCCCATTAAATATTAAGTCCTGCTTAGGTATCAAACACACTTTAAGAATTTGTTAAATGACCCTTCCTACAAGCCAACGTCTGACAGTGAAGATCTTCTGTTCTTGTTTTCTTGGTAAATGCCACTTTGAATTTATTATTTTACAGATTATCCAAGAAAGTGTATAATCCCCAGAGTGCGGAAATATTGCTACCTGCATCCTCGTGTATCTTTATGTAACTCTCTGTCTGGTCTGACATGGATAAGCTTTCTTCAAGATTTTCCTAAGGGGAAATAACAAACAAAATTGCTCAAAAAGTTATTTTACCTTAAACTTAACTTTTAGATCATAAAACAATTCATTATTCCTGGTTACCGTGCTGGTAAAAAAAAAAAAGTTTGTGAACCCTTCTCTGACATTGCTTGGGAATTTCTAAATTTATTGAGCCATAAAAAAATTATAAGATGGTATCAATTAAAATAATCATATACCAGAAAAGTATTTAATCCCCTGGGGTCATCTTGATAAGAAATTGGTAAAAAAAAAAAAAAAGACCAAAAAAAAATGCATGTTAGATTGTTGGTGGCCATGTGCTTTCAATGGAAAAATTGCTTATCGCTGAAACAAAACATTGGGCATGTCAAAGTCAAATACATGTCCAATGTTACCTGTCTGCGGTCTCCAGGACCTGTGCTACCCATCTTCTGTACCTCTGCCACCTGAATGCAGTCTCCTGGTTGCCTGCACCTTCCAGCACCTCTTCTACCTGTCTGCAGTAGCTCTGTTACCTTTCTGCGGTCTCCAGGACGTCTCCTGTCTGCTTGCGGCTTCCTGCACCTCTGCTACCTGTCTGCAGTACCTCTGTAACGTGAAAGTGGTCTCAAGGACCACTCCTGTCTACTTACAGCTTTGACTACCTCAGCTACCTGTCTGCAGTTTCCAGTATCTCAGCTACCCGTCTCCAGGACGTCTCATGTCTGCCTACGGCTTCCAGTACCTCGGTTACCTGCTCCCAGTCCACCTGCAGTCTCCAATACCTCTGTTATCTATCTCCTGTGTGCCACACTTTCATAATCTACAAATGCCCGTTGCTTATGTGCCCACTCAGATTTTGGACTTAATCTCCCCAGGTGAGCCTAACAGTATCCTTCTAGTGCCTGAAGTCAAATTAACTGCACTACCAGCTCTATCCTCACCTACTGTATCCTCACCCATCCCTTGTAGATTGTGAGCCCTCGCGGGCAGGGTCCTCTCTCCTCCTGTACCAGTTGTGACTTGCATTGTTCAAGATTATTCTACCTGTTTTTATTATGTATACCCCTCCTCACATGTAAAGCGCCATGGAATAAATGGCACTATAATAATAATAATAATAATAATTTAAGATGGCTCCCAAAAACATTGACTCTCAATTCTAGCATGTTCCCAAATGAAACGTTGACTTGGGCTAAAAGAAAACAATGAAACGGTGCAAAAAAGCAAGACAAAACCCCAAAACACAAAAAGTCAACATTCAAGGAGAAATTGACCCCGATGTCTCCAAATCACAGCAGAGAACTGTCAATGGATTAAATCATTAATTCTTATGAAGGTGAGGCCATCTTTCGAAAACATGGACCTTGTGCCTCATGTCCATAGCTATACAAGCTTACGTTGTATGGCACTATAATATGGCACCATACTGGAATTTCACACAAAAGTTTTTTGCTGCTTTCATCCATAACCGTGCAGAAACATATTGTGCCGTGTTCCATGATGTGCCATAATACTGCTACCTTTATAAAGCAGTGCCATATGGAGGCTCCCTATAGCAGCACCATATAGCAGCACATATAGTACCTTCACTGCATGCACATGGCTTTATATTATTGTTTTCTTAGCTTAATTATGGTGTGATAAATTGTAAATCAAATTCCTTTGTCACTTCCCGGCAGGAAATTTTGGACGCCCACCACCCACCAGCCAATAAATCAGTTGTCACCGTGAAGGGAATTTCTGGGCAAGGCACCTTTTATTTGGTATATTCTGAAAATTACTAATGAAAGAGTCTAAAGTTTACATTTCATTTCCAATTACCCTTCTCTTTTCTGCGTGGCTGGTATCGAAGCGCTCAACACTTGCCATCTGCGGAGCATAGCGGGCACGTGGCTTCCAAGTCTTCTCTTGGCAATCTCTCTGGGAACATGACTCTTGGCTGATTCCCCAAGTGATTTCGCACACAATCCGATCTGGAAATATTCTCTTGATACTTTCCATA
Organism: Ranitomeya imitator; assembly: GCF_032444005.1. Classification (NCBI taxonomy): domain Eukaryota; kingdom Metazoa; phylum Chordata; class Amphibia; order Anura; family Dendrobatidae; genus Ranitomeya; species Ranitomeya imitator. The sequence goes on from NC_091290.1 coordinate 136,607,316, forward strand.
TAGGAAAGTTTTGCTTGTTATTGTGGACTTTGTGCACAGTCGTGACTCCGAAGATGCACCAAAGTTCCGAACCATTTGTGGATTGAATAAAAAGGATGAGACTAATAAAAAAAACAAAAAGCAGGTACCCAAAAATGGCAATACCCTTGTGTTGTTGTATGCTGGGATCTGTAGTTTTTTCAACAGCTGGAGAGTCACAGTTTGGAGACCGTTACCCTATATTACAGGGAAGGTCGTTTGTCTTTGGATGATATGAAGCATCCGGGATGATTTATAGCGGGCAGAATGCTGCCAATTGTCTAAATCTGCCCATAAACTGCTAATTTGCCAGATGTGGATTAGCAAAATTCAGGGGAACAATTTAGCCTCGAATCCATTCAAGCAAGAAAAAACATGACTGTTTGCTCTGTGTTCAGTCCAATTCCGAGGGAACAGTTGTTCAGAGCCTATAAACAGCGATTCACGAGGCCGATTAATGCAACTTTTGACAAGGAGCCACATTGCACTGTCCTGCGCAGCAGTAGAATATCTGATTCAGTTCTGACTATAAAATTACAGGATTTCCATATTCAAGTAAATGGGGATGAGCTGCAATACCAGAAACAGACCACGGGCAAGGGTGGCGCTGTTGCGCAGACCACTTCAGCTTTTTGTGCAGTGTAAAGATAATTGATGCTATATCATTGTAAACCAAACCACGGGTGGATATATCATTGGTGTAACCTGTGCAGCCACACAGGGGCCAAAGAAGTAAGGGGGCCACCTGTATGTCCAAATCAGGTGAAATTGTGCATCATGATGAGCCATTGGACTGCAAAGGGCCCCTATAATGTTCTTGCACCAGGACCTTTGTTCGCCTGTGAACCCAAACCTCATCCTGCCTCCTCATTCCAAAAAAAGGTAGAAAGGATTGAATTGATGTCAATCGAATGTAAAGGGATTCACTGAACCTGGAGAATTCAATCAATTTTTACATATTACAGATGACTGCATCATCCAGCGAAGGATCATACCACCTTGAGTGACGCAATCATCTGTGACGTTCTCTCACTATCCAGATTCACCACTTTATGATGAATCTGGATAGTGAGAGGACGTCACATCTCAGTCCAAGTAAGGCTGTGGTCACACAACCGTATTTTTTTCTCATCTGAGAAAATCTGTCCGATTATGCAAATCACATTGATCAAACTCGTTCATGCGGTGGCACCCCTACTGTTTTCACAAATATCATCTATCCGGTGCGTAGGTGCTCATTTATTTTGACTCCTTTAATTTCAATAGGGATGAGTTGCGCATCTGACACGACCCATTGGGAGCACCAATGCTGGTTTTGGAAGAAAGCAGACAAATGTTTTACTAATCCTGGACAACTCTTAGTTTATTGAAGGAGAGGACAACAATCCCTAAAGGGTTTTCCTCAACTGTAGATGCAATGATTAGTAATTCAGATTGTGCTGAGACTTCTCGCTGTGAGAGGGGAGAAAGAGAAGCTTCTTCTTACACAAAGAGCTGTTCATCGTGAGCAATTATTTTTGTTTTTAATATATTTTTTATGTATTATGTTGACCGTTCATCAGGTATGCCAATAATCTGACTAACTTTAGGCAACCACTATAATCCCTGTCTTTACAGCGAATACCCATAAATCCGTCCAGCCTGTCCTGATCATGCTGGATTATCGGAAATATACTGTTTCATGGAAGATCGCGAGTAAACATATCACTTATTTCATACTTCTATCCCCAGGATTTCTCTATTACTGAACCCACCGGCTGCTTTGTTCCTATTTCCAGTGTGGCTGGTTCAGTCCTGTATGTGTAGGGGGGCAGCTGTTGTGACCGCTCCCTGGATTATGAGCATAGCCCGGCTGTTGTAATGTACCGCGAGCATTTCTATAGAATCCTGTACATTCAGAGAACATTCTAGATAAGTATGTCTGATCTATATCTGACAGCTTAGTTCCCCCGCTCTGTAAGTGGGTGGACAGCTGGACCGAACGTCTCCTCGACCTCAGTGTGTGTTATAGTGGCATAATTATGCCGAAAAATGACAAATGTGCTGGAAAGAATGCAAAACCTACACTAAGATTTTTTCTTATTTTCTTATTTTTTATGGACTTTTAAAACAAAATTAATTAACCAGTAGATCTGGGTCCACGTGGTCATGGCAACTTTCAGGTGCAATTACTTTTATCATGTTGTATTATAGGCTTGTTAATCTAAGATCTTGGCTGCATAGTCCCATTCGAGAAAGACCGGGATCAGATCTGATCTTATATATAATAAGCTGAAATAGTGGTACTGTTACAGTGCTGACTATATAATACATACAGTATTAATAACAGTACCATAATGCCCTCACAATAGTATCAGTGAGAGTAATCCATTGTGGTAGCTGCCATTGTGCCGCTAAAGTCCCTGTATTATAGTAATGACCGCAATGCCCCATAACAATGAGAGCGACAGTACCCTATTAATAATGATTGCCACAGCCACGGTACACAGTACTCCTGCGATAATGCCCGCCACAGTACCTTATAAAAGAGAGAGCTGCGGCACTCTCATAACAGTATAAACCATATAACAGTGCTTAGATCCCCCATAAAAGTGCCAGTCAGCCACAGTCCGCCTATAAAAGTGTCAGTCAAAGTGCCCTCATCACAGTGCCAATCGTGATTGATCATTAAAGTGTAATCTATAGTACTCCTATAACAGTATCATCCACAGTCTTCTATAAGAGTGTAGACTATAGAGACCCCATACCAGTGCCAGCCATAAGGCCCCCATAAACAAACCAGCCACATTACTTCTATAACAGTGCCAGGCAAACTGCCCTCATCACAGTGCCAGTCATAGTAGATCTATAACATTACCACCCACAGTCTCCTATAACAGAGTAAACTATAGAGACCCCATACCAGTGCCAGCCACAAAGCCCCCATAAACAAACCAGCCACATTACTTCTATAACAGTGCCAGGCGAAGTGCCCTCATCACAGTGCCAGTCATCGTACATAATAAAAGTGCAATCCATAGTACTTCTATTACAGTACCACCCACAGTCGCCTATAACAGTGTAAACTATAGAGACCCTATACCAGTGCCAGCTACAAAGCCCCCATAAACAAACCAGCCACAGTACTTCTATAACAGTGCCAGGCAAAGTGCCCTCATCGCAGTGCCAGTCGTAGTAGATCATAAAAGTGTAATCTATAGTACTCCTATAACAGTGCCACCCACAGTCTGCTAAAATGGGTATAAATTATAGAAACCCAATACCAGTGTCAGCCATAAGACCCCCATAAACAAACCAGCCTCAGTACTCGAATAACAGTGCCAGTCAAAGTGCTGTCATTGCAGTGTCAGTCATAGTACATAATAAAAGTGCAATCTGCAGTGCTCCTATAACAGTGCCACCCAGTCTCCTGAAACAGTGTAGACTATAGAAACCAGTGTCAAGCATAAGACCCCCGTAAGCAAAGCAGCCACAGTACTCCTATAGCTGTGCCAGCCAAAGTGCCTTCAATGTATTACCAGCCATAGTACTGTACATAAAAAATTGACAGCTACAGTACTCTTAACAATAAAGCCGTCATGGTGGCAGACCACTCTGCATTTGGCCAAGTGATTCAGGGGGTCAACCCTAACAGTATGTTAGGACTAGACAATGGATACCCATACACCTTGAATTAGCTGACAGCTTTCCCTCCTGACCCCCATACACATGAACCCAGGAACAAAACTCAACAAGCCCTCTTTGGTGCAGATGATGCACCCGTTCCACGTGTCTAAGGGGCTCCAATGACCCCTCTGTTACATAAAACGCCAGCATTATAATTTGCCATGATGTTTGAAGAACCCTGCAACAGATTTTGCTTGGAGGGTCCAAGATCTATGAGTAACCTCTATGTTTTGCTGCTTTAGGCATCTACACTATGTGGAACTTTTCTGGGCTCCCATTCTACATCCACAGACATTAATATGGAGTTGGCTTCTCTGCAGATATACCAGTTCCTAATCTTTTGGAAAGACTCTACCATTTTGGAGGCGTCTTTGGGAATGTTGTCCCTTCACCCAGAGGAGCATTTGTGAGGTCGGACTCAAGATTTTGGGAGAGGACTGGGTTCACAATCTTCATTCTAGTTTTTGGATGGGGTTGAGGTCTGGGCTCAGTGCAGCTGGTCATGTTCCTCCACCAAACTCCCCCAACCAAGAACACATGGACCTTTTGCACTGGATAAAGTAAGAGCGAACAGAAAATGGGTCATCACCAAATTGCCCACTGCTCACTCGGCCCCCCACTCTGTAACATTACGAGGTCTCCACTTCATGGCTGAGTTGCTGCCGTTCCTTCTACTTCTCAATAATAACACTCAGGTGATGGGAGAAGATTGTCATGAATGGACTTGTTACCCCGGTGGCTCCTATTACCGAACCACATACATAACGGCATGGCGGGGGGCCATGTTATACACTGGTGGGCCAGATGTTCTACACCAAGGACAATGGGAAAATTCTGAATTTAGTGATTGAGATGTGACTCCAATGCTTTTCTCAATATACTGCATTTATATACCCTGGACCTCTTGGTGTCCATTGCCACTACCACTTCATCTATGGCTACGTTGGTGGCCATGCTGCTTGTTACCCAACCTTCTTAGAAACATACACAACAGCTGAATGGCCTTTACAGAAGAGGACGACTCTTGAGATGTGTGTCCAATACTTTTCTCAATATACCGTATCTACATACCCTGGACCTCTTGGTGCCCCTTGCCACTACCACTTCATCTATGGCTATGTTGGTGGCCATGTTGCTTGTTACCCAACTTTCTTAGAAACATACACAACAGCTGAATGGCCTTTACAGAAGAGGCCAACTCTTGAGATGTGTGCCCAATACTTTTCTCAATATACTGTATCTACATACCCTGGACTTCTTGGTACCCCTTGCCACTACCACTTCATCTATGGCTATGTTGGTGGCCATGTTGCTTGTTACCCAACCTTCTTAGAAACATACACAACGGCTGAATGGCCTTTATAGAAGAGGACGACTCAAGGACTTCATTTATTGCAGTTAATTTAGGAGGGCAAAGCTCTGTAAGGTTTAGTGGTCCCTCATCCAGGTAGTGAGAGGATCCTCATGACTCGTTAATGAGAACAATACACCTTGTTGTGTAGAGGACGATTGATTTTTAATCAATACCCGGGTCAGTTTCTCTACATATCTCCTTGTGCCAGGAATCTTGTAAAAGCACATTATAATTTCATGGGCTTTAAATTCTCAGAGGTGCCATGACTGGGGAGGGGCGGTGGTGCGTGGAGGAACCGAAAACACATCAAATATTGTTTTACCAACAGAATCGACTTTCCGGAATGCATTTCAGTTTCGAGAGTCATTAAAAAACAAGTTCACAAAACAAATGTAGAAAAAATAAAAAATAAATCCTCAAGGCTTGTAATAGATAAGTGATATTACGAGAGACTTGTAAGCCCTTAAAGAGCTGCTAAAAGCTTTTCATACCAAGTTCCAAGTGAGTCCCAGACTAAATAAATGCACATTATGACTACAGCTGGTGGAGAGGCTACACCAGGTGAATGGCCCGTTTTTTTTTAAAATCTCCATTTATTTAATAGATTCTCTGATGCTCTCGAGAAGGTGAAGTACCCTCCAAACATGGCTCTGACATGGATGCTGCCCGTCCTTTACAGCCAAGGAGATGGATGACAAAAGCGCGCTGTGCAATTAACAGAGCGTAGAAAAAGACAATAATGGATTTTATGGCTTCAAATGGATTTTTCATTTTCAGGAAAGTTGACCACAAATCCTTATAAAATAACAAACACTGTAGGTACTTACCCTCACCAGGTCCAACACCGTCTTTTCACCACTGCTCTGGTATTGGCAGCAGTGGTGATGTCATGTCAATGGTACACAATACCACTGCAGCCAATCACTGAGCTCAGTGAAATAAAAACAAAACAAAATGAGCAAGTAAGTAGTAATAGTACATGTAAATAATGGAAGGTACTTAGTTAATTCTGCTTTGATAAAAAAAAAATAAAAGCAATCCCACCACGACAAGGCGTACCTATCGGGATGGTCCTAACTTGTCTCTAGTATTAAAACCTTACCATGTGTCAAAGGACCTCAACGTGAATAAAGGCCGAGCAGGACATTTCTTTGGTTTTGCTGTAGTTTCCTGTACAAACAGGAGCATGGTCCCCCCTTTCTGAGCTATTTCATCTGTATAGCTTCCCATGGATGGGAGTCTCAGTCGGGATCCTGTCTTTTTCTGCCCTTACTCACATTGACGCCATTTGACACATGGTAAGGTGTTAATACTAGAGACAGGTTAGGGCCGTCCCAATGGGTACACCTTGTCATTGTGGGATAATTTTATACCTTTTTTTATCAACGGACTGGTTTCCGCGGAGGAAATGCCTATTTTAAAGGTAAGGTAGTGGTGACTGAGGATGATGGAAGGTTTTGCTTCACCTAGGCCTCATTGTCCTTGTTGCCAGTAATGACCAATTAGAACTCAGCTTTCATTTTTTCCAAGCAGTATCTATATATATAATTGCCTAAGGGGTACTTCCGTCTGTCTGTCTGACAGCAACTTCCGTAACGGAAGCTGCCTGTCATGGCTGCCGTGACCAATCAGCGACGGACACAGTCCGATTAGTCCCTCCCTACTCCCCTGCAGTCAGTGCCCGGCGCCCGCATACTCCCCTCCACTCACCGCTCACACAGGGTTAATGCCAGCGGTAACGGGCCGCGGGTACCGCACTCCGTTAACGCTACTATTAACCCTGTGTGTCCCCAACTTTTTACTATTGATGCTTCCTATGCAGCATCAATAGTAAAAAGATGTAATGTTAAAAATAATAATAAAAAAAAAAAAACCTGCTATGCTCACCTTCCGTAATCCGACGATGCGCTCGCGGCTGCCGCCAGCTTCCATTCCCAGAGATGTATTGTGAAATTACCCAGAAGACTTAGCGGTCTCGTGAGACCGCTTAGTCATCTGGGTAATTTCGCAATGCATCCTGGGAACGGAAGATGGCGGCAGCCGAGCTCGCATCGCCAGAGCTTCGCTGGATCCTGGCGAGTGAGTATATAACTATTTTTTATTTTAATTATCTTTTTTTTTTTTGACACGGATATGTGCCCACACTGCTATATACTACGTGGGCAGTGTTATATAGCACGTGGGCTGAGTTATATACAGCGTGGCTGCTCTATACTACGTGGCCAGTGTTATATATATACTACGTGGGCAGTGTTATATACTGCGTGGGCTGTGTTATATACCGCGTGGGCTGCGTTATATACAGGTGGGCTGTGTTATATACTGCGTGGGCTGCGTTACATACCACGTGGCTGCTATATATTACATGGCCAGGGTTATATACCACGTGGGCAGTGTTGTATACCACGTGGGCAGTGTTATATAATGCGTGAGCTGCGTCATATACCGCGTGGCTGCTATATACTACATGGCCAGTGTTAAATACTATGTGGGCTGTGTTATGTACTGCGTGGCCTGCGCTATATATTACGTGGCCAGTGTTATATACTGCATGGCCTGTGTTATATACTACGTCGCCTGTGTTATATACTGCGTGGCTGCTATATATTGCATGGGCTGTGTTATATACTATTTGGGCTGTGTTATATACTGCGTGGCCACAGTTATATATTGTGTGGCCTGTATTAACGCATCAGGTATTCTACAATATGTATGTATTTATGTATATAGCAGCCACATAGTATATAGCACAGGCCACGTAGTATTTGTCTGCTATATACTACATGGCTCCTATATACTACGTGGCCTGTGCTATATACTATGTGGCTGCTATATACATACATACATATTCTAGAATACCCGATGCGTTAGAATCGGGCCACCATTCTAGTTAGGAATAAAAGCTGGGCTCTTATTGGTTGCTATGGGCAACAAAGACAGTGTCACTGTTACCAAGGTTAGATAAATGAGGCCTAGTTGTTTGTCAGTGCTCTTTCTCACCTAGCAACTAATGAGATCTGGGCCTGCATTGATCATACGTGGATTATCTATCCCAACGACAGTCAATCTCATTGAATTTCTTCTCATTTAGTAAATAAAGTATTTTCTTTTTTTTTTTTTAAAGATGGAAAAGTTGACAAACAGGTTGAAAGTGAATTCATCTTCCATTGTTTCCATGCCGACTGCCTGACTCCCCGATCCTCGCTGTCCTGAAGTGTGGAAAGCTTTTCTAGAAGAATCATCTGACATGACTTTAACTGGCAATTAGCATGCCGCTAGGGAGAGGCCCGTGCCATGTGTGTGATGAGCAGGGAGGATTTCTCTGCAAGCCTTTCCATCTTCCGGCTTTAACCCTGAAGCCTCTCACTGCTGAAACCTGATGGGGAGATTAACTAAACAGCATCATCACATTTTCTCTAATTGTTTTCCACTTTTTTTTTTATATTAATTGATGCTCCAGATCTCCTCCATATAGTAAATGTTATTATAGATAACCTTAACTACTTTCTTCTAAAAACTGTGCCGTACCTGTCCATGGATTATGCTCGTTATTGCAAATCAGATCACATGAAATAGATGAAACTGAGCCGCAATACCACGTACAACCTGTGCACAGGTGTGGCACTGTTATTTGAAGTGAGCAGCCATGTTTTTTTTTTTTCACTTTTGTACCACCCCTTTAATGAAGTGTTCGGTGTGGGTGCCAGCTGTGTTACATTGCCATCATCTTTCTCTAACAGCAGCGACCGGAGCTAGCGCCGATCATTGCTGTTAACTATTTAAATGCCATTGTTAATTTTTAAAAACAGCCCCATTTAAATGGAGCAATTGCAGAATGCAATCATTCTGGTGTCCATCGTCCTACCGGTGACATGATCGTGGGGAGCAGATGGATTGCTATTGTAGCCCGGGACCTACTAAAGGCCCCACACAGCTGCCATCCTAGTGCTTCTATGAAGCACTCTCCGATTGTGTCTGGAAGTGTGAAGGAAGTGCTGCTGAGGTATTTGCCAGCAGACTGTCACAAGCACAAGCAACATTTTCCCATAAAAGCACTCCCCGATTGTGTCTGTAAGTGTGAAGGAAGTGCTGCTGAGGTATTTGCCAGCAGACTGTCACAAGCACAAGCAACATTTCCCCATTAAAGCACTCCCCGATTGTGTCTGTAAGTGTGAAGGAAGTGCTGCTGATGTATTTGCCAGCAGACTGTCACAAGCACAAGCAACATTTCCCCATAAAAGCACTCCCCGATTGTGTCTGTAAGTGTGAAGGAAGTGCTGCTGAGGTATTTGCCAGCAGACTGTCACAAGCACAAGCAACATTTCCCCATAAAAGCACACCCTGATTGTGTCTTTAAGTGTGAAGGAAGTGCTGCTGAGTAGAGTTGAGCGACCTTGACCTTTTTAGAGTCGAGCCGGGTTTTGCGAAACCCGACTATGTCCAAAGTCGGGTCGAGTGAAATCGGCCGATTATGACGTAAAGTCGGGATCGACCGAAACACGAAACCCAATGCAAGTCAATGGGGCAGCATAGTCGGCAGTGAGTGGGGGCCAGGAAAACACCTAGAGTGGCCATTTTAATGTCAAAACCATCCATTCTTCTTAATGAAGCTTGTCAAGCGTAATTTACCTTATAATAATTGGAAGGCATTTGAAATTGGGGGTCATTTGGCTAAAGTTGTGGGGGGTAGGGCTGGTTCAAGTAATTAGTGGGCCCAGGAAATCTGGACCACGTCACGGCAGTGGAGCAGGGAGAGGTAAGTATTTCAACTTTGCAAGTGCTGTGAACCTGAGCAAGCAGGGGGGGCCCACTCGTTGGCATTGGCACTGGCACAGGGCCCCTCAAAGTACAGCGGTGTGTTTGCACGGCGGGGGCGCCTCCCACCGGCAGCAACACTTTTGCGTACTATGAGAGGCCCTGTGCCAGTGACGTCGCCAACTAGTATTCCTCCCCCCACCTGATGAAGGAACCTGCACTTTCATCTGCACCTTCCTCTTTGTCCCCGTGTAAGGTGGTATGGTATGCGGGAAGAGCAACCTGACTTTCAGCAGGGTCACAATGTTGTTGTGTAGCGTGCACGGGGAATGTTGCGTTATGGGTCAATGTACCAGCAGACTCATCTATCACTGGCTGGGCAATGGGCACGATGAAGTGGAAACACAGATATAGGCCCAAAGAAGAAAGTGGGCTAAATGCAGTTCAAAATTGGTAACACAGGAATAACCAGGGGGCATTGCAGTGGAGGACAACTGGAATGAGAGGCTGACACAGAGAGTAGGGCCAAATCAGTAAGTAGTCGAAATGCAGTTCAAAATTGGCAACCGTAGTAAACAGGCGGCACAGCTTTGTTCAGTGGAGGAGAACAGCAAGGAGTGGCAGACACCGATAGTAGGCCCCAAACCAACTAGTACGCCAAATGCAGTTGTTCCATTTAACCACAATTTAATGAGAGCCTGAAGATAGAAGCTCAGGAAAGGCAACCTGGGGAACACCTTGGAGTGTAACACACCATCTCTCTCCACCCCATACCCATTTTGTATGGCCTAATGCAGTGTACTTTTCTACAACTACTAAACGAGAGTCGGAAGACCGAAGCAATGGCAAGGAAACCTGGGGAACACCTTAGAGTGTAACACACCCTCTCTCTACACCCCATACCCAATTTGAAGGCCTAATGCAGTGTAGTTTCCAAGAACTACTAAACGAGAGCCGGAAGATCGAAGCTCAGGAAAGGCAACCTGGGGAACACCTTGGAGTGTAACACACCCTCTCGCTACACCCCATACCCAATTTGAAGGCCTAATGCAGCGTAGTTTCCAACAACTACTAAACGAGAGCCGGAAGATCGAAGCTCAGGAAAGGCAACCTGGGGAACACCTTGGAGTGGAACACACCATCTCTCTACACCCCATACCCAATTTGAAGGCCTAATGCAGAGTAGTTTCCAAGAACTACTAAACGAGAGCCGGAAGATCGAAGCTCAGGAAAGGCAACCTGGGGAACACCTTGGAGTGTAACACAACGTCTCTCTACACGACGGAAGGGCTGATTCTTAGGAAGGAAGGCTGTTGGAAATAAGCATTGCGCGTCCGAGGGTGATTATATTCTTATTAGGTATATACTCACCCTCGGACGCGCCCTGCTTCTTTATTTGGAATGAATGTTTATTTGCAATGTGGTGTTGACTTTCTCTATTATTTTGGTAATTAATGATTTTATTATTTTCATTATTTTGCATCTTCTCGGCAATAATATAAAGAAGACGCGACAGGACAACACTCGGTGGATGCCATATGTGTGTTTTCAATTTAAAAAAACTTTCAGTTAACTACTTGCAGGAGAAAGTAATTGTAGCTGGTGGCCATTTTTAGTACTGTACCAGATTAGAGTTGTGTGTTTGTTTTTAATGTTAAAATGTCTGCATTTGATATCTCACCAGTATTTTCTTTTTTATAAGCAAAATACTTATTTTTATATTTTCTGATGTTGGTTCCAGGGGTACACGGCCAGCAGTGCCCTGGTCAGTGTAGTAGTAGTTGAAAGAATGGACCGCAGACAGGCATCGAAGGCCTAAAATAATAACACATGGCTGTAGGCAATTTTAAATTGGTTCCAGGGGTACACGGACAGCAGTGGTGTGGTCAGTGGAGGCCTAGTGGAAGGAGTGACCGCAGACAGGCATCGAAGGCCTAAAATAATAACACATGGCTGTAGGCAATTTTAAATTGGTTCCAGGGGTACACGGACAGCAGTGGTGTGGTCAGTGGAGGCCTAGTGGAAGGAGTGACCGCAGACAGGCATCGAAGGCCTAAAATAATAACACATGGCTGTAGGCAATTTTAAATTGGTTCCAGGGGTACACGGGCAGCAGTGACCTGGTCAGTGTAGTAGTAGTTGAAAGAATGGACCGCAGACAGGCATCGAAGGCCTAAAATAAAAAAATTGGGCTGGCTGTAGGCAATTTTAAATTGGTTCCAGGGGTACACGGCCAGCAGTGCCCTGGTCAGTGTAGTAGTAGTTGAAAGAATGGACCGCAGACAGGCATCGAAGGCCTAAAATAATAACACATGGCTGTAGGCAATTTTAAATTGGTTCCAGGGGTACACGGACAGCAGTGGTGTGGTCAGTGGAGGCCTAGTGGAAGGAGTGACCGCAGACAGGCATCGAAGGCCTAAAATAATAACACATGGCTGTAGGCAATTTTAAATTGGTTCCAGGGGTACACGGACAGCAGTGGTGTGGTCAGTGGAGGCCTAGTGGAAGGAGTGACCGCAGACAGGCATCGAAGGCCTAAAATAATAACACATGGCTGTAGGCAATTTTAAATTGGTTCCAGGGGTACACGGGCAGCAGTGACCTGGTCAGTGTAGTAGTAGTTGAAAGAATGGACCGCAGACAGGCATCGAAGGCCTAAAATAAAAAAATTGGGCTGGCTGTAGGCAATTTTAAATTGGTTCCAGGGGTACACGGCCAGCAGTGCCCTGGTCAGTGTAGTAGTAGTTGAAAGAATGGACCGCAGACAGGCATCGAAGGCCTAAAATAATAACACATGGCTGTAGGCAATTTTAAATTGGTTCCAGGGGTACACGGACAGCAGTGGTGTGGTCAGTGGAGGCCTAGTGGAAGGAGTGACCGCAGACAGGCATCGAAGGCCTAAAATAATAACACATGGCTGTAGGCAATTTTAAATTGGTTCCAGGGGTACACGGGCAGCAGTGACCTGGTCAGTGTAGTAGTAGTTGAAAGAATGGACCGCAGACAGGCATCGAAGGCCTAAAATAAAAAAATTGGGCTGGCTGTAGGCAATTTTAAATTGGTTCCAGGGGTACACGGGCAGCAGTGACCTGGTCAGTGTAGTAGTAGTTGAAAGAATGGACCGCAGACAGGCATCGAAGGCCTAAAATAAAAAAATTGGGCTGGCTGTAGGCAATTTTAAATTGGTTCCAGGGGTACACGGGCAGCAGTGACCTGGTCAGTGTAGTAGTAGTTGAAAGAATGGACCGCAGACAGGCATCGAAGGCCTAAAATAAAAAAATTGGGCTGGCTGTAGGCAATTTTAAATTGGTTCCAGGGGTACACGGGCAGCAGTGGTGTGGTCAGTGGAGGCCTAGTGGAAGGAGTGACCGCAGACAGGCATCGAAGGCCTAAAATAATAACACATGGCTGTAGGCAATTTTAAATTGGTTCCAGGGGTACACGGGCAGCAGTGACCTGGTCAGTGTAGTAGTAGTTGAAAGAATGGACCGCAGACAGGCATCGAAGGCCTAAAATAAAAAAATTGGGCTGGCTGTAGGCAATTTTAAATTGGTTCCAGGGGTACACGGGCAGCAGTGACCTGGTCAGTGTAGTAGTAGTTGAAAGAATGGACCGCAGACAGGCATCGAAGGCCTAACATAACAAACTTGGGCTGGCTGTAGGCACTTTTAAATTGGTTCCAGGGGTACACGGGCAGCAGTGGTCTGGTCAGTGGAAGTCTAGTGGAAGGAGTGACCGCAGACAGGCATCGAAGGCCTAAAATAATAACACATGGCTGTAGGCAATTTTAAATTGGTTCCAGGGGTACACGGACAGCAGTGGTGTGGTCAGTGGAGGCCTAGTGGAAGGAGTGACCGCAGACAGGCATCGAAGGCCTAAAATAATAACACATGGCTGTAGGCAATTTTAAATTGGTTCCAGGGGTACACGGGCAGCAGTGACCTGGTCAGTGTAGTAGTAGTTGAAAGAATGGACCGCAGACAGGCATCGAAGGCCTAAAATAAAAAAATTGGGCTGGCTGTAGGCAATTTTAAATTGGTTCCAGGGGTACACGGGCAGCAGTGACCTGGTCAGTGTAGTAGTAGTTGAAAGAATGGACCGCAGACAGGCATCGAAGGCCTAAAATAAAAAAATTGGGCTGGCTGTAGGCAATTTTAAATTGGTTCCAGGGGTACACGGGCAGCAGTGACCTGGTCAGTGTAGTAGTAGTTGAAAGAATGGACCGCAGACAGGCATCGAAGGCCTAAAATAAAAAAATTGGGCTGGCTGTAGGCAATTTTAAATTGGTTCCAGGGGTACACGGGCAGCAGTGACCTGGTCAGTGTAGTAGTAGTTGAAAGAATGGACCGCAGACAGGCATCGAAGGCCTAAAATAAAAAAATTGGGCTGGCTGTAGGCAATTTTAAATTGGTTCCAGGGGTACACGGGCAGCAGTGGTGTGGTCAGTGGAGGCCTAGTGGAAGGAGTGACCGCAGACAGGCATCGAAGGCCTAAAATAATAACACATGGCTGTAGGCACTTTTAAATTGGTTCCAGGGGTACACGGGCAGCAGTGGTCTGGTCAGTGGAAGTCTAGTGGAAGGAGTGACCGCAGACAGGCTTCGAAGGCCTAACATAACAAAATTGGGCTGGCTGTAGGCACTTTAAATTGGTTCCAGGGGTACATGGGCAGCAGTGTATGGTCAGTGGAAGTCTAGTGGAAGGAGTGACGGCAGACAGTCTTCGAAGGCCTAACATAACAAAATTGGGCTGACTGTAGGCACTTTTAAATTGGTTCCAGGGTAACACGGCCAGCAGTGGCCTGGTCAGTGTAGTAGTTGTAGAAAGAAGGGACCGCAGACAGGCTTCGAAGGCCTAACATAACAAAAATGTCAAAACAATGGTATTGTCAGTGCCAGGCATTGAAGGATGTCAGCGGCTAGACTACACATTGGTGAAGCTGTGAGAGATAATTTTGCTAGTGGTAGAGCACTGTTTGAGCTGGGGGGGGGAACTGTCTTGTGGCCGGCGGTACAGGCACAGGGCCCCTCATATTACAACGGTGTGTCTGACGTTGGGTGCGCACCACCACCGCCAGAGACACTTTATTGTACTATGAGGGACCCAGTGGCAGTGCCGTCGACCAAAAGCGGCCACACCCACCTCTTCAGACAAACAGCACTCTCAAGGGTCCAAGCGCAAAGTGGCGATAGCACGGCCCCGTGTGGGGAGTTTGGCCATTTCGTGAGGTGGAAACATGTCGTATGCTGGACAATCAGGTGAAGAAAATTACGAGATTGGAAAAGTCATTCAGAATAGTCCACAGGCAAGACCTTTTCATAGGAAAGCTAGGTGTCAGCCGGGCAGGGTGGGGCAAAAGATTTTGAAATCCAGTTGTGGTTCATTTTAATGAAGGTTAGATCATCTACATTTTGGGTAGCCAGACGAGTCCTTTTTTCTGTTAGTATTGAACCTGCAGCACTGAATACTCTTTCTGATAGGACACTAGCTGCCGGGCAAGCAAGCTCCTGCAATGCATATTCTGCCAATTCTGGCCAGGTGTCTAATTTGGATGCCCAGTAATCAAATGGGAATGACGGTTGAGGGAGAACGTCGATAAGGGATGAAAAATAGTTTGTAACCATACTGGACAAATGTTGTCTCCTGTCACTTTGAATTGATGCTGCAGTACCTGTCCTGTCTGCGGTCATAGAAAAATCACTCCACAACCTGGTCAGAAAACCCCTCTGTCCAACGCCACTTCTGATTTCTGCCCCTCTAACACCTCTGGTCTGCTGGCCCCTGGAGCTCGTGTGAGAACGATCACGGGCGCTGTGTGCAGGGAATGCCAGAAGCAAACGGTCAACAAGAGTTGATTGTTTTGTTGCTAATATTAGTTCCAAGTTCTCATGTGGCATAATATTTTGCAATTTGCCTTTATAGCGAGGATCAAGGAGGCAGGCCAACCAGTAATCGTCATCGTTCATCATTTTTGTAATGCGTGTGTCCCTTTTGAGGATACGCAAGGCATAATCCGCCATGTGGGCCAAAGTTCCCGTTGTCAAATCTGCGGTTGTGCTTGGTTGAGGGGCAGTTGCAGGCAAATCTACGTCACTTGTGTCCCTCAAAAAACCAGAACCCGGCCTTGCCACGCCACCAATTTCCCGTGCCCCCGGGAAAGCTTCCTCATTAAAAATATACTCATCCCCATCATCCTCCTCATCCTCCACCTCCTCTTCGCCCGGTACCTCGTCATGTACACTGCCCTGACCAGACAATCGCTGACTGTCATCAAGGCTTTCCTCTTCCTCTGGTGCAGACGCCTGATCCTTTATGTGCGTCAAACTTTGCATCAGCAGACGCATTAGGGGGATGCTCATGCTTATTATGGCGTTGTCTGCACTAACCAGCCGTGTGCATTCCTCAAAACACTGAAGGACTTGACACATGTCTTGAATCTTCGACCACTGCACACCTGACAACTCCATGTCTGCCATCCTACTGCCTGCCCGTGTATGTGTATCCTCCCACAAAAACATAACAGCCCGCCTCTGTTCGCACAGTCTCTGAAGCATGTGCAGTGTTGAGTTCCACCTTGTTGCAACGTCTATGATTAGGCGATGCTGGGGAAGGTTCAAAGAACGCTGATAGGTCTGCATACGGCTGGAGTGTACAGGCGAACGGCGGATATGTGCGCAAAGTCCACGCACTTTGAGGAGCAGGTCGGATAACCCCGGATAACTTTTCAGGAAGCACTGCACCACCAGGTTTAAGGTGTGAGCCAGGCAAGGAATGTGTTTCAGTTGGGAAAGGGAGATGGCAGCCATGAAATTCCTTCCGTTATCACTCACTACCTTGCCTGCCTCAAGATCTACAGTGCCCAGCCACGACTGCGTTTCTTGCTGCAAGAACTCGGACAGAACTTCCGCGGTGTGTCTATTGTCGCCCAAACACTTCATAGCCAATACAGCCTGCTGACGTATGCCAGTAGCTGCCCCATAATGGGAGACCTGGTGTGCAACAGTGGCAGGTGCGGATGGAGTGTTTGTGCGACTGCGGTCTGTGGACGAGCTCTTGCTTCTGCAGGAGGACGAGGAGGAGGAGGAGGAGGGGGTGCGAACGGCTACAGACAACTGTTTACTAGACCGTGGGCTAGGCAGAACTGTCCCAAACTTGCTGTCCCCTGTGGACCCTGAATCCACCACATTTACCCAGTGTGCCGTGATGGACACGTAACGTCCCTGGCCATGCCTACTGGTCCATGCATCTGTTGTCAGGTGCACCTTTGTGCTCACAGATTGCCTGAGTGCATGGACGATGCGCTCTTTAACATGCTGGTGGAGGGCTGGGATGGCTTTTCTGGAAAAAAAGTGTCGACTGGGTAGCTCGTAGCGTGGTACAGCGTAGTCCATCAGGTCTTTGAAAGCTTCGCTTTCAACTAACCGGTAGGGCATCATCTCTAACGAGATTAGTCTAGCTATGTGGGCGTTCAAACCCTGTGTACGCGGATGCGAGGCTAAGTATTTCCTTTTTCTAACCATAGTCTCATGTAGGGTGAGCTGGACTGGAGAGCTGGAGATCGTGGAACTAGCGGGGGTGCCGGTGGACATGGCAGACTGAGAGACGGTGGGAGATGGTATTGTTGCCGCCGGTGCCCTAGATGCAGTGTTTCCTACTACGAAACTGGTGATTCCCTGACCCTGACTGCTTTGGCCTGGCAAAGATACCTGCACAGATACAGCAGGTGGTGCGCTAAATGGTGGTCCTACACTGCCGGAAGGGATGTTGCGTTGATGACTAGCTTCATTGGCCGAGGGTGCAACAACCTTAAGGGACGTTTGGTAGTTAGTCCAAGCTTTCAAATGCATGGTGGTTAAATGTCTATGCATGCAACTAGTATTGAGACTTTTCAGATTCTGACCTCTGCTTAAGGAAGTAGAACATTTTTGACAGATGACTTTGCGCTGATCAATTGGATGTTGTTTAAAAAAATGCCAGACTGCACTCTTTCTAGCATCGGATACCTTTTCAGGCATTGCAGACTGAGCTTTAACCGGATGGCCACGCTGTCCTCCACCAGGTTTTGGCTTTGCCACGCGTTTTGGGCAAGATACGGGCCCGGCAGATGGAACCTGTGGCGATGTTGATGCCTGCTGCGGCCCCTCCTCCTCCTCTGCTTCAGAACTGCTGCCGCCTGCACCCTGTTCCCCCAATGGCTGCCAATCGGGGTCAAGAACTGGGTCATCTAATAACTCTTCTTGTACCTCCTGCGCAACTTCGTCTGTGTCACCGTGTCGTTCGGTGGTATAGCGTTCGTGATGGGGCAACATAGTCTCATCAGGGTCTGATTCTTGATCAGCACCCTGCGAGGGCAATGTTGTGGTCTGAGTCAAAGGACCAGCATAGTAGTCTGGCTGTGGCTGTGCGTCAGTGCACTCCATGTCAGATTCAATTTGTAATGGGCATGGACTGTTAACTGCTTCACTTTCTAAGCCAGGGACGGTATGTGTAAAGAGCTCCATGGAGTAACCCGTTGTGTCGCCTGCTGCATTCTTCTCTGTTGTTGTTTTTGCTGAAGAGGACAAGGAAGTGACTTGTCCCTGACCGTGAACATCCACTAACGACGCGCTGCTTTTACTTTTACCAGTTTCACGAGATGAGGCAAAAGAGCTAGAGGCTGAGTCAGCAAGATAAGCCAAAACTTGCTCTTGCTGCTCCGGCTTTAAAAGCGGTTTTCCTAATCCCAGAAAAGGGAGCGTTCGAGGCCTTGTGTAGCCGGACGACGAACCTGGCTCCACAGCTCCAGACTTAGGTGCAATATTTTTTCCCCCACGACCACCTGATGCTCCACCACTACCACTACCCTCATTACCAGCTGACAATGAACGCCCCCGGCCACGACCTCTTCCACTAGACTTCCTCATTGTTTTAAAAACGTAACCAAACTAACGTTATTTGTTGCAGTCACACAACTTACACGGTGAGCTATAACTTCTGTATGATTTAGCTACCCCTTTACAGGTTGGTGAGACCACAGCGAAAATCAGGCCCAATGTTACACACTCTTTTTTTGGTGGCTGCAAATTAGAGAGATGCCCCACACGCAGGACTGTCACTGAAGCACAAATGTTAATATTAATGTCACACTATTATTTTTTTTTTATTTTTATTTTTTTCAGGAACACTTTAGAAACCCCCCAAAAAAAAAAAAATAGATTTTTGCAGGGAGAATTTAGAAAACAAATGTAACAAACTATATGCTTTCTATGGGCCACTGAGTGAGAGATGACGCACACAGGAATCAGGAGTGGCACACAAGCCCAGAGGCCAATATTTTTCTACCAATGATTGATGGAGTTATTTTCTCTGGTAGATTTTGGAACCCAAATCAAGGAAAAAAAATGTAGGCTTTCTATGGACCACAATTGGAGAGAGAGAGAGAGAGAGATGGCACACCCAGGAGTCAAGACTGGCACACAAGCAGAAAGGCCAATATTAATCTCCCACTGTTTTTTTTGGTTGTTTTTTTTTTTTTTTTTTTCAGGGAGACTTTAGAAAAAAAAATAATAAAAAAAATATGATTTTATCAGGAAGAATTTAGAAACCAAATAAAATAAAATGATTTTTTCAGGGAGAATTTAGAAAACAAATAAAACCAAAAATAGGCGTTCTATGGCCCACTGACTGAGAGATGACGCACCCAGGAGTCAAGACTGGCACACAAGCAGAAAGGCCAATATTAATCTCCCACTGTTTTTTTTGGTTGTTTTTTTTTTTTTTTTTTTCAGGGAGACTTTAGAAAAAAAAATAATAAAAAAAATATGATTTTATCAGGAAGAATTTAGAAACCAAATAAAATAAAATGATTTTTTCAGGGAGAATTTAGAAAACAAATAAAACCAAAAATAGGCGTTCTATGGCCCACTGACTGAGAGATGACGCACCCAGGAGTCAAGACTGGCACACAAGCAGAAAGGCCAATATTAATCTCCCACTGTTTTTTTTGGTTGTTTTTTTTTTTTTTTTTTCAGGGAGACTTTAGAAAAAAAAATAATAAAAAAAATATGATTTTATCAGGAAGAATTTAGAAACCAAATAAAATAAAATGATTTTTTCAGGGAGAATTTATAAAACAAATAAAACCAAAAATAGGCGTTCTATGGCCCACTGACTGAGAGATGACGCACCCAGGAGTCAAGACTGGCACACAAGCAGAAAGGCCAATATTAATCTCCCACTGTTTTTTTTTTTTTTTTTCAGGGAGACTTTAGAAAAAAAAATAATAAAAAAAATATGATTTTATCAGGAAGAATTTAGAAACCAAATAAAATAAAATAATTTTTTCAGGGAGAATTTAGAAAACAAATAAAACCAAAAATAGGCGTTCTATGGCCCACTGACTGAGAGATGACGCACACAGGAGTCAGGAGTGGCACACAAACCCAGAGGCCAATATTTTTCTACCAATGATTGATGTAGTTATTTTCTCTGGTAGATTTTAGAACCCAAATCAAGGAAAAAAAATATAGGCTTTCTATGGACCACAATTGGAGAGAGAGAGAGAGAGAGAGAGAGAGAGAGAGAGAGAGAGAGAGATGGCACACCCAGGAGTCAAGACTGGCACACAAGCAGAAAGGCCAATATTAATCTCCCACTGTTTTTTTGGTTGTTTTTTTTTTTTTTTTTTTTCAGGGAGACTTTAGAAATAAAAATAATAAAAAAAATATGATTTTATCAGGAAGAATTTAGAAACCAAATAAAATAAAATGATTTTTTCAGGGAGAATTTAGAAAACAAATAAAACCAAAAATATGCGTTCTATGGCCCACTGACTGAGAGAGAGAGAGAGATGGAACGCTTAGTACTGGCACACAAGCCCAAAGGGCAATATTAATCTCCCTTTTTTTTTCCAGGGAGAATTTCTGAAACCCAAAAAAAAAATAAAATAGGCTTTCTATGGCCCACTATTTGTGAGAGAGATGGGACGCTCAGGACTGGCACAGATGGCACGCTCAGGACTGGCACAGAAGCCCAGAGGCCAATATTAATCTCCCTTTTTTTCTGGGAGAATTTATAAAACCAAAAAAATATTTAAATAGGCTTTCTATGGCCCACTATTTGTGAGAGAGATGGCACGCTCAGGACTGGCACAGATGGCACGCTCACAACTGGCACAGAAGCCCAGAGGCCAATATTAATCTCCCTTTTTTTCTGGGAGAATTTATAAAACCAAAAAAATATTTAAATAGGCTTTCTATGGCCCACTATTTGTGAGAGAGATGGCACGCTCAGGACTGGCACAGATGGCACGCTCACAACTGGCACACAAGCCCAGAGGCCAATATTAATCTCCCTTTTTTCAGGGAAAATTTATAAAACCAAAAAAAAAATTAAATAGGCTTTCTATGGCCCACTATTTGTGAGAGAGATGGCACGCTCAGGACTGGCACAGATGGCACGCTCACAACTGGCACACAAGCCCAGAGGCCAATATTAATCTCCCTTTTTTCAGGGAAAATTTATAAAACCAAAAAAAAAATTAAATAGGCTTTCTATGGCCCACTATTTGTGAGAGAGATGGGACGCTCAGGACTGGCACAGATGGCACGCTCAGGACTGGCACAGAAGCCCAGAGGCCAATATTAATCTCCCTTTTTTTCAGGGAGAATTTATAAAACCCAAAAAAAAATAAAATAGGCTTTCTATGGCCCACTATTTGTGAGAGAGATGGCACACTCAGGACTGGCACACAAGCCCAAAGGCCAATATTAATCTCCCACTGTATTTTTATCAGGGAGAATTTATACACCCCACAAAAAAAAATACAGAAAAATGAAAAGGCTTTCTATGGCCCACTATGTGAGAGAGATGGCACACACAGGGATGGCACTCTAGCAGAAATGCCAAATTGCCAATCTTAATCTCCCACCAAAAAAAAAAAAAAAAAAAAAACAGGGAATGTCCTACAATTACTATCTCCCTGCCTGCAGTAATCTCAGCCAGGTATGGCAGGCAGCTACTATCTCCCTGCCTGCAGTAATCTCAGCCAGGTATGGCAGGCAGCAATAAGGAGTGGACTGATGCACAAATGAAATAAAAAGTGTGGACAAACAAAAAAGATAGCTGTGCAGAAAGGAAGGAACAAGAGGATTTGTGCTTTGAAAAAAGCAGTTGGTTTGCACAGCGGCGTACACACAGCAATGCAGCTATCAGGGAGCCTTCTAGGGCAGCCCAATGAGCTACAGCGCTGAGGGGAAAAAAAAAAAAAAAAAAAATTCCACTGTCCCTGCACACCGAGGGTGGTGTTGGACAGTGCAAATCGCTGCAGCACAAGCGGTTTTGTGGTTAATGGACCCTGCCTAACGCTATCCCTGCTTCTGACAAAGCGGCAGCAACCTCTCCCTAAGCTCAGATCAGCAGCAGTAAGATGGCGGTCGGCGGGAACGCCTCTTTATAGCCCCTGTGACGTCGCAGACAGCAAGCCAATCACTGCAATGCCCTTCTCTAAGATGGTGGGGACCAGGACCTATGTCATCACGCTGCCCACACTCTGCGTTTACCTTCATTGGCTGAGAAATGGCGCTTTTCGCGTCATTGAAACGCGACTTTGGCGCGAAAGTCGCGTACCGCATGGCCGACCCCGCACAGGGGTCGGATCGGGTTTCATGAAACCCCGACTTAGCCAAAAGTCGGCGACTTTTGAAAATGTTCGACCCGTTTCGCTCAACCCTACTGCTGAGGTATTTGCCCTCAGACTGTCACAAGCACAAGTAACATTTCCCCATTGTTAATTCATTGCTATATACCAAGTGTTAACAATGGCTGGGCTTCACAGTAGATCAGCAATTTTACTATATACTGCAAAACATAACAGGAACCAGTCATTTGATTCCTAGCTGCTTCTTCCAGCCTTGCTTTCCATGACTCCATGACTGACAGGTCTTTCACTATGTGTGTATGGAGATGTCTTCCATTCAAAGGGATAGGTTCATTAAGATGTCATCAGAGACTTGCCTTGTAGCAGCACGAATCAGTCGACAGGTTTGTATTGCAGTACATAGCACAAGCAATCAAACAATTACAAGTTCAAGTACCCTAGAGACTAAAAGATACACTGTGAAGTAAACAAGTTTTTAAAAATATATAAAAAAAAATACAAATACATAAATGTTTAAATCATCCCACTTTTCCCAATTCAAAAATAAAGAAATTTGTTTTATTTTTTTAAAGGAGTTTACCTAATATGTAAATAAATTTTGTATTTTATAAACATAATACATTGTATACATATTATACATTTCAATACTGCAAGAAAATGTCAAACATGAAACAAGTCTTGAAGTCTATGAGCATTCCGAAAACAGCTTACTGCACTTGATCTTTAAGGGTATGTGCCCACGCTGCAGATTTTGCTGCGGATTTTTCCGCAGCGGATTTAGAAAATCCGCAGTGCAAAACCACTGCGGCTTTCACTGCGGATTTTATTGCGGTTTCTTCTGCGGATTCCACTGCAGATTTTCAACTGCAGTTTCCTATTGGTGCAGTTGTAAAACCGCTGCGGAATCCGCACAAAGAATGGACATGCTGAGGAAAATAATCCGCAGTGTTTTCCGCGCGGATTTTTCCGCAACATGTGCACAGTGTTTTTTTTCCCCATAGGTTTACATGGTACTGTAAACTTAGGTAAAACTGCTGCGGATCCGCAGCGTCAAATCTGCTGCGGATCCGCAGCAAAATCCGCAGCGTGTGCACATACCCTAATAGTCTTCAGCGAGTTTGTTGTCAGTGAGAAACCCCTTTCAAAGCTGCTATATGCATACCTTGGTTGTACATACCATATGTGTATTATGTACAGGCACACAGGGGCCTGCTAACCTGCTAAGTAACAGAACCCACTTAGAGTATACTTATAGTTTCAAATGATATCCACGGCAGACACATGACTCCTGCTCTCCATGCTCAAAAGCAGTGGCAGTACGGAATACATTATGCAGAATTAGTAAGCACTGTGTAACTGTGAATCCAGCTCTGGGGTTACATAAAACACTTACTAGAAAGCAGCAGATCAATTTCTTATTAGAAAGCAGCAGCTCAACCTCTTACTAGAAAGCAGCAGCTCAACCTCTTACTAGAAAGCAGCAGCTCAACCTCTTACTAGAAAGCAGCAGCTCAACCTCTTACTAGAAAGCAGCAGCTCAACCTCTTACTAGAAAGCAGCAGCTCAACCTTTTACTAGAAAACAGCAGCTCAACCTCTTACTAGAAAACAGCAGCTTAACCTCTTACTAGAAAGCAGCAGCTCAACCTCTTACTAGAAAACAGCAGGTCAACCTCTTACTAGAAAACAGCAGCTCAACCTCTTACTAGAAAGCAGCAGCTCAATCTCTTACTAGAAAGCAGCAGCTCAATCTCTTACTAGAAAGCAGCAGCTCAATCTCTTACTAGAAAGCAGCAGCTCAATCTCTTACTAGAAAGCAGCAGCTCAACCTCTTACTAGAAAGCACCAGCTCAACCTCTTACTAGAAAGCAGCAGCTCAACCTTTATCTCTCTTTTACGTTGCTCCTCAATCCCCTCTAGATAACTTCCATAGGTAACTGTAATCTAGTCACTCACTGAGGTGACAGTCCAGTCCAGTCTTGTAGTAGTAGTAGAAGTGGCTCATAAGTGGAGAAAGAAGAACATTTCTTTGAGAAGATATATTACAAAGTTTTTTTATAATCAGTTGGACTATTGATTTATGCAAAGTTTGTTGTAATGGCAGCTTTCTGCTGTCCATTCAAGGACAGAAATATATAAATTCACAGGTCAGGAACAGAGAGAAAGAGACCAAAATACAGTGACATCTACGTGCGTCCTGGGTTCTGCCCCTGTCCTCTGAGACCATAGTCCCCTTTTTTGTGAATTGTAAATCATTCGACCCAAGAAACAACCGAACGATCAACAGCTCAAATGCATTAAATTCACGGCACTGTCTGATGTAGAGAAGAAAGTTCACGGGAGGAGAGGAATTCTCAGAAGAACGCACAAAAAGAATGACGGAAATCAAGCAGAACATGGAGTGTCGTACATGTGGCCCAGATATTTATCCACCTGAGGGCAATGTTCTCTCTCGCTCCTTTATAAGGTTCACTGTGACACTAATGCTGGCAAGTGCCATCTACTCGAAATAAAAATGAGCTACGCGACTCTTAAGTAAATTACAAAGACTGAACCTTCTGATGGCCCTTAGACACACAGCAAAAAAAAATCTAGGAAACTATCTAATAAAATAAGTTTGTTAACTTTTTTGCTTACAACAAAGAATTGCAAAAATAAAATAAAAGTCCACTGTAGTGATAAATACACGTGATTGAATTAACATTTCAAACTTTTGCAGATTCTACTTTCATCCATCCTCTTGTTGTTTTTTTCATTTACCGTATGTTTTTTTTTGATCGGTTTTTATCTAAGATATTATTATTACAGGCTGCAAGCAACCGATGTTGCTGGTTTGCCAGGACCAGATGTTTTACCGTTCAAGGAGTGAAGACCACCATTTAAAAATAAACGTATTTACTGAAGGGGACCTTGGTAGGGAATAGGGAATATATACAGGAGATAGCCGGTGCACAATCTTATGAACATTTCCTTCACAACTCGGGGCAGTTTCAATTCCTTTCTCCTTACTCTCTTTACTTGTCCTCTATTGTCACTGTTTCTCACTACTTTATCACAACCCAGCTGGACACTGCCATTCTGTTTAGCAAGAGTCCTTTACTCAACCGCGGCTTCTTTCCCCTTAGGAGAGCTATGGTGCCAGTATGGCCGGTACTTATCTTCTCTATTACTGACGATCTGGAATTCCGAGGGCACTCTATTCATCTCGCATTCTCAGTCCTGTCTAGGCCAGGTACCTCTTAGAGTTATAAACTCTGGACCTTACTACTAGGCATCCTCTCCCAGGACCCGTCTCCGATAATTCTCTCTGCCTCTCAGTCATTTCTGCTCCAGATCTTGCTATCCCTTTCCTCTTGGTCTCCGCTCACTCTGGACACCCAAGAATGCGACAGGGCTCACATTGGACCTTACTTCCTTTCTCTACGCACTCCATGCCCTATCTTCCTCACTACCAGGAAACTGTCACTTTCCTTACAAATCAGCCCCTCTCACTCTGGGCTAGTCCCAAACATTATCTCTAATTATCCCGACTGTCAAACTACACACATTATTACCATTATTAAAATTAGTCACAGTTCACATTATACATCACAACAATTTATATATTTTTTCAAGGGGGAACTTGGGTAATATGTCCATCTCCTTACATTCACATGAAGTATCTGCTGTGCAGGAGATTGCCTATCCGGACTTGTTCTAGGTTGTCTCTGCCACCTAAGTCACTAAAGATTAAATTGCAGTTAAATGTCCTTTAAGGGTTTGTCAACTACTATTGAACAATTTATTAATACTAAGCCTAAGATACTAAGATAAAGTTAAAAAAAGGATAATTCCCCTACAAAGTCGATATCAAACCTCAATCATTGTCCCCCACTTGGCCTTCAGAAGGCACCTGGTGTATTGATGGCTTAATTCACAGTAAACCAAAAGATTTGTTGGTCTTCAACACAACCATGGAAGGTCTATACTTTTTAGGAAAGGACACTTTTGCTAATTATCATAGGAAAATAAACTCGGCACTAAAAAATACAAAGACTGTGATGCTTACTTAAGAGTGGATACATTTGTTGGGTTTGCTTGATTGTCTTCCAATTGCACTCTTCAATTACAGATGTCCTTGAAAAAGACTGTCATTCAGGTCGAAACTTTGGACGATATCTTAAGCTTCTTTTGCCTGATCCAAAAAAAAGTGCTTAATCTTGAGCAAATATCATAGTCTTCGTCTTCTTCGGTGCTGAAGTTATCCTTCTTGAATTTACAGAAAGAACCAAAATCCCAGTAAAGAAAAAAATTTCCCCAACTGGAGTTTGTAATATGACAGTGCCAATGATACAAGGCCACCATCCTATCTGTTAGTGCATATTTCCTATGACCGAAAGGACCATCAGACCTACAAGTCCCAATTGTGACTGCCATCTTGACCTTTCCTCAGGATCCCAAATTGCATACTTTCCAGAAAGTCTGTCCCACGCGTTTTGGTTCAGAGTTATTGTATCTACTGGAGAGAAATCTTAAACCCAACTCGTTCAAGGAGTCAGGTCATTTCAATAATGCGTGCCCACTGTCCAAAGGATAGGTGATAACTTCGTTTTACCAGACAACCCCCTTTAAGGATGCAACCATTTTTATTTTGTTTTACATAACCTCAGTCGTTGGGTAGTTGACATGGCCAGCTATACAATAAAAAAAAAAGAAAGAGTTAACTCTTTGCCTTTAAAGTGATTTCATCCTTCTTATCTTCCAGGAGATGCATCTGAAATAAAAGTAGAATCCTACCTCTTCAACAAGCCACCAGAATTCACAAGAGAAAAGGGAGATATTATTATCAGACACCATTTGGTTTTGTAATCTCATTTGCCTTGCAAGAAGCATGAACGAGGACTCATTAATCCATTTTTTTATTCTGTGTTGCCTTCGTCTTTGGAGAAGAGGTCGCTAAAGGACATTGAGGAGGACGAAATTTCTGTAGGAACAGGCAAACCTCAGGAGGATATTTAGAAGATATGTGAAGTAGAAATCTACAATCTAACGTTAGAGCCACTTGGCTTTTTTCCATTATGGTATGTACTTTCAAATTTTCTTTCCAGTAGTCCAATCTTATGCTTCTCTCAAGATTTTCTACTTACACTGAAAAACAAAAGGGTAACAATGTTCTGAACTTTTGGCTTTCGGGCTTCATATCTCACCATCCATTGCTGCTTTAATCATGAGACAACCATCATTTTATAGACGATCATCTTGGCTACCTCATATATAAATTTTATATAAATCCTTCTGGGCTGCTCTCAATCAGATTCAAACATGTTTCTGCCGAAATCTGATTCCAGGTCTCTTCTACTTGTTTCCAAAGTTGGTGCATACTGGTCGACTCACTTTTTTTCTTGAACTCTATCCACATCGATTGGGTTGAGGTCTGAGGACTAGGGGACACTCCAGCACCTCTACTTCATTGTCACTGAACAATTTCTTCCCCAAGTTCGGCGTATGCTTCGGGTCGTTGTTTTGTTAGAACACTATGTCGTCCTTTTCATACCCATAGTACTCGAGTGTACGAAGTAACTCATCTTGTAGGTATGATACTCACACGTAGCTCAGCACTGAGACAACCATCGATCCTGGTCAAGTATCCAACACCTTGGGCCTCACATCATCAGGCTTCCTCCACCGAACTTGACAGTTTCTTCAATTTCTCGATCCGTTATCCCCTTTTTCCGTTGTTACTTATAGACCCATTTGCACCCATCAGAGTCTAGTCTATTGACTTTTGTCTCATCTCTCCAAATCCCATTTTCAATCTTCTACTGTCATCTTTTTGTACTTTTTTGCAAACTGAAGCCAACACTTCTTCACCTTTTTTCAGGCCACCATTCGAGACTTTTGTAATAGGAATCACACGGTGCTTTCATGGACATCTGTGATCTCACTATTATGACGCTTACGAGCCTCCTCTACTGCCGTCTTTGTTGTCCCAGAATTGATGGACATTGGGATTAGCCGAGTTGTTGACTCTGATATTTTGCCTGGACGTCCACCTCTTGGCTTCTGAATGCACGGACTTCATTTTGTATTCTTCCAGCTGTCATGGCGCTCACATGATGCAGTTTTGCAATTTTCTTAGCAGAGAGACCGCTATCGATGAACTAGATGATGATGTTTCTCTTTTTTTGAGAAATCTTCACGGCTGCTCCTTGATTCAAACCATTGACCTTTCACTTGGGAATCAACCTAATAATACACTGAGCTATTAGGGAATGTGAGGACACGTTGTGTATTGTTGTTTTCAGAAAGAAAAAGATTTTTCCACTTCCAGGAACAAAACGGTAACAATGTAGTGACATGACAAGGATCTGTATAACTAATCATATGCTAAATAGTCAAATCCATGTACAGTATGAGATAGCCAAGAAGATTGTCTATAAAGTGACGGTAGTCTCACATTCGCAAAAGTAGAAGATGGTGGAATATGGAGCCTGAAAGTCAAAAGTTCCAAACATTGTTACCCTATTGCTTGTCAGTGTAGTTTCTACTGAAAGTTTAATACATGAAAATCTTGAGGAGAAGCAGAAGGGAAATAAGTGATTTTCTCCAGGTGACTTTTCCAGTAAAGGCCTAAATGTATGGATTTTGGATTTTAATGAACTTCCTTTCTTCTTTCCTCCCTCTCTCTTCCTTCCTCTATCCCTTCCTTGCCTCCCATCACTTCCATCCATCCAGCCTTCCTTCCTCCCTCCCTTCATTTCTTCCTTCCTTCCTCCCTACCTTCCTTCCTCTCTCCCTCCCTTCCTTTCTTCCTTCCATCCTTCCTTCCTCCCTTCCTTTCTTCCTTCCTCCCTTTCTTTCTTTCTTTCTTTCTTTCTTTCTTTCTTTCTTTCTTTCTTTCTTTCTTTCTTTCTTTCTTTCTTCCTTCCTTCCTTTCCATCCTACTTCCCTCCCTTCCTCTCTCTCTCCCGCCCTTCCTTCCTCCATTCCTTTCTTCCATCCTTCCTCCCTCCCTCCTTTCCTATATGTTTCAGCCACAGTATACATACAAATGCCTCCATTAATAGGCCACATGCACATGAGGGAGATACCTCTAGGACCCTGAATCCCATTCGCCTCCGCACCTGTATCACACATCTATTACATTGACCCGAGCGTTATAGTATCACATAATTCAGCCTAAACATGTAATTGCTGTGCGGAGCGATACATTAATAATGTGCTGAGCTCGCTTTATAAACATAGGATCTAATTAACATTTCATTAATTGTAACCACAGCCGCAGCAGGGATCCTGTAGAGCTGGAGTGTAATTGACACCTTACACGGTGAAAATAACACCAGCGAGAGACATGTACATATATTTATGTCGTAGAATTTCCTTTTTCTTTTTTTTTCTAATTTTATGTTTTGTCTGCCAAACATATAATTTGTCAAACAAATGTCAATGTTAATTTGCCAGGTTCACACTAGGGAAAGGATTGTTATATATGGAAGCGGCTATTGAGGCCTATGTGCCAATCAGCCCTGTGGACCAGGAATAAACGGGGAAAGAAACTTCTGAGAGTGAAAAATTCTATCTATCTATAATCTATTATCTATCTATTATCTATCTATAATCTATTATCTATGTATAATCTATTATCTATCTATTATCTATCTATAATCTATTATCTATGTATAATCTATTATCTATCTATTATCTATCTACTATCTATTATCTATCTATAATCTATTAGCTATCATCTATTATCTATCTATTTATAATCTATCATCTATCTATTGTCTATCTATCTATCTATCTATCTATCTATCTATCTATCTATTATCTATCTATAATCTATTATCTATCTATTATCTATCTATAATCTATTATCTATCTATTATCTATTTATAATCTATTAGCTATCATCTATTATCTATCTATAATCTATTAGCTATCTATTATCTAGCTATCATCTATCTATTATCTATCTATAATCTATTATTTATCTACTATCTATTATCTATCTATCTATAATCTATTATCTATCTATTATCTATCTATAATCTATTAGCTATCATCTATTATCTATCTATAATCTATTAGCTATCTATTATCTATCATCTATCTATTATCTATCTATAATCTATTATCTATCTATTATCTATCTATAATCTATTAGCTATCATCTATTATCTATCTATATATTATCTATTTATCATCTATTATCTATCTATTATCTATCTATCTATAATCTATTATCTATCTATAATCTATTATCTATCTATTACCTATTTTCTACCTATTATCTATCTATAATCTATTATCTATCTATTTCAGCTACATATTAAACAGCTGAAATTCCTAAACTCTTACTCCAATTAGGTTTCGAATACCCTCAAATTACACCTGAGGGTCTGCACTATAAGTTCACATTGATTATATAACTGTATCTTGAAAATGTTTTGGTAATCAGCTAAAATGCCAAAACTGGTGTCACTATGCAAATATTTCTTGAGCTAACTATCTGTCCGTCCGTCCATCCATCCGCCTCTCTATCTTGTATATTTGATTATATTTATTTACAGCTTTACATGAACACCCGAGCCTTACACTATGGCCGGTCCGAATAACTAAAGCATTTGTTACCATCCACCTCTCGTGTCTCCCCTTTTCCTCATAGTTTGTAAGCTTGCGAGCAGGGCCCTCACTCCTCCTGGTATCTGTTTTGAACTGTATTCCTGTTATGCTGTAATGTCTATTGTCTGTACAAGTCCCCTCTATAATTTGTAAAGCGCTGCGGAATATGTTGGCGCTATATAAATAAAAATTATTATTATTATTATTATTATTTATTATTTGGATTATTTATTTTTGTTATTTTCTTTATATTGCTTCTTACAAACTTTCAATAAAGAACTTCTGTAACGAGTTTAAACACATGCAAAATATAAAAAAAAAAAAATACAAAAATTCAGCATTTTGGTAAAATGAAGACCACCTAACTGGAAACCAAACAAGCCCCATGACAATTAAAGGGGTCCGTCAAGCGCTTATTGCAGGAGTTGTGTTTCTGGTCGTGTAACAGAAGTGGAGAACAAACCTCGATCATTTCTGTCTGTTCTTATTTGTTATCTCACCCCTAATCAATAATAAGGAAACATTTTTCAGCTTTCTATCTCTTATCTATGTATTCTCTGGCTTTAGGTTCTTTGCCCCCCCTATGAGGTGCATTTTTTTGGCTTTTCCCCTTCGTTATCATCGTTCTATTTTACTCATCCTGAATATGGAAGATCTGTAAAATATGAAAAGATCCTGGACCTAATGTTCAAGATCTCTGCTTGTTGTCATCAAAAGGAAACGCCCAGATTCTATGGCATTATTTATGGGAGGCACTGGTTATAAAACGGTACACTCTTCTAGTACTGGTAACGAGGAAGCCCTCTTCTGACACTGTATATGGGGTGTCTTATTATGGGGGCACTCTGCTCATACTATGCATTGTCAGCATTCCGTGGGCATTTTTATGGAGGGCACTGGTTATAACGGCGCACTTTTCTGGCACTGTTTATAGGGGGACACTCATTATGAGGGGCACTTTCCTAGTTCAGCTTATGCTGTTTTTGGGTGGCTCTCGAAAGACAATATTTATGAATGTACTATAGTGGCATTCTTTTGGCACTGTATGCGGGGAGATCTTTTAAATATTGTATCTGTAACAACTCTGCTGGCATCACGGCATGGCCTCTCATTTCTCACACAATCTTACCCACTGCTCCAGGCCATGATGTGGTTTCTGTTTCATGCCAGCTCCATGTTCTGTGTCTCTGCTCTGTGCATGCTTCCTGGCTGTGTGTATAGGGGGCCGGCGCCTGAACTCTCTGGTTCTTATAGGAATCAGGTGCATCTGTCTAATCAGTTCCTGACCAATTACCAAGAGGCCTCCTGTATATAGTGCAGCTCCACCCTGTGGTGTGGGCCTGTGCAATGTGTTAGCTCAGTTACTGTTTAGCTTCTGAGTTTGCCAGGCCTTGCTCTGTGTTACTCCCTCTCTGGAGGCTTTTCTCTGTGCTATTGCCTTGATCTTGTTGTCCGCCCTCCAGGAGGCAGAATATCCTGGTCCCTGTGTCTTTGTCCTTGTGTCTTGTTCCAGTGCCTTGTCTGTACTTTGTCCTATCTCGGTCTCCTTGTCTGTGGCTTCCTTCCCTGCTGTGTCTTTCCTTGTGTTCTCAGTCTGCTTATGCTCCGCAGTCTTGCGGCTCTGCCTACTCTGTATCTTAGTGGCTTTTCCGCTGCTCCGCACTCCTGCGGTTCTGCTCCATTCTGCTCCGCTCCAGTTGCTGCACTAATCTCTTGCTGCAGCTTCTCTCCGCAATTCTTGCGGTTCCTCTCTGCTTAGCTTCTGCAGTACCTCTTGCTGCAGCTCCTCTCCACATTCCTTGTGGCTCCACTCTGCTTAGCTTTTATTGCTGTGCTATCTCTTGCTGCTCTACCGCTCCAATTCGCAGCCTTGCAGTTCTCTTCCAGTCTGAACAGGTCCCAACCTGTTCCCTCTTACTTCTTTCATACTACATTTCCGTATCTGCACCTCCTGTGTGAACAGGCCCCTACCTGTTCCTTCATACACCACATCAACCAGTCCTGAGTTCTCTGCCGTGCCTTCCAATCCAGTGTTCCTGCCAGTCCTGCCGTTCCTGCTGTGCCTGCCAGTCCTGTGTTTCCTGCCGTCCTAGACAGTCCTGTGTTTCCTGCCGTCCTAGCCAGTCCTGTGTTTCCTGCCGTCCTAGCCAGCCCTGTGTTCTCTGCCGTCTCTGCCAGCCCTGTGTTCTCTGCCCTGTCTCTGCCAGCCCTGTGTCTCAGCCGTGCCAGCCTACTCGTCTGAGTTTCAGCCGTGCTCTTCTGCCAGTCTCCTGCCTGATGCCTGCACCAATCCTGGTGTTCCTGTCTCCCAAGTGGGATCAGCAGCCACAGCCAGACACCACCCTGGAGTAGCACCTGGCAGCTGCCTGCTGCACAAGCCTGACCTCACCATCAGAGGCTCCAGTGAAAACCCAGGCAGCTGTCATAGTCACGCCCCTTCCAGGGTAGTCTGGTTTGTGGCACAGTGGGGCCACATACCCCCCGAGCTCACGCCCACCGGTCAGGGCGTGAGCGTGACAGTATCATATAATTTCTACATGCCATGATCGCAGGTGAACACCCATCATGTACACCAGGAGGGCTCTCACAGGGGTTGTTGTCCAGCCCCTATACTGCAGGGTTGGGATGTCTGTCTGTGTACTATGCGGGTACAATCTGTATAATTGCTGTTTTTCCATAAAAGGCTAGGTTCACATTGCGTTAGTGGCAGTCCGTTAACAGAATCCGTTACATAGCGCCACTAACGCAATGTAACGGGTCCGTTAGCGCACCCATTGACCGCAATGTATCTAACGCATCGCTAACGTATGCCATTTTTGGCATGCGTTAGCGATGTCCCGTTAATTTCTGACGGACCTTGAACGCTGCTTGCAGCGTTTTTGGGTCCGTTCTCGCTAGCGCAGATCGGGCATCTGCGCTAGCAGGATCGCTAAACGCAATCCCTTTCTGTACCTTGCGTTAGCGCATTCCGTTAGCGTAGGCGCTAAATGGATTGCACTAATGCAATGTGAACCTAGCTAAGTGTCCTGACATTCGGCACCACGAGGTCTTCATGTCACATTTGTATTCCGCGCAGGATCTCGCCTGCACTTGTGTTGCTGAGCGTGACTAAGCGTCAGCCCTAAATTACCTACAAAGACGACATTAGCATGTCCAACATCCTCAGCTCCGAAAATATCAGGGCACGACACCAGGCGCTGCACGCTGTCCTCGTATTATTCCCCCTCACTGATGGCGGCATCTTACATGGTTCTGAAACATTGAGGATATGATGCAGACTCACCAGAGCTGTAATCACAGGACAGTCATAGATAGTGTCCCCATAACAGGGACAGCCAGAGCTGTAATCACAGGACAGTCATAGATAGGGCCCCCATAACAGGGACAGCCAGAGCTGTCATCACAGGACAGTCATAGATAGTGCCCCTATAACAGGGACAGCCAGAGCTGTCATCACAGGACAGTCATAGATAGTGCCCCTATAACAGGGACAGCCAGAGCTGTAATAACAGGACAGTCATAGTGCCCTCCATGGGGTCTAGTGTGAAGAACAGTTCCTGAAGAATAGGTCAGTTTCCCGGTATGAAAGTGTAGATGTTATGGAGCCGCGTAAATGTTTTTCTATCACGGATGGATACATATAAGTATACGCTGTATCCTGAAGACTTGGAGTGGGCGAGCAATCATTGCAGAAGCCACACGTGAAGATCTCCTCCAACAATGACAGTCAAACATTTCCTATGTGATTTACTTGTGACATTATCCACACCCTTACTAAAGAATAATGGCACGATTCTCTGCCTCGGGGTTCACAAGATCTCAGGCAGTCACTTGCTGTTAGTAATACACGCCGCCTGTCAGTAATTGCAGCAGAAAACTGGCAAAACAAACAGCGTATTCTCATTGTGTTTCCATAACCATTTCTCTGCTGATATGTATACAACCCCCCCTCCCCCCACCACTGTATACAGCTTCTAATCCGCTCCTGGGGGGAGATGCTCCGATACTGAACTGTCCGGCTCCTCCTTAAATAACATGTCTTCCTTAGAGTAAACTGCCAAGAAATAGAAATGTCTAAGTCATCACCTTCTAAAACATTGTTCTCACCTGTTACTTTCTTTCATTGGTTACCAGCACTGCTGTCTTCCAGAAAATGCCCATCTTTACACCTCCACACTGGTCATTTACATGAATAGACAACCAGTGGCGTAACTGGCCATCCCTGCAATCTTTGATCACTGACAACCAGATGCACCCATATACCTTACAGTATTTGCACTCGGACTATCTAGTTCTCAGCTGATGTTAAGATCCCAGTGGCAAAAAGCTACTGCTGGTAATCTTTAGTGCCTGGTAGTATGGGTCTTGCACTCACACAAACTATTATCTCGATCCATCCCACCACATGTGATAAACCCGCTCCCCGTAACTCCACCTGATGTCACTATTACGTCCGAGGAATCACGTGGTATGTTCACCTCACTTGGCCCAATGTGACGTTCTGCACCCCCTGGGGACACATAAGGTCAGCTTAACACAGATTTACCCAGACACCGCCTGTGCATACGGGCCCAGGAAGGCACAGGGGGTGAAAGACTGTGGCCCACGCAGTCGTTAATGTAGCACGACACTCGCTCACAACCCTGACAGGCCCCTTTCACTAGCAGCAGTGAAACAAAGGGCTGCCAACCTGGTAGGACGGCCACCAGTTCCTTGTTAGACATTAACTCCATCCATTAATAGGATTGTATTGGACCAAAAACCAGCCCTGGTAGCATGAAAAGATAAAGCCGAGGACACACAAGTGAGAATTCGTGGATCGAGATAAAAAAGCAGCCCAAGATTAAATTATACATTTAATAGCCACTATATACACAATGGTTATACATATATAATGGTCAGATATGCAAATACAATAGTAGTAGGACAAAGTATGCAGAATATGAGTTAGTTACCAGTCAGATAAAAGGCCTGGATTGCAGACGAGTGGTTGCCATATGGGAGGCTGGTGGTCCCCTCTGTACCTTGACTTCTCCCCACACGATGTGTCGTCACAACCTCCCTTTAAAAAAAGCCATAGGCCATACTTTACAAGAGCATTTAACTCCACTCCCCTCCTGCCTACTGGGCTGGACCTAAATTCCCTCCCTTTGCCTCTGGCAGCTAAAAACTCCAAAATCTAAGATGGGTCATAACTCCTTAATGGGCGGTGCTAGGGAGGCAGTTTTTGTGCCATCAGATCTGGTCAGACCCCTGCTACGCATTGAGACCAAACACAGCTTTGCTACCTGGCTCCTACTAGCAATTCTACGTATCTCCCCACACTGGGGTGCTAGAGTGGATCGAGACCCTGGAAGACATTAGGTTTTTTCAGAGATATCCAAAATGTAACTGGTGTGTGGCTAAGACGTACGATAAGTTCATATTCTCCTTATGAAATCCTAGCTGTCTGCGCAAAGCAGTTTACTCATGGATTCCATATTGCAAGCAATCAGTTGACATATTGCAAGCAAGCTTGACTACCTTCTCCACAGCTGCACAAAGGAAGTTGTATTTGTAATTCTATGCCAAATAGGATACAAATGATTGACATGTAATTATATGTCCAATATTCTTCACATGGCCCCCCATCCTGGTATACATGGCCCTATGTCCTGGTATAGATGGGCCCCATACTGGTACATATGGCCCCATCACGCCGTACACATTAAGAAAAAAAAAAAGATTGTACTCACCTTTCTTTTGCTCCCGTGCAGCGTGGCGTCCTGTTCTGATGCCGGCTACTGACTTCAGCATGTAAGCAGCTCGTGAAGTCCTTGCCATGTGCCCCCACATGTTGGTAACAGCTGCCAAAATATTCACTCCTCCCCATGCCTGGGATTATGGACGTGGGGAGCAGTGAATATTCATTTTCCTTAATAGCGGACACATGTGATGGCCCAGCTGCTACAGTAAGCCAGCAGCTCCAGCTAGCATGTGTGCCCGCTATTAAGGAAAATAAATATTCACTACTCTCCACTTTCATAGTCATGCCCACCTCTTGGCGCCCATTCTGGTATATATGTACCCGCTGTTCTCTAATGCATAAACCTCCCCCCAAACATTCTACTCACCTTCCCTCGCTCTCACGTCCTCATCAATAGCCACCTCAGAGGCTGGAAGCTGACATCGTCATACCTGCTATGGGTGACATATGACGGCACCGCCATGTGCCGCCTGCTAACATCAGCTACCAGCCTCTGATTGGTCAGCACTGTGTATTGCGGTGCAGGGAGCTGACGGGTCTCTGTTCCGCAATATATTTCAGCTGAATGGACATCCTCGCACACACATCCAGCTAAAATAGTTGCTGGCGTCGGTGGGCTCTCTTTCTGCACAGGCCAGGTTGCACTCTCTATGACCCCGGTCGTTACGCCTCTGTGGACAACCATGGATGAGCTGGGCCTATCAAAGCAAGAGCTGCTTTTTGTGAACGATTCAATGGATTTCCGCTGTGAGCATGCAATGGATTTACAGTTTTCACTGTGGTGGGTCGAAATAGAATACAGTGTGAACTTCATAGAAGCACAAACATGGCAGTGGCAAACGGCTCTCAGGAAATCCCCGCTTCGATAGCAGCCCATCGGCACTCTGTTAATGATTTGTGGGGATTGCAAGAAACGCTCAGGATCCACACAGCTTGACAGCAGTGATTAAACAGCAGAGATTGGAGCTATCTCTGATCACTGTTGTAGCAGCAGGTGCTGGCTGTATAACACAGCTGGAACACATGTATAAAGCAGGCTCAGCTCCTGAGCCCGATCCTTACACCCACACCCAATATGTGTAGTACATATTTGGAAGATGTTGGGAAATCTTTAATTGACTGCTTTTCTGATTATTCAGGACTTGGGAGCATATGGTAGGCACGATCACGTCTGTTTTGTTTCTTGTTTTTTCACCTTGTCAGGGGATGATGTTGTAGCAGTAAGTCGGATGACAGCCTTCAGGACGATGTGTTAGATTGGATCATCCAATGTGTTGTATTAGCTTGCAGAATTGCACCACTCCGTGCAAGAGATCAGAGGTGGCTGAAACAATGTACACGAATGTCTGATCAGCGGCGCATCCCTGTATGTTCTACCACTTTGTCTCCTGACGCATCAGCGTTCAATAATTGTCAACCAAATCTGTTCAATAAAGGTAAAAACATGTTCAGAAGGGTCCTCCGTACAAGGCCCCAAACCGGGGGGCTGCTGTCACGTGCACTGATGGCGCAAATATACGGGGTGTGTCTACATATTATCCTAAGGTTTATGTGTGTGCAGATATAATCCACAGAAAAATTGGGGTAAGTTTGTAAATGCATGATATTATTCACCATGGACTGAGTTATTTAATGTATTATACTCCAGAGCTGCATTCATAATTCTGCTGATTGCTATTAGAGTCCTGTCAAGAACTTGTCAACAGACAGGCACCAAAAAGAGCAGTATAATTCAGGGTGTAACTCAGGATCAGTACAGGATCAGTAATGTAATGTATGTACACAGTGACTGCACCAGCAGAATAGTGAGTGCAGCTCTGGGGTATAATACAGGATGTAACTCAGGATCAGTAATGTAATGTAACCCTAACTACTTTTTTTTAATTTTATTATTTTTCCTTAACTAAGGGGGTGATGAAGGGGGTTTGATTTACTTTTATAGCGCATTTTTTTTACCGGATTTTTATGATTGGCAGCCGTCACAGACTAAAAGACGCTTTTTATTGCAAAAAATAGTTTTTGCGTCTCCACATTATGAGAGCTATAATTTTTCCATATTTTGGTCCACAGAGTCATGTGAGGTCTTGTTTTTTGCAGGACGAGTTGACGTTTTTATTGGTGACATTTTCGGGCACATGACATTTTTTGATCGCTTTTTATTCCGATTTTTGTGAGGCAGAATGACCAAAAACCAGCTATTCATGAATTTCTTTTGTGGGGAACGTTTATACCGTACCATGTTTGGTAAAATTGATAAAGCAGTTTTATTCTTCGGGTCAGTACGATTACAGCGATACCTCATTTATATATTTTTTTATGTTTTGGCGCTTTTATACGATAAAAACTCTTTTATAGAAAAAATAATTATTTTTGCATCGCTTTATTCTCAGGACTATAACTTTTTTTATTTTTTCACTATATAGTGACAGATCGCTGATCTGACACTTTGCAGTGCACTGTGTCAGATCAGCGATCTGACGTGCACTGCTCCAGGTTTACAGGTGCCTGCTCTCAGCAGGCGCTTGTAAGCCACCTCCCTGCAGGACCTGGAGGTAGCACCGTGGCCATTTTGGATCCGGGCCTGCAGGGAGGAGTTGCTCGTACAAGGTGAGCACATCGCCTTGTACCGAACTTCTCAGGGAAGCACGCAGGGAGCGCCCTCCCTGCACGATGCTTCCCTATGCCCCGGAACACTGTGATCATGTTTGATCGCAGTGTTCTGGGGGTTAATATGCGAGGAGCGGGCTAGTGCCGGATGTCAGCTGTGATAGTCAACTGACACCCGGTCACTAACGGCCACGCCCCCCCCATGAGCGCGACCGATTGCATATGACGACGTATTATCCCGTCACTGGGAATTAAGTCCCAGGTCACCTCGACGGGATAGTACATCATATGGGATTAAGGGATTAAGTCTTGTTTGCCAGAGGGATCAAATATTTATTTCTCACTGCAAAATGCAAATAAATTTATATAATTTATACAATGTGATTTTCTGGATTTTATTTTTTATCTCTGAATGTTAAAATTAACCTACCCTTAAAATTATAGACTGTTCATGTCTTTGTCAGTGGGCAAACTTACAAAATCAGCGAGGGATCAAATACTTACTTCCCCCACTGCACATAGCACTGATTATATGTATCTCACGGACCTATTTCTATCTATTCCATTCTGACAGTTTGGGCTGTGAATTTACTGTACTCGGCTGATGAAATTTTGGGTTTCCCTTGTGATGGGTGCATAAGAATCGGACGGCATACGCATGGTCCATGTGACGTGCAATTTTTTTTTCTTGCATCCGTTGACTTACGAGAGCAATCTGATTCTCGCTGACAATCGCATCATGCAATTCACAATTTCATTGCTAAGATCTCCCTGTATTCACTTTTTGGTTTGCAGCTACACAAATTTTGTGTTAGCATTTTGCATTTGAGTCTTCATTTCATTCTAGCAGCCCTGAAAAGCTAATAATATTTCTTGTACTTCAGAGCTGAAATTTCTTACAATTCCTTGCTTAATCCATGTTATCCCAAGTATATTTTCTTTCCAGAATTCTATTTTTTTTGCATCCTGGGAAGTGAAATCTATCCTGTATAGTAATATCTCAACTAAGCTGTTATACATGTGCACGAAGACAAAAACCTACAGTTGACAATTACGTTCAGCAGAATTGTGAGTGCTGCTCTGGACTATAAATTATAAGGCGTGCTTTATCTGTTAGTTTATCTTTTAGATTTCATCACAAAAAATTATTGCAAGTTGTAACAGTGTCTGATTATATGGATGGCTCCATATTAGCAGACCACTAGCAATGGCTGATAATTTTTTTTGTCCAGTTTTCTCATTAGTGAACCCTGGATCTTGGCAGATTGGAAGGGGAAAAATATCAACGTCATCTGTTGAGATTTGCGAAGATGTCTGCGGTCTAATCAATGAGAAGTGTGTTCGTTTACCAGATATTGAGTATGGATTGCCCTCTCTTGGGTCATTTATGTATGATGGATGCATGCAATAATCTCCCTGCATAGGAAATTGTCGTCATCTCCCCGCACAGGACCATCTCGACCTCTCCTCACTCAGGACCGTGTCATCCTCTCCCCCACAGGACCACGTCGTCGTCCTCTCTCTGCACAGGACCGCGTTGTCCTCTCCCAGCCCAGGACCGCGTTGTCCTTTCCCCGCCCAGGACCACATCGACCCCTCCCCGAACAGAACCGTGTTGTCCCTCCACACACAGGACAGTGTCGTCCTCTCTCCTCCCAGGATCATGTCGTCATCTCCTCACCCAGGACCGTGTCATCCTCTCCCCCCACAGGACCACGTCATCCTTTTTCTGTACAGAACCGCATTGTCCTCTTACCGCACAGGACAGCGTCATCCTCTTCCCACCCAGGACTGCGTTGCCACTTCCCCGCACAGGACCGCGTCATCCCCTCCCCGCACAGGAATGTGTCGTCCTCTCCCCGCCCAGGATCATGTCGTCTTCTCCCCACCCAGGACCGCGTTGTCCTCTCCCCGTCTCAGGACCCCATCATCCTATCCCCACCCAGGACCGCATCATCCTCTCCCCGCGAAGTACCACGTTGTCCTCTCCCTGCACAGGACCGCATTGTCCTCTCCCCACCCAGGACCGCGTCATCCTCTCCCCGTTCCAGGACCCTATCATCCTCTCCCCACCCAGGACCGCATCATCCTCTCCCCGCACAGTACCGCGTTGTCCTCTCCCCGCACAGGACCGCATTGTCCTCTCCCCACCCAGGATCGCGTCGTCCTCTCCTCACCCAGGACTGCATTGCCACTTCCCCGCACAGGACCGCATCGTCCTCTCCCCGCCCAGGACTGTGTCATCGTCTCCCCGCCCAGGAACATGTCGTCCTCTCTCCACCCAGGACCGCGTCGTCCTTTCCCAGCACAGGACCGTGTTGTCCTCTCCCCGCACAGGACCGCGTTGTCCTCTCCCCACCCGGGATCGCGTCGTCCTCTCCTCACCCAGGACCGTGTCATCCTCTCCCCCCACAGGACCACGTCGTCCTCTCTCTGCCCAGGACCGCGCTGTCCTCTCCCCGTCCAGGGCCACGCTGTCCTCTTCCCGTCCAGGACCGCGTTGTCCTCTCCCCGCCCAGGACCACGTTGTCTCCTCTCCGCAAAGGAACACAAAAAGCACAATAATCACTAAAATCTGCATTTAGCCGCCGTAACCCACCCTGCATGCCAGTGACATGTTCTACTCCATATGGATATTGCTTTATTATCCTTCAGCTGAATGCAACATCTCGACAGCCCCGCTGCTCACAGACGACTATTTAAACGTACAAAGAAATTAGATAAATTCCACTTTCTTGTAGATGAACACATTTATAGACCATCCTGGCCCGAGCCCTGCAGTCACTGCTATTCCCCCGGAGTCATTGTCATGACTGAGGAGTGATCACCATTTAAGAAAGAGTGTCAGGAGCTGAAATTACGAGGCGTCCTGGAGACAGTAAACATGTGGCACATCCTCTCAGCTCGGAGCTCATACCTTCTATGTGAATTTGAGAAACAGTAATTGCATTCTTGCTTCATTTTCAGCCAGCACCTAAATCAGGAGCCCTGTTTCCACAGACGCTTTGCAATGAATTAAAATGAAAGGGAAGATCATTAGGAAGCGCAGTGGGTAACGATATGCAAATCAACAATACTGATGACTCAAGATTCCCCTCTGCATGCTCCAGGACTCAAATCTAGACGCTTCAAATGTGTATGGGTTTTAATTGATGTCTCAAAGTAGTCCCTCCCCTGCACAAAAGCACAGTGTAATGCCTGCACAGTGCCCCCATACAGTATAATGCCCCCTCTGTGCACCCCACACAGTATAATACCTCCTCAGTAACCCTCACACAGTATAATGCCCCCTCAATGCCCCCACACAGTATAATACCTCCTCAGTGCCTCCTCACACAGTATAATGTCTCCTCAGTGCACCCCACACAGTATAATAGCTCCTCAGTAACCCTCACACAGTATAATGCTTCCTCAGTGCCCCCACACAGAGTATAATGCCTCCTCAGTGCACCCCACGCAGTATAATACCTCCTCAGTGACCCCTCACACAGTATAATGTCTCCTCAGTAACCCTCACACAGTATAATGCTTCATCAGTTCACCCCACGCATTATAATGCCTCCCCCGTGCCCTTCACACAGTATAATACCTCCTCAGTGCTCCTCACACAGTAAAATACCTCCTCCGTGCCCCTCACACAGTATAATACCTCCTCAGTGCTCCAAACAGAGTAATACCTCCTCAGTGCCCCTCACACAGTATAATAACTCCTCAGTGCCCCTCACATAGTATAATACCTCCTCAGTAACCCCTCACACAGTATAATACCTCCTCAGTAACCCCTCACACAGTATAATGTCTCCTCTGTGACCCATCACATAGTGTAATGCCTCCTCAGTGCCCTTCACACAGTATAATGCCTCCTCAGTGCTCCTCACACAGTATAATACCTCCTCAGTGCCCCTCACATAGTATAATACCTCCTCAGTAACCCCTCACACAGTATAATGCCTCCTCTGTGACCCATCACATAGTATAATGCCTCCTCAGTGCCCCTCACACAGTATAATGCCTCCTCTGTGACCCATCACACAGTTTAATGCCTCTTCAGTACCTCCTCACACAGTATAATGCCTCCTCAGTGCCCCTCGCACAGTATTATGCCTCCTCAGTGCCCCTCACACAGTATAATACCTCCTCAGTGCCCTCAGACAGTATAATGCCCCC
Source organism: Ranitomeya imitator (assembly GCF_032444005.1). NCBI lineage: Eukaryota > Metazoa > Chordata > Amphibia > Anura > Dendrobatidae > Ranitomeya > Ranitomeya imitator. Next base: position 136,650,866 of record NC_091290.1, read on the forward strand.
TCAGTGCCTCCTCACACAGTGTAATTCCTCCTCAGTGACCCTCACACAGTATTATGCCTCCTCAGTGCCCCTCACATAGTATAATACCTCCTCAGTGCCCTCAGACAGTATAATGCTTCCTCAGTGTCTCCTCACACAGTCTAACGCCTCCTCAGTGACCCTCACACAGTATTATGCCTCCTCAGTGCCCCTCACACAGTAGAATACCTCATCAGTGTCCTCAGACAGTATAATGTCCCCTCAGTGCCCCACACACAGTATAATGCTTCCTCAGTGACCCCTCACACAGTATAATGCTTCCTCAGTGCTCCTCACACAGTATAATACCTCTTCAGTGACCCCTCACACAGTATAATGCCTCCTCAGTGACTCCTCCCCCAGTATAATGCCCCCTCAGTGCCCTCACACAGTATAATGCCTCCTCAGTGACCCCTCAGACAGTATAATGTCCCCTCAGTGCCCCTCACACAGTATTATGACTCCTCAGCGCTCCTCACACAGTATTATGCCTCCTCAGTGCCCCCTCAGACAGTATAATGTCCCTTCAGTGCCCCTCACACAGTATTATGCCTCCTCAGTGCCCCTCGCACAGTATTATGCCTCCTCAGTGACCCTCACACAGTATTATGCCTCCTCAGTGCCCCTCACACAGTATAATACCTCCTCAGTGCCCTCAGACAGTATAATGCTTCCTCAGTGCCTCCTCACACAGTGTAATGCCTCCTCAGTGACCCTCACACAGTATTATGCCTCCTCAGTTCCCCCTCACACAGTATAATACCTCCTCAGTGCCCTCAAACAGTATAATGTCCCCTCAGTGCCCCACACACAGTATAATGCTTCCTCAGTGACCTCTCACACAGTATAATGCTTCCTCAGTGCTCCTCACACAGTATAATACCTCTTCAGTGGCCCCTCACACAGTATAATGCCTCCTCAGTACCCCTCACACAGTATAATGCCTCCTCTGTGACCCATCACATAGTATAATGCCTCTTCAGTGCCCCTCACACAGTATAATGCCTCCTCTGTGACCCATCACAAAGTATAATGCCTCTTCAGTACCTCCTCACACAGTATAATGCCTCCTCAGTGCCCTCACACAGTATAATGCCTCCTCAGTGACCCCTCAGACAGTATAATGTCCCCTCAGTGCCCCTCACACAGTATTATGACTCCTCAGCGCCCCTCACACAGTATTATGCCTCCTCAGTGCCCCCTCAGACAGTATAATGTCCCTTCAGTGCCCCTCACACAGTATTATGCCTCCTCAGTGACCCTCACACAGTATTATGCCTCCTCAGTGCCCCTCACACAGTATAATACCTCCTCAGTGCCCTCAGACAGTATAATGCTTCCTCAGTGCCTCCTCACACAGTGTAATGCCTCCTCAGTGACCCTCACACAGTATTATGCCTCCTCAGTTCCCCCTCACACAGTATAATACCTCCTCAGTGCCCTCAAACAGTATAATGTCCCCTCAGTGCCCCACACACAGTATAATGCTTCCTCAGTGACCCCTCACACAGTATAATGCTTCCTCAGTGCTCCTCACACAGTATAATACCTCTTCAGTGGCCCCTCACACAGTATAATGCCTCCTCAGTGCCCCTCACACAGTATAATGCCTCCTCTGTGACCCATCACATAGTATAATGCCTCTTCAGTGCCCCTCACACAGTATAATGCCTCCTCTGTGACCCATCACAAAGTATAATGCCTCTTCAGTACCTCCTCACACAGTATAATGCCTCCTCAGTGCCCCTCACACAGTATTATACCTCCTCAGTGCCCCTCACACAGTATAATACCTCCTCAGTGCCCTCAGACAGTATAATGCTTCCTCAGTGCCTCCTCACACAGTGTAATGCCTCCTCAGTGACCCTCACACAGTATTATGCCTCCTCAGTGCCCCTCACACAGTATAATACCTCCTCAGTGCCCTCAGACAGTATAATGTCCCCTCAGTGCCCCACACACAGTATAATGCTTCCTCAGTGACCCCTCACACAGTATAATGCTTCCTCAGTGCTCCTCACACAGTATAATGCTTCCTCAGTGCTCCTCACACAGTATAATACCTCTTCAGTGGCCCCTCACACAGTATAATGCCCCCTCAGTGCCCTCACACAGTATAATGCCTCCTCAGTGACCCCTCAGACAGTATAATGTCCCCTCAGTGCCCCTCACACAGTATTATGCCTCCTCAGTGCCCCTCACACAGTATTATGCTTCCTCCGTGCCCCTCACACAGCATAATACCTCCTCAGTGCCCTCAGACAGTATAATGCTTCCTCAGTGCCTCCTCACACAGTATAATGCCTCCTCAGTGACCCTCACACAGTATTATGCCTCCTCAGTGCCCCTCACACAGTATAATACCTCCTCAGTGCCCTCAGACAGTATAATGTCCCCTCAGTGCCCCACACACAGTATAATGCTTCCTCAGTGACCCCTCACACAGTATAATGCTTCCTCAGTGCTCCTCACACAGTATGATACCTCTTCAGTGACCCCTCACACAGTATAATGCCTCCTCAGTGACTCCTCCCCCAGTATAACGTCCCCTCAGTGCCCCTCACACAGTATTATGCCTCCTCAGTGCCCCTCACACAGTATTATGCCTCCTCAGTGCCCCCTTAGACCGTATAATGTCCCCTCAGTGACCTCACACAGTATTATGCCTCCTCGGTGCCCCTCACACAGTATAATGCCTCCTCAGTGACCCTCACACAGTATTATGCCTCCTCAGTGCCCCTCACACAGTATAATACCTCCTCAGTGCCCTCAGACAGTATAATGTCCCCTCAGTGCCCCACACACAGTATAATGCTTCCTCAGTGACCCCTCACACAGTATAATGCTTCCTCAGTGCTCCTCACACAGTATGATACCTCTTCAGTGACCCCTCACACAGTATAATGCCTCCTCAGTGACTCCTCCCCCAGTATAACGTCCCCTCAGTGCCCCTCACACAGTATTATGCCTCCTCAGTGCCCCTCACACAGTATTATGCCTCCTCAGTGCCCCCTTAGACCGTATAATGTCCCCTCAGTAACCTCACACAGTATTATGCCTCCTCGGTGCCCCTCACACAGTATTATGCCTCCTCAGTGCCCCCTTAGACCGTATAATGTCCCCTCAGTGCCCCTCACACAGTATTATGCCTCCTCGGTGCCCCTCACACAGTATTATGCCTCCTCAGTGCCCCCTCAGACAGTATAATGTCCCCTCATACAGTGTAATGCCTCCTCAGTGACCCTCACACAGTATTATGCCTCCTCAGTGCCCCTCACACAGTATAATACCTCCTCAGTGCCCTCAGATAGTATAATGCTTCCTCAGTGCCTCCTCACACAGTCTAACGCCTCCTCAGTGACCCTCACACAGTATTATGCCTCCTCAGTGCCCCTCACACAGTAGAATACCTCATCAGTGCCCTCAGACAGTATAATGTCCCCTCAGTGCCCCACACACAGTATAATGCTTCCTCAGTGACCCCTCACACAGTATAATGCTTCCTCAGTGCTCCTCACACAGTATAATACCTCTTCAGTGACACCTCACACAGTATAATGCCTCCTCAGTGACTCCTCCCCCAGTATAATGCCCCCTCAGTGCCCTCACACAGTATAATGCCTCCTCAGTGACCCCTCAGACAGTATAATGTCCCCTCAGTGCCCCTCACACAGTATTATGACTCCTCAGCGCCCCTCACACAGTATTATGCCTCCTCAGTGCCCCCTCAGACAGTATAATGTCCCTTCAGTGCCCCTCACACAGTATTATGCCTCCTCAGTGCCCCCTTAGACCGTATAATGTCCCCTCAGTGACCTCACACAGTATTATGCCTCCTCGGTGCCCCTCACACAGTATTATGCCTCCTCAGTGCCCCCTTAGACCGTATAATGTCCCCTCAGTGCCCCTCACACAGTATTATGCCTCCTCGGTGCCCCTCACACAGTATTATGCCTCCTCAGTGCCCCCTCAGACAGTATAATGTCCCCTCATACAGTGTAATGCCTCCTCAGTGACCCTCACACAGTATTATGCCTCCTCAGTGCCCCTCACACAGTATAATACCTCCTCAGTGCCCTCAGATAGTATAATGCTTCCTCAGTGCCTCCTCACACAGTCTAACGCCTCCTCAGTGACCCTCACACAGTATTATGCCTCCTCAGTGCCCCTCACACAGTAGAATACCTCATCAGTGCCCTCAGACAGTATAATGTCCCCTCAGTGCCCCACACACAGTATAATGCTTCCTCAGTGACCCCTCACACAGTATAATGCTTCCTCAGTGCTCCTCACACAGTATAATACCTCTTCAGTGACACCTCACACAGTATAATGCCTCCTCAGTGACTCCTCCCCCAGTATAATGCCCCCTCAGTGCCCTCACACAGTATAATGCCTCCTCAGTGACCCCTCAGACAGTATAATGTCCCCTCAGTGCCCCTCACACAGTATTATGACTCCTCAGCGCCCCTCACACAGTATTATGCCTCCTCAGTGCCCCCTCAGACAGTATAATGTCCCTTCAGTGCCCCTCACACAGTATTATGCCTCCTCAGTGCCCCTCGCACAGTATTATGCCTCCTCAGTGACCCTCACACAGTATTATGCCTCCTCAGTGCCCCTCACACAGTATAATACCTCCTCAGTGCCCTCAGACAGTATAATGCTTCCTCAGTGCCTCCTCACACAGTGTAATGCCTCCTCAGTGACCCTCACACAGTATTATGCCTCCTCAGTTCCCCCTCACACAGTATAATACCTCCTCAGTGCCCTCAAACAGTATAATGTCCCCTCAGTGCCCCACACACAGTATAATGCTTCCTCAGTGACCCCTCACACAGTATAATGCTTCCTCAGTGCTCCTCACACAGTATAATACCTCTTCAGTGGCCCCTCACACAGTATAATGCCTCCTCAGTGCCCCTCACACAGTATAATGCCTCCTTTGTGACCCATCACATAGTATAATGCCTCCTCAGTGCCCCTCACACAGTATAATGCCTCCTCTGTGACCCATCACACAGTATAATGCCTCTTCAGTACCTCCTCACACAGTATAATGCCTCCTCAGTGCCCCTCGCACAGTATTATGCCTCCTCAGTGCCCCTCACACAGTATAATACCTCCTCAGTGCCCTCAGACAGTATAATGCTTCCTCAGTGCCTCCTCACACAGTGTAATGCCTCCTCAGTGCCCTCAGACAGTATAATGCTTCCTCAGTGCCTCCTCACACAATATAATGCCTCCTCAGTGACCCTCACACAGTATTATGCCTCCTCAGTGCCCCTCACACAGTATAATACCTCCTCAGTGCCCTCAGACAGTATAATGTCCCCTCAGTGCCCCACACACAGTATAATGCTTCCTCAGTGACCCCTCACACAGTATAATGCTTCCTCAGTGCTCCTCACACAGTATGATACCTCTTCAGTGACCCCTCACACAGTATAATGCCTCCTCAGTGACTCCTCCCCCAGTATAATGTCCCCTCAGTGCCCCTCACACAGTATTATGCCTCCTCAGTGCCCCTCACACAGTATTATGCCTCCTCAGTGCCCCCTTAGACCGTATAATGTCCCCTCAGTGACCCTCACACAGTATTATGCCTCCTCGGTGCCCCTCACACAGTATTATGCCTCCTCAGTGCCCCCTTAGACCGTATAATGTCCCCTCAGTGCCCCTCACACAGTATTATGCCTCCTCGGTGCCCCTCACACAGTATTATGCCTCCTCAGTGCCCCCTCAGACAGTATAATGTCCCCTCATACAGTATAATGCCCCCTCAGACGGTATAATTCCTCCTCATTGCCTCTCACACAGTATGATTCCACCACAGTGCCTGTCACATAATATAGTGTCTACCTTCACACTATGATGCCTCTGTAGTCCTCCTCACACAGTATGATACCCTACAGTGCCCGTCATGCTTTATGATATCCCCATAATGTCTTCTTGTGTGGAACAGGGCAGTTGGGTCAATTCAGGCCGCAGGGAATAGGTGCAACTGCTATCTCTGCACCCCCTATAACTACACCGCAGTCTGTAGGTGCCTGTACCCCTTGCCATCATGACAGTAATGCATCATTTATATGGGTCCTGTTGGCAATGGTGGCCCACTGCAGTCAGGTAAGCTACTGTGACATGATAAGTGGGTTTTGGTTGTGTGACATCAGATATGTTTATCACTAAACTGCTGTGACATCACAACTATTTGGAGTCATGTGAACTATGATGTCCCAAGTGGATATCAGTTCAGTTTGATGTGCTATTGTGGCATCATAAGTGGGTTTCAGTCCAACGTCAAATTAGCAGTTGACACTAAAGCAGATTATACATTTTTTCTCCAAAGGGCACCTCTATTGTTATTATCTCCACATACACGTACTTACCAAACATCCTAGATCCAGAGGTACAGTCCTAAATTTTAGGATCTGTCTGGGGGGTATGTCTTCATTTCAACTCTGTTTCTAAAGGGCAGAGATACAGGTAAATATAATGGAGGAGCAGAGATCCATCGGACCCCCGCTCCACCATTCTATCTGCTTAAAGACTGAAGGATCTGCAAGGACCTCCATGTCAGATGACATCCTTAGACCACATTACTGGGTATCAAACAAAGAATCACGAAGCACATGTATATTATGGGGCTGAGAGTAATATAGTAAAGCTCTCCCACTTATATTAACCAGATACACTGGTTTACCAGGGCTACTCCAACAATCACGTATAACAACAAGAAAACGGAGTAGAAAAATCCCAAACAACATAGTAAAATTACAATAGCTTTATTAAATGCAAGTATACAAAAATTCTATGATCAAAGAATAAAATTTACAATTATGCACCGTAACAGATTGAAAATAAGGAGAGTACTCCAGCAGTACTGGTGTATATGGGGAGCGGAATATGTGTCCGGGGGCAAGAAAAATGCCAGCAGTCAGGAACCTTTCATACTATCCCATTTAATCAGGGTTGATTCCTGCAACCATCCCCGCTATCCAGGAATAGTACCTCATGGAGTAAATGCTAATGCATAAATCAATGAGTGCTAACCACTATATGCTTACCCATATGGTAATCGGACCGCTCACCCACTGTGCACCAGGAACCCCTTGACGCACGTTTCGCCGCCAAGCTTTTTCAAAAGGGGATCCCCTTTTGAAAAAGCTTGGCGGCGAAACGTGCGTCAAGGGGTTCCTGGTGCACAGTGGGTGAGCGGTCCGATTACCATATGGGTAAGCATATAGTGGTTAGCACTCATTGATTTATGCATTAGCATTTACTCCATGAGGTACTATTCCTGGATAGCGGGGATGGTTGCAGGAATCAACCCTGATTAAATGGGATAGTATGAAAGGTTCCTGACTGCTGGCATTTTTCTTGCCCCCGGACACATATTCCGCTCCCCATATACACCAGTACTGCTGGAGTACTCTCCTTATTTTCAATCTGTTACGGTGCATAATTGTAAATTTTATTCTTTGATCATAGAATTTTTGTATACTCACATTACTGGGTAGCATAGCCCAGCGAAGTAGCAGAGCAGCATGGATGTGATAGGACACACTTGTGCGGGGGCCACTATGGGGACTTCATAATGTGTGCTTGGGTGAGCATTATACTGTGTGAGCTGGAGGACAGTAGAGGGCATCATAATATGTGGGGGTCACTGTGCTCGACATAATACTGTATGATGGGAAAGTGGGGTGATCTTATTGTATAGGGGGATTGTGATTGGGGAGTGTTATTTTTTGCTATTTAGGGAAATTGTGGAGGAATAATACTTTGTGGGGGGACTGTAGGTGGATTATACTATGTGGGGCATCATACTATGTGGGTGGACCATACTGTGTAGGGGGATTAGGAGTGGGGGTTCTTGCAATTTAGGCGGATTGTGGAGGCGTCATACTGTGTGAAGGGACTATAGGTGAATTATACTATGTGGGAGGATTGTGGGGCATTACAATGTGTGGGGGCACTATAGGTGGATCATACTATGTAGGGCATCATATTGTGTTGGTGGACTGTGGGTGGATCATACTATGTAGGGGGATTATGAGTGAGGGTTCTTGTTCTTTAGGCGGATTGTGGAGGCATCATACTGTGTGGGGAGACTGTGGGTGGATCATACTGTGTAGGGGATTCTGAGTGGAAAGTGGTGGTTCTTTCTATTTAGGGGTATTGTGATGACATCATACGATATGGGGGACTGTAGGTAGACCCTATTATGTGGGAGGACTGTGGGGGCATCATATTGTGTGGGGAGACTGTAAGTGGATCATACTATCTGGGGCATCATACTGTGTGAGGGGATCACAATGTGTAAGGGATTGTGAGTGGAGTTTTTTTCTATTTAGAGGGATTGTGATGACATCATATGATACCGGGGGACTGTAGGTAGATCCTACTATGTGGGGGGACTGTGGGGCATCATATTGTGTGGGGAGACTGTAGGTGGATCATACTATCTGGGGCATCATACTGTGTGAGGGATTGTGAGTGAAGAGCGGTGGTTCTTTCTCTTTAGGGGAATTGCGGTGGCATCATACGGAATGGGGGGGACTGTAGGTGAATCCTACTATGTGAGAGGACTGTGAGGGCATCATATTGTGTGGGGAGATTGTAGGTGGATTATACAATGTGGGAGGACTGTTGGTGGATCATACTAGGTGGGAGGACTGTGAGGGCATCATATTGTGTGGGGAGATGGTAGGTGGATTATACAATGTGGGAGGACTGTCGATGAATCATACTAGGTCGGAGGACTGTGAGGGCATCATATTGTGTGGGGAGATGGTAGGTGGATTATACAATGTGGGAGGACTGTCGCTGGATCATACTAGGTGGGAGGACTGTGGGGGCATCATATTGTGTGGGGAGATGGTAGGTGGATTATACAATGTGGGAGGACTGTCGATGGATCATACTAGGTGGGAGGACTGTGGGGGCATCATATTGTGTGGGGAGATGGTAGGTGGATTATACAATGTGGGAGGACTGTCGATGGATCATACTATGTGGGAGGACTGTGAGGGCATCATATTGTGTGGGGAGATGGTAGGTGGATTATACAATGAGGGAGGACTGTCGGTGGATCATACTAGGTGGGAGGACTGTGAGGGCATCATATTTTGTGGGGAGATGGTAGGTGGATTATACAATGAGGGAGGACTGTCGGTGGATCATACTAGGTGGGAGGACTGTGAGGGCATCATATTGTGTGGGGAGATGGTAGGTGGATTATACAATGTGGGAGGACTGTCGGTGGATCATACTAGGTGGGAGGACTGTGGGGGCATCATATTGTGTGGAGCATCATTCGGTGTGGGTGGATCATACAATGTGGAAGGATTATGCAGGTATCATTCTGTGTCGAGCATCATACCTCGTGAGTAGGACTGTAGGGGGCTATGCCGCATTATGTGTCCCGTGTTGCTAAGTTTCCAAGTTTGGTGGTACACCTATTCACTCATATACAGGGTGCCTTTCTGGGGCAATTGTGTTTTTTTTGCAGACCTATCTCCCAGCGCAGGATTGCAGTATAATGAGAACTGAAAGCGGTGAAAGCGTAGGACTTTGGCCTTTTTTTTAAGAAGAAAGCAGTGATGTTTATGTGACCCTGAACAACCTTATATTTCCTGATGCATCTCCCCCACTGCAGACTCCAGGCTTCCTAAGGCTCTACTTTACCTCTAGCTATTTCTCCTCCATCTTCCCCGCTCGGCCCTCTCCTTCTATGTTCACACTTGCAGCAGCTCCTTGTATGTTTATCCCATTATACCTTTTGCTCGGATTCTTCCCCGAGCTGTAATTTACTGTCAGAACTGGATCTGCATTTAATCTAATTTATTCCTTGCTCTCTTAATGCTCTATTTAATTTTCTCTCCACCGACAGTACATCTAATCTGCTTCATGTACTGTAACTGAAGATGCTATCTCCCTCTCCACCCGCTCTCGCCGTTCAATACCGAATTCCCACCTGTTGAAATAAATTTCTAGAAGTAGCTGCAAAATGAAAGGTGGGATCTGGAGAATAAAACATCGGAGGTAAGAAGGGTGGAAATGCCAGTACCTTACAATACTTTCTAGGGACAGAGGTGGTAAATGTAAGTCTGTGAAGCGTGATATTACTGAATCTTAAGACAAGTTACTTTATATTAAAAGTTTGGAGAATATTTAAAGGAGTTCTTCGTTGCAGAAAATTACATGTTGATTTGCCTATTTCAAGGCCGCATGAGGCATTTTTCATTTTTCATTTGCTTCCTAAATACAAATTTAAGTAACTTTCTAGAGAGTCTTCATTCAAAAAATGTCCTACAGCGTCTGTACGTCCTTGATCTAGATAGCTGGTCTGCAAAACTGACATCAATCCATCAGAGCTCCGGCTCCTGGTTCTCTCTGTGTTGAAGAAATAAGGTTAGAGGTTGTAAATGGCAAATCAAAGTATGGAGAGGGTGAAAGCATCTATGTTCTCAGAGAGGGCAGAGAAAATATACTGTAGGAAGAAAGAAATGCATAATAAATGGAAAAGCACTCCAGAAATGAAGTTGAGCTGAAACATAAGTGTTAGTGAAGTCTGGCACACTTTGGACACATACACCATCGACTGTTATGGCTATTTCTGAATTTCTCATGACTATAATGACTGTCCATGATTTCCGGAGCAAAACAATATGGCGATCAGCTGATCACTGGCCTATCCTCCTTTGGGGATCTTCTGATATGAATACCCCCCATCGATGATGATATATCGTTAAATAATTGCTATATAATTGCAGTGAAAATGTAGAAAAGAGAAGGTCTTCTTGCTATTTGGTAGGAACCTGCTGAATGCTCTTTGTAGATAAGGTTAGCCGGTTCTTGAATGTGGAAGCCGTCAATATAGGCCCTAGAAAGATTGATCGGGTGGAAATGAGCAGCTGATCTATAGTTCAGTCTATGGATCACTGATTAAAGCCCCAGAAGAATCGAAAAATCTGGCGGTCAGGTCATTCAGAGTATATTAAGGTGTATCTCCGATAAATTCTTACTTCGAGGGGAGGAAAGTATAGAAAGGATTTCTGGGTGGTAGATAAATTCTTCTTCTTAGGAAGTCTTGCCATAAGCTGGCCATAAGCCCAGTGATTAGTTGCAGTTATTATGAAGCTTTGGGAGGAAGTTTTGTTCGGTCACAGGTACAAGTATCCTTAGAAGAGTGAGAATTTTACTGTGAGCATACAACCAACCAAATCCCCGGAAAAGCCCTATAAATAGATGGCAAATTACTAGGGTATTTTACTACTGGGACAACCCCCTCCTAAATACTGTATTCCCCAGTGCAAAATAAAAGTAACAGATACCTCTTGTACTGGCGCCATTCTATCCATGTCTGCTCTGGGACATTATTTTATGCACCCAAATAGTGGCTGCTTATGGGTTGCAGATCTGGCACTTCCTTGCACCGCGTAGGACGGGTGGTCAGAAAACCGCTTTAAAGAGGTCTTTTTCATTAATGTGGCTTAGCTAGCTCTGCAGACACTTTGTTCTATTTATTAAATGGATTCATCAGCATTTTTTTTGTATGTAATCTGAGAGCAGCATGATGTAGGGGCAGAGACCCTGATTCTAGTGATGTATCACTTGCTGTCATTTTGATACAATCCCTGTTTTTTTATTCATCAGATCTAGCAGTGCTCAGAATGCTGAGCCCTCTATAACTCCGCTTATACTAGCGATTTACATCTTCCTGTGTATTCTGTGCAGAGGCAGAAAGCTGCCAATCAGTCGTGGTGGGACTAGGGCGCACCAGACACCTAGTTCTGTAGTGATAATAATCTCCTGCTGATAAAACACTGATTTTATTAAAACAGCAACAAAGAGCCTAGTAAGGGAAACATCACCGGAATCAGGGTCTCTGCCCCAACATCAAGATGGTCTCCGATTTGGTGACAAATACCTGGTTACAGAGTCCCTTTAAAGGGTTAATAATCCCTAGGAAGTGACACATCTCTGGAATCAGGGTCTCTGCCCCAATATCATGCTGCTCTTAAATTATATAGAAAAAAACCCCTGCTGACCGATTCCCTTTAAGAAGTGTTAATTCTAGAGATAAGAGGCGATTCAATCCATCCAATATTCTAGAATATCTGTTAATCCATCATTTGTTTCCAATGATTTGTATCCAATGATACAGTATTTATCAAACATAATTGATGATGAATGAAAATAATGTTTTATATTTTTTTAGGATCTTTGTGTTAGTTTTGGGATTTTTTGCTTGTAATGAGGCTCTGAACCTCCCTGACGTTTCCATTCTTCTTTGCATTGTATCCATTGTTTTTTGTATTTTACTTGTTAGTCAATATTTAACGAAGTAACAAAGACAATATGTAACGGCAGAAGCCGATGATGAGCGGAGATGCAGCAGATGGCCGGATACAGAAACACACAGACTGTTATATGGAATAAATTGCTTACATGGAAATGAGCGGAGCAGAAGCGCGCGGTGCGGCTCCCGGGGTCAGAAGTTAGCAACCTTTTTTCTAGTTTCTGGAATATTTTTCTGCATTTATCGCAATGGAGAACCCTGACTGCACTAACGTATTCTCATGTAAGGGACGAATAAATATTTTCTGCATCTGAATATTTTATTGGGGTTCCACCTCTGCTGTTACGTGAGCGGAGATCAGCAGCCTGCGTAACTCCAGTTGGAGTGAAACTACTACTCTCAGCATTCCCGCAAATGCCCCAGTCTGTCAAGTGGCTGGAAGAGAATGTTGGGAGTAGTAGTTTCCCCGCAGTTGGAGTGTCGCAGGTTCCCTAGGGAAACATGTATAAGCCTACTCACCCTGATTGACGCTTCCAGGGTTCCGCCGAGCGGAAACGTTACTCCTGTCCAATGTGGCCAAAAGGTAATAAACAAAATTAATTATCTTTTTTTTGGCTATTTAGCCAACTAACGAAATCCCTGGGTATAGGGCAGAATGGGCTAACAAATCGGGGCATAGGGCGAGTAAAGAAAGCACCCTATAGCCCATCACACTCAACTCCGATTCCTGTTTAGAAGAGGGCTTTCAGGGCAAAGAGAACTCAGTTCCGGCCCACAGCAACCAGCTCTGTGCCCATCTTCCTAAGTACTCTATTGGTTTATCATAGAGTCCAAGGCAAAACTTGTAAGTGGTAAATCAGAGTACCCAGCAATGTAGCAGAGTTAGGTTTGTTACAGAGTCCAGGACAGAGCTGGTCAGCGGTATAGCAGAGTATCCAGCAATGTAGCAGGGCTAGGTTTGTTGCAGAGTCCAGGACAGAACTGGTCAGCGGTATAGCAGATTACCCAGCAATATAGCAGGGCTAGGTTTGTTACAGAGTCCAGGACAGAACTGGTCTGCGGTATAGCAGAGTACCCAGCAATATAGCAGGGCTAGGTTTGTTGCAGAGTCCAGGACAGAACTGGTCAGCGGTATAGCAGATTACCCAGCAATATAGCAGGGCTAGGTTTGTTACAGAGTCCAGGACAGAACTGGTCTGCGGTATAGCAGAGTACCCAGCAATATAGCAGGGCTAGGTTTGTTGCAGAGTCCAGGACAGAACTGGTCAGCGGTATAGCAGATTACCCAGCAATATAGCAGGGCTAGGTTTGTTACAGAAACCAGGACAGAACTGGTCAGCGGTATAGCAGATTACCCAGCAATATAGCAGGGCTAGGTTTGTTACAGAAACCAGGACAGAACTGGTCAGCGGTATAGCAGAGTACCCAGCAATATAGCAGGGCTAGGTTTGTTATAGAGTCCAGGACAGAGCTGGTCAGCAGTATAGCAGATTACCCAGCAATATAGCAGGGCTAGGTTTGTTATAGAGTCCAGGGCAGAACTGGTCAGCAGTATAGCAGAGTACCCAGCAATATAGCAGGGCTAGGTTTGTTATAGAGACCAGGGCAGAGCTGGTCAGCAGTATAGCAGAGTACCAAGCAATATAGCAGGGCTAGGTTTGTTACAGAGAACAGGATAGAACTGGTCAGCGGTATAGCAAAGTATCCAGCAATATAGCAGGGCTAGGTTTGTTGCAGAGTCCAGAACAGAACTGGTCAGCAGTATAGCAGATTACCCAGCAATATATGTAGCAGGGCTAGGTTTGTTACAGAGTCCAGGACAGAACTGGTCAGCGGTATAGCAGATTACCCAGCAATGTAGCAGAGTTAGGTTTGTTACAGAGTCCTGGACAGAACTGGTCAGCCGTTTAGCAGAGTGTCCAGCAACGTAGCACAGCTAGATTTGTTACAGAGTCCATGGAAGAAGTTGCCAGCAGCATAGCTGTGTACCTAGCAATATAGTAGAGCTGGGTTTGTCACAAGGTTCATGCATATAGCAGATAAAGCTCTTCAATTTTGCAGAGCTGGATTTGAGACAGAATCCAAGGAAGAACTGGCCAATGATATAGAAGATTTACACAGCCATGTGGGAGAGCTATGTTTGTCACAAAGTTTAAGGAAGAACAGGTCACAATATATAAGAGTTTACCGGCCATGTATGTACAATATGAGTTTGTCATAGAGTCCAAAGCAAAACTGGTGAGTGATATATCACAGTTTCCCAGTCATGTAGCAGGGTTGTTACAGAGTCCAATGCAGAACTGGTCAGTGGTATAGCGAAGTACTAAGCAATGTCGCAGAGCTAGGTTTGGTACATAGTCAAAGGAGGAAGTGGTCTGCAGTATATATAGCACAGTGCCCGGCAATGTAGCAGAGCTGGGTTTGTTATATAGTCCAAGTCAGAACTGGCCAGCGGTATAGCTTAGTACCCTGCAATGTAGCAGAGCTTGATTTGTCATAAGGTTGATGCATAGCTGGCACAGGGAAGCAGTCCGTGGTAGCGGCATGGACCCAACTACTGTGCTAGTCTAGTCCTGACTGTATGATTTTTTTGATGTGTATGGACATAGGAGGACATAGCACCCGGCACTGGATCTAGGAGAGGTGTGTAGCAACTGGAAGTAAAAAGTTCTCAAAAATAACATAAGTGCAAAGAAGACAAAAGCGTTTCTTCCCCCCTCGGCTCTGCTTCTCCTCTACCAGATAGTGCGTGTTTATTTCTCCCTCCATCAATATTGTTTTCTTAAAATAACTGTGTGAAGAAAACATTTTACATCAGAACCATAAATGTGTTAATTAAATAAAAACAGCACAGAAAAAAATAACCCCCTTGTCACATTCAAGTAAGGCGGTCGCCTGCTCACAGCACCGCCACTAGGTTCATGCCTTGCAATAGATGTGACATATGGCTGAACGGACGCAGACCCCAGGATGGATCAATACGAGGAGCAATGGTAGATAAAGGGATTAAATGGCTAAGAAGCCGACCTGCAACTCAAGGAAGCAGCGAGGAGAGAAGCCAAGATTAATGTGCTGGAATCTGGAGCCAGGGCTGGAGGGGGCACATATTCATTAGGACCGCCATGATTAGTCGCCAGTCTAATTTGATGGTAAACGATTTCAGTCGCAGTATGTATTGGCCGCAGGAGCACTAATTGGGTTGGGTGTCTGATCTCGGGTCCAGGAGAGAGAAGCTAATTAGGAAAAGTTCTGCAAAATAAAGAAAAAATAAATCCAAGAATAAGACAGGAAGCGAAGATTTCAGATCTGCAAATAATCCAATTACGAAGAGAAGAAAAGAAGAAGAATTCTGATTATGGTCAAGGAAAGGTGCTGTTTTTGTTTTGCGAACAGAATATTTATTCCCATCACCCCCCCGCCGTCCAAAAATAGAAAATATGCGAAAATATACGATTAGAGGGAAGCCCACAAGAGTTGTCCCTCACCAGTCTTTATTTGGATGCTGAGTAAGAGCCACCAGTTCCCCAAATAACTCGTGTGGATGGGGAACCCAACGATGCCAGTGCAAACTTCAACAGGATGTGCGTCCTCCAATGCACAATTAGTTGGAGTGTATTGTGGTGCACAGACCCAGCGTGTGCGGCAATACACACTGCCGGACAATCAGAAGCCAGTAGCTGATGTCGACGTGCATGTGGCTGGGGCACATGGCAGGGACGTCATGCACTCCCTTCGCTTGCACGTTGATGTCAGCTGCCCGTTTCAGAAGAGGACGCTGCGTGGTGGGGGAGTGCAGGGATGGTGCGTATAGTGCTTTATTGTTTTTCTATGTATTCGAAAATGGCGGCAGAATGGGGGACATATACCATTATGAGGATGTATATACCAGGATGGGAGACATATATACCAGGAAAGGGGATTAATATACCAGGATGGGGATGTATATACCAGGATGGGAGACATATATACCAGGATGGGAGACGTATATACCAGGATGGGAGACGTATATACCAGGATGGGGGACATATATACCAGGATGGGAGACATATATACCAGGATGGGAGACGTATATACCAGGATGGGAGACGTATATACCAGGATAGGGGACTTATATACCAGGATGGGGGACATATATACCAGGATAGGGGACTAATATACCAGGATGGGGGACATATATACCAGGATGGGAGACATATATACCAGGATGGGAGACGTATATACCAGGATGGGAGACGTATATACCAGTATAGGGGACTTATATACCAGGATGGGGGACTAATATACCAGGATGGGGGACATATATACCAGGATGGGGATGTATATACCAGGATGGGAGACATATATACCAGGATGGGAGACATATATACCTGGATAGGGGACTAATATACCAGGATGGGGGACTAATATACCAGGATGGGGGACATATATACCAGGATAGGGGACTAATATACCAGGATGGGGGGATATATACCAGGATAGGGGACTAATATACCAGGATGGGGGACATATATACCAGGATGAGGGACACATATACCAGGTTGGGGGGACACGGGTGGGCCCAGTATAAGGGACATATACCAGGATGGGGAACATATACCCCAGGATTGAGGACATATATACCAGGATGGGAGACATATGTACCAGGATGGAGGTCATATGTGCCAGAATGGGGAACATATATATACCAGGAAGGGGCCCAAGATGGGGGTCATTACTACATAATGGAGGGAGTAATTTGTATGTCCTTCTAGGGCCCATACATCTGACCAATATACGGGGGAGGGGGAGTCAGGTCCAAATTTTGCATCGGGGCTCATCAGACTCTAGTTGTGCCACTGATAGCCACTATTGCTCCCACAACAATATACTAGTCATAGATGCCCACAAAACAGAGTACAAAAGCCCTGACAACAGTGGATCAGTCACTAACGCTCCCACAGTAGTGTATGTGCCACAAATGTACTCATAACATATAAAACAAACACCCATAAGTGTATTAGCCACTAAACCCCCATATTATATCGTATCCCCCATCCCCCAGAATAATTTCCCAACCACAGGTGCCCCCCTAAGTGCCAATCATTGGTGCCCCCAAAGAACAGAACCGTGCACTAACCAATCGGTCCACATGGAGGGTCTAAGATGAATATGAGTGACCCCCATGACGTATGTATCCATGATGGCCGCTGTATCCCCCCAACCTCCTTCTTTATCGCTCATGACGGAATGACAATTAGTTCTTTGAACAATATGATTAAGATCCATTACATCGGGGGTTTTGTCTGATATTTGACTATTAGCTCCGAATATACCAGGGGACGGTGATGCTACAAAATAGATTATTCCGAGTAATTATGGCACAATGTAATTACTACCAAAATTGAGGTCAGGAGATGGCATTTAGCATTTCAGACTTACAAGATTCCTGAGCAGATTTATCTGAATCCTCATCCAATTATTAAAAGCTAACATTTTGCATAACAAGGAAAAAAAAAAAAAGAAAAAAAAGTGTTTCCTTTTGGGCTTGAACTTTGATGGATAACTCAATGCTTCACATCCATGCTAGTCACGTCCCGATACTCGGGAAAATTGAATATGGTTGTTTAATGTGTATTTATTCAATATGGTTTCCAAACACAGCGCCCCATCTGTACACAGGCTGGATGTGGTATTGCAGATCGGTTTCATGCATTTCAATAAAACTGAATTGCAATACCAAAAACAACCTGTAGGCAAGTGTGGCGCTGTTTCGGGAAGCAACCATATATTTCGAAATCTCTTGCTATTCTACGCCAATTTTTCATGCATTGCAACTCTTCCCTATTGGTAGGAGACAAAGCTGA
The DNA here is from genome assembly GCF_032444005.1 of Ranitomeya imitator. NCBI lineage: Eukaryota > Metazoa > Chordata > Amphibia > Anura > Dendrobatidae > Ranitomeya > Ranitomeya imitator. Next base: position 136,669,034 of record NC_091290.1, read on the forward strand.
TCATATATACGTGCGCAGAATACTAGAGCCATAGTGCAGACTGACACTAGCAATAAGGAGGGGTGCTACTCTGCATAGTACAACAGGGTTAACCACTATGCAGATAATAAGTATTAATTATGCCGTCTGCCTGTACTATCATGTGTGACAGAATGGCTAAATAATAGTCTCCAGTGGTCACTATCATGTCAATAAACTTTGCATAAATCAATTGCACAAGTGAATATTAAAAAAAAATTATGAGAAAAATCCACTTCTTTCTCCACTTATGAACCACTTCTTCCCTTCTCCTCAATCCTGAACTCAAAATGCGTTCTGAAAAACTGCAAAAACGTATCCTGCTCAAGGAAGGACTGACTGACAGCTCACTGAGGGATCAGATTACAGCTGTATATTGAAGTATATGGAGTGCGGAGAAAGGAGCAGAGTAAGAGAGAGAAGCACAGACACACTAGAAAGCATGAACACCCATACATGTAAGTTATCTCCCCCAATTTACAGCTACACTGCTCAGTACTGCTGTATATCGTTCTTAATGCTGACCTCAAAGCTGAATTCACAGCTATACTGCTAACTACTGTTGCATATTGTCCTCAATACTGTTCCATACAAGTAGTTTATTTCACCCTAAATCTGGATTCACAGTTACATTGCTCAGTACTGCTGCATAATATCCTTTATGTGGATCCAGACAAATAAGTATTTTATCTCATCCCGGAGCTTGATTCACAGTTCCACTACACAGTACTGCCGTATATTATCCTCAATGCTGATAAATACAAGTAAGTATTTTATGTCACCCCAGAGCTGGATTCACAGATGTACTGCTGCATAATATCCTCTATGCTGATCAAGACAAATAAGTATTTTATCTCACCTCAAAGCTTGATTCACAGTTACATTGCTCAGTGCTGCTGTGTATTCTCCATACAATTATTTTACTTCACCCTAGAGCTGGATTCACAGCTACACTGCTCATTAATGCTGTATATTGTCCTCAATGATGATTTATAAAGTAAATATTTTAACCCAATTTCAGAGCTGGATTCACAGTTATACTGCTCAATACTGTATATTGTCCTCAATGCAATTCCATACAAGCATTTTATCCCACCCACCCCAGTGCTGCATTCACAGTTACACTGGCCAGTACTGCTGCATAATGTATTCCATGCTACTTCTTCTGAACATGTGCTGGATAGAGACAGGAGAGCAGGAATCCCTTATGTCTGTGTGTTTATGAAAGACATCACAGCAGCTATTCTGTCCCCACTAGTTCAGAGACTGACACTGGTGAAAAATTTGGGATACAACTCATATAGTGGCCAGAAAATAGTGCTATTCCTTGTGTACACACAGGCCAGATTATTCTGAAAAGTCACCAGAAACAACAGGTACACTGTAAAGCACTCCACCCTATTGTAACAATCACAATATAATTGCCAGGAATATAAAATGTTCCCATAAAAATACATTGTTATTTCCATCGTTGGGATTATTTTTTAACATCGCTGCTCCATGAACAGACGTTTTGGAATAAAAAATAGATAAAACTAATTTCCCGTCTTCTTACACGTGTTGAGGTTTAACAGCCGCCATCTAAATGGGATTTGTTTGTGAGCTGATCTGTCCCCATCTCTGTCGACGTACAACATTTTGGATATTTTATACCAGGTATAATGTAGCCATTACGTGCACAATCTAATCTGAATGTGCGGTGATAAAAAATTGCAGCCAAAAAGCGTAAACAAAATAATTTTTTACGGTTTGTATGTGCGTCCCTTAAATTCTATTTATCTATGCAATTTCGTTTTACATCCGCCCATTCGGCTCTTTCGAAGAGGGTGGTGGAGTCGGGATATAACGTACGCGGGCGTATATCAGGATGTGCCAACTTTTGCAGAACTAAATTTACAAAATGGATCGTAAGATTCCGGATATTTATATTTTTGGTAACTTGCAAACTGTAGTTTAGGAAACAAAACATTTGGATGTACAGTAAGTGAGAAGACTTGCCCAGATCTGACCACTCTTCCAAAATTTATCATAGCTTGGACATTGGTCGTTAAATTACTTCTAGACCCTTGAGATTTTCATCCCTTTGTAGGGAAATGCCAAAACAAAAATTGGTCTTTCCAAACTTTGTTGGGATGTAGTGAGGGTCCGTGACCGTCTCTTTTCTTCCACTACTGATCCAGCCACATGACAGATGTAGACCCCCCAGACCAGTGATGGATTTAGAGCCCCCAAAGCAATGATAGCCACAGCACTGGTGGACACAGACATAAGAGGCCCCTGTACGAGGACAATATATGGGCCCTTTGGAGTCCAAGAGCTCATCATAATGCAAAATTCCATCTGTTTTGGAGGTGGTACTGGCATCCTTACTTCTTGGGCCTGTGGTATGTCCACCACTAAACCACATAGCGATAACATAGTTCCTCCATAACCACCTAAGTCTCAGCCATGACTGTGAATGAAGTCGGAACACTCCGAAACATTTCTCTACGGCATAGTACATTCACCCCCTCGACCTCCATATTTCTCACCATTATCACCGCGCCAGTAGCATCGACACCACACGACCCACATTATGGTTTTAATAACCTGCTCTACTGTGGTCTACAGGACAGGTTAGTCTTAATGGTTCCTCCGTACAGGGGTTAATTCATCCTATAATATCAGTTTATGTGATTGTGTGGATCACCGGTCTCGGAGGATTGCGAAATTCTGCACACTGTGCATATTAATGAGCCGAGAACTGTCTCCACACACAGCAGATCACACAACCTCCAGAACGGCAGCAGCTTCACAAGTTTTTGATGAAATTACTCTTTTATGCCTAATTTATCTTACAAAGTGCAAATCACCTTTGACAGGCATTAGGTAAGTCAGGAGGTTTAGGAAGAAAATGCTGATAAAATGTGCTGAAAAATACACTCAGCTCATAACAGCTACAAATCAGCGACCATGAAGAAAAAAGAATTAACTGTGGTTTGTCGATGCTTAGAATAGGCTAAATTGACCCTCAAGGTGCAGTGGTGGTGGATCATGGGCAGATCCCGACTTGTCATCCTGACCCTGATGGTGGTCATGGTCATGCATACTAGTTCAATGTTGGCCAAACCCTTTGGTTTCAGAAGGACCGCTCGACCATCTAATGTGTCCTGACTTTTCTCTGCTGGCAGATGTTGGAGGAACGGATTGGGCTGTTGGAATATATCATGCCTGATCTTTTTATCTCAGTGAAGATGATCCACTGCCAGAGGTATCCAACACGGGCTTACTCCTCATGCAGTTGTGTGCTATGTATGGCTAGCTATGCATCAACCCGGTTTTCTCCTGTTGGTTCCTGTAGCAGAGTTATCATTGATCAGAGACTATACTTGGGTCCTTGACCTGATGAGTTCCTGTAACAAGGACCATATTTCTGTGAGGGCATTATAAGAAAAGGCTTCTTAAGTTATGATGCCTTCATCATTCAACTTGTTGTGTAGAAGGTCCTACAACTTTCTATGCAACATGGAGACAGCTAGAGTGTTACTTTGAGAAGTAGGTAACATAGTAACATAGTAACATAGTTAGTAAGGCCGAAAAAAGACATTTGTCCATCCAGTTCAGCCTATATTCCATCATAATAAATCCCCAGATCTACGTCCTTCTACAGAACCTAATAATTGTATGATACAATATTGTTCTGCTCCAGGAAGACATCCAGGCCTCTCTTGAACCCCTCGACTGAGTTCGCCATCACCACCTCCTCAGGCAAGCAATTCCAGATTCTCACTGCCCTAACAGTAAAGAATCCTCTTCTATGTTGGTGGAAAAACCTTCTCTCCTCCATACGCAAAGAATGCCCCCTTGTGCCCGTCACCTTCCTTGGTATAAACAGATCCTCAGCGAGATATTTGTATTGTCCCCTTATATACTTATACATGGTTATTAGATTGCCCCTCAGTCGTCTTTTTTCTAGACTAAATAATCCTAATTTCGCTAATCTATCTGGGTATTGTAGTTCTCCCATCCCCTTTATTAATTTTGTTGCCCTCCTTTGTACGCTCTCTAGTTCCATTATATCCTTCCTGAGCACCGGTGCCCAAAACTGGACACAGTACTCCATGTGCGGTCTAACTAGGGATTTGTACAGAGGCAGTATAATGCTCTCATCATGTGTATCCAGACCTCTTTTAATGCACCCCATGATCCTGTTTGCCTTGGCAGCTGCTGCCTGGCACTGGCTGCTCCAGGTAAGTTTATCATTAACTAGGATCCCCAAGTCCTTCTCCCTGTCAGATTTACCCAGTGGTTTCCCGTTCAGTGTGTAATGGTGACATTGATTCCTTCTTCCCATGTGTATAACCTTACATTTATCATTGTTAAACCTCATCTGCCACCTTTCAGCCCAAGTTTCCAACTTATCCAGATCCATCTGTAGCAGAATACTATCTTCTCTTGTATTAACTGCTTTACATAGTTTTGTATCATCTGCAAATATCGATATTTTACTGTGTAAACCTTCTACCAGATCATTAATGAATATGTTGAAGAGAACAGGTCCCAATACTGACCCCTGCGGTACCCCACTGGTCACAGCGACCCAGTTAGAGACTATACCATTTATAACCACCCTCTGCTTTCTATCACTAAGCCAGTTACTAACCCATTTACACACATTTTCCCCCAGACCAAGCATTCTCATTTTGTGTACCAACCTCTTGTGCGGCACGGTATCAAACGCTTTGGAAAAATCGAGATATACCACGTCCAATGACTCACCGTGGTCCAGTCTATAGCTTACCTCTTCATAAAAACTGATTAGATTGGTTTGACAGGAGCGATTTCTCATAAACCCATGCTGATATGGAGTTAAACAGTTATTCTCATTGAGATAATCCAGAATAACATCCCTCAGAAACCCTTCAAATATTTTACCAACAATAGAGGTTAGACTTACTGGCCTATAATTTCCAGGTTCACTTTTAGAGCCCTTTTTGAATATTGGCACCACATTTGCTATGCGCCAGTCCTGCGGAACAGACCCTGTCGCTATAGAGTCACTAAAAATAAGAAATAATGGTTTATCTATTACATTACTTAGTTCTCTTAGTACTCGTGGGTGTATGCCATCCGGACCCGGAGATTTATCTATTTTAATCTTATTTAGCCGGTTTCGCACCTCTTCTTGGGTTAGATTGGTGACCCTTAATATAGGGTTTTCATTGTTTCTTGGGATTTCACCTAGCATTTCATTTTCCTCCGTGAATACCGTGGAGAAGAAGGTGTTTAATATGTTAGCTTTTTCCTCGTCATCTACAACCATTCTTTCCTCACTATTTTTTAAGGGGCCTACATTTTCAGTTTTTATTCTTTTACTATTGATATAGTTGAAGAACAGTTTGGGATTAGTTTTACTCTCCTTAGCAATGTGCTTCTCTGTTTCCTTTTTGGCAGCTTTAATTAGTTTTTTAGATAAAGTATTTTTCTCCCTATAGTTTTTTAGGTGATACACTAAGACAAATTGTCCTTCAACTATGTTCATTAAGCAGATATATAAATAAGCATTTAACCCCTTCACCCCAAAGCCTGTTTTCACCTAAGTGACAGGGCCAATTTTTACAATTCTGACCACTGTCACTTTATGAGGTCATAACTCTGAAACGCTTCAACGGATCCTGGTGATTCTGACACTGTTTTCTCGTGACATATTGTACTTCATGATAGTGGTAAAACTTCTTCGATATGACTTGCATTTATTTGTGAAAAAAACAAAAATTTGTCGGAAATTATGAAAATTTAGCAATTTTCAAACTCTTAGTTTTTATGCCCTTAAATTAGAGAGTTATATCACATAATATAGTTAATAAACAACATTTCCCACATGTCTGCTTTACATCAGCACAATTTTGGAAACATAACTTTTTTTTGTTAGGACGTTATAAGGGTTAAAAGTTGACCAGCGATTTCTCATTTTTGCAACAAAATTTGCAAAACCATTTTTTTACGGACCACCTCACACTTGAAGTGACTTTGAGGGGTCTATATGACAGAAAATGCCCAAAAGTGACACCATTCTAAAAACTGCACCCCTCAAGGTACTCAAAACCACATTCAAAAAGTTTATTAACCCTTCAGGTGCTTCACAGGAATTTTTTGAATGTTTAAAAAAATTGAACATTTAACTTTTTTTTCACAAAATTTTTACTTCAGGTCCAATTTGTTTCATTTTACCAAGGGTAACAGGAGAAATTGGACCACAAAATTCGTTGTACAATTTGTCCTGAGTACGCCGATACCCCATATGTGGGGGTAAACCACTGTTTGGGCACATGGCAGAGCTCAGAAGGGAAGGAGCGCCATTTGACTTTTCAATGCAAGATTTGCTGGAATTGAGATCGGAGCCCATGTCACGATTGGAGAGCCCCTGATGTGCCTAAACAGTGGAAACCCCCACAAGTGACACCATTTTGGAAAGTAGACCCCCTAAGGAACTAATCTAGATGTGTGGTGAGCACTTTGAACCTCCAAGTGCTTCACATAAGTTTATAATGTAGAGCCGTAAAAAAATTTTTTTTATTAATTTTCACAAAAAATGATCTTTTTGCCCCAAATGTTTTATTTTCCCAAGGGTAAAAGGATAAATTGGACCCCAAAAGTTGTTGTGCAATTTGTCCTGAGTACGTCGATACTTCATATATGGGGATAAACCACTGTTTGAGCGCATGGCAGAGCTCGGAAGGGAAGGAGTGCCATTTGACTTTTCAATGCAAAATTGGCTGGAATTGAGATCGGATGCCATGTCGCATTTGGAGAGCCCCTGACGTGCCTTAACAGTGGAAACCCCCCACAAGTGACCCCATTTTGGAAAGAAGACCCCCTAAGGAACTTATCTAGATGTGTGGTGAGCACTTTTAACCCCCAATTGTTTCACTAAAGTTTAGAATGTAGCATTGTGAAAATTAAAAAATCATTATTTCTTTCCACAAAATGATGTTTTAGCCCGCAATTTTTTTTTCCCAAGGGTAACAGGAGAAATTGGACCACAAATGTTATTGTCCAATTTGTCCTGAGTACGCTGATACCCCACATGTGGGGGGAACCACCGTTTGAGTGCATGGCAGAGCTCGGAAGGGAAGGAGCACCGTTTGAAATGCAGACTTAGATGGAATGGACTGCAGGTGTCATGTTGCATTTGCAGAGCCCCTGATGTACCTAAACAGTAGAACCCACCACAAGTGACCCCATATTGGAAACTAGACCCCCCAAGGAACTTATCTAGATGTGTTGTGAGAGCTTTGAACCAACAAGTGTTTCACTACAGTTTATAACGCAGAGCCGTGAAAATAAAAAAAATTTTTTTTCCACGAAAATGATATTTTATCCCCTATGTTTTTGTTTTCCCAAGGGTAACAGGACAAATTGGACCCCAAAAGTTGTTGTCCAACTTGTCCTGAGATCGCTGATACCCCATATGTTGGGGGGAACCACTGTTTGGGTGCACGGCAGAGCTCGGAAGGGAAGGAGCGCCATTTGAAATGCAGACTTAGATGGATTGGTCTGCAGGCGTCATGTTGCATTTGCAGAGCCCCTGATGTACCTAAACAGTAGAAACCCCCCACAAGTGACCCCATATTGGAAACTAGACCCCCCAAGGAACTTATCTAGATGTGTTGTGAGAGCTTTGAACCAACAAGTGTTTCACTACAGTTTATAACGCAGAGCCGTGAAAATAAAAAAAAAATTTTTTTCCACGAAAATGATATTTTATCCCCTATGTTTTTATTTTCCCAAGGGTAACAGGACAAATTGGACCCCAAAAGTTTTTGTCCAACTTGTCCTGAGAACGCTGATACCCCATATGTTGGGGGGAACCACTGTTTGGGTGCACGGCAGAGCTCGGAAGGGAAGGAGCGCCATTTGAAATGCAGACTTAGATGGATTGGTCTGTAGGCGTCATGTTGCATTTGCAGAGCCCCTGATGTACCTAAACAGTAGAAACCCCCCACAAGTGACCCCATATTGGAAACTAGACCCCCCAAGGAACTTATCTAGATGTGTTGTGAGAGCTTTGAACCAACAAGTGTTTCACTACAGTTTATAACGCAGAGCCGTGAAAATAAAAAATATTTTTTTTTCCACGAAAATGATATTTTATCCCCTATGTTTTTATTTTCCCAAGGGTAACAGGACAAATTGGACCCCAAAAGTTGTTGTCCAACTTGTCCTGAGAACGCTGATACCCCATATGTTGGGGGGAACCACTGTTTGGGCACACAGGAGAACTCGGAAGGGAAGGAGCCCTGTTTTACTTTTTCAAAGCAGAATTGGCTGGAATTGAGATCGGACGCCATGTCGCGTTTGGAGAGCCCCTGATGTGCCTAAACAGTGGAAACCCCCAATTATAACTGAAACCCTAACCCCAACCCTAACCCTAGCCCTAACCCTAGCCCTAGCCCTAACCCTAGCCCTAACCCTAGCCCTAACCCTAGCCCTAACCCTAGCCCTAACCCTAGCACTAATGGGAAAATGGAAATAAATACATTTTTTTACATTTTATTATTTTTCCCTAACTAAGGGGGTGATGAAGGGGGGTTTGATTTACTTTTATAGCGTTTTTTTGGCGGATTTTTATGATTGGCAGCTGTCACACACTAAAAGACGCTTTTTATTGCAAAAAATAGTTTTTGCATCACCACATTTTGAGAGCTATAATTTATCCATATTTTGGCCCACAGAGTCATATGAGGTCTTGTTTTTTGCGGGACGAGTTGACGTTTTTATTGGTAACATTTTTGGGCAGATGACATTTTTTGATCGCTTTTTATTCCGATTTTTGGGAGGCGGAATGAACAAAAACCAGCAATTCCTGAATTTCTTTTAGGGGGGGCGTTTATACCGTTCCACGTGTGGTAAAATGGATAAAGCAGTTTTATTCTTCGGGTCAGTACGATTACAGCGATACCTCATTTATGTAATTTCTTTTATGTTTTGGCGCTTTTACACAATAAAAACTATTTTATATAAAAAAATAATTGTTTTTGCATCGCATTATTCTGAGAGCTATAACTTTTTTATTTTTCTGCTGATGATGCTGTATGGCGGCTTTTTTTTTGCGGGACAAGATGACGTTTTCAGCGGTACCATGGTTATTTATATCCGTCGTTTTGATCGCGTGTTATTCCACTTTTTGTTCGCCTGTACGATAATAAAGCGTTGTTTTTTGCCTTGTTTTTTTTTTTTTTTTTTGCGGTGTTCACTGAAGGGGTTAACTAGTGGGACAGTTTTATAGAGCGGGTCGTTACGGACGCGGCGATACCAAATATGTGTACATTTATTGTTTGTTTTTTTTACATAAATAAATGGATTTATTGGGAAATGTTTTTTTTTTTGGGGGGGGGGATTTTTTTTTATTTTTTTTTACACATTCTATTTTTTTTTTTTTTTAACTTTCTAACATTGTCCCAGGGTGGGACATCTCTGTATTAGATCAGATCGTTGATCTGACACTGTGCATAGCACACTGTCAGATCAACGATCTGACATGCAGTTTAGCTGGCTTTCCAGCGCCTGCTCTCAGCAGGCGCCGGCTAGCCAGGTCACTTCATGACCCGGAAGGAGTCCGGCGGCCATCTTGGATCCGGGGACTCCTTCCGGGTCACCGGAGGAACGCGATCTCATTGCGTTGCTCCGGTGGGAGAGCGCAGGGAGCCCCCGTCCCTGCGCGATCCCCCTCTATGCCGCTGTCACTACTGACAGCGGCATCAGAGGGGTTAAATGCCCGCGATCGGCGATAGCGCCGATCGTGGGCATTGCTGCGGGGTGTCAGCTGTCATATACAGCTGACCCCCGCACCCGATCACCGCGGCGCTCAGCGCGAGACCGCGGTGATCGGTGCGCCGTACTAGTACTGCTGCTGGCACTAATGCAGTGCCGGCAGCGCAGTACTAGTACGGCGCATGTCGCGAAGGGGTTAATATAATTACCCTTAACTTATCCAGCCTATGTCTCAGCTCTTCCAGTAGTCTTCCTTTTCATGTGGTGTTTATGCTTGTCCTGTGTCAGTATTATGCTCTGTTGGTCACATTTCTTCTCCGGATGTAATCTTTTTCCAATGTTGGGCTTCATTGACCAATGGTTGTCATCTTTTATGCAGAGAAGATTACCCTTATATTTTGGTAGTCATTCTTATCCACTGGTGGTCATCCTAGTCCTCTGCTTGTCCCTCTTGTCTTCTAAGTGTCATTCTAATCACCATCATTGTCTAATTATCACTTCTCATATTTGCTGGTTATCTTTGGTTTTTGTTTGTGAGCCTTGTCCTCTGGCTGCCACCGTGTCTTATGGATGCAGGTATCCTGATTGTCCCCTTTTCCTCTGATGGTCATTCTTGTCCTGTGGTCACCCTTGTCCTCTCATTGTTCACTAGTTGTACAGTGATCATGCTTGTCCAATTGTTGTCCCCTTATTCTCTGGAGTCCACCCTATTATATGGGAATCATATTTTACCTTGGATGTCAAATTTGACTTCTGATAGTCAATGTAGTCCTAGGATGGTCCCCCTTGCCCTCTGTTGGTCATGCTTGTCCTTTAGTTCTCCCACTAGTTGTATGGTAGTCATCCTTGTCATCTATAGTTGTCCTACTAGTAGTATGGTGATCATCCTTGTCCTCTATAGTTGTCTTACTAGTTGTGTGGTGGTCATCCTTGTCCGCTAAATGTCCCCTTGTCATCTGCAGTCAATCCTATTCTATGATAGTAAACCTTTTTTCCTGGTTGTCACTTTTGTTTTCTGATGGTCAATGCTGCACTGAGGTGGTCACCCTTATACTGTGGTGGTCACTCTTATCTTTTGGGTGTCCCATTAGTTGTATGGTGGTTATCCTTGTCCTCTAGTTGTCTTCTTACCCTCTATGGTTAACCCTATTCTCAGATAGTCAACCTTTTTCTATGGTTTACCCCTTTGTACTTTGATGATCAATGTTGTCCTGGGGTGGTCATTCTTATCGTATGATTGCCCTAATAGTTGAATAGTGGTCATCCTTGTCCTATAGTTGTCCTCTTATCCTATGTGGTTAACCCTGTTCTCGGATAGTCAACCTTTTTCCATGGTTTCACCCTTTGTCCTTTGATGATCAATGTTGTCCTAGGGTGGTCACCCTTTTCCTGGGGTGGTCACTCTAATCCTCTGATTGTCACACTAGTTGTATGGTGGTCATCCTTGTACTATAATTATGTCCCTTATTTTCTGTGATCAACCCAATTCTTGGGCAGTCAACCTTTTTTCCTGGTTGTCATCCTTGACCTTTGGTGGTCATCGTGTCCACTGGCTGTCACTTTTGTCGTCACCCCTGCACCTGGGTTGTTACCTTTGCATATAACAATCACAACCCAGAGAAATGCAGAAAAAGTGACTATTGTTAGACTGTATATACCTGTTAGCATTCCACAGAATAGATTGCAATTAGCATTGTGTTATTAGTAAAGGATCTCAGTGGAAGCTCAACGCTTTACATTTGTGCCAAGTTTTACCGGAGAAACATGATCCCTTAATATTGATGCATAAATCACTCTACGACAAGTTTATTAATGATCTTGCTGAATATCAGTGACATCGAAGGAAAAATCCTCATTTTCGGTGTCATGAGTGGGAAGCAGAGGTGCAGGAACTCGCTGTACCCATCCATAGCCATGAATATAAATGCGCCTTTAAATTACGTTTTGGCTTCACAATTATGGAATAACATTAATAGGATGCATATGTCACTTGCTTGAGTGGGATGTGATGTACTGTATTAGAAGCAGCATAAATCAAGAGACAAGGTTAATGGATTAATAATCTGCTGCCGATATATGGTAATAGCTGGAAATATAATTAGCTGTGAAGGTGTCATGCCCCCTGATATTGCCAGGGACGTACAGCACTGGATGGCATCATTCATTTCAATGGACAACAGGGAGAATGGACACAAAGCACATTAATAAGGACTATTCTTAAGGACGTGGGAATGTACGGGGGTTGAGACGGCATATGTGACTGAGTCAATGACTCCGAGCATTTGACATAAATCCTTTAAATCAATAGTTTGCGGAAAAACCAGAGAAAAACATTCTACTTAAAATTTCAATACTTTGACATATTGTAAGGAAATTAAAGAGCCTCGAGTAACTTATTGGGTTCCTTCATATACATTGAGGTTGATAAGAGAAAATGTTGTTATTATTGCCCCCAAATAAGTTTCTTTAAACCCCATTACCATAGAAACATTAGTCCTAAAAGACTTTAGAACAGGCACCTGACATTTTCCGGTTCTCTTGGTCAATAACAATGCTCTTTGACATATAAAAAAGATTTATAATGTAACTGGACTTTCCGAATACCATAGCGACATGTGAAAAGTTTTGATCAGTGAAGGTCCTGGTGCTGAGAACCCCATCAATTGCTGAGATGAAAGGGATGATGGGTACTCCTCTTCTTTGCGAATCGGAGCTGAAGACCAGCTTACAAAAAGTCTATGAGCCAATTTTCAGCTAATGCCATCCACTAGAGTAGAGCGGCCCATACTTGAATAGATATCAACCAGCTTGGGAAGAAAGGAAGAACCTCAAATGTAGGTCCCCTATTTCCATTTATTTTAAGAATCTAAAGAAGGAAAATCAATAATTGTCTGAGAAGGTCAATGTGATCCCAAGTGACCCGATGATAGACTGGCTTACAGAAAGTCTATGAGCCCATTTTCAGCTAGTGCCATCCACTAGAGGAGAGCGACCCATACATGAGTAGATATCAACCAGTTTAATAAGAACCTCAAATGTTGGTCCCCTATTTCCATTTTTTAAGAATCTACTGAAAGAAAATCTATAATTGTTCGAGAAGGTCAAAGTGATCCCAAGTGACCCGATGACAGACTGGCTTACAGAAAGTCTATGACCCCATTTTCAGTTAGTGCCACCCACTAGAGGAGAGCGACCCATACTTGAGTAGATATCAACCAGCTTGGGAAGAAAGGAAGAACCTCAAATGTGGGTCCCCTTTTTTCCTTTACCGTATTTTAAGAATCTAAAGAAGGAAGATCTATAATTGTCCATGAAGGTCAATGTGATCCCAAGTGACCCAATGATAGACTGGCTTACAAAAAATCTATGAGCCCATTTTCAGCTAGTGTCATTCACTAGAGGAGAATGACCCATACTTGAGTAGATATCAACCAGTTTAGGAAAAAAAGGAAGAGCCTCAACCGTAGGTTCCCTATTTTCCACTTATTCTAAGAACCTATAGAAGAAGATTTATAATTGTTCGAGAAGGTCAATGTGATCTCAAGTGACCCGATTTTTAGCTTCAGCTTCGGGTCATCTATCTTTAGTTTTCTGTCCTGTGTTTTTTCTGAACAATTTTTTCAAATATTAGAATCGAATAAAAATGATCCATGTAATTCTTCCATGACCAAATTGTGTGTAAAGAGGGCAGGGTTTGGAAAAAAAAGACACCACCAATTTTTTTTAAGCTTTCCTGGACAACGATTAATAATTAAAGCACTTGGTCATCTAAAAGATTCTTCTAAAGCAAATCAACTTTTTAAAAAAATTTTTTTTTTTTAGCATGATAGAGACTTTTCAAAGTTTTTAATGGCTGTGTCAAAGTACTGATTTGCTGAAATCAAGGGTCTGATAGGTTCAGTAGGTTGCAGCTCTTTTTGGAGAAGTAGGGTTGACTGAAGACTGGATCATAGAAAAGCCACTCAAGGAGAGCAATCCATACATGAGTAAATACACAACAATATAAACACCTCCAAATGCGGGTCCCCATTTCTCTTAAGATCCCAAACAAAAAAAGATCTAAAATTGTCAGCGGACAATTGGATTCCAAATGTTGTCCAATCTTCAGGTCTTCTTTGCCTATCTTTAGCTTCATTCTATGGTAGACTGAGCTTTTTTGAACATTTTTTAATAAATGAGACTTGTGTAAAAGTGGTCCATGTCATTCATCCTTGACATGTGTATATACAGTAGACGGCAGAATTGGGTTAAAAAAGAAAACACTATTTTTTTTTCAGTTTTTCTATGTTAACCACCGATAATTAAAGATCTTGGCCATCTGTAAAAGTATTTATAAGTTTACAAGGTCAATATGATTCAACCACATGTTCCAATTTTTGGTCAATCTTCAGGTTTCTTTGCTTATCTTTAGCTGTCAAATATTGGAGTCTGGGTTCCTTTCTAACAATTTTAAAAAAATGTAGTAAAAATGGCCCATGTAACTTTTCCATGACCAAACTGTGTTTAAATCGGGAAGAGTTTAGAAGAGAAAGATACCACTAATTTTTCTTCATCAGCTTTCTTTTTCCATTGAATTAATGGTTTTGAATAAATCGACAGGTTGGTTCAAAACTGAGGTTAAAGGAAAATTATCACCGTGATTTGTTGTGCCCAAGCATATGAGAGCAATGACACCAATTCCAACCAGTTTCGACTCAGATCATAGTGGCGTCACCACTGCCATGTGTAATAATGTCCAGCAGGACCAATGTTGGACCTGGAAAGTTTTAGCAACATTATGAATTTAGTTTATTTTTTGATTATGTCGTGATCTAGACTTGGGTTCATCCTGAACATCCTCGAACATTTTACTTAAGATCTCATCTATGATGTTGAGTCAACATCTACTTGACGAATAATTGCCTTATTTTTGAGTTACTAATTATTTTTATTATCTCAAATTTAATGATATATTTAGAATTATGATGGTTCCTTACCTTACTTTTCAACAGATCCATGTTCATATCACGGACAGGGTATCCTCAAACAAATGTGAGCAGCTTCCACGGATGAAGTGGGCACAACGTGGCATAGAGGAGAGCGCATAGTGGATGTCCAGATGGGTTATTGGCTATTTAGATGGTTGTGTGAGATTAAGTCTGACCTAAGTCTAGATGAGGGAGTCAAAGATAATCCAATGCCAAGGACTGGTTGTGACTGAAGCGCACAAAAGGTCAATACCTCGAGAGAAATAAAGTGTGAGAATGATGGTAGAGCTCATCTCGGGGGGGTTGGGTAAGGACACAACACCTATAAGAGCCTTAAAGTCTGCGGCACAACCCCATGGTTGGAAGAGAAATTCTTTCAGACAGCAATTGATTTTCATGGAGATATCACGATACTTGGCTGCACTTTCACAAATGAAGACACCTCAAAGGTATGTCATTAAGTTTTTATTCACACCAACGCGTTTCGGTATCTGACTGACACTTTTTTTCTATCAGTCCAGCACTGAAATGCGATGATTTGAATTAAAACCTTAATTATATATCATCGAGCCATCTTCATTCTTGTAAGCATTGCCCATGTACCGTGATCTCTCCACTAAAGTGAAGATTAATACAATGGCTCATTAGAAGAGTAGTGGCGAAAGCATGCCTAACCCTGGTGGTCTGAAAGGATATCTTGGTAAAGAAGGTCCAACTGGGAGCATTGTTTTTTTTTTATACCAATGCGCTAACATTTTTTGTAGTCATCCAAATCCCAGCTAGAGGTAGGTAGAGTTTTGGATGGCCCCAAAATGCGTAGTGTGCTTATTTTTTATTGCAAGCCATAGAACACATATAACGATTAGAGAAGAGACAAGCTAAAATAAAATACATTGAATGCTTTTATATCAACCATAGGACTTCAACAATCATTTATTAAGAAGCTTGTATACCCTTAATAGCTGTTGGCCAATCGCTTGTGCAGGCAATGCCTCATACATATATGTTCTCGGTCTGGCGTAAGTAAAATAGGTGCGGGTGTTGGAATCGCATCCAGGTCCTAGAGCCCAAACAAGTCCTTTTGGACCATAATTAAAAACCTACAATGATTGGCAGCAACATGGAAGCTTTTGCATTGGGGACTATGACCATCAAGTTGCACCACCGTCTACACGGGCATGTCTTTTCAATAGGGATTACTCATTTGTGGGAGTGGGACTAGCCATTTCCAGGCACCTCTGAGGATTGGGTGTTGAAATTCAACATGATTATTTTCGGGGAGTGTCGGGAGGCCACCATACACTTAAGATAGAAATCCGATCCTTCAATGGAGAGTTCCATTGCCTTTGCTCTTATGTCCATCGCCACATTTTAAATTTGAGCAAATCAATTCGAGGTGAATCAAATTTCCTTCCTTGTGTCCCATACTTCCATACCAAGTTCTCTTTTGGCTTTCTTTTCCAGTCTAACTCCAGACTCCTTTTCTGCCTTCATTCAGCGGCATCTCCAGCCTCATGCAGCATAATGACATCACTCCTGGTTTAGTGAAGACTCAAGACAGAAAAGAAGTCTAAAGCTGGAGGGAGGAATTCAGTAAGTGGAGGACCAGGAGTGGGGTGGTAGCCCCAGGACAGGTGAAGAATGAAGTGGGTATAATATTTTTTTTTATTTTTTAACCCATGATTATTAAGCTCTGGGGTCTGGTGTTTGGCTTGTAACAGCACTTCAAATTTTGTAGAATAAAGTCAAAGGAAATTGAATTTCCCACCCAAGATCGAGTGAATCAAATTTCATTGGATTCGCTGATCTCTGTCACCTTTAGCATGGCAAATATTCCAGCAATACTATGGCTTAACCACCTCCCTCATATTTTCTGTACTTTGCTGAAACTGGTGCGCTTCACGACTGCACTCATTGAGACATGAGTCTAAGTATCTTCCATGGCTTTGCGGTTCAATTGCCATTGTTACTCAATGAACTTTCGAGTGGAGCTGTCCAACATCCCAGTGATTATATTTATCTCCCAAAAACATGGACGGAATAGAAAAAAAAATAAGACATGCACATCATAGAGACAGAGGGAACGAAAAGAGGAACTGATGCGGCCGACTGGAGGAAAGAAAAAAAAACAAATATGAAATATGTGCTAATCTGCCGAAAGGCCACCACATTTTAGTGTTTAATTATGAAAATTTTTCTCTCCTGACAAGTGAAATGAATTTAGGCAGCCATGCATAGGGAGAAATTTGAAGTGACTGCAAATTAAATCAAAATCAGAATGAAAAATATAACTGTGGGTTTCATTTCCAACATGAGGAGAACCATCCCTTATATGTGACATTGTGGGGCGATCCATCAGAGAAGTTATTCTTCAGATTAATAAATTACGCGTTTCACGGATGGTATAGAGGATAATGGAGAACGGTGTGTTGTATTTAAGCAAATAAATCTGTAATCTGTAATCATTTAATACTCAGGGTTGTGTTGGGTTTTGTGAAGTTAATCTGTGATCTTGCATGGATAAGATCGAGCATTGATGAGCTTTGCTTCCCTATGCGTTTCAGGCGCTAATGGAAAATCTATATCTTTTATTGCTCCTCTATACTTTATACCTGAAGATTTAAGAAATTCAGGAACTCCTTGTCTCCAAACTTAATCTAAATATAAAAAAATGACCTACCCTGAACTTGTTCTGGTCTTGACAATATCTAGGGATAGGCAAATTTGCAGAAATTCGTATTCTGCACTTCTCACAAAATTGGCAAGGAAATTTAATTTGCATCAAATTTATTAAAATGGACATTATTATGCTCTGAGGTCTCTCCAGAGCTGAGAAAATTTTTACAAAAATTGTAGTCTACCGACCTTCAAGTTTTCTGCTGCACACTTCTGCTCTCGTTGTCCTCTTTGGTGTGGTTATCGGTGTGGTCTTCACTGGGCCATCTTTGGTATCTTACTGCGCCAG
Organism: Ranitomeya imitator; assembly: GCF_032444005.1. Lineage (NCBI taxonomy): Eukaryota > Metazoa > Chordata > Amphibia > Anura > Dendrobatidae > Ranitomeya > Ranitomeya imitator. The sequence continues at coordinate 136,686,737 of NC_091290.1, forward strand.
CCATCTTTGGTGTCTCCTCTGCTAACGAGACTTTGACATTATGATGTCACGCGATGCACAATGTAATGTAGAATGATTTGTGTCGGGAACGGAAGACACCAAAGATAGTCCAACATCAAAGGAGACAATGGTTGGCTGAGTATTATGCTTTAACATTTTTATAACCTCTTCCCAGCCCTTGCGAATTTTGTAAAGTATGGACTGGCCCATCACTACTTTTGATGGATTTGCACAAATCAAATCATAATAAATGCGAATTCAGAATGTTTGCAAAATTTGAGATGATCTTTGATCATCTCTAGTAAGATCATGTTCCTATAGACCAGTGTTTCTCAACCCAAGTAACCACTACTCAAACATCACATGAAGGTTCCTCCAAGGCATTCACCATACCCAATGTTGCCTAAAATCACGGTATCTACAGTACCAGTAGAGACTTGATATGTGCCCTCTGGGGTCAACGCATCATAGACTCTAGGTTCGAGACTTGGAATTACGTTCAACAACACTCTTGGTGGTTTCCAACTACATTGAATCAAACCAGTACCGAAAGAAACAAATGACCTTCGGTTTCCACCAACTGGTTAACTCGATAATTTCACAACAGAGCCCTTGAGGCTCATTACCAGCTAACTACTGACTATTAGTGGAGTGAAACCTTCTCACCAACCACCACTTAGTTTCACAATCTTATTTGATGATTGTTTTTATTAATAAAGGGAATCTGTCACATTCTGTGCTCAGTCAACATGCCACAGTGTGGAAGAAGCCGAGCAGATTATTATATAGGTTTTTGGGCAATTATTCAGTATAACTTATAATAAGTGATATAAATTCCTTTTTACTATAGGAGTCCAGTGGGCTGTCTTATTCATCATTGATAATGAGTCCACCCACTGGACTAGTAAGCATTAAAAGGGATAGAATTAAAATTAAAAATATAAATTAAAAAAAGCCAAGTTCTAACAAATATTAACTATAAAAAAACATATCAATCTGATAATCTCCTCCTCTCTCTACGATTATGCCTCTTCATAAGCTCATGCCTTACTAATATGTGACTTGTAATGTGAGGGTACGACGTGGGCAATGCAAAAGGTATAACATTTAGAGTGCTGATGTCTTTGCTATGTGGGATCCCTTCGGGCACTAAAGCGTAAGAGCGACTGATACCTCTGCGTCCCTGGTGTCTGTGTTGATGTGTTAGTATGGAATTTCGATTGGAAGCTGCGCCATGCGGCTGAGGATAACGTACCGCCATACATTTCTATAATGCATGAATAAAAGATAACGGCGCTGTAATGTATGTTCCGCAGTAATTCAACCCGCGAAATGAAATCTCAAGGTACGCAGATTATACAGATACAATGCTGTTTGTGTATATAGACACCACGGCGGAATAGTATCAGCTCGAAATTCCAAACATTTCACTGGTTTAATCTTTCTTGCACCGCACTGATACAGCGATAGTAGTCAAAGACACAGGATGCAAAGGTACTAAAAGGCCACGTTCACACGAGCGTGTATTAAAAAACAATAATTTGATTTTCATCTAGAAAAATGAATGATTTTTCATCTGTATAGTCATCCATATGTACATTTTTTAACACCTTTTTTATGCATGAGAAGTCAATTGACAATTGGGTCTTGTAAATTTATGTTACTGGCAATGTAGCCATAAAAATCGGATGCTACGCGGAGGATCTATTTTTTTTTATTTTTTTTTTACACACCCATAAACTTCAATAGTCTCATCCAAAATATGAAAAAAAAAAAAACATTTTAACAGCCTTATTGAATTGCATTGACCCTAGTGAAGGTCGTGTGAACTACACTCCCAAAGCCCAAGCCTTGACCAGTGGCGTCGATGGGCCACTAGTGTCCAACTGACTTCAATGGACCTTTTCCCAGATCTCCTGCTGAAGTCAATTAGTCTTGATTGGCCAATCATTTTGGCATATCCCACAGTTAAATATTATGGCCTACGATTCAGGGCTTTTTTATCCATCCAACAACATCTATTGCTTAGGTCTAGTGGCCCACCAGAGTGCTGTACACCGTGTTCCAAATTATCATGCAAATTATATTTTTCTCGGATTTTCGTTAATGGTCGGTGCAAATGACAGTCAGTCTAATTAAAGTCATCACCCGTTACATTATACATCGAATTTTATTGAAGAAACCTCCCAATGATAACAGTATAATCTCCAAAATGAATAAAAACTCACAATGCACTGTTCCAAATTATCAGGCACAGTAGAATTTCTATACATTTGATCTGTTTTAAAGAACTGAAAATGTTCATTTGTGGAATTTGCAGCATTAGGAAGTCACATTCACTGAACAAAAAAAGCTATTTAACTCCAAAACCTCCTAACAGGCCAAGTTACATGTTAACATAGGACCCTTCTTTGATATCACCTTCCCAATTCTTGCATCCATCAAACTTGTGGTTTGTTTGAGAGTTTCTGCTTGTATTTCTTTGCATGAAGTCAGAATAGCCTCCCAGATCAGCTGTTTTGATGTGAACGGCCTCCCACCCTCATAGATCTTTTGCTTGGGGATACTCCAAAGGTTCTCTGTACGGTTGAGGTCAGGGGAAGATGGTGGCCACACCATGAGTTTATCCCCTTTTATGCCCATAGCAGCCAATGACTCAGAGGTTTCCTTGCAGCATGAGATGGTGCATTGTCAGCATGAAGATGATTTTGCTCCTGAAGGCACGTTTCTGCTTTTTAGACCATGGAAGAAAGTTGTCAGTCAAACTCTATATACTTGCAGAGGTCATTTTCACACCTTCAGGAACCTTAAAGGGCCCTAACCAGCTGTTTCCCCATGATTCCGGCCCAAAACATGACTCCTCCACCTCCTTGCTGACGTCGCAGCCTTCTTGGGACATGGTGGCCATCCACCAACCATCCACTACTGCATCCATCTGGACCATCCACGGTTGCTCGATACTCATTAGTAAACAAGACTGTTTGAAAATTAGTCTTCATGTATATCTGGGCCCAATGCAACCATTTCTGCTTGTGAACACTGTTTAGGGGTGGCCGAATAGTAGGTTTATGCACCGCAGCAAGCCTTTGAAGGATCCTACACCTTGAGGTTTGAGGGACTCCAGTGGCACCAGCAGCTTCAAATAACTGTTTGCTGCTTTGTAATGGTATTTTGGCAGCTGCTCTCTTAATCCAATGAATTTGTCTGGCAGAAACCTTCCTCATTATGCCTGAACTCTGTCTGTGCTCTGTTTCAGTCACAAATCTCTTCACAGTATGATGACCACTCTTAAGTTTTTGTGAAATATCTAATGTTTTCATCCCTTGCCCAAGGCATTGCACTATGTAAAGTTTTTCAGCAGCAGAGAGATCCTTTTTATTTCCCATGTTGCTTGAAACCTGTGGCCTGCTTAATAATGTGGAACATCATTTTTAAGTAGTTTTCCTTTAATTAGAATCACCTGGAAAAGTAATTATCACGTGTGTTTAAGATTGATTTCAGTGATCCATTGAGCCCTGAGACACAATACCATCCACAAGTTTGTTTGAAAAACAAAACAATTAAATCTTTATGACACTTGAATCCAATTTGCATAATAATTTGGAACACAGTGTATGCGTCACGCATGTGCCTCGTTCTGTTTGATGTTCTTGTGCTCCATGTCGAGTGGCATTCCCTCAAGTGATGTATTTCTTGGGCCTATATAAGGCCTCCCAAGACTCACACCTGGGTCTTGGTATTGTATGAAGACTTGCTAGTAACTCTCTTAGTTATCTGAACATGGTTACAGTCCACAATCATCAGGACATCTCCTGGCTGTCTGTAGTTTCCTGTCCATGAGTTACTTGTCTGTGGTTTCCAGTAATACTTCTACATGCCAGTGGTCTTCAGGACTTCACCTATTTGTCTGTGGTTTCCAGTAACCTTGCTATCTGTCAGTGGTCTTCAGGACTTTACCTATCTGCCTGTTTTTTTCCAGTATCAATTCTTACCAGCATCCTGCATGCTTGCCTGTGGTCTTCTTGATGTCTCCTGCCTGACTCCAGCTTCCCCTATCCTACCTGCTTACCTCCGGTCTCCTGGACATTTCCTGCTTGCCTGTGGTTTCCAGCATCCCACCTGTTTGCCTGCGGTCTCCTGGACGTTTTCCACCTTCCAGCAGTTTCCAGCATCCCGCCTGATTATCTGTGGTTCCCAGAAGTTTATTTAGTATTTTAATTTGCCTTCTACATGTTCGCTTGTGGCTTCCAGTATGTCTCGTGACTGCTTTTGACTTTCAGAACTTTATTAAAACTTTTAGTTTACCTTCTAAGTGTCTGCCTGTGGTGTCCTGGATGTCTCTCGCTTGCCCGCGGTTTCCAGTATTCCACCTATCTGTAGTTTCCAGTCCTTCATCTATGTGCTCCACCTAGCTGTTGCACCAATGTCTGTGGCCCGTGTGCGCAAACGGACCTCAGGCTTAGAGGATACACCTCACCTAGTTAGCACACTTAATGTAACAACAGGGTTCTTTGTGGGCCATGGCTCTGACATGAGGAGTCCAACCCCATTCGGAGGTGACTTTGCGCCATGCCACTATGATCTATTTCTAATGGGTAATTCACAAATAAGTTTTTATATGGTATCTATGATACTTCCTGCATCATGACAATGGTTAGTACAAAGATTAATATGCAATGGTAAGTTGATGTGCACTTACTCTGTATAAAGGGACAATGGAGCTCTAAATAATGTGGAACTGTCAGGAATTTCCTCATTAAAAGGATTACTTTACTATTTAAATTAGTGGTTTGGCTGTGTAGGTCATAGTAAACGCGACAAAAATGATACCGGTCCTGCAATAATCCGATGTGCCATCGCTAAGAAATCGAGCTTTGAAATCACATGCAAATTAGCCTGGAAGTGCATTAGGGGGGCGTGTCAATGCACTCTGACTACATGGATCCTCCCCCCCAAAGCACTTTCAGGCTAAGTTTAATCTGGCTTCAAAACTTGATTTCTCAGCGCTGGCACATCTGATTTCTACAAAACAGGTGTCATTTTTATTGTTTCATTACGACCTAGACAAAAATATGATTATTTCTAGTATTAAAATTGTCCTATCACGTTCCCTTTAAGAACATCTATATGTATGAAAACATTGGGGAAGTTTAGGATGGTAAAGAATTGGTCATCCTTCGTTTTCTAATACCCTCAGTCTGAGCTGGCATTCAGATTTGTTAAGTGTCAGGCACGAGTCACGAGGCTTATATTTTCTTAAGCCATCTTGAATGCATTGGTAAGTAGAACATTTAATGAGGGAGTTCTTTGGTCAGTAACATTTTTTTGGGAGGGGATTAGGCGCTCGGTTTGTAGTGAATGGAGCCTATGAAGTTGAATAAGCGATCTCAACATCTAAAGCGTCCAACAAAACGGGCACAAATCTGCCTTTCCACTCCAAAAGAGAAGGTTAATCTCGGAAAAGAAAAAAAAATTCGGCTGTGATGCTAGGCACGGACTTTAAAGTTAAGCGGTAGGAGGTTTTTATATTCCCAGCTCTAATCCTTAACAAGAAGGAAAATTCTTTTTTTTTCTAGAAAACAAACTGCATCTGGTCGTCTTCTCCTCCCATATCTATCTTCTGGGTTCACAGGAAGACGCGCGTCCGGTCGGACTCCATTAGTTTTAACGGGATTGACTCTGAGCCATCTGCTTTCTGAATGAGTTCTTCTAAATCACAAGGAAACAACACGGCCCCTGAATCTTACCAGATGACTTTGGAAATTAGACTCATAATCGCTAAAACGTTTGAAAAGGTCTGCTGTAATCATCACAGCCGGAGAAATTGGGCAGAAGTCTGATGGAACTGATGATGTTTTTATAGCCAAAGGGGAACGTAAGAGCCAAATGGCTGCAATGCATATGCCCAGCGCTTTGTTATTAAACACCACATTTTGCATATTATTGGCCGTTAACTTAATTATGAGAAGATACAGGAACCTATTGTACTCAGCTAGTCAGAAAGATTGACCTACTGTTTGGAGAAAAAAAACAAACATCTCACTGATTGGTAGAGGTTATTACCGTAGGTGGCCATTACGGACAGCAACGTGCACCACTATTGGCTTTGAAGAACCCATTCTCATTCTCTCGCCCCCTAGATGGACGAATGATTTCCAAGAGCATCTCTCGATCTGGATCTGGAGGACCTGTTCTTTTCCTACATGACATAGTCATCCTATTGATGCTATGTAATACTTCATGTGACCTGCGATGGTGCTGCAAGGAACTTGAACACTTTCTCTCAGGTCTCCACCAACTGAACGCTGATGATACCAGCTTGGAGATACTTTATGATCAGCTTATTTTCAAGAGACCCTTCGAAACAAGAGGACAACTTAAAAAAAAATAAAAAAATTATTAACTTTTAAAAAGTTTTGTGAAAGACATTTAGGCAGGAAGTCATCTATCAATTTGAATTTATGTGTATATATATATATATATATATATATATATATATATATATATATATATATAGCATCAAAATTGTGCAAAAAAAATACAATAAAAGATTTTCCCCAACCTTAGAAAAAAGTAAATAAAACGTTGTCATGAAGGGTTAATAAGTGACATGTTTAGTAGATGTAGAGTTCATCTTCTGTCTTATCTTATTAAATGGGAAAAATTGAAATAGTTTGCTGATTATTGCCAAGGCTACCGGCCACCTCTGTAGTCTATCAGAGGTGGCTGATTTCCTAGGAGAGAAGCATGCGCTTTTAAGCTTTTTTCTACTAGGCTTGAAAGTGTTGGATCTGACCAGTTTCAGTTCCCCTGCTTACTGGCGGACACAGACAGAGAAGGCCGCTGTGCAAGAACAACACATGGCCCCTTTGCAATCCAATATCTCATCAAAATGCACAATTCCACCTGCTTTGGAGGTGGTAGTGGCCCCATTACCTCTTGGGCCCCTCTGTGACTTTGCCTCAGGGCTCATCTGATGCTCCAGAGGAAAAGCTGTTTTTCCTTGCAGCCTCGGAGAGCAGACAATTTCGACCAGAGACTCAACCGTGCCCCAAGTGAAAATTGGCAGTTTTCAGAAGCGAGCTGCTCCCTCATCTCTGGGAGGCAGAGGAGCGCTGTGCTCCTGAAGATAAACACACTTCACTAATCGACATCCCATCATTAATATGGTCAAGGAGGAGAAAAAATAAAAATTATTAATACTCACTTCCAAGATCGGTGCTGCCTCCCCTGTCTACGTCCGGTAGAGTGATGGCCGCTGATGGGCTGCAGCGTTCACATTTTGTCCAATCGGAAAGAAAACTGTGTTAGCCAAGATTTGATTATTCGCCTTCCAAAGCAGAGCAGGTAATGGTTCTCCTTGCCGAGGGACCTTCAGTTATGAAATTATTAGAAGGAGAAGTAATGAAAGTCTTCACTGGTCTATCGGATGCCGATCTGGAGGAATGTAGCGGCGTAAGTTTCCTTGATGCACTTTTGCCGACTCCTAACCCCCATCATACTAGTTGGCTTCAGCTCGATGCTACCTGACCAGATGCAAGTCCCTGGTGGAAGGTATAAGAGCATTGCAAAGCGTCCTCGGTCAGGCGTCCTCCATCTAGGAGGGAATGGGAAGCCTGTGGGGCGTTCGCTGAGCTCTGAAACAATGCAGATGGCTGGCAATTTGACAGTCTCCAGCAGCACTGAACTGTGAATAGGAAAATGCAGAGGCAAATGGCATGAATATTACGGCTCTGTCACGCCACAACAGATAAATTACAGTGACCCAGTTTACACAATGGCACCTGGTAAGAATACATTGCAGCAAACTGCTTGATTTCATTGCCGTCCGTAAGCAGAACCGGCTGGATTTGCACATCTGACAAACAGATTCATTAGAGGGGAAATTTGTTTACTGGGTGTCATCCATATTATAAGATAACCAATGAAGTGTGGAAAATAAAACTGTTTAACCGTAAGGTCTATTTTCGAGTCCGAGATCATTGTTAAAGGTGCATTTCATTGGCCGACTCATTTTTAGGTTCACAGTCCCGTATCGGGCAAATATGATACAGTAGATAGCACTAGTAGCCTTCTTGGTCATTTAATCTCCATCACTTTTGTGCACAATGTCAATCAGCTGCTAAAGCTAACAGGACTCTGATGTTTGTTGTACAGGATGTTGATGCAATGTATAATAGTTGTGTTGAATTTTTAGGTAATTTTGGACTTCGCTTTCTGTGCACGTTTGGGTCTAAGGAGTTGTGGACTTGGGGGTGTGATTCACAATGCTGCCACCATATCCTGCCAAATAGCTGACAGACGAAGTGGCAGTTTCCTGGCTGCCATCTAACAGTGCCAGCACTGGCTGGAGGCTAAAGTCAACCTGTCAGATTTGGTGATCACAATGGATATGTCCATCGTTCATGGGCTGGAGACAAGAGTGAGCTTGTGCATTTCGGCAGAGCTGGTAGGCTGGAAACTAACGTGGGCTGATACATTGAGGGACTATTGGTGAGTTGGAGGCCAGAGTGACGGTTGAGGTATCTGAGAAGATGCTGGGCATTAGGCTTACCTTGTGGAAAACATCTTGTAGAGTTTTGTAGGAACTAAGAAAACTGGTGCCATCTTTCTATCATGTAACAAGTCACGAGAGAAAACATCTTTCGGAGATTTGAGCGGTTGTCACTGTAGAGGTATGAGTTGATAGTACCTTCACTCCTCGGAGAGGTCACCTCTGGAAGGTCTATGTAGACTGTGAGAGACTTCAGAGGAGCCATAGAGATATGGCGGGGGTTAGTCTTTTGGGGCTGGGCGGGTTGTGTGGGATCTTTAGTCTCAACTGAGTCACAGTGAAGTCTGTCAAGTTCTTCTGTGTTTTTTTTTATTCCAATGAGAAGAATAGTACTGAATTCACCAGTGTTCTTCCCATAAAATCTCCTGGGACTGTTGGTGGAGTCGCTGATCCATTGACCGCAGTGTGACCATAACCCTACCTCATGCCTATTCCCCTATCAGAACATGGGGGCAGTAAGAGAACATGAGTATATAAAAAAAACCTGTACTCTCCCTAACATAATTGCCACTCATAGTGCAGCATTCTCTTATGGTGTAGGATGCGGAATTCTTTCACAGGTTTACATAGTTGCCTAACGATGGCCATACATAAAGACAATGTGACCAATGCAACTAGTAGGAGCAATATGGTATATTTCCTATACAGTCCCCATTAGTCTAACTTTCCACCCAATGTCAATCAGCTGCTTCTAAAGCCGGTTGTATTTACTGTACTTGAGGTGTATACAATGTATATCAGTTGAATCGCATATATTTAGGTTATTTTTTCCTGCACCTTTGGGTGTTGTGAACTCGGGGTGCAGGAGTGCTAGTCACAGTATTGCTGCTATATTCTTACTTCTGGCATAAAGTAGCAGCATCATTTACATTGTGAATAGTCGATGACTGACGCCTCTCACAGAAAAGAACAAGTGATATTATAGCAGGTGGGACCGCCGCGCTAACAAGGTGTAAAAGCAATTATGAACATTGCGTAAAACATGGTGATATAATTACTGACTCCCTTATGGCTGTTAAGTAAGGATAACAGTACCTTGTGCTGTCATCAGGTAGTACACATTACCAATTCCATGGGCTTGGATGGAAGAAAGGTGGATAATTCTTGCATATTCCCCTCTGGGCATGTAGCGTAAATCGTTCTAGAGAAGTAGAAGTAAAGAAATTAGTCAGCCATGTAACCTGCTCCTAGATGTATATCATATGTGACAATATGGTGAACCTCATTCAGCCCAATGCCAATCTGCTGCTTCTAAAGCCAAAAGGACACTGGTATGAAAACTGGTTGTTGGATGGTTCCCAGGGCAGTGACTTTGGTTGGTGGCACCAATGTAGTGTTATACTGTGTACAAATAACCATACCGTACAGTGTGTAAGTAGCAGCACAATACATTATGGTTACCATATAGTTGCACATAGATTTACCAAACTGCCTTAAAGGGAACCTGTCACCCCCGAAATGGAAGATGAGCTAAGCCCTCCGGCATCAGGGGCTTATCTACAGCATTCCATAATGCTGTAGATAAACCTCCGATGTGTCCTCAAAGATGAGAAATAGAGGTTAGATTATACTCACCTGGGCGTGCGGTCCGGTCCGATGGTCGTCGCGGTCCAGTCCGGGGCCTCCCATCTTTTTACGATGACGTCCTTTTCTTGTTTTCACGCTAGGGCTCCGGCGCAGGCATACTTTGTGTGCCCTGTTGAGGGCAGAGCAAAGTACTGCAGTGCGCAGGCAACAGGAAAGGTCAGAGAGGCCCGGCGCCTGCGCACTGCAGTACTTTGCTCTGCCCTCAACAGGGCAGATAGAGTATACCTGCGCGGGAGCTGCAGCCTGAAGACAAGAAGAGGACGTCATCCTATGAGGATGGGAGGCCCCGGACCGGACCGCGACACCCAACGGATCGGACTGCACACCCAGGTGAGTATAATATAACCTCTTTTTCTCCTCTTTCAGGATACATTGGGGGCTTATCTACAGCACTACAGAATGCTGTAGATAAGCCCCTGATGCCGGTGGGCTTAGCTCATCTTCCATTTTGGGGGTGACAGGTTCCCTTTAATAGGTAAAGAGTGTCGCAATGACCACATAGCAAAAATAATATTCTGTAAAGTGTCACACAAGTAAATACCACCACTTAGTAACCAAATAATTCCGTCATAATGTGCTGAAATAATAACAACATGCAACAGACAAATTGTGATCACATAGTGCAGAAATAATATCAACATAGAGGGCTCAAATAGTACCAACATACAGTGCAGAAATACCCTACAGTGCATTTGTAATACCAGTATAAAAAGTTCAAATACCATCATGCAATGCAAAAAACACCAGCATACAGTGCTTAACATAATATTCAGATGCAATGCTCAAATAATATCAACATACAGTGCTCAAATAATACCAACATACAGTGCTCAAATAATACCAACATACAGTGCTCAAATAATACCAACATTCAGTGCTCAAATAATACCAACATACAGTGCTCAAATAATACCAACATACAGTGCTCAAATAATACCAACATTCAGTGCTCAAATAATACCAACATTCAGTGCTCAAATAATACCAACATTCAGTGCTCAAATAATACCAACATACAGTGCTCAAATAATACCAACATTAAGTGCTCAAATAATACCAACATACAGTGCTCAAATAATACCAACATTAAGTGCTCAAATAATACCAACATACAGTGCTCAAATAATACCAACATACAGTGCTCAAATAATACCAACATACAGTGCTCAAATAATACCAACATTCAGTGCTCAAATAATACCAACATTCAGTGCTCAAATAATACCAACATACAGTGCTCAAATAATACCAACATACAGTGCTCAAATAATACCAACATACAGTGCTCAAATAATACCAACATTCAGTGCTCAAATAATACCAACATTCAGTGCTGAAATAATACCAACATACAGTGCTGAAATAATACCAACATTAAGTGCTCAAATAATACCAACATACAGTGCTCAAATAATACCAACATACAGTGCTCCAATAATACCAACATACAGTGCTCAAATAATACCAACATTAAGTGCTCAAATAATACCAACATTAAGTGCTCAACTAGTACCAACATACAGTGCTCAAATAATACCAATATACAGTGCTCAAATAATACCAACATACAGTGCTCAAATAATACCAACATTAAGTGCTCAACTAGTACCACTATAAATATAATACCAACATACAGTGCTCAAATAATACCAACATGCAGTGCTCAAATAATACCAACATGCAGTACTCAAATAATAGCAACATTCAGTGCTCAAATAATACCAACATTCAGTGCTCAAATAATACCAACATACAGTGCTCAAATAATACCAACATACAGTGCTCAAATAATACCAACATTCAGTGCTCAAATAATACCAACATACAGTGCTCAAATAATACCAACATTAAGTGCTCAAATAATACCAACATTAAGTGCTCAACTAGTACCAACATACAGTGCTCAAAAAGTACCAACATTAAGTGCTCAAATAATACCAACATTAAGTGCTCAACTAGTACCAATATAAATTGCAGATGTACTATACAATGCATAAATAATTCCAGCATAAAGTGCTCAAATGCAACCATACAATGATCAACTAATATCAACTAGTAATGCTCAAATAATTACACCATGAGATGCAAAAAAATACCACCATACAGTGCTCGAATAATATCCATATGCAATGTTCAAATAGTGCCAACATATAGCGCTCAACAAGTACCAATATACAGCACTCAGCTAGTACCAACATACAGCGCTCAAACATTACCACCATACAGCGCTCAACAAGTACAGCCATACAGTGTTCAACTGATACCACCATAAGGCTGTGTGCACACGATGTGTTTTTTTTGCGTTTTTTTGTGGGTTTTTCCCGATAAAAACGCTATAAAACCGCAAAAAAATGCATACAATAAGCATCCCATCATTTAGAATAAATTCCGCAATGTTTTGTGCACATGATGCGTTTGTTTCCGCGAAAAAAAAACGCATCGCGGTAAGAACCGCAGCATGTTCATTAATTTTGCGGTTTTTTTGCGGATTTCCCACTACAAAATGCATTGGGAAATGTCCGGAAAAACCGCGGCAAAACTGCGGCAAAATCACGACAAAAACGCATGCAGATTTCTTGCAGAAAATGTCCGGTTTTTCTCAGGAATTTTCTGCGAGAAATCCTGAACGTGTGCACATAGCCTCAAGTACAGAAATACCATACAGTGCATAAATAATTCCATCATCAAGTACTCAAATAACACCATGCAATGCAAACAAATACCAACATAAAGTGCTCAAATAATATCACCATACTGTTGTAAATTCCTCCCTCCAGTCCTGCTGAACAAAGACTGCTTCTGGAGCCCAGTTATTTTACCCCCAGATCATGTGACTCCTCCCCCATGTGACTGATCACATGACTGTGACATCACACAGATCCAGTCAGCACGCGGCGGTGCTGGCTCTGCAAGTGGAGATATGGTGGACACCCTCCCATCTACTCTATGAATGTTCTGCGACGCACAATGCCTAAGTTAATATCTCCATATAGAATACAATTAATACCGCCATAATGTGCTTAAATGAGACAATGAAGAAAGCAAAGACGGGACTTAAAGGGTTGTTCTCATTTTGTAAAATGATGGAATCTCTGACATTACTTTTCAGATGGTGGGGTCTAAACTTTGGGACCTTCACCAATTTTGAGACTGACGGGGCCGCAGTTAGCATAGTCCCATTGTGGTGAACGGGTCGACGTGTGTGTGTGTGTGGGGGGGGTTTGTGCTGTGCAGGAACAGTATGTGCTATAGCTCTATTAATTCTCAGAGATTAGATTATTAAATATAACTCCTTAATTAACAATCATGGTCATTGTTATTGTTTCCTAATCATTATAATTATTTTTTTATGATTTAATTGTATTATTTTAGCTTTTTCTACATGTATTATATCCTTTGTTATATCTACTGGCTTCATTTATATAACTGTAGAAAGAAAAATTCATAAAAGCTAGAAAAATCATTACTAATCAATTCTGCCCGCTGCTTCTCTTAACATTACGGAGATTATTTTTTTTCTCGACATTCTCCTTTATGCCTACATTTCTTTCTCTCTGCGTTATCAAGAGGATAGGGTGAATTTCTTACATTTTCTCACAAAATAAAGAATAAATAACACCTTATTTAAATTGATATAAAAGTGAGGAAAGCGATCCGGGAGATAATATAGGGTGTGATCCTCTGACGCGCGTTATTATTGGGATTGCACTGTATCATTTATAAGAGGAGCAATTCTGAAATTAGGCAAATCAGGCTGTGGGGAATTCAATTTTGGAACATTTGCCATGTTATCTCCATCTGTAGGATATAGGAAGCTTTTACAACATCTTCTCCAAATAGAATGCTGACACTACAGGCTGCCGAAAAAAACAGACAATGGCCCACGAACAGTCAGTGATTCAGAGTTGAGTCAGGATCGCTGTTAGGGATCTGCCGGTGTCCTTGGCTCTTTTTGTATTTTCTTGGTTTTCATTTGACTTATTTTACCTCTATTCACGGTTAAAATTCCACTTCAATGGTTGCACAATTCGGGTAGACAATGAGTCTGTGATAACCGCTTGACACAATGGAACAACAAAAAGAGGATTTATATAACTTGCCTTTTTTTATATTTTTATCTTTTGGAATGCAGGTTAAAAAGTTGGTCATATGTCTACAGAGCTGGAATCTCATAAACTAATGACTGATAAAAGAAATCAGAATTACTAGTTTTTAATTTCAAGTTTCCTTTCGGGATGTTCCATGCTAAGCACCACAGAAAAAGTCAAAAAACAACCAGATGACTTGTCAATCCCTGACCACTTCTCATTCACTGCAGAATAAGAGTGTAGTTCTCAGAGAAGGTTTCTTGGAAAGGAGAATAATGTGGTCCTTGGAGGAAGGTTATTTTGGCCAGAAAGAAGAAGAGTGAAGTTCTTAGATGAAGATCCATTCTCCTGTAGGAAAGTAGAACAGTGAGGTCCATGGGGTTGGAGGTTTCTGTGGCAGAAAAGTAGAAGAGTGAAGTTCTCAGAAGAAAGTGCCTTCTTCAGTAAGGAAGGAAAAAGAGAGTTGTCCTCTAGGGCAGAAGCTCCTCTGTACGGTAGAAAAGGGAGGTTCTCAGTTGAATGTTCTTCTTCCTGCAGGAAAGCAGAATATTGTTGCCCTGAAGGGGAGTGAGAGGTTTCTCTGGAAGGAGATTAGAAGAGTTTGTTCCTCAGAGGAAGATGCCCTCTCTTGGGGTAATCTAAACTATAAAATAGTATTGCTTTTGTCTTCTGTAGGAAAGTAGAATAGTGTCTTCCTCGGGGGTGGAGGTTCCTCTGTAGAGTAGAAAAGGGAGGTTCTTAGTGAACGTTCCTCCTGCAGGGAAATAGATTAGTGTTGTCCTAGGGGATGGAGATTTCCTCTTGCTGAAGAGAAAAGTTAGGTCCTTAGAGGAAGGTGACTTTTCTTGGGGGAATCTACTTCTTCCAGCTAAAATACAAAAGAGTATTGTCCTTACAGAATAGTTACTTCCTTTATCCTGTAAGAATATAGAATAGTATGGTGCTCTGGGGAAAGTTCCTTTAATAGAAGAGGATAAAAGAGTGAAGACCTCAATGAAATTTTCCACCTAAAAGAAATTTAGAAGAATGTGGTGCTTGTGAAAAAATCCCTGCTCATTCATTCAGAAGAGTAAAAGAAGATTGTTGTCTGATGAAGGTCCCCTCTCCTATGTAAAGGAATTGTATGGTCCTTTGAAGAAAGAGTATAGAAGAGTGAAGTTCTCTAATTAAAATCCCTACTTCATTTCAGTAGAATATTGTGGTCCTCAGGGGAAGATTCCTTAGACAAAATGGTAAAAGAGTCTGTTTCCCACAGGAGATCATCTCTTCCTACAGGAGTAAAATAGTATAGTCTTCAATAAAGACTCTATGCTCCTTAATTGGTGTAGAATAGTCCTAGTCCTTGAGAAAAATACTGTCCTCCTGCAAGAAAGTACAACAGTTTGAACATCAAGGGAAAGACTCTCCCCTACAGGAAAGTAGTGTGGCCATTGAAGAAAGTTCCCTTCTCCTAAAGGAGGGCAGAAGAATTTGGTCCTCAAAGGAAGGACCCTCCTTCTAAAGAAGTAGATTGGTATGGTCATCGAGGGGAATGATAATATCATAATAATCTTTATTTTTATATAGCGCTAACATATTCCGCAGCGCTTTACAGTTTTGCACACATTATCATCACTGTCCCCGATGGGGCTCACAATTTAAATTCCCTATCAGTATGTCTTTGAAATGTGGGAGGAAACCGGAGTACCCGGAGGAAACCCACGCAAACACAGGGAGAACATACAAACTCCTTGCAGATGTTGTCCAAGGTGGGATTGGAACCCAGGACCCCAGCGCTGCAAGGCTGCAGTGCTATCCACTGAGCCACCGTGCTGCCCATCACCTGCTCCTTCCGTAGTGTAAAAGTCTGGTCTTCTGAGTAAGATTCTTTTTGCTTGAGAGCAGAAGAGTGTCATCCTAGACTCCTTGTAATGGAGTAGAATAGCTCGGGTCCTCAATTGAAGAACCCTTTTCCTGCAATAGAATAGAACAGTTTGGTCCTCAGAAGAAGGTCCTTCCTCCTGTAGGAGAATAGAAAAGCTTGGTCTGCAAGAGTCTGTTTCCCATGGGAGATCATCTCTTCCTACAGGAGTAAAATAGTATAGTCTTCAATAAAGACTCTATGCTCCTTAATTGGTGTAGAATAGTCCTTGGGAAAACTACTGTCCTCCTGCAAGAAAGTACAACAGTTTGAACATCAAGGGAAAGACTCTCCCCTACAGGAAAGTAGTGTGGCCATTGAAGAAAGTTCCCTCCTCCTTCAGGAGGGCAGAAGAATTTGGTCCTCAAAGGAAGGACCCTCCTTCTAAAGAAGTAGATTGATATGGTCATCGAGGGGAATCACCTGCTCCTTCCGTAGTGTAAAAGTGTGGTCTTCTGAGTAAGATTCCTTTTGCTTGAGAGCAGAAGAGTGTCATCCTAGACTCCTTGTAAAGGAGTAGAATAGCTCGGGTCCTCAATTGAAGAACCCTTTTCCTGCAATAGTATAGAACAGTTTGGTCCTCAGAAGAAGGTCCTTCCTCCTGTAGAAGAATAGAAAAGCTTGGTCTGCAAAGGTAGGACCTTCCACTTATAGGAGTTGAAAGTTGTCCTCATTGGAAGCTCCCACCTTCCAGAGTAGGAAATGTACCACCCACGAGGAATGGTGATGGAACTAACCTGCATACAATCTCTTGACTGAATACAGTGTAGCTTATATTTCGCTGAACGAACTTGCAGTAGAAGCATAATGGAATTATATTAAGGAGTCACAATTCATGCGATTGTCTGATATACTGTATATGTAATATATGTCCAAAATGGAAGCCTTAAGAAGAAACCATTGAATGTCTGAATATTTAATCGGTGGCTAATGCCACTTTGAAGGATGCAGTGTTGCTTGAGAGGGGAATCTAATCCCAGGCAGGTGGTTAGTGGAGCAGAGTCATTTACAATCTGAAGCATAACATGGAGGAATAATTCTCCTGCTGAGTAAATTTAAAAGGTAGCACAGTATGAGAAAATGTCATATAAATGAAATATTGGGAAAGCAACGTTTAAGACTGTGTTAAAATGGAGAAAGCATGCCTACACCTGCAGAATCACAAAGGCTCTTCTACTCCACTTGGGTTAATTCCAGAAATCACCTTGAAATCTGGGAGAAAAAATGTAATTTTGCTAAATTTGTGTAAAATTCATCATATCCCTCCGGCATTGTGTCAAATACTATGTTCGGCCAAGCATGATAAAGGACATTAGTAAATTGTGCCTGATCACACAAAGCTGATTTTTTTTCCCTCTGTAAATTGGCCTAGTTTTTCCTGCTAACACCCCTATTGTCACGACCTGTTGTATAAGAGCCTTCACAATGTCCTGGAAAGAAGACACTCTGTAATGAGAAGAATTAAGGGCTGCTTAAATCATTGTATTTGTCTTCCAGAAAAAGAGAAACCCCTTTAATGGAAGGAAACTGCACAGAAAAAAAAGAATATTTTATGGAAATGCATTCAATGAAGGTGAACTGCAGCCAAAAACTTAAATCTATTCTCTCTTTTCTTGGCAAGAGGTCTCGTTCTATTTAAGAGGAAGGCTGCATAATGAAATGTTTACTTCTATAGAGGTGAGGGTGGCAATTGGATAAAATAGATGGTTAATTATTGATAACCCTGATGGACTCTTTATGTTGTCCAGGTGATCTTTTGCAAACTGAAGACGAGCAGCAATGTTCTTTTTGGCGAGCAGTGGCTTTTTCCTTGCAATGCACATCATTGTTGTTAAGTGTCCTCAAAATGGTGAACTCTTGAACATTAGACAATGTGAGAAAGGCCTTTAGTTGCTTAGAGGTGACCTTGGGTTCCTTTGTGACCTTGCAGACTATTATATGCCTTTCTCTTTGAGTGATTTTTGTTGGTCGACCACTCCTACTACTACTACTAATAATAGTAATAATGGTCTTGAATTTACTCCACTGGTACATAAGTTGTCTGAATGTTGATTGGTGGAGGGCAAACTCTATAGAGATTTTTTCTAACCTTTAGTGACCTGGGGAGCATCAACAACTTCTCTTCTGAGGTCCTCAGACATTATTTGCTGGTGCCATGATACACATCCAAAAATGCATTGTGAACATCACACTGTGATAGGTCACCCACTCACACCTAATTAGCGTTTTCAATCAATGGATTGACAGATCATTAATTTCACCTTAAAATTATCTGCTAATCCTAATATCACGACCCCTGTTACAGACTTTTAGCAGGGATCTGCGCACAGAAATATTGAGATACAGGGAAGTGAGAGGAAAGCTGCGGTGAGCTTACCGGCCTGAGCGCAGGACCTAAGGCTCGTGACCCCCGGGGGAGTGGCCAGAGGCGGAGCCAGATGCCGGGTAGCGGCGGTGACCGGCGATGCCGGAAAGTAGTTAGAATGGGCCGAAGTCAAACCAGGAGGTAAATGAGGTGCCGAAGGGTGAGACGAAAGGGAGGTCAGGAAGTAGCAGTACAGTACAAACGGGGCAAGCGGGTGCGGAGTCAAAGTAAACAAGCCAGAAGGTCAGAGCAGGAGAATACAGTAACAACAGGATAGCGGGGCAAAGCACAGAACGAGGAAATGAACCAGGTCATGCACAAGAGGCAATTGGACAGACAGTATGCAAGCACACCAGGGGGGTCAGACACACAGCCAGAATTAATGTATAACTGTCAAGGAAGCCCAGACGGTGGGGGGGTAGTTTATATATAGCCCACCCAAGTCCAAAGGGAGGCTACACAAAATTAATTAGCTTTGGGAAAGAGCAAGCTATTGTTCGAAACGCGTAACCTGTTACTCATTATCATGTGAATTCATCCTACTGGACGTCATGTTTTATTCACAATAAATTTGGAATTTTTTGGGAAGCTGGATTTTCCTTTTCTTGCTACACAAAATTAACCCTGAAGGGACAGGGAAAGAAACCCTGTCCACAACCATGACACCTAATGGTTCTCGTACGATGGTCGCTTACAAATATGTGATGTTTGATTGTTTTCCCTAGCAAAAAAGTACCAAGTCTAATAATTTGGACTCATTTGTTTTATTTCATTCATTTATTCGTCCCTTTAGGACTTGTGTGAAAATCTGATGTAGTTTTAGGTCAAATTTGTGTAGAAATATAAAAAATTCTGATGAGCACACAAACTTTCAAGATCCACTATAGTAATATTGTCCACTGAATAGTCCATGTATGATACTATTGAACCACCAACCTCCAAGTACCCCACATATGGTAATAATATCCCTTGATTCCCCCTTATATAGTAATATTGCCCCTTGATTTCCTCCATATATGGTAATAATGCCCCTGGACCCTGACAAGTTTGGTGACTGAGTTAACATGTGATAGCAGGCAGAATGGCATGATGATGGCGCACCAGGATACTGGAGTCCGTGATCCTGCAACTCTGTAGACTGCAGGTCTAAAGTTACCTGCGGTCTACCTAATGGAGAATGGTAGAGCAGGGAGGCAATGGCTCTCTGCTCTACCTCTCATGCCCACTGTCTCCTTCCCTCTTGTTCCTCTCTCCCTTCCTCTACCTCTCATCCCCGCTGTCTCCTTCCCTCTTGTTCCTCTCTCCCTTCCTCTACCTCTCATCCCCGCTGTCTCCTTCCCTCTTGATCCTCTCTCCCTTCCTCTACCTCTCATCCTCACTGTCTCTTTCCCTCTTGTTCCTCTCTCCCTTCTTCTACCTCTCATCCTCGCTGTCTCCTCCCTCTTGTTCCTCTCTCCCTTCCTCTACCTCTCATCCCCACTGTCTCCTTCCCTCTTGTTCCTCTCTCCCTTCCTCCACCTCTCATCCCCGCTGTCTCCTTCCCTCTAGCTCCTCTCTCCCTTCCTCTACTTCTCATCCCCATTCTCTCCTTCCCTCTAGTTCCTCTCTCCCTTTCTCTACCTCTCATCCCCGCTGTCTCCTTCCCTCTAGCTCCTCTCTCCATTCCTCTACTTCTCATCCCCACTGTCTCCTTCCCTCTTATTCCTCTCTCCCTTCCCCTACCTCTCATCCCCGCTGTCTCCTTCCCTCTAGCTCCTCTCTCCCTTCCTCTACCTCTCATCCTCACTCTCTCCTTCCCTCTAGTTCCTCTCTCCCTTCCTCTACCTCTCATCCCCGCTGTCTCCTTCCCTCTAGCTCCTCTCTCCCTTCCTCTACTTCTCATCCCCACTCTCTCCTTCCCTCTAGTTCCTCTCTCCCTTCCTCTACCTCTCATCCCCGCTGTCTCCTTCCCTCTAGCTCCTCTCTCCATTCCTCTACTTCTCATCCCCACTGTCTCCTTCCCTCTTATTCCTCTCTCCCTTCCCCTACCTCTCATCCCCGCTGTCTCCTTCCCTCTAGCTCCTCTCTCCCTTCCTCTACCTCTCATCCTCACTCTCTCCTTCCCTCTAGTTCCTCTCTCCCTTCCTCTACCTCTCATCCCCGCTGTCTCCTTCCCTCTTGTTCCTCTCTCCCTTCCTCTACCTCTCATCCCCGCTGTCTCCTTCCCTCCAGCTCCTCTCTCCCTTCCTCTACCTCTCATCCCCACTCTCTCCTTCCCTCTAGTTCCTCTCTCCCTTCCTCTACCTCTCATCCCCGCTGTCTCCTTCCCTCTTGTTCCTCTCTCCCTTCCTCTACCTCTCATCCCCACTGTCTCCTTCCCTCTTGTTCCTCTCTCCCTTCCTCTACCTCTCATCCCCACTGTCTCCTTCCCTCTTGTCCCTCTCTCCCTTCCTCTACCTCTCATCCTCACTGTCTCCTTCCCTCTTGTTCCTCTCTCCCTTCCTCTACCTCTCATCCCCGCTGTCTCCTTCCCTCCAGCTCCTCTCTCCCTTCCTCTACCTCTCATCTCCACTCTCTCCTTCCCTCTAGTTCCTCTCTCCCTTCCTCTACCTCTCATCCCCGCTGTCTCCTTCCCTCTTATTCCTCTCTCCCTTCCCCTACCTCTCATCCCTGCTGTCTCCTTCCCTCTAGCTCCTCTCTCCCTTCCTCTACCTCCCATCCTCACTCTCTCCTTCCCTCTAGTTCCTCTCTCCCTTCCTCTACCTCTCATCCCCGCTGTCTCCTTCCCTCTAGCTCCTCTCTCCCTTCCTCTACCTCTCATCCCCGCTGTCTCCTTCCCTCCAGCTCCTCTCTCCCTTCCTCTACCTCTCATCCCCGCTGTCTCCTTCCCTCTAGCTCCTCTCTCCCTTCCTCTACTTCTCATCCCCACTGTCTCCTTCCCTCCAGCTCCTCTCTCCCTTCCTCTACCTCTCATCCCCACTCTCTCCTTCCCTCTAGTTCCTCTCTCCCTTCCTCTACCTCTCATCCTCACTGTCTCTTTCCCTCTTGTTCCTCTCTCCCTTCTTCTACCTCTCATCCTCGCTGTCTCCTCCCTCTTGTTCCTCTCTCCCTTCCTCTACCTCTCATCCCCACTGTCTCCTTCCCTCTTGTTCCTCTCTCCCTTCCTCCACCTCTCATCCCCGCTGTCTCCTTCCCTCTAGCTCCTCTCTCCCTTCCTCTACTTCTCATCCCCACTCTCTCCTTCCCTCTAGTTCCTCTCTCCCTTCCTCTACCTCTCATCCCCGCTGTCTCCTTCCCTCTAGCTCCTCTCTCCATTCCTCTACTTCTCATCCCCACTGTCCCCTTCCCTCTTATTCCTCTCTCCCTTCCCCTACCTCTCATCCCCGCTGTCTCCTTCCCTCTAGCTCCTCTCTCCCTTCCTCTACCTCTCATCCTCACTCTCTCCTTCCCTCTAGTTCCTCTCTCCCTTCCTCTACCTCTCATCCCCGCTGTCTCCTTCCCTCTAGCTCCTCTCTCCCTTCCTCTACTTCTCATCCCCACTCTCTCCTTCCCTCTAGTTCCTCTCTCCCTTCCTCTACCTCTCATCCCCGCTGTCTCCTTCCCTCTAGCTCCTCTCTCCATTCCTCTACTTCTCATCCCCACTGTCTCCTTCCCTCTTATTCCTCTCTCCCTTCCCCTACCTCTCATCCCTGCTGTCTCCTTCCCTCTAGCTCCTCTCTCCCTTCCTCTACCTCTCATCCTCACTCTCTCCTTCCCTCTTGTTCCTCTCTCCCTTCCTCTACCTCTCATCCTCGCTGTCTCCTTCCCTCCAGCTCCTCTCTCCCTTCCTCTACCTCTCATCCCCACTCTCTCCTTCCCTCTAGTTCCTCTCTCCCTTCCTCTACCTCCCATCCCCGCTGTCTCCTTCCCTCTTGTTCCTCTCTCCCTTCCTCTACCTCTCATCCCCACTGTCTCCTTCCCTCTTGTTCCTCTCTCCCTTCCTCTACCTCTCATCCCCACTGTCTCCTTCCCTCTTGTCCCTCTCTCCCTTCCTCTACCTCTCATCCCCGCTGTCTCCTTCCCTCCAGCTCCTCTCTCCCTTCCTCTACCTCTCATCTCCACTCTTTCCTTCCCTCTAGTTCCTCTCTCCCTTCCTCTACCTCTCATCCCCGCTGTCTCCTTCCCTCTTATTCCTCTCTCCCTTCCCCTACCTCTCATCCCCGCTGTCTCCTTCCCTCTAGCTCCTCTCTCCCTTCCTCTACCTCTCATCCTCACTCTCTACTTCCCTCTAGTTCCTCTCTCCCTTCCTCTACCTCTCATCCCCGCTGTCTCCTTCCCTCTAGCTCCTCTCTCCCTTCCTGTACTTCTCATCCCCACTCTCTCCTTCCCTCTAGTTCCTCTCTCCATTCCTCTACCTCTCATCCCCGCTGTCTCCTTCCCTCTTGTTCCTCTCTCCCTTCCTCTACCTCTCATCCCCACTGTCTCCTTCCCTCTTGTCCCTCTCTCCCTTCCTCTACCTCTCATCCTCACTGTCTCCTTCCCTCTTGTTCCTCTCTCCCTTCCTCTACCTCTCATCCCCGCTGTCTCCTTCCCTCTAGCTCCTCTCTCCATTCCTCTACTTCTCATCCCCACTGTCTCCTTCCCTCTTTCTCCTTCCCTCTAGTTCCTCTCTCCCTTCCTCTACCTCTCATCCCCGCTGTCTCCTTCCCTCTTGTTCCTCTCTCCCTTCCTCTACCTCTCATCCCCACTGTCTCCTTCCCTCTTGTTCCTCTCTCCCTTCCTCTACCTCTCATCCCCACTGTCTCCTTCCCTCTTGTTCCTCTCTCACTTCCTCTACCTCTCATCCCCACTGTCTCCTTCCCTCTTGTCCCTCTCTCCCTTCCTCTACCTCTCATCCTCACTGTCTCCTTCCCTCTTGTTCCTCTCTCCCTTCCTCTACCTCTCATCCCCGCTGTCTCCTTCCCTCTTGTTCCTCTCTCCCTTCCTCTACCTCTCATCCCCGCTGTCTCCTTCCCTCTTGTTCCTCTCTCCCTTCCTCTACCTCTCATCCCCCCTGTCTCCTTCCCTCTTGTTCCTCTCTCCCTTCCTCTACCTCTCATCCCCACTGTCTCCTTCCCTCTTGTTCCTCTCTCCCTTCCTCTACCTTTCATCCCCACTGTCTCCTTCCCTCTTGTTCCTCTCTCCCTTCCTCTACCTCTCATCCTCACTGTCTCCTTCCCTCTTGTTCCTCTCTCCTTTCCTCTACCTTTCATCCCCACTGTCTCCTTCCCTCTTGTTCCTCTCTCCCTTCCTCTACCTCTCATCCTCACTGTCTCCTTCCCTCTTGTTCTTCTCTCCCTTCCTCTACTTCTCATCCCCGCTGTCTCTTTCCCTCTTGTTCCTCTCTCCCTTCCTCTACTTCTCATCCCCGCTGTCTCCTTCCCTCTTGTTCCTCTCTCCCTTCCTCTACCTCTCATCCCCGCTGTCTCCTTCCCTCTTGTTCCTCTCTCCCTTCCTCTGCCTCTCATCCCCGCTGTCTCCTTCCCTCTTGTTCCTCTCTCCATTCCTCTACCTCTCATCCCCACTGTCTCCTTCCCTCTTGTTCCTCTCTCCCTTCCTCTACCTCTCATCCCCGCTGTCTCCTTCCCTCTTGTCCCTCTCTCCATTCCTCTACCTCTCATCTTCACTGTCTCCTTCCCTCTTGTTCCTCTCTCCCTTCCTCTACCTCTCATCCCCGCTGTCTCCTTCCCTCTAGCTCCTCTCTCCATTCCTCTACTTCTCATCCCCACTGTCTCCTTCCCTCTTTCTCCTTCCCTCTAGTTCCTCTCTCCCTTCCTCTACCTCTCATCCCCGCTGTCTCCTTCCCTCTTGTTCCTCTCTCCCTTCCTCTACCTCTCATCCCCACTGTCTCCTTCCCTCTTGTTCCTCTCTCCCTTCCTCTACCTCTCATCCCCACTGTCTCCTTCCCTCTTGTTCCTCTCTCACTTCCTCTACCTCTCATCCCCACTGTCTCCTTCCCTCTTGTCCCTCTCTCCCTTCCTCTACCTCTCATCCTCACTGTCTCCTTCCCTCTTGTTCCTCTCTCCCTTCCTCTACCTCTCATCCCCGCTGTCTCCTTCCCTCTTGTTCCTCTCTCCCTTCCTCTACCTCTCATCCCCGCTGTCTCCTTCCCTCTTGTTCCTCTCTCCCTTCCTCTACCTCTCATCCCCCCTGTCTCCTTCCCTCTTGTTCCTCTCTCCCTTCCTCTACCTCTCATCCCCACTGTCTCCTTCCCTCTTGTTCCTCTCTCCCTTCCTCTACCTTTCATCCCCACTGTCTCCTTCCCTCTTGTTCCTCTCTCCCTTCCTCTACCTCTCATCCTCACTGTCTCCTTCCCTCTTGTTCCTCTCTCCTTTCCTCTACCTTTCATCCCCACTGTCTCCTTCCCTCTTGTTCCTCTCTCCCTTCCTCTACCTCTCATCCTCACTGTCTCCTTCCCTCTTGTTCTTCTCTCCCTTCCTCTACTTCTCATCCCCGCTGTCTCTTTCCCTCTTGTTCCTCTCTCCCTTCCTCTACTTCTCATCCCCGCTGTCTCCTTCCCTCTTGTTCCTCTCTCCCTTCCTCTACCTCTCATCCCCGCTGTCTCCTTCCCTCTTGTTCCTCTCTCCCTTCCTCTGCCTCTCATCCCCGCTGTCTCCTTCCCTCTTGTTCCTCTCTCCATTCCTCTACCTCTCATCCCCACTGTCTCCTTCCCTCTTGTTCCTCTCTCCCTTCCTCTACCTCTCATCCCCGCTGTCTCCTTCCCTCTTGTTCCTCTCTCCATTCCTCTACCTCTCATCTTCACTGTCTCCTTCCCTCTTGTTCCTCTCTCCCTTCCTCTACCTCTCATCCCCGCTGTCTCCTTCTCTCTTGTTCCTCTCTCCCTCCTCTACCGCTCATCCCCCTGTCTCCTTCTCTCTTGTTCCTCTCTCCCTCCTCTACCGCTCATCCCCCTGTCTCCTTCTCTCTTGTTCCTCTCTCCCTCCTCTACCTCTCATCCCCACTGTCTCCTTCTCTCCTGTTCCTCTCTCCCTCCTCTACCGCTCATCCCCGCTGTCTCCTTCCCTCTAGCTCCTCTCTCCCTCCTCTACCTCTCATCCCTGCTGTCTCCTTCTCTCTTGTTCCTCTCTCCCTTCCTCTACCGCTCATCCCCCTGTCTCCTTCCCTCTTGTTCCTCTCTCCCTCCTCTACCGCTCATCCCCCTGTCTCCTTCCCTCTAGCTGACTCTTCCTCTCACTCTACTCTCGCTTTTTCTCACTCTCTCATATTCTCCCTCCTATTGTTTCCATCTCTTACTCCTCCCTCTTCTTTCCCTCCAACTTTCTACCTCTCTCCCTCTTTAGCTCAATCTTTCTCTAGTCTTCTGTCTCTCTGCCCCCACATTTTTCTCTCTCCTCCACTCTTGCTTGTTCTCAGTCTCTTATTCTCCCTTTCTCCAATTCTCTACCTCTTATTTTCTCCCCATCTTTCTCTCCTACAACTCTTGCTCTCACTATCCCTCCCTCTATCCAACTCTCTATTCTTCTTTCTCCCCTCTTCCTCGCCTCTTTTTCACTTTCCAACTCTTTCTGTCTCCCACAATCTTCCTCCTCCTCTCTCTTTCCCTCTTCTCTTCTATCGTTCTCTCCAACTCTCCCCTCTTTCTCTTTTTTCCTCTATCTTTCCATCTCTCTCGAAATGTACTGTATCTTTGTATATGATAACTAATAACATTTTATAATTGCAGTCAGTCTCTGGCCGAGGACATAGTAAAATTTGTTATACATGAAAACTGGAGTAATGAGGTTTAAAATGCGGATCACACACTGTGCGCAGACTATAAACCCGTGATTAGTATCTCGTTCCTTATTCCTGCAGTCCTCGTATGGACGGTGTGTGATCTATGCCGCGTCTTTCTGCACTATCGGCACACACTTCCCTGGTTATGGCAGATTACGGGGAATTGACTACTTTCTAGATAAATTGCTTTATATTTAGGCAGGAGACATTGGGCACTGATCGGCTGAGGCTCAGGGTATGTGATAGATTTGTAGTGCAAAGATACATTATACTTAGCTACAATACAACCCTACAATCCCAAATGACTGCCAGATTGTTACAGCGCTAAGGCGATATCCAATGGAGCATGCATGCACCAAGGTAATGATGCCCAATCAATCGATTAGGAAAACGCTACATGCTTGGGCCATCAGGGTCCTTGGAACCATCTCTAGTAATGAGACCTTGCAGGTAATACACCACTAAGTGGGGACCAAAATGATCAGAAAGTGATGGCAAATCCTGATGACTTTTTTGGGAAACCTCTCTAAAGTGTCTCCCCCCCCCCCCCCCCCACAAAGAAGAATAGATAATAAATGACTGATCATTGGTGGCCTCAGCGATCATGAGAAGGGTGTTCTTATTCCTCCATCACATGAACAAAGCTGCTAAATTCAGTTCATATGGATCTGGTGGCAATAGACATATACTGACCGCTCTCCGGCAGTCTCGTAGACCTAAATGGATTGGCACTGGACATAAAAAAAACCATGCCAAAAATTGTTACTTTCTTTGTCCAAGAGTAAAAAAATGTATAAAAAAACTTCACAAAAAGAAGACCCCCTCGATAAACCCTTCCCCAACCGTCCACCACAGAGGACCACAGCAAGGGCCAAGGTATAAGCAACCTCACCACATGTTAAAGAAGAGCACAGCTTCCACCCCATTGTCATCCGAGAGCCTCAGGTCTGTTTTCTTCCCGAAGACTATGCAAGACCACAACACTCTTTTCAATGGACAAAAATGTGAGTTCACAAGGATGATACCCGTCACAAGCAGAGAATCTCCTCGACACTCTTCCCCAACCCTCCACCACAGAAGACCACAGCAAGGGCCAGGGTATAAGGAACCTCCTCACAAGTTTAGGAAGAGCACGGCTTCCACCACATTGAGACAAGAGACCATGCAAGACCCCAAAGCTCCTTTCAATGGACAAAATTGTGACTTCACAAGCATGATATTTGTTACAACTAGAGGCCCCCCTCGACAAACCATTTCCCAACCATCAGAGGACAACAGCAAGGATCGGGGTATAGGCAACCTCCCCACAAGTTTAGGAAGAGCACAGCTTCCACCCCATTGTCATTCGAGAGCTTCAGGTCTGTCTTCTTCCCGAAGACTATGCAAGACCACAACGTTCCTTTCAATCCTGACCACAACGATATGAAACAGGGGGTTGGAACCCAGTTCGTTTGAACAGTGGGGGGTAAGCGTGGTCATACACAACTTGAAGCTCATGGGCCTTATTGCATAATCTTCATCAGGGCTCCACACTTTTTTTACAAGCCACTTACATAGTCCTCCTGGACCGTAGGGAAACTTTGAATCCATATAAACACCATGATCCTAGAGCCACCGCAATTTCAGCTCTTCCAACAGCCACACCACTAGCCTCGGTTAACGTACTTGATGAATAATTTACACGGGACCCTTCATATTGACGTCTTGTTTACTACTCTGTAATATAGGAAAGCTGGAGGCCCGGCAGTAATAACACTAAAAGTAATTAATGCTTCACTTTTCATTAACGACCGTGAGCTCCTTCCACGGCAAAATAATCAGAAAAATAAGTGTGATATCAGCACATACTGCAGGCAAAATTTGGAGCAAACAGCTACAGGAAGAGCGATGTATATGGGCTGAGCAAACGTTCACTCAGCATGATGCTCAACCACAGGCCAAGGCACTAATGAACCGAGCTGCAAATTTCCTGCAATTATAGGGCCATTAACAATTAAAGAGTGTACTGTGCGGCTGATCCGGGGATTAATATGAAGTACAGCATGGCTGGATCTATGGAAATTGTAGAAAGTAAAAGTTCAGCTGGGCACCAGGGAGACCGCGGACCATTAAGGATACTTAATAGAAGTGAAGATGACAGCATTTTATGAAGTTTATGAAATGGTCTGAAGGGGGCGCTCAACATAGGTAGACTGTTCTGCAAGCCATGGACAAGAGTATTGTCTTTTTTTTTGCAAAATTTTGCTGACCCTTAATTTTTTTCTAAATGTGGACAATCCCTTTAAGGAATCGTAACAGCTTTAAACTAAAGAGCGCTAATTTTAATCAGTCTTAAAAGGGTTTTTTTTTTCTGGTAGAAAAGTTAAATCTGCAAACATGTCTTAAAGGCTCCCTTAATAAAATAAAAAAATGGCATGGGGTCCCCTCTTTTCTAGATAACCAGCGCATATAAAGCTGATAGCTGCAGGATGCAGCCTTCAGCTGTCAGCGTTATTTTTGGCTGGTTATCAAAAAATAGAGGGGTCCCCGCTCCATTTTTAAAAAATTAATTCAATAATTTAATGAAACGGCACGGGGTCCCCCCCATTTTTGATAACCAGCTAAGCTAAAGTAGATGGGTGATGACTAGTATTCTCAGACTGGGAAGGGGCCATGGATATTGGCCCTTCTCCATCTAAAAATAGTAGCCCGCAGCCGCCCTAGCAAAGGTGTATATATTAGATGCTCCAATTCTGAAGCTTTGCCAGTCTCTTCCCATTTGCCCTGGTGCGGTGGCAAGTGAGGTAATAGTTGTGGCATTGATGTCAGCTGGTTTATAGCTGCTGACATCAAGCCCACGGGTTAGAGTTGGAGAAACGTCTATCAGACACCCCCATTACTAAGCATGTAGTCAAATGTAATAAAGACAGAAACAAAGTAAAGTTCTTTAATCGAAATAAACATACAGACTTCATTATTTGAAATAAAAACTCCATCGACCCTTTTTTACCCATGTATTCACTAAAAATGAAAACAAAAAAGCAAAGCTATACCCACTTTTCTGCTGATAATCCATTAATGGCCATCTCCCACAATGATTTGGATGGTTTGGAGAGTGGACACATCAGTGATACAACCGCTCTCTATGCCAACCAGAACACACTGACCAGAGCATAAGAAGCTCTGACTGTGACCGGTGGTAACCTTAATGAAAACACAGCCAGTCACATGCAGCTGAGTTCTCACGTTCTGCTCAGTGTGACCTGGCTGGTGTGGAGAGAGGTTGCTTCACTGATGTGACCACTCTCCAAACCATGGATGGATGCGCTGTTATGTTTGCTAATGACAGGTGTTATGAAGGCAATCCAGAAACACAGTGTGCTTAGCGATCAGAGCGCACACAGTGATCTGACAAATACCCAAAAATACAAGAACGAGCTCTGAGACGTGGAAACTCTGTAGACTGCACACCTGATCCTATCCTAAACACAACTAAAAGCGGCTGTGGATTGCGCCTAACAACTACCTAGGCAACTCGGCACAGCCTAAGAAACTAGCTAGCCTGAAGATAGAAAAATAGGCCTGACTTGCCCCAGAGAAATTCCCCAAAGGAAAAGGCAGCCCCCCACATATAATGACTGTGAGTAAGATGAAAAGACAAAACGTAGGGATGAAATAGATTCAGCAAAGTGAGGCCCGATATTCTAGGACAGAGCGAGGACAGTAAAGCGAACTTTGCAGTCTACAAAAAACCCTAAAGCAAAACCACGCAAAGGGGGAAAAAAAAAACCCACCGTGCCGAACTAACGGCACGGCGGTACACCCTTTGCGTCTCAGAGCTTCCAGCAAAACAAAAGACTAGCTGGACAGAAAAAAAGCAACAAAAAAGCAAAAAGCACTTAGCTATACAGAGCAGCAGGTCACAGGAACAATCAGGAGAAGCTCAGATCCAACACTGAAACATTGACAAGGAGCAAGGATAGCAGCATCAGGCGGAGTTAAGTAATGAAGCAGTTAACGAGCTCACCAGAACACCTGAGGGAGGAAGCTCAGAAGCTGCAGTACCACTTGTGACCACAGGAGTGAATTCAGCCACAGAATTCACAACAATGCGCCATTTCTAGAGTGACTGATGTTCTTAGTCTGGAAGGGGGCCAATATCCAAGGCCCCATCCTAGGCTATTAATATCAGTTTGTGGCTGTCTGCATAGCCTTTGCTGGTTAGTAAATATAGGGGGACTCTATGTAATTTTTTTTGGAGGGGTCTCCCCTATAATAACCAGTAAAGGCTAATCAAACAGCTGTGAGCTGATATTAATAGTTTGGGAATCTTTATGGCTATTGACCCCTTCCCAGAATATTAACATAATCCCCAGCTGTCAGCTTTCCCTCAGCTGGTTGTGACAATTATGGGAGGACCCCCAGCTGTTGTTTTTTTTTTTTTCATTTTTTTATTAACAAGTACAGTAACATACACACCCAAGGTAACCTTTGTTCACAGCTTCCAGGTGCTCCAGCAGCTGAAAACACAAGTAACCTCAAGGTGTCCCTCAAAGTTTACCATGAGGTTGTGAATGCTGGTAACCTTTAAGGTTACCTGAGTTCACAGCCCCCGGATCTTGTGGTAACTCATGTGCCGTAATGATGAATGTCGGAGTGCCGGACTCACAGTTGTTCATCAGTCCGGCACTGGTGTTGCGCAGCATGAGAACAAGCTGCTATGAACTCAGGTGACCTTGCAGTAAGTGAGAGCCGGGCGCTGTGAACTGAGATAACTTCGCCTCCCAGCAGCCGGGTCTCACAGAATGCAGCTCCAGAGTATTTAAAGAAATAATTTAAAAAACGTCCATTCCCCCCCCCCCCCCATTTTTTTATAGTTGGGCAAGCTAAATAAGACTGCTGCCTGTTGCATCCTTCACTGTCCGCTTTATCCTGGCTGGTTATCAAAAATAGAGGGCTCCCAACATGTTTTTTTTAATTATTTAAATAATTTAAAAAAACAGAGTCTTTTTTTTTTTCTTTAACACAGTGTGTGCCAGCCAATCACAGCTATGCCAATACTTCATGGCTTTGATTGAGCCGGAAGTGCTCTCACAGTAAAGCTTGTTGATTGGCTGAATTGCAGCCTTTCAACAAGTTTTGTTTGTTGGGAGGCCTAACCGTAACAGTAACATGAACTTCCTGGAGAAGTCCATCTTCGGGGTCTGTGCACGGACACTAGGTGTTCGGTCTGGACCCCAAACTTTACCGTCCGAGTTCACCCATCCCTATTCCCTGATCTTCAGCTACAAAATCTGATTTCAGCAGGACCTTTTTGTGGTTCATATCATCACAGATGTGTTTGAAGGGGGCTGGTCAGCCTCCTTTTCCATGTATATATCAGCTGTGTTAGAGAAAGGGGGCTGGGTGATTGCTTGTATCAATATCTAAGTTAGCCCTTTCTTCTGTCTAGATATCAGCTATGTTAGAGAAGGGAGCTGGCTGCTCATATCAATAGAAAAACCAGCTCCCTTTTCTGTTTTTATATGTCAGCTTTGTCAGAAAAGAGGGCTTGCTGATCATATCAATAGCTAAATCAGATCTATATTCCATCTATTTAATCAGCTGAGTCATGGAGGCGGAGTAAATGTCTTCTCGCCATCTGATTGGTTAAGATAATGTCTAAATACCATGAACTAAGAGAAACTTTCCTCACGTTCTGGAAAACAATTTAGAGTAATGAACCCTATAATAAAACAATGGGGCTAATGGGGGTGTAATACTTTTGCATCGTATTCAGGAACCTTGGCATCATATTTCAGCCGTTTTGTGCACGCAAACATCGATTAACGGCAGAAAAGGGTAAAAATAAATCCGATAAAAACAGTAGATCTGTACTCGCCTCTATTGTACTGTTTAGTGGCATTAAAATTGTGAAATGCAACATCCACAATAAAAGTAACACAGGCTACATCAGCTAGATTTATATGTGCCTGAGAGGAAAGACCAGCGGCGAAAACATAAACAGATGAACTTTTTACTCCTCCAATTCGCCCTCGGACAGTTACTACAAGAGCTGGAGTCTGGAAACTTTCCAAATTCACTCCATGAAATGCCAGTTGGTCCCTTGGAAATAAAAGCAACATAATATTTGAAAAATTTTACATGGTGATATTCTAGAGATGTAATGATGCTGGTGTTAATACAGTTAAGGGGACAGTGCGGGTAAAGCTGATGCAATGGGCTAAGTATAGTGTCCAAAGGGCAGCACATTTTACAAGGAAGGGGCCCAGGATGGAGGACATTATACCAGGAAGGGGCCAAGGATGGAGGACATTATACTAGGAAGGGGCCAAGGATGGAGGACATTATACTAGGAGGGGCCAAGGATGGAGGACATTATACAAGGGGCCCAGGGTGGAGGACATTATACTAGGAAGGGGTTCAGGATGGAGGACATTATAAAAGGAAAGGGGCCAAGAATGGAGGACATTATTATAGGAAGGGGCCCAGGATGGAGGACATTATACAAGGAAGGGGCCAAGGATGGAGGACATTATACAAGGGGCCCAGGGTGGAGGACATTATACTAGGAAGGGGTTCAGGATGGAGGACATTATAAAAGGAAAGGGGCCAAGAATGGAGGACATTATTATAGGAAGGGGCCCAGGATGGAGGACATTATACAAGGAAGGGGCCAAGGATGGAGGACATTATACTAGGAAGGGGCCAAGGATGGAGGACATTATACTAGGAGGGGCCCAGGATGGAGGACATTATACAAGGGGCCCAGGGTGGAGGACATTATACTAGGAAGGGGCCCAGGATGGAGGACATTATACAAGGAAGGGAACAAGGATGGAGGCTATGATACAAGGAAGGGGCCAAGGATGGAGGACATTATACTAGGAAGGAGTCAAGGATGGAAGACATTATTCTAGGAGGGGCCCAGGATGGAGGACATTATACAAGGGGCCCAGGGTTGAGGACATTATACTAGGAAGGGGTTAAAAGGATGGAGGACATTATGCAAGGAAGGGGCCAAGAAAGGAGGATATTATACTACCAAGGGGTACAGGATGGACAACATTATACAAGGAAGGGGCCAAGGATGGAGGACACTATACTAGGAAGAGGCCCAGGATGGGGAACTTTATGGTAGGAAGGGGGATATTATACAAGGAATAGGCCATGATGTGGGACATTATACAAGGAAGGGGCCAATGATGGAGGGCATTGTACTTGGAAGGGGAATATTATACTAGGAGGAGACCCATGAAGAGGGACATTATACCAGGAAGAGGTCCAGAATGGGGGACATTATACTAGAAAGGGTCCCAGGATGGAGGACATTAGGCTTAGATGGGGGCATTGTTGCAGGAAGGGGCCAGGATGAGGAACATTATTACAATAAGAAAATGCCGCCTTTATTTCTTTAATTGAAAAGCATCATATCTTGTACATCACAGAGAACTGGACAAACCAACACATTTTTGTGGCTAAGCCTTAACCATGATATAACAGTGACCAGTTCTCTGTGGTGTACAAGCTATGATGCTTTTAAATGTAATAAATAAAGGCGACGTTTTACTTACATTCATCTTGTTTTCAACATTTTTTCCTTTTCTCCTTACAATTTAATCTGACTCGCACCAGGGCGGCACGGTGCGTTCACTGTCTCATATCCAGGTGCATCAATTATGGAGAAAATGTATGTCATTATAGGCTCTAGAACGCTGCAAGGACACATACATGTGACCAACACGCAGGTGGGGCCCAGGTCCAAGGTGTGCACTGGTGCCCATTGAACTCTAGTTACGCCACTGCTCTGCATCAATAGACCACAACTACGATTAATAGCTCTAGCTCTTCTGCATTGTCTGTTGGGGCCTAAAGTAGGCAAAAACCTCATGCGGCAAACATAGCTGAATGACAATATAAAGAATTAGCTAAGCTTTCTTTCATCTGGGACCAAGAATTAGTTTACTACATTGTCCCCATCTAGCTAGGGTAGACAAATTATAAAATATAATGACATTAAGAATAATGGATAATCGACAAATAATGAGCTGTAAATGTAGAGCTATTGATAGTTTTTCTTTTTCCCAGGGGCGGAAGAGTTCAGTAGGTTGTTCTAGCCCTATTGATTTGAATAGGTGGCGGATGTGCAGTACCCGTCCGCGGCCACTATAGAGTAGACGGAGCTGTGCAGCTCCATAACTGAGCAGTTTAGGCAACACAAGGACCAACTGATCGGCGGAGGCGCCGCCCACAGATCACACATTGATGCCCTATCCTAAAGTCCTTGGCACCCACTTTGCTTGCCTTCGTATCAACAAACTTTGCACAAATCAACAGATCAATTGTTTATAAGAAACCTTGTAATGTATCGTATCAAAGAAATCTGCTTCTTTTTCCACTGATGATCCACTTCTTGCTAACACCTGAATTTGGCAAAAAAAGCAGCTCAACTCCATCTTGCATGAGACAAGACAGATGGTCTGGACAGTGAGGTGTCAGATAAGAGAGACTATTCAAATCTATCAAGTTCAGAGACCAGGTAGATTGAGTTGCAGCTTTAAGTAAATGCATTTCCCTTCAGTGCTGAATTCACAGCTACACTGCTCAGTATTGCTGTATAATTTTCTTCATGCTGTGTGCTACAGAGAAGGAAGAAACGGAATCCCTCATGCTGTGTATGCTGTGTATGGAAGACATCATACCAGCTAGTATCTAGCCACTAGCTCAGAGAGAACTGAAAATTAGAGATAGAGCCTGCAGAGGGGAAAACTGGTGAAAAATGCAGAGCATGAGTCATATAATTGACATAGGGTATACGTGAGTTCCGTGACCTGGAAAAAATTACCCCAACCCCCTTAAACAGATCTCTTAACAATCTAAAGAATAAACTTCTAACGTACTCAAAACAGCAGACGGAGACATATGTTGGATTTAATTGGCCACAGCAGCCATTTTATTAAATAAAAGATAACAGAACTTTTATGACAACCCAGAATAGGAGGGGCGGTCCTCGAAGCCCCAAAGTTATAAAAAACTCAGTATCCCAAAAACTCCACAATGTTCAGCCCAGGATGAGTCTTACCCCCAGCCGTAAAGCACCAGCTCAGGGATAGATAACAACCAATCCTGGTCCACCGAACCCACCCCCATGCCAGGGGTCCATAAATCCACCTCACGCGGAATAACCGTACCGCGCCTTGTTAAATTCTCTCATGGGGTGTCCAGGACCTCTCAAGATCCCCACCCCATTGAACCACGATTTACCATTTCCACCGACTTCGAGGACCTCCACCCCCGCCAACTGCCGTGACAATACCCTGACAGCATTCACATAACAAAATAAATACATTTAGACGCCTCTTAAAACAATACTCCAAAAGCCCACATATGCCGACTTCACCCCCCCCATTACCCTAGCCAAAAAAGGGAGGGTGGGCGGGAGATTCCTCACTTGTCAGGCAGGCACCTAAAATGGATGCCTGCGTGAGGAGCGTGCCCCTTTTTATGTGCCCCCTCCCCACAGTCCCCTAGTTCCACCCCTTATTTTCAAAAAATGCCCCTAAAGCCACCCCTCAAGTTCCCAGTTAACCCCTTACCACCGTATCCCTTCTAACTGCTCCAGCTCCCCAGGTCCCACGTAACCCCGTCATGGCGGCCTCCCTTTACGTGCCGTGGGCCCCCAGTACGGCCTTTCTTGACATAGGGTATACGTGAGTTCCGTGACCTGGAAAAAATTACCCCAACCCCCTTAAACAGATCTCTTAACAATCTAAAGAATAAACTTCTAACGTACTCAAAACAGCAGACGGAGACATATGTTGGATTTAATTGGCCACAGCAGCCATTTTATTAAATAAAAGATAACAGAACTTTTATGACAACCCAGAATAGGAGGGGCGGTCCTCGAAGCCCCAAAGTTATAAAAAACTCAGTATCCCAAAAACTCCACAATGTTCAGCCCAGGATGAGTCTTACCCCCAGCCGTAAAGCACCAGCTCAGGGATAGATAACAACCAATCCTGGTCCACCGAACCCACCCCCATGCCAGGGGTCCATAAATCCACCTCACGCGGAATAACCGTACCGCGCCTTGTTAAATTCTCTCATGGGGTGTCCAGGACCTCTCAAGATCCCCACCCCATTGAACCACGATTTACCATTTCCACCGACTTCGAGGACCTCCACCCCCACCACGAACACGAATGGCCTGACACCTTAGCCATTCATGTCCCTCCACACCTTCAAGCTTAATTCAATGCCACTACGGATAGCCAAACACCACATATCATTACCCACCGCGTTCAGGTGCACGCCATCAGCTCTCCAGTAAGCTCCTTGACCCGATTCCAAGTCCACATGTCTCACGGCCAACGCGCCATTCCTCACCATAAACCGAGATATGGCCCTGTTTATTTTAATCCGGGCCCTGTTCACCCCCTCGTGTGATCTAGCACCTCTCCATCTTTTACGGGGAATGATGTCGGACCACACCAACAACACTTTTGGAAACATGACCCAGAACCTCAGGATATCGAATTTGATATCCTTAATCAGCTCCCTACAAGACCGTTTAGCCAAATCATTCCCCCCTAAATGTATCACCACGATCTCCGGCACTCTATCCAGTCTAACAAAACGATGAAATTCAGGTAACCATTCCTTCCACACCATCCCCCTTTTACCGATCCATCGTAAAGTCACTGTCTCTCGAGAAAGACCCAACTGACGACCGTCCGGACGAACCGCAGCACGCAACGCAGCCCATACAACATACGAATGCCCCATGATCCAGACGAGCATCGGATCAGGCCCTGCAACACAGAAAGAAAGGCAACAAACAATTAACTTAACACAGCTTCTAACTCACAATAGGTTTGGGCGAACATACGACTGGAATCTTGAAGATTCCCACCTCCCAATTCTCCGAACCACATCCTCACCAAGGCCCCACCTAGCGGCCTCAGTCGCTGCCCCGATCCTGAAGGAGTGACCACTATATTGTGTTGCAGGTAAGCCCGCTGCCGCCAAACATTTCCTAAAAACAGAAATAAACTGAAAACGGGACAAGAAAGACCCATTTTCGTGCACCAAGAATGGCTCGTCTAACACCCCGCCCTTTGCCATGTACTTCTTCACGGATGCCACCGGGCACACCGGGGATCCTTCAACATTGAACAACACCACTTTGCACCCTTTCCCATACACGTCCGTTTTGGAAGCCTTAATAAACACTACCACCTTATTCCCTTCGACATCCACGTTTTCTCTTAACAAAATACCTTTTTTACTAACGGACGGGCTAACCAACTCACCTAACCGAAATGCCCCAAAGAAGGCCAAAGAAAAGGCTGCACAGAACAGAACCACTTCCCATTCGGAAAAACACACCTCTTGCAACTTCCGCTCAATGGCTGAGAGCACCTCATAAGATACGGGTCGGCGACCGTCCGAAGCCTTCCAGCCTTTCTTCCAACCCCGAACAACTTGCTGAACCAAGAAGGATTTCGTTATATCCTTACCCCCCCTCCATTTAAGGTTGAAGGCTAGCCCCGCCAGAAACTTATTCAAACGTGTCACAGACCAAACTGCCTCCCAATGATGACCTAAGAACAACAACAAACCATACTCCTCCTCCATATCCTGGTCCATACTTGACATCCAGGATTCCCACAAGCTCCAAGCCTGATTATAATGAGACCAAGATGAATCCGCGAGCGATTTGGTAAATAACTCTGTTACGGCCCTCGCGGCAGGTTCCACAACTCCACTGGACAATCCCGGCCCGCGCTCTCCGCCTGTGGTGCCAAATCCCGGAAAAGCTGCCACTGAAATTGAGAAAGAGCAACAACTATTGGATCAGGCGCTGACAAGCTAACTTCAGATACAATCCATAAGTTAAACTTAAGACCCAGGAAAACCAAGTGCTGCAAGACCTTCACTACTGCAGGCGTAGCCGCTGACAACGAGTTTACCGCCGTCACCGTTCCAACATGCTCACAATGAAAAGAAATCTTCAAATTCCTCAATTTGTCACCCCACAGGGCCAACGCAACTACCCTGGGGAACAAATGCAACAGTAGCCGGTTGTTTGTTAACCCCTCCTCCTTCCATTCTTCCGGCCAAGCCGCTGCTGACCAGCTACCATGAAAGAAAAGACCAAAGCCACTCATTTCAACGACATGCACCAAAATGCCCAAGGAGGTAGCATCTGCCACCGGCTGAATCCACAGAGATCTGCCATTGTACTCGTCCAGAAAATCCGCCCACATCTTCAAATCGTCCCGAAACTCTTTCTTTATCCTGATGAAATGCAAAGGGGACTTTACCCCTACTGTTGCCAAGGATAGGCGGCGGCAGAACGCTCGACCCATCGGCATGATCCTACATGCAAAGTTCAGTTTCCCTAACAATGATTGCAAACTGCGCAAATTTATCTTCTTCAAACCAATCGTATTAACCACATCTTGGCGCAACGCGGTAACCTTGTCTGCAGGTAGCCTACATTCCATTGCTACCATGTCGATTTCAATGCCTAGGAAGCTCAACACTGTCACCGGACCAACTGTTTTATCCTCCGCCAAAGGCACCCCGAAGTTTTTTGTCACACTCTCCATTGTATGCAACAAAATCGAACAATCTGCTGATTCCGCTGGCCCTATAAACAGAAAGTCATCCAGATAGTGCGAACATGAGCGTATCCCAGACACATCTTTCACCACCCATTCTAGGAACGTGCTGAAGGCCTCAAAGTAAGCACATGAAATCGAGCAACCCATGGGAAGACAACGATCAACAAAGAAGCCGCCATCCCAAAAACAACCCAATAAATGCAAACTGTCAGGATGAACTGGCAACAAACGAAAGGCCGCTTCGATGTCGGTCTTAGCCAGCTTAGCCCCCTTTCCACATGCTCTAACCCACTCCTTCGCTGAATCGAATGATAAGTACGACACCGAACTCAACTCGGGATCAATACCATCATTAACCGAAGATCCCTTCGGAAATGACAGGTGATGGATTAACCTAAATTTATTAGGTTCTTTCTTAGGGACCACGCCAAGAGGTGACACCCTCAGATTTGCAATCGGAGGGGCGACAAACGGGCCTGCCATTCTTCCCAGAGCAACTTCCTTATTCAACTTCTCCGACACGACCTCCGGGAATTGTAACGCCGATTTCAAATTTTTTCTTTTTAAACTAACATCCTGCTCAACATAAGGGATTTTGAAACCCTCCTTAAAACCGTCGCGCAATAAAACTGCAGCTGACCTATCAGGGTATCTACTTAGAAAGGCCTCCATCACGACCCACTGCACCGGAGTCACCCCTTTTGTCAGCTGAATCTCCAACTTTTTGCCTGTTACCCCTGAAACATTTTGAAGCGCTATGCACCCCCCCGCAGGTTGAACACTTGTGCCTATATTTACACTTGCTCCCGAATCTGCATATGCCATCATTGAAGGCGAAACACAGTCCCTTCTGCAAAGCCGCCGAGTGTCCTGACTGCCCTGAACTCCCGGCGCCCCTGTGAAAAGGCTGGCTAGTCTGACCTAAACGGGACGGGACCATAACTCTCATCCACAACGCTATGTCCTTGTGATCCCACCTGATACTTGGCCTAAAAGCCTTACGCTGACGAAACTGTTCGTCATAGCGTAACCAACCCTGTCCCCCATAGGTCCTGTAAGCCTCCCCTATGGCATCTAAGTAACAAAATAATGCCGAGCAATTTTCCGGGGCCTTCTCCCCGATTACGCTAGCCATAATAGCGAAAGCTTGCAGCCAATTTGAAAATGATCTGGGAATCAGCCTATATCTCCGTTTCTCCTCATCTTCTTTTTTAGAGTCCTCCCTTCTAGGTCTATCCAAATTAAATCTCTCTAGGGGTAAAAGAGAAAATATTTCTATGTACTCCCCTTTCCAGATTTTTTCCCTAACCTCTTGTTTTAAATGTGCCCCTAACGGGCCCTCGAAGCAGACATAGACCTCCCCCCTAGCCGCATCGTCTAGTTGCGGTACATCCTCCTTTTCCTTATCCTGCAAAGCTCCCTCACCTGGTGCATCAATTCCTGACCCAGGCCCTGGTGCTGTTCCGTCCTTCTCCCTTGATGAGCTCCCCGTGTCTGCCGCAGGACCCGCACTGCTGGATGTACCCGTAACTTCAGACAACTGTCTAGACCCCTCAAACGACCCCGTATTTCCCAACCAAGCAGCTGACGGCAAAGACCCCCTGCTAAGACCGGACCCCCACAAGCCCGCTAGCTCCCCTAAACCTCTAAGGATTAAACCCATACCCCCGCTAGCAACTCCCGAAGTAATGTCACTATTCCTAGCTTCAGGGGAAACTATGCCTGGCAAATTAAAGATAGGGAAAATGTTCTCACCTAGCTGCCTGGGTGCTGTGAGCCCAGCAGCCGAAGATCCAGCTCCCAGCCGAAGGTGTCCTGCATCCCGACCGGCTTGATCCGCGATGTTGCCCGCCGAACTCCTGGCGGCCGTATCCGTGTCCTGGCGACTCGGTGATGCCGTCGACTGCCCTGGTGCTGCGGAAAGGGAAAAGGCCGAGCCAGCATCCTGCCGCCCGATGGAAGATGTGCGGCTCCTTGCCACGGATACGTCCCCGGCACTGCGTACCGAAGCGACGGAATGTCGCCTGCCGGAATCCGGAAAATTTCCGCCACCACCAGCAGAGGACGCAGATCCAGGAAAGTTCCGGCCATCACCAGCAGAGGGCGCAGATCCAGGAAAATCCCGGCCATCACCAGCAGAGGGCGCAGCTGCAGGAAAATCCCGGCCAACACCAGCAGAGGGCGCAGAACTTGCAATATCCAGGCCACCACCAGCAGAGGGCGCTGCTGCGTTGAAGACTCCAGAGCTGTGCACTGCAGAAGGCCGCACGCTGATGCCAGGGCCAGCCGACTGCCGCCCGCATAATCCTCGGCGCTGAGGGGCCACCGCACCTGACCCCCGTCTCCTCGGCTGTCGCTGCCTCCCACGCTGAGCGGCGCCAGCGGGCATGCTGGCGGCCGCCGTACCGGCTCCTGCTCCTGCCGCCCCACGTCGCCCGGACACTGAAGGAGGGGAGGAAGGATCCACCCCCCGTTGTATGCCCCGCCGCACTGGAGGATTCCTCCCGGCGCCGCGCTGTGAGGTGGAGGGAACAGCGCTGCTTACCGGAGGGTCCGCAGAGGGGCTCCTATTTCGGCGCCGGGCCCTGGGGATGATGTCCGGGCTTAGGCGCGCCGGAGGCCTAGTCCTCCGCGGCCGGCGCCCGTCCTGCGGTGCCTGCGATGGTGCTCCCGATGTCCCCTGGAGAAGGCTGTTAACGGATGCATTCAGCCAATCTGTCCCCTGGGAGCTGGCTGCCGTCCGGAGACGCTGGAGGATCGCTTCAACGTCCATTCTAGTAAGTGTGACAGAGATTCCTCACTTGTCACGCAGGCACCTAAAATGGATGCCTGCGTGAGGAGCGTGCCCCTTTTTATGTGCCCCCTCCCCACAGTCCCCTAGTTCCACCCCTTATTTTCAAAAAATGCCCCTAAAGCCACCCCTCAAGTTCCCAGTTAACCCCTTACCACCGTATCCCTTCTAACTGCTCCAGCTCCCCAGGTCCCACGTAACCCCGTCATGGCGGCCTCCCTTTACGTGCCGTGGGCCCCCAGTACGGCCTTTCTGGACAGAAATGTACAACTGCGGCAGCTTATACTGAAAGGTTACATGAAATTACAAATAGACTTTTAAAAATAAAATCCACTTTGGATAACACTGATGAGTTTGTGAGTTGGGCACTCCACTAAGAAACTGAAAAGAATAACTACAATTTCAATTTTTTCATGAATAAACAACACAAGCAATGATGAGAAACTTTGCAGTATATCTCAGAAAAGAAAAACGCCTCTTTCTCCGAAGGGTCAGTCATTTCTACGCTCCTACATGATTCATTCAGTGTCAAACTGCTCGAATTGGTCTACAGATCTGCCTTCAATGAGGGATCTGGTTATTACTGCTGCCTTTAAAAGTCTATGAAGGAGTGGGAGGAGGAGAATGTGGAGGAAGAAAGAGGCAGAATATAAAAAGGAGAAGCTGCTGAGGCTTCTAGTGATTAGATCTCGTAGAGGAGAAAACTGCTAAATAATGGAGGATATGTTGTATAATGGCCAGAAGTAGTGTCATTCCTCATGTACACACATAGAACAACTTATTCTCAAAAGTTACTGGAAAGTTCAGTTCAGTTTGGTCACTTAGATGTGTCAGGGGATGTGATGGTCCTTTTTGGGATCGGGAGCTCCAGGTGATGTTACAACATTTCGTCTAGGGGTGATACATTTGGAATTGTTCTGACTGATGATGTATCTTGTTGAGGGATCTGAAATCCAATGATTTTTCGCAGTT
This sequence comes from Ranitomeya imitator, assembly GCF_032444005.1. Classification (NCBI taxonomy): domain Eukaryota; kingdom Metazoa; phylum Chordata; class Amphibia; order Anura; family Dendrobatidae; genus Ranitomeya; species Ranitomeya imitator. The sequence goes on from NC_091290.1 coordinate 136,729,336, forward strand.
TTGTTTGCATTTTCAGATTAAGCAGCTATTTCTAGAGCTCGGTGGGAGACAGTTTGAGAGACGTGAGCTGGAGCCCGAGACAGCACTGAGATTTCTATTATTCATATCATCAATTTCTGTCAGTGACCTGCTCAAGAGCGGTGGCCAAGGCTTCTTATTTTATTTCCATCACAGGGACAGATACTCTTCAGGAAAGCAAAAAAATATTTCATTTGGGTGAAATGTAGACGATTTTCTATTTTTTGTTACCCCGGTTTCTGTTGAGTCAGCGAAGGCACAAAAGAAGGATTTTTATATTTAATATGAGTCACTGACATTCAGAACCGTCCGGATTTATGTGACTGTAAAGAGAGAATAAAAAAGAGCCTCGACATAAAGAGGAGAGCCTTCCTATAAAGAGAAGACCCGGCCTATATAGAGGAGACCCTGACTATATAGAAAAGACCCTGCCTTTAAAAAGGAGACCCTGCCTATATAGAAAAGACCCTGCCTATATAGAGGAGACTCAGCCTATAGAAAAGAGACCCTGCCTATACAGAGGAGACCCTGCCTATACAGAGGAGACCCTGCCTATAGAAAGGAGACCCTGCCTATAGAAAGGAGACCCTGCCCATATGGAAAAAACCCTGCCTATAGAAAGGAGACCCTGCCTATATAGAGGAGACTCTGCCTATACAGAGGAGACCCTGCCTATAGAAAGGAGACCCTGCCTATACAGAGGAGACCCTGCCTATATAGAGGAGACTCTGCCTATACAGAGGAGACCCTGCCTATATAGAGGAGACCCTGCCTATACAGAGGAGACCCTGCCTATATAGAGGAGACTCTGCCTATACAGAGGAGACTCTGCCTATATAGAGGAGACTCTGCCTATAGAAAGGAGACCCTGTCTATATAGAAAAGACCCTGTCTATAGAAAGGAGACCCTGCCTATACAGAGACTCTGCCTATAGAAAGGAGACCCTGCCTATATAGAGGAGACCCTGCCTATATAGAGGAGACTCTGCCTATACAGAGGAGACCCTGCCTATATAGAGGAGACCCTGCCTATATAGAGGAGACTCTGCCTATAGAAAAGAGACCCTGCCTATACAGAGGAGACCCTGCCTATACAGAGGAGACCCTGCCTATAGAAAGGAGACCCTGCCTATATAGAGGAGACTCTGCCTATAGAAAGGAGACCCTGCCCATATGGAAAAAACCCTGCCTATAGAAAGGAGACCCTGCCTATATAGAGGAGACTCTGCCTATACAGAGGAGACCCTGCCTATAGAAAGGAGACCCTGCCTATACAGAGGAGACCCTGCCTATATAGAGGAGACTCTGCCTATACAGAGGAGACCCTGCCTATATAGAGGAGACCCTGCCTATACAGAGGAGACCCTGCCTATATAGAGGAGACTCTGCCTATACAGAGGAGACCCTGCCTATATAGAGGAGACTCTGCCTATACAGAGGAGACTCTGCCTATATAGAGGAGACTCTGCCTATACAGAGGAGACTCTGCCTATATAGAGGAGACTCTGCCTATAGAAAGGAGACCCTGTCTATATAGAAAAGACCCTGTCTATAGAAAGGAGACCCTGCCTATACAGAGACTCTGCCTATAGAAAGGAGACCCTGCCCATATAGAGGAGACTCTGCCTATAGAAAGGAGACCCTGTCTATATAGAAAAACACCCTGTCTATAGAAAGGAGACCCTGCCTATATAGAGGAGACTCTGCCTATAGAAAGGAGACCCTGTCTATATAGAAAAAGACCCTGTCTATAGAAAGAAGACGCTGCCTATATAGAGGAGACCCTGCCTATATAGAGGAGACTCTGCCTATAGAAAGGAGACCCTGCCTATACAGAGGAGACTCTGCCTATGGAAAGGAGACCCTGCCTATATAGAGGAGACTCTGCCTATAGAAAAGAGACCCTGCCTATACAGAGGAGACTCTGCCTATGGAAAGGAGACCCTGCCTATATAGAGGAGACTCTGCCTATAGAAAGGAGACCCTGCCTATATAGAGGAGACTCTGCCTATAGAAAGGAGACCCTGCCTATATAGAGGAGACTCTGCCTATAGAAAGGAGACCCTGCCTATATAGAAAAGACCCTGTCTATAGAAAGGAGACCCTGTCTATATAGAGGAGACCCTGCCTATATAGAAAATACCATGTTTATAGAAAGGAGACCCTGCCTATATAGAAAATACCATGTTTATAGAAAGGAGACCCTGCCTATATAGAGACTCTGCCTATTGAAAAGAGACCCTGCCTATTTAGAAAAGACCCTGTCTATAGAAAGGAGACCCTGCCTATATAGAGGAGACTGCCTGTAGAAAGGAGACCCTGCCTATACAGAGGGGATTCTGCCTATAGAAAGGAGACCCTGCCTATACAGAGGGGATTCTGCCTATAGAAAGGAGACTCTGCCTATACAGAGGGGATTCTGCCTATAGAAAGGAGACTCTGCCTATATAGAAAAGGCCCTGTCTATAGATAGGAGACCCTGCCTATATAGAGGAGACTCTGCCTATATAGAGGAGACTCTGCCTGTAGAAAGGAGACTCTTCCTATAGAAATAAAAATGCCTTAAAACATTCTCTCTCATTATTCTGGTATTTGGCAAATATTAATAATTCTGGTAATCCTAATTGACCTAAAACGGGAAAGGTTTATTCTGATTTCATGTCAGATATTGAGAAAAACATGCAGATGTGTCATTATATATAGTGTATGGAAACTTCTGGTTTCAACTGTATATCTGTATATACCAGTACAATAGACTTAAAAAATAAGAATATAATTTAGATCTTTAGGCAGAAAAAATTGTGCTGAGTACAACACCATTTTTCTCTGCCTAAAGATCTAAATTATTTTCTAAATAGTGGACATTATGGAGACTTCTGTCCTTGCATTGCTACTTTTGCAGCAATTTTCTACAGATCTATAAATGCTTGTCCCCCTTACGTCTCATATACCTGCGGAGCCCTTCATTTTTTAACACATATACAAATGCATTGCAATGAGTCATCTATACTTTTACATAGGACTGCCACTAAGTTGAGCTTATACATAGGACTGCTTTATCAGAGGGACAAAGAGTTAAATGCCAAGCTCTGCTCCATCTGTAGATAATTGTCCATCACAGTTATGGAAGTGGCCATAAAGCCAGTAAACAGGAACACGCGGACTATGTCAGACTTGCCGGAGGCTCTTATTAATGGCGATGACTTGTCTGTCATTGCTGACATCCCCGTAATAGGTAGAACATTTCCCATTTGTGCCGCAGACTGCGGAGCCGTTCACCTGATGGAGATTTCCAGCGCAGCAGATTCCATGTAGAACTGTCCGCGGTACTGAACTGTACGGAGAGAGCGCCTAATGATCCCCGTAATGTGCCGCAATGATTTTTTAATCATGTGATTGATGGGCACAGGTCACGTGACCGTAGCCGCCAGGATCGGTAAAAATTACCGAGGCATCACCTGCCGTCTCTGCACTTGTAGGGCTTTGTGATGAGACAGAATTGCTGGACTTTTCTGGAAGTGCATCATACGTCATTTAGCCACTGGCGGACACAGACAGATGGGGCCCCTGTACAAGAACAATATAGGGGCCCCTTGCATAGCTCATCATAATGCACAATTCCACCTGCTTTGGAGGTAGTAGTGGCCCCCTTAGTTCTCGGGCCCTGGTGCGGCAATGATATGTCATGGAGTCCATCCTACACTCCAAAAACATACTGATAATTAATTGTACAGAAGCAGAAAGACTGCTGCATTTTCAAAACAGCGCCACACCAGTCCACAGGTGACACTTGGTATTGCAAGAGAATTAAAGTGTTACTATCATTTGCAAAAAAAATACAGGAGCTGTAAAGTGCCATTGATTGATAGGGGGTCTCGGTCCTCAGGTGTAAACACCTGCAGAGTAAGCAAAACGGGCGATGTACGGGCTCAATGGATTCACACTACGTTGTGCACGCTTAGTTTGAGCAATCAATGGGGGCGTCAGGACTTTAATCTGCACCAATCAGCAGCACTTATTAGCTAATATAATATATTATACAAATGATAGGTGCCCTTTAAACAGTGAGCCAAAGGGACCGATGTGACGGCTTGCAAATTGTACTGCGCTACTGAACATGATAGTCATGATACATGATAGTAAATCTTGATATTCCGGTAACAGAAGATGTTCTGCCCGTCCACCATAATAAAGTAATAGGACATCGCCGGATTGCGAGTCTTGTATATAAAATATTGTGATCCTAATATAATGGACAAACTCCAGCAAGAACACTCAGAAGCGAATGCAATAGCCGCAAACACTGCATTTTAATGGAGGTTTGATCAATTGAAGAGTTGATGGTCGTAGCCTTGAGTTAAGAAGTGGAAGGAGAATATTGTAAATAAGTGTAATGTGCGGCGGTAACTCACATGGCGGGAACGGAAAAAAGAATGAAAATAAATTAAAAAAAAATGTTATTTTTAAAAAAGTCGGGGATGGAGATACCCGATATCGTGTCTCCGATTGGGGTGGTAGTTCCTGTTTACTTTGAGACTACAATTCCCAGCGTTTTCTGACAATCTGCAGCGGTGTGTAAAGGCAGATGTAGCTGTTGTAATACTACAACTCCCAGCATGCCCTGACAATACTTAACTGACAGCCTGCTACTGTGTACGAAGGCTGAAGGCACAGAACGTTTTGCATGAAGTTGGGACTGTACTCACAATATAAGGGGGTGAATGCTATATGCTCCCCCTCTATTACAACTGTGCTCATTCTATAGGTGTTACACAGCTGTCCCAGATCCGTACCTTGCTTCCCCCACCCCACCCTCAGTCCACTAGACTTTCTTGTGCCCCATGTCGGGATTTGCATGTAGCTCGACGTGCTCCCATGTGTTTATTTCCTGGGCCTATATAAAACATCCCAGGATACACACTAATATTAAGACTTTCTAGTAAAAATTTTAGTTTGTCTGTGCACAGTTCCTATCCACAGTCACCAAAATGCCTGGGGTTTCTAGACCCCGAGTTACATTTCTGAAGCTTTCAGCTAAATGCCTGGATTTTTCTGGACATCTCCTATTGGCCTGCAGCTTCCATGGTTTTCAGACTTTCCACTTTCTCCAGAGTTCTGTCTGCTACCTTGTCTTGTTGGTCTAGGACCTTTGCCGTGTGTCCACCGCCTGTTTCCAGGATGTCTCCTAGCCGCCTGAGGCTTCCATGGTATTTGGACTTCCAGGTCATCTAGGACTTCCCAGTCATCTAGGTCCTCTGCTGTGTGTTCAACGGTGGTTTCCAGGATGTCTACAAGCCGCCTGAGGCTTCCATGGTATTTGGACTTCCAGGTCATCTAGGATTTCCCGGTCATCTAGGTCCTCTGCTGTGTGTCCGCCGATGGTTTCCAGGATGTCTCCTAGCTGCCTGAGGCTTCCATGGTATTTGGACTTTCTTGTTACTCCAGAGTTTTGTTTGCTACCTGTCTGTGGTGTCCATGACACCGCCTGTCTTCCTGCTGCTTCCAGTTCTTGAGTCTTCAGTCTGCCTGTGGTCTGCACTAACTCTGCAATTTCACTGAGGTCTTCAGTAACTCTGCAATCAGCCTGAGGTCTTCGGTAACTCTGCAACCTGCCTGAGGTCTTCAATAACTCTGCAACCTGCCTGAGGTCTTCGGTAACTCTGCAACCTCCCTGAGGTCTTTGGTAACTCTGCAACCTGCCTGAGGTCTTCGGTAACTCTGCAACCTGCCTGAGGTCTTCATTAACTCTGCAATCTGCCTGAGGTCTTCGGTAACTCTGCAACCTGCCTGAGGTCTTCATTAACTCTGCAATCTGCCTGAAATCTTCAGTAACTCTGCAATCTGCCTGAGATCTTCAGTAACTCTGCAACCTGCCTGAGGTCTTCAGTAACTCTGTAATCTGTCTGAGGTCTTCAGTAACTCTACAACCTGCCTGAGGTCTTCAGTAACTCTGCAACCTGCCTGAGGTCTTCAGTAACTCTCCATTTCACAATAGGTGAATAATACTGAGTATTGCATTTATGCCTGCAATTTCATTTTCACCACTAGATGTCTCTGATGCTATAAAGAGAGCTGAAAGGCAGAAAGTGAGTCATGATGTGGCTGATACCACATGGCAGATTGAAGACCCCTGTACTGAGAAAATAGTCAGCGAGTGATTTCCAAACAAAGAGCCCACTATAGAGGGAACCTCAGGGGGACCTGCCATGAGAGTCGCAACTGAGATGTGATATTGGTGGAGGGATAGCTGTGACTTTCTGCTCAGCTTATTCAAGATACGTTTGAGGAAATGGGAGAACATGGCGGTGTACGGCGATCTGGGACATGCAGGACAAGGACTAAACACTAAACTGTGGTCTTTGATGAAGCTCACATTTACCTGTACGTTGCAAACTTCCCTTGCATTTTGGGAGTTGTAGTTCCACCACACTTGAGGTTGCAGACCAGCTAGCTAGATAACTTTCTCTGCTGGGTGAGTTTACTGTCAGGATGTGCTGCACCTTAATTGGTTTTGCTTAGGAGAACAAAGAAGACATGGCGCCTCGCTGTGGCATTAATACGACATGGTGACCTTTGGTTATGCCTCCTGCTCCATTCTGGTAGTAAAAGAAAGATTTGTTGCTCAAGTGTGCAATCCTTTTAGTGTAGAAGATGCTTGAGTGATCCATCTCATCACTAGCTGTCACTGCTCAGAAGCCACTGGAGGGTCCAGCACCACAAATAAGAAACAAAAAATAAATGTCTACATAAATTTCAATTGTCTTCAACATAAAAATATCTATGCAGGATTGAGAAAATGGCCGAGTCTAGCAGGTCTTTCCAAGTCTTGCTTGCTTTTGGCTTTGCAGAAATTTGCTTTAAATTTCATCTCAGGTTATAGGGTATCAGAGCTTTCCAATATAACAAGCCTGTAGCTGTGTGAGCAAAAAGTGACCAGGACGGGATTCCATCCACTAAATCATATTATTCTGTATGAAGGACTATGTGAAGTTCATTATTCTGTATGGAGGACTATGTGTGGCCTATTATTCTGTGTGAAGGACTATGTGAAGTTCATTATTCTGTATGGAGGACTATGTGTGGCCTATTATTCTGTGTGAAGGACTATGTGAAGTTCATTATTCTGTATGGAGGACTATGTGTGGCCTATTATTCTGTGTGAAGGACTATGTGAAGTTCATTATTCTGTTTGGAGGACTATGTGGGGCCTATTATTCTGTGTGAAGGACAATCTGAAGTTCATTATTCTGTATGGAGGACTATGTGTGGCCTATTATTCTGTGTGAAGGACTATGTGAAGTTCATTATTCTGTATGGAGGACTATGTGTGACCTATTATTCTGTGTGAAGGACTATGTGAAGTTCATTATTCTGTTTGGAGGACTATGTGGGGCCTATTATTCTGTGTGAAGGACAATCTGAAGTTCATTATTCTGTATGGAGGACTATGTGGGGCCTATTATTTTGTCTGAAAGACTATGTGGAGTCTATTATTCTGTATGGAGGACTATGTGGGGTCCATTATTCTTTATAGAGTACTATTTGGTCCATTGTACTGTATGGAAGACTATGTGGGGCCCATTATACTGTATGGAGGACTATATGGTACCTACTATTCTGTATGGAGGACTATGTGGCGTCTATTATTCTGTATGAAAAACTATGTGGAGTTCATTATTCTGTATGGAGGACTATGTGGGGCCCATTATACTGTATGGAGGACTATGTGAGGCCTATCATTCTGTATGGAGGACTATGTGGCACCTATTATTCTGTATGAAGGACTCTCTGGGGTCCATTATTCTGTATGGAGGACTATGTGGGGCCATCATACTGTATGAAGGACTATGTGGGGTCCATTATTTTTTATGGAGTACTATTTGGTCCATTGTACTGTATGGAAGACTATGTGGGGCCCATTACACTGTATGGAGAACTATGTGGGGCCTATTATTCTGTGTGGAGGACTATATGGCACCTACTATTCTGTATGGAGGACTATGTGGCGTCTATTATTCTGTATGAAGAACTATGTGGAGTCCATTATTCTGTATGGAGGACTATGTGGGGCCCATTATACTGTATGGAGGACTATGTGGCACCTATTATTCTGTATGAATGACTCTGTGGGGTCCATTATTCTGTATGGAGGACTAAGTGGGGCCATTTTACTGTATGAAGAAACATGTGGGGTCCATTATTTGGTATACTGGTTGGCCCACGATTTTGTCCAAGTTTTTCAGTTTTGTGTTTGAATTTGACATCCCCACTCTAACTCTAAAACAAAATCCAGCATGACGAAAGAAAGCTTTTCAGTCCCTCTTCTTGCTGATGTATAATGTTTAGATCAGGTCCTTCACATGGCTCATGTTCATAGCATCAACTAACCATCCTGACCTAGTCCTGCTTGCACGGCTGCTGAGCTGGCATATATGTAGCTAAAAGCATTCAGTGTGGAGTCCAAGTCAGGAGAAAGATTTATGCTGCTGATGTATTGATATCCTAGAGTACTACCCTGACTGATTGCTTTTATTATTATTTATTTCATAGCTTCATACATTGTAACAAATTTCAGCTATGTAAGCAATAATAGTTACTTGCCCTGTCTCCTTCTTCAGCTTTCCTTTTGGCTCAACATTAGATGAGGGCTGTTAGATGACCATCTTTAAATAAAATACAATTTTGTGATACTCTGTAGGGAGATGTTTTTGCTACATGTGTCAAAATGTTGCCACCTAGTGGTAATGATGTGAACTGCAGCCTGCTGTGTAGCTAGAATGTATTTTGATAAATTGGAGGGTGGAGATGTAATTTCTAAGAAGAACAGAATAGATACTTGTCGTAAACCTGGATTATTCTGTACTTGCGGTAATACTCGGAGGTGATTAGTCAGTCACGAATTGCTTGTGGTTGTGCTTTTTTTATCAAGGCTCATTAGTGAAGGAGAGACAATTGGGTACGAGATCAACCCACCACTCGTGATAAGAATAAGAGGCTTAAGACCTTATCCACACAGCAGTTTTGGAGCAATTTTTGGAACCATAATGAAGACAACTTCATCCCAGTTATTTTGGCCTTCAGAAGAAAGGCTCCTTGAAGTGTAGTTTCGGGTCAGTGGAAGAAACTATTGGTCTTTAGGGAGTAGAATGTGTGCCGCCATATAGTGCCCATGTTATTCTTACCTAGAAGTAAAGTTACCAAGTGCGAATAGATCTCTAATACAATGTGCATCGAAGCATGCCAAAACGTAATTTTTCATTGGTTGCTTATGAAGGATGCATAGAGCAACAGTATGGGACCGTATCATTCTGGGCTAGGGGCTCTGTGTTACAGCTCCTTATGCATTGGCCATTAGGTTGAATACCAGGGGTCCGAACATCTCTGAATCTCGGATTTATTTTTGGTACAGATGAGCAAATTTTTGGAAATTGATATTATCAGTTAGGCTAACTAAGTGAGGTGGATCCTTGAAACCCAAAGTCTGGGTTGGCACACGGGCATGCGGGAAACAGGTAGCAGAGAACCTGGAGACTGCAAGCAGACAGGAAACGTCCTAGAAGCCACAGTAAGACAGGAGAAGTCCTGGAGACCACAGGCAGGTAGCAGAGGTACTGGAAACCGCAGGCAGACAGGAGATGTCCTGGAAGTCATAAGTGGATATATAGCAGAAGTCCTGGAAGACAGGGAACAGGTAGTAGAGGTACTGGCAGCTGCAGGCAGCCAGGAGACATCCTGGAAGCCATAGGTGGACATGTACCAGAAGATGAGGATCAGGTAGCATAGGTACTGAAAGCCATAGGTGGACATGTAGCAATGAACTGACAAGCTAAAAGTCTTAATACCAAGACACAGATGTGTGTCTTGGTGAGCCTTATATTGGCCCAGGCAGATGATCACATGGGATCACACTTTGCCATCTGCAAAGCTTCATGTGGAGCACAGCAGCACTCAGCAGATCGGAACACAGCGCAGATCTGGGGCAGGTGCGTAACATTCACCAGCTTCACCAAATTTTTTGCGAAAAATGTGGTTTTCAACAGTTTGAAAGTTCTACAAACCCTCCAATTGCCCTGAATGAAGTGTGTAACACTCGGAGGCGTCCAACTCACTTCAACTCTTTACAGCAAATAAAGCCTCAGTAATGTCCAAATAACCTCAACTTAAAGGGCTGTGGGTAAAGCAATGGTAACCGTTCTTCACTTCTACCCTGTTACATATTATCGGCCCAGTTTCTTGAGTGTTTTATGGCTTTCTCTCTGGCTCAGCTGTGACGTCCTCTCACTATCCAGATTCACCACATTACGGCTGCTGCATTCCCTGTTTCAGATTTTATTTAGGCTATGATAATTCTTTATGATTGGCTGTGCTATATATCATTCATGATGAGTAAGTCCACCCGAGGTCATGTAAGCCTTTTCTGGCTCATACAATATTAGATTATTTGCCTGAAGCGAATAGCAAATTGTACAAATTTGTCGTTTTTTGGCAAATTCATAAAAATTTGCATTGAATTGATTCATTCATCTGTACAACGTAGTATTAAAAACAATAGATGTCCATTAATACGTATGAAAACAACGATCTTCTATACCCAAGATCTATGCTGGTTGTTGTCAACAAGGTGCATCACAATTAGAAGACCCAGGAGGTATCATGTGAGTATTTCCAAAATAGTGTCCCCCTTGACCTGGTATTACAGGTAAACTCCATTTACTTGGAAGGCACTTAGCTGCTTTCCCAAAAATAGCCATTGGACATGGAGGCGCTATTTTGATTTCAAAATACTTTTTTTTTTTCAGAATTTCATACAGGTCCTTTCTCGAAGAGATGCCCAGGAGAAAATATACCTTGGGCAATAAACTCACCAGTTATTTTTTTCCATGGGTGCACAGTAAACCCAATCAGAAGCAAATCAGATACTGTTTTCCATTTACAATTCTCATTTGTTTTGTCACTTTGCCAAAGTATTTGTTAAAAATAATTAGAATATGGTGAAGTCACACATAATCCTAAGTACCCTGTGCATTGGGAAAATTAATGGGAACGTGTTGTACTAAGCGACAAGCCAGAATATCAGATACTGTAAAATTACAAAGGCGGGACAATCCTGTGTCCCCCTCGGGACTCAGGAGATCAGTTGGGTAAAGGTCTCATTTCGTCAAATTTCAGTTATCTGTCTTTCAACCGTTAATTATCAAAATAATTAACAGTTTTGCTCCTTTGCCTCATTGAGTGGAATTAGAAGCTTCCCTTAATTTGTTTATTAAATCTCTCTGAAAAAAATGAATCTGTCAGCAGGCTTTGTACTATGTAATCTAACAGCAGCATGATGTAGAGCCAGAGACCCTGATTCCTGCGATATATTACTTAGTTTACTGGATGCAGCAGTTGTGATACAATCACAGTTTTCTCTGCTGCAGATGCAGCAGTTCTCCGAATGCTGAGCTATGTATAACCCCGCCCACATCACTGATTGGCAGAAATCTGCCAATCAAGTGATGGAGGCGTGGTTGGACTATGAGTCACATAACATCTAGTCCTCTAGTGATAATCTCCTGCTGATAAAACACTGATTTTATTGAAAAAACACACACAGTCCAGTAAGTGATACATCGCTGGAATCAAGGTCTTTGACCCTACACCATGCTGCTATTAGATTACCTATCCAAAACCAGCTGACAGATTCCCTTTAATATTCTCATTGGAAAGCTACTTTGGTCTTCCTCCGATCTCTGTGACAGGCAGGTGACAGCTGCAGCCAATCACTGATTGCATTGGTGACTAATGCATCACTGGCCAGTGATTGGCTGCAGCGGTCACCTGTCCATGTGGACTTATAGAGAAAAAAGGGCTTGTCTTGAATAGGGATGAGTGGACCTGTGAAAGTTCGGGTTTGTCGAGTTAGGCCAAACTTTCATCCAAAGTTCAATTACCAGAGCTGTACCCGAACTTGAACCCTATAGAAATCAACGGGGACCTGAACTTTTGAACTGGAAAATGTATCTCTCTTTTTCTCCATTTAACCCTCTCTCTCTCCTTCTCGAACTCCGAACTATTAAATGGACTTCCAGGAGAAGTCCGTTGTTTGGAGTTTAGCACCGTATGATACGAACTATGAACGTTACAGGATGGGTTCACTCATCTCTAGTCCTACTTATCTCATAACTTTCTTACTTCTTTTGGTATCACTCACACCTGACAACCACATCCCAGAGCTATGAAACTGATAAACTAGGAGATGACTGTGTGAAAAGTCCTGGAAGGGCTCTAGAGAAGATTCTCCTATTAGTAGAACAGCGTCTGTAATTGTCAGAAGTTCCTATTGATTCTGACAACACTGCAACCACCTTACACCATGGTGTCTGTTGATTATGGAAAGGGCCGGAACGAAATGGGCAGCGGAGACCTCTAGGTACCCCAATAATCTGGTTCTGTTGGCCTTCAGAATTAGACCCTAGATTGCATATTGAGAGCCAAACTGGGCATAAGGGACCTGTTTAATATTTTGGATAGGAATGTTGCCCTATTTCTACTGTTAGAGTAGACGCTCTATGTCCAACCGGTCAACAATGATCGACTTTCCCATCTCCAGGATCTAATGTGTCCACACAATGTGATTTTCATAAATTAGTTTTATGCGAAGTCATTCAATTTATGGCAGAGAGCATATTATCCTAAAAAAAAAAAAAGTGTTTCCAGTCATCTCATTATTGACGAAAGAAAGCTAATTAGTCATAATGGAAGTCTGGAAAGAAAAATAATGAGGTTGGGAGAATCCACCTCTGCCACGACAAACACCTCCGAAGAATAAGAGCCTGCCATTTCCCATTGTGATTTAGATAGCTCCGCTCAACCCTCATTGATTATTTGTCTGGGAAGCATAAAACTGATATCTGGGAAGATAATACTTTACAACTAAAAGGAGAAAAAAGTAAAATCAAACATTCTCTGCCAAGAAGTCTGGGAATAAAGCTGTTCTGAGGGAACCTAATGAGAGGAACGCCTGCGCAATGTGGAGGTTTAAGATACAGAAGACTCCTTCTTTTCACTTTCTCCAACATATAAGAAAAACAAAATTTGGCTACACTCTGCCGGGAGAAGTTTATATCATATGTGCCTATAGGTGAACAATAGGGAGGCAATCCTTTGTCTGGAATGGCCAGCAAAACCCTCGATGGGCTGCAATCTACCTCAGAACAATTGATTCCAAACAAGTTCATGATAAATTTTGCAAATTTCAATGCAGCCTTCCACCATTCCAAGGGATTATATGGCCTGAGAAAGGGTTAAAAAAAATCTATAAACTCTTTTATTCTTTTCCCCTCAACCCCCATATTTGTGCTGCTGTCATTACTCCCTGCTTGGTCCTCCAGTTGGCTCATTTTTGGTTTACTCCATCTTCCAGGTCTTCCTGGGTGCCGATAATGACGATGCCCAGTTTAGCACATGTCACCGACGCGCGTTAAGTTCCAAGTGATCGCGTGGGGTAAATACTCACATCAATAAAGTCAATGGTGTTCCTCATGACACACGCAGGTGCATGACTTGCTGAAAGTCCTCAGGGGGGAGGAGAAAACCAACGAGGAGCCAGTTGGAGGACTGGGCAGGTATAGGGGTGCAAGGACAGCCCAGTTTGAGATTTCCTTCTTTTTTCAACGCTTTGCTGGCAGATTAGATTTAACACTAAATTATTCTCCATCCTCAAAATTGAGCAAATCTGCCTAATTTTGTGACATCTCTTGACAGAGTATCACAAAAATCATGATTTTTTTTCTTGTCGAAGCTAATCATCTTGGATCTTTCATCTTGTCCAGAGGAAAGGTAAGGAAGGACACATCTATAGGTAGATTTTGGTTTCAGTGGAAGAGGGAGGAAGAGCCTTGGGCTAACCTGGTTACATATAAGACTGACCATGGGGGCTATTATGGCCGACATGTAATAAGATTTTTCGGAGGCTTATTACTGCTCCTATTCCGAAATGTCATTGCAATAGCCCAAGGATTGTGGCCAGTCCGGACTTGTCAGTACTTCCATACAGTTTATTTTTCGGCCCTTTACACTTCTTTGTTCAGCAGAGGAAACTAATATCTCGACAGAACTAGTAGATGTCACCATAAGGAATCTACGATAGAATCAGGAGATATATTTAGAATGAGAGCTGAGAAAAAGAAGAATGAAGAAAAGGTCAATAGACAACCCAGAAAGCTGAGAATTACTGGAGCGCAGAACTTATCAATACATTGGAATTGAATGATGCGGATGAAAGGAGAACTGTGCAGCTCTCGAAAGAATGGTGGAAACGCTGAGCGAAGAGGAACATGCATGGATTTGTTTCTTCTTTTTTTTTTTTAACTCATCATAGATAAAAAAAAATACTGCACCAAAGGACTCACAAGTGCAGATTGTGCATTTAAGTCCCATTTGATGCCCAGTATTCGTAGGGTTGTGATGAAGATAGAGTAGAATATGTTCTAAAACAAAGAATTCTCACAGGCTGCACAATCGATTACTATTATACTGTAGCGGTTATCTATGTTCTAGGAGATTTGCAGATGAATTAGCAATGGGAAGGTAGACTAGACAAAAGGCTAAGACTAAAAACGTACACTAAGGCTGGTAGATAAGTCAAGACCAGAATGTAGGTCAAAAACGAGAAGATGGGTCAAGAAGAATAGTAGGGACATCGAGACTAGAAGATAAATCAAGACTAGTAGGTTGATAAAGACTTGTAGACAGATAAGGACTCATAGTTGGGTCAAGTCTAATAGGTAGGCAACAAGTGGAGCAATACACCCTGGAAGCCACAGAAGATTGCAGAGATGATTACAGGGTAATGCGAATAGTTTCTAAATAACGGTTCATAATGCTTACAGTAAACAATGGATTAACCAGCAGGTTTGAGGAGCAATGCAGAGATTGCAACATAATGTAAAAAGTCTCTAAATAACATACTTTACTTTACTTTATACTGATAACAAGTTTAAACAGGTGCCATTACTACAGGTAATGAGTGGAGGAAAGAGGAGACTCTTAAAGAAGAAGTTACAGGTCTGTGAGAGCCAGAAATCTTGATTGTTTGTTTCTGACCAAATACTTATTTTCCACCATAATATGCAAATAAATTGTTAAAAAAAACAGACAATGTGATTTTCTGGATTTTTTTTTCTCATTTTGTCTTCCATAGTTGAGGTCTACCTATGATGTAAATTACAGACGCCTCTCATCTTTTTAAGTGGTGGAACTTGCACTATTGCTGACTGACTAAATACTTTTTTGCCCCACTGTATATTAGATATTACAGCCTTTATACCTTTATGACTTTCCCATCAAGCACGCTTTAATTTTTTTTTTTTACTGAGCTAGATGTAATTAATTGTTTTAACACATTTGATAAACCGTCAGGTGTGGGTTTCACATTTTATTATAAATCCCTTTTATTGCTATGACTGGAAGTCACGCTGAATATCAAAGCTAAACATTTCACCTGACATTTACATTAATTTTCTTTTTGTTTCGGATTCATTTTTCGTTATACGAGATAAGGCCAAAATGAGCTGACGACTTGATCAGAAAACAGCTCGGACTCGTTAGTGAAGTCTAATGACGTATAGTTCATGTGAAATTGTACCGGCATCGAATATTCACATGCTAAGCAAGCTACGTCTTTTAGTAACAAGCATAAAGAATCTGAACCATATGGATTATTAACCCCTTCCCGACCCATGACGCCACGTAGGCGTCATGAAAGTCGGTGCCATTCCGACCCATGACGCCTATGTGGCGTCATGGCGGGAATGCTTCCCTGCGGGTCCGGTGACCGGGGTCATTCAAATGTCACCGTACCCGCAGGTGCAGGGGGACCTGTACTTCACCCCAGGGGGGGTGGCTTTGCCCCCCCAGGTCTACGATCACCGCTGCTGACCTTTTTTTAACCCCCTCCAGCTCTGATTGGAGCTAGCGTCCATGTGACGTTAGCACTCCAATCAGAGCTGGAGGGGCGGAGAAAAACAGCGTCTGCCTCGCTCCTCAGCTTCATCCCATCCGTGGAAGCTGAGGAGCGAGGTGCCCGACTGCTCACCTGCCCCCCCAGACTCCGCGATCGCCGCCGCAGCCGCCGCACACATCTTCAGAGCGCCGCCGCCGTATCCCCCACTGCCACCGCCGCCTCCCCCACTGCTACCGCCAGTACCGCCGCTGCTGCTGAGGACAGGTACCTCCCCTCTCCTGTCCTCCACTCCCCCCAACCTCCGCTCCCTCCCCCCTGCCCCCCCGATCATCCCCCAGCCCCCCTTTATCACCAGCTCCTGCTCTATTTTCTTTTCTCCTATCGCCCCCTGCATCTGTTAGCCCCTCCTCCCCTGGTGATCCTCCTCCTCAGTGATCACCACTAATCACCCCCTGCCCCCCCCCTGATCACCCCCTACCCCCCCGATCACCCCCTGCCCCCCCTGTCCACCTGATCACCCCCTGCCCCCCTTTATCACCTGCTGCTGCTCTACTTTCTTTTCTCCTATCGCCCCCTGCATCTGTTAGCCCCTCCTCCCCTGGTGATCACCCTCCTCAGTGATCACCACTAATCACCCCCTGCCCCCCCTGATCACCCCCTACCCCCCCGATCACCCCCTGCCCCCCCCCCCCGTCCACCTGATCACCCCCTGCCCCCCTTTATCACCTGCTGCTGCTGCTGCTGTGTTTTCTCTCCTACTGCCCCCTGCGTCTGTCAGCCCCTCCTCCCCTGGTGATCACCCTCTTCAGTGATCTTCAGCTAATCACCCCCTGCCCCCCCTGATCACCCCCTACCCCCCCTGATCACCCCCTGCCCCCCCACTGTCCACCTGATCACCCCTCTGCCCCCCTTCATAACCCGCTGCTGCTGCTGTGTTTTCTTCTCTCCTACCGCGTTTGCGTCTGTCAGCCCCTCCCCTGGTGATCACCCTCTTCAGTGATCACCGCTAATCACCCCCTGCCCCCCCTGATCACCCCCTGCCCCCCCCCCCCGTCCACCTGATCACCCCTCTGCCCCCCTTTATCACCTGCTGCTGCTGCTGCGTTTTCTTCTCTGCTACCGCCCCTGTGTCTGTCAGCCCCTCCTGCCCTGGTGATCACCCTCTTCAGTGATCACCGCTAATCACCCCCTGGCCCCCCTGATCACCCACTGATCACCCCCTGCCCCCCTGATCACCCCCTGCCCCCCCCCCGTCCACCTGATCACCCCTCTGCCCCCCTTTATCACCTGCTGCTGCTGCTGCGTTTTCTTCTCTGCTACCGCCCCTGTGTCTGTCAGCCCCTCCTGCCCTGGTGATCACCCTCTTTAGTGATCACCGCTAATCACCCCCTGGCCCCCCTGATCACCCACTGATCACCCCCTGCCCCCCTGATCACTCCCTGCCCCCCTGATCACCTGCTGCTGCCAGCTTCATCTCCATCTGACGCTGCATCTCCTCAGCCCCCTCCTGTCCCCCCGCGCCTGACAGCCCCCCGCGCCTGACAGCCCCCCGCGCCTGACAGCCCCCTGCGCCTGACAGCCCCCACGCGCCTGACAGCCCCCACACGCGTCTGACAGCTCCCCGCACCTTATAGCCTCCTCCTGCAGAAGAGTTTCACCAAACACTCGCACATACACACGCACACGCAACACTATAATAAAGTTTAGATTTTTTTTTACACACGCACACGCACCACACACACAATGTCCCGCTCATCCCAGTCATCCCAGTCACAAAGGCTGTACTCAGTTGAGGAGGCATATTCCTTTCTTGCCTCCGAAGCTGATAGTGAGGGAGAGGACCCCACTTTTCTGTACTCCTCCCACTCTTCCTCCCCTAGTGACACCGACTCGCCACCCCCAAGATGTCGCAGGCCGAGAAATCGTCCGGAGCCCAGGGGAGGGGAGCCGGAGCCCAGGGGAGGAGAGTCGGAGCCAAGTGTAAGTGACCCCCAACCTAGTGCTAGTGACGCCCAACCTAGCACTAGTGCCCCCGTCTGGACCCCCGTCCCTGAAAACTTTGCTCCACGGATTCCTGATTTCATTCCCCAATCAGGAATCCAATTTGAGACTGCCAACCTCCGGGAGATAGACTTTTTCAAAGTCTTTTTCTCGGAGTCAATCGTCAGTCTCATGGTGGAGCAAACAAATTTGTACGCCCTGCAATTTTTTGCCCAAAACCCAAGTTCATCATTTACTACTTGGAAGCCCGTTGACTCCGTAGAAATGATGAAATATTGGGGACTGGTCCTTCACATGGGAATTGTGAAGAAACCAGAACTTCGCCAATACTGGAGTACTGATATTTTATATCAAACTCCAGTATTTGGCATGGTTATGAATCGCAAACGTTTTGAGGCGATTCATAAATTTCTCCACTTTAGGGACAATACGGACATCCTTCCTCGCGATGACCCGAATTTTGATAGATTGTTCAAAATTCGGCCGGTCATCGAACACTTCAGCAACAAGTTTGCTGAAGTGTACATTCCCCAAAGGGAAATTTGTGTGGATGAATCCCTCATCCACTTCAAAGGGAGGCTTCAGTTCCGTCAGTACCTGCCAAGCAAAAGGGCGAGGTACGGGATAAAACTCTACAAGATCTGTGAGAGTACCTCAGGGTACACTCTCAGCTTTAGAGTTTATCAAGGAAAGGACAGCAGTATCCAGCCCCCAGATTGTCCACCTGCTCTGGGGGTGAGTGGGAAAATAGTGTGGGATTTGGTTCACCCACTGCTTGATAAAGGTTACCATCTGTACGTTGATAACTTTTATACAAGCATCCCACTCTTTCAGTCCCTCTCTGCCAGAGCTACCGTTGCTTGCGGTACTGTGCGCAGAAACAAGAGGGGTCTCCCTTTGTCACTAATTGAGCAGGTTCTCCCAAAGGGTGAGAGCCGGGCCCAATGTAGTGGCAACATGCTTGCGGTCAAGTTCAAAGACAAAAGGGACGTCTTTTTCTTGACAACAATCCATGGTCCCGGCACCACGGCCAGCACTGTTCGAGGTACCCCAGCACAGGTCCACAAACCGGACTGTGCCCTGGGGTACAACAAACACATGGGGGGAGTTGATCTTTCTGATCAAGTCCTCCAGCCCTATAGTGCCATGCGGAAAACGAAGGTGTGGTATAAAAAACTGGCTGTGCACATCGTACAAATGGCACTGTATAACGCATACGTGCTATCACGATGTGCAGGCCAGACCAATAACACCTTCCTTCAGTTCCAGGAGGCGGTGATAAAGGCCCTGATGTTTGGAGACGAGGAAGGAGCGGGCCCCAGCACTGCTGGAACTCAAGGTTCCCGTATGGTACCGGTGCAACATTTTCCCTGTGAGGGAAGAGCAAAAAAAAGGTGCCGGGTATGCTATAAAAGGGGGATAAGAAGGGAAACTCGTTTCCAATGTGAAACGTGTCCCGACAAACCTGGACTGTGTTTGAATGAATGCTTCAGAATTCATCACACGTCCGTGGACTAGCCACATCCTGATATTCCACTACAGAACTCACCCACACCAGGCTGATATACACAACACCACACACACACACTAACCTGACGTACACTACACCACACCCCAACCTGACATACAATACACCACACACACCAACCTGACGTAGTGTGTCAGATTGGTGTGTGTGGCGTAGTGTACATCAGGTTGGTGTGTGGTGTGGTATAGTGTACGTCAGGTTGGTGTGTGTGTGTGGTGTACAGTACACCACACACACCTACCTGACGTACACTACACCACACCCCAACCTGACATACACTACACCACACACACCAACCTGACGTAGTGTGTCAGATTGATGTGTGTGGCGTTGTGTACATCAGGTTGGTGTGTGGTGTGGTATAGTGTACGTCAGGTTGGTGTGTGTGTGTGTACAGTACACCACACACACCTACCTGATGTACACTACACCACACCCCAACCTGACATACACTACACCACACACACCAACCTGACGTAGTGTGTCAGATTGGTGTGTGTGGCGTTGTGTACATCAGGTTGGTGTGTGGTGTGGTATAGTGTACGTCAGGTTGGTGTGTGTGTGTGGTGTACAGTACACCACACACACCTACCTGACGTACACTACACCACACCCCAACCTGACATACAATACACCACACACACCAACCTGACGTAGTGTGTCAGATTGGTGTGTGTGGCGTAGTGTACATCAGGTTGGTGTGTGGTGTGGTATAGTGTACGTCAGGTTGGTGTGTGTGTGTGGTGTACAGTACACCACACACACCTACCTGACGTACACTACACCACACCCCAACCTGACATACAATACACCACACACACCAACCTGACGTAGTGTGTCAGATTGGTGTGTGTGGCGTTGTGTACATCAGGTTGGTGTGTGGTGTGGTATAGTGTACGTCAGGTTGGTGTGTGTGTGTGTGTGGTGTACACTACACCACACACACCTACCTGACGTACACTACACCACACCCCAACCTAACAAACACTACACAACCCAACCTGACGTAGTGTCAGGGTGTGTATGGCGTAGTGTACGTCAGTTTGGTGTGGTGTGGTATAGTGTACGTCAGGTGTGTGTGTGTGTGTGTGGTGAATACTACACCACACACACACCAACCTGACATACACTACATACCTTCCATACACAACATAGTGTCCGCTAACGATTGGAGCTAATTTTTCATTCAAAAAGTGAAATGGCGCTCCTTCCCTTCCGAGCCTTGCCGTGCGCCTAAACAGTGGTTTACGCCTACATGTGAGGTATCGGTGTACTCAGGAGATATTGCCCAACAAATTTTAGCATCCATTTTATCCTGATGCCCATGTGAAAATGAAAAAAATTGAGGCTAAAATAAAATTTTTGTGAAAAAAAAGTACTTTTTCATTTTTATGGATCAATTTGTGAAGCACCTGGGGGTTCAAAGTGCTCAATATGCATCTAGATAAGTTCCTTGGGTGGTCTAGTTTCCAAAATGGGGTCATATGTGGGGGAGCTCCAATGTTTAGGCACACGGCAGCTCTCCAAACGTGACATGGTGTCCGCTAAAGATTGGAGCTATTTTTTCATTCAAAAAGTGAAATGGCGCTCCTTCCCTTCCGAGCCTTGCCGTGCGCCTAAACAGTGGTTTATGCCTACATGTGAGGTATCGGTGTACTCAGGAGATATTGCCCAACAAATTTTAGCATCCATTTTACCCTGATGCCCATGTGAAAATGAAAAAAATTGAGGCTAAAATAAAATTTTTGTGAAAAAAAAGTACTTTTTCATTTTTATGGATCAATTTGTGAAGCACCTGGGGGTTCAAAGTGCTCAATATGCATCTAGATAAGTTCCTTGGGTGGTCTAGTTTCCAAAATGGGGTCATATGTGGGGGAGCTCCTGTCTTTCACTAGGGGGACTTGTCAGGGAGTCACAAAAACACTGAACTTTAGGAAGGCAACGTTTGACCAGCTTAGAGATGCCCTTAATCTGGTAGACTGGGACAATATCCTCAGAAATGAGAATACAGATAATAAATGGGAAATGTTTAACCCCTTCATGACCCAGCCTATTTTGACCTTAAAGACCTTGCCGTTTTTTGCAATTCTGACCAGTGTCCCTTTATGAGGTAATAACTCAGGAACGCTTCAATGGATCCTAGCGGTTCTGAGATTGTTTTTTCGTGACATATTGGGCTTCATGTTAGTGGTAAATTTAGGTCAATAAATTCTGTGTTTATTTGTGATAAAAACGGAAATTTGGCGAAAATTTTGAAAATTTCGCAATTTTCACATTTTGAATTTTTATTCTGTTAAACCAGAGAGGTATGTGACACAAAATAGTTAATAAATAACATTTCCCACATGTTTACTTTACATCAGCACAATTTTGGAAACAAAATTTTCTTTTGCTAGGAAGTTATAAGGGTTAAAATTTGACCAGCGATTTCTCATTTTTACAACGAAATTTACAAAACCATTTTTTTTAGGGACCACCTCACATTTGAAGTCAGTTTGAGAGGTCTATATGGCTGAAAATACCCAAAAGTGACACCATTCTAAAAAATGCACCCCTCAAGGTGCTCAAAACCACATTCAAGAAGTTTATTAACCCTTCAGGTGCTTCACAGCAGCAGAAGCAACATGGAAGGAAAAAATGAACATTTAACTTTTTAGTCACAAAAATGATTTTTCAGCAACAATTTTTGTATTTTCCCAATGGTAAAAGGAGAAACTGAACCACGAAAGTTGTTGTCCAATTTGTCCTGAGTACGCTGATACCTCATATGTGGGGGTAAACCACTGTTTGGGCACACGGCAGGGCTTGGAAGGGAAGGAGCGCCATTTGACTTTTTGAATGAAAAATTGGCTGCACTCTTTAGCGGACACCATGTCAAGTTTGGAGAGCCCCCGTGTGCCTAAAAATTGGAGCTCCCCCACAAGTGACCCCATTTTGGAAACTAGACGCCCCAAGGAACTTATCTAGATGCATAGTGAGCGCTTTAAACCCCCAGCTGCTTCACAAATTGATCCGTAAAAATGAAAAAGTACTATTTTTTCACAAAAAAAATTCTTTTAGCCTCAATTTTTTCATTTTCACATGGACAACAGGATAAAATGGATCCTAAAATTTGTTTGGCAATTTCTCCTGAGCACACCGATACCTCACATGTGGGGGTAAACCACTGTTTGGGCACATGGTAAGGCTCGGAAGGGAAGGAGCGCCATTTGACTTTTTGAATGAAAAATTATCTCCATCGTTAGCGGACACCATGTCGCGTTTGGAGAGACCCTGTGTGCTTAAACATTGGAGCTCCCCCACAAGTGACCCCATTTTGGAAACTGGACCCCCCAAGGAACTTATCTAGATGCCTAGTGAGCACTTTAAACCCTCAGGTGCTTCACAAATTGTTCCGTAAAAATGAAAAAGTGCTTTTTTTTTCACAAAAAATTTCTTTTTGCCTCAATTTTTTCATTTTCACATGGGCAATAGGATAAAATGGATCCTAAAATTTGTTGAGCAATTTCTCCCGAGTACGCCGATACCTCATATGTGGGGGTAAACCACTGTTTGGGCACACGGCAGGGCTCGGAAGGGAAGGCGCGCCTTTTGACTTTTTGAATGGAGAATTAGCTCCATTTGTTAGCGGACACCATGTCGCATTTGGAGAGCCCCTGTGTGCCTATGCAATGGAGCTCCCCCACAAGTGACCCCATTTTGGAAACTAGACCCCCCAAGGAACTTATCTAGATGCATACTGAGCACTTTAAACCCCCAAGTGCTTCACAGAAGTTTATAATGCAGGGCCATGAAAATAAAAAATAATTTTTCTTTTCTCAAAAATGATTTTTTAGCCTGGAATTTCCTATTTTGCCAATGGTAATAGGAGAAATTGGACCACAAATGTTGTTGTCCAGTTTGTCCTGAGTATGCTGATACCCCATATGTGGGGGTAAACCACTGTTTGGGCGCACGGGAGGGCTCAGAAGGGAAGGCACGCCATTTGGCTTTTTAAATGGAAAATTAGCTCCAATCATTAGCGGACACCATGTCGCGTTTGGAGAGCCCCTGTGTGCCTAAACATTAGAGATCCCCCACAAATGACCCCATTTTGGAAACTAGACCCCCAAAGGAACTAATCTAGATGTGTGGTGAGCACTTTTAACCCTCAAGTGCTTCACAGAAGTTTATAACGCAGAGCCATGAAAAAAAAAAAAAATCTTTTCTCAAAAATGATTTTTTAGCCCGCAATTTTTTATTTTCCCAAGGGTAACAGGAGAAATTTGACCCCAAAAGTTGTTGTCCAGTTTCTCCTGAGTACGCTGATACCCAATATGTGGGGGTAAACCACTGTTTAGGCACATGTTGGGGCTCGGAAGTGAAGAAGTGACGTTATGAAATGCAGACTTTGATGGAATGCTCTTCGGGCGTCACGTTGCGTTTGCAGAGCCCCTGATGTTGCTAAACAGTAGAAACCCCCCACAAGTGACCCCATTTTGGAAACTAGACCCCGAAAGGAACTTATCTAGATATGTGGTGAGCACTTTCAACCCCCAAGTGCTTTACAGAAGTTTATAACACAGAGCCGTGAAAATAATAAATACGTTTTCTTTCCTCAAAAATAATTATTTAGCCCAGAATTTTTTATTTTCCTAAGGGTTACAGGAGAAATTGGACCCCAAAAGTTGTTGTCCAGTTTCTCCTGAGTAAGCTGATACCCCATGTGTGAGGGTAAACCACTGTTTGGGCACACGTCGGGGCTCAGAAGGGAAGTAGTGACTTTTGAAATGCAGACTTTGATGGAATAGTCTGCGGGCGTCACGTTGCGTTTGCAGAGCCCCTGGTGTGCCTAAACAGTAGAAACCCCACACAAGTGACCCCATTTTGGAAACTAGACCCCCCAAGGAACTTATCTAGATATGTGGTGAGCACTTTGAACCCCCAAGTGCTTCACAGACGTTTACAACGCAGAGCCGTGAAAATAAAAAATCATTTTTCTTTCCTCAAAAATGATGTTTTAGCAAGCAATTTTTTATTTTCTCAAGGGTAACAGTAGAAATTGGACCCCAGTAATTGTTGCGCAGTTTGTCCTGAGTATGCTGGTACCCCATATGTGGGGGTGAACCACTGTTTGGGCACACGTCGGGGCTCGGAAGTGAGGGAGCACCATTTGACTTTTTGAATACAAGATTGGCTGGAATCAATGGTGGCGCCATGTTGCGTTTGGAGACCCCTGATGTGCCTAAACAGTGGAAACCCCTCAATTCTAACTCCAACACTAACCCCAACACACCCCTAACCCTTATCCCAACTGTAGCCATAACCCTAATCACAACCCTAACCCCAACACACCCGTAACCCCAACACACCCCTAACCCTAACCACAACCCTAATTCCAACCCAACCCTAGCCCTAAGGCTATGTGCCCCCGTTGTGGATTCGTGTGAGATATTTCCGCACCATTTTTGAAAAATCCGCGGGTAAAAGGCACTGCGTTTTACCTGCGGATTTACCGCGGATTTCCAGTGTTTTTTGTCCGGATTTCACCTGCGGATTCCTATTGAGGAACAGGTGTAAAACGCTGCGGAATCCGCACAAAGAATTGACATGCTGCGGGAAATACAACGCAGTGTTTCCGCGCGGTATTTTCCGCAACATGGGCACAGCGGATTTGGTTTTCCATATGTTTACATGGTACCGTAAACCTGATGGAACACTGCTGCGAATCCGCAGTGGCGAATCCGCAGCGGCCAATCCGCAGCCAAATCCGCACCGTGTGCACATAGCCTAATTCTAAAGGTATGTGCACACGCTGCGGAAAACGCTGCGGATCCGCAGCATTTTCCCATGAGTTTACAGTTCAATGCAAACCTACGGGAAACAAAAATCGCTGTACACATGCTGCAGAAAAACTGCACGGAAACGCAGCGGTTTACATTCCGCAGCATGTCGCTTCTTTCTGCGGATTCCGCAGCGGTTTTACAACTGCTCAAATAGAAAATCGCAGTTGTAAAACCGCATTGAAATGCGCAGAAAAAACATGGTAAATCCGCCATAAATCCGCAGCGGTTTAGCACTGCGGATTTATCAAATCCGCAGCGGAAAAATCCGCAGAGGACCAGAATACGTGTGCACATACCGAAACCCTAACCCTACCCCTAACCCTACCCCTACCCCTAACCCTAACCCTACCCCTAACCCTACCCCTAACCCTAACCCTACCCCTAACCCTACCCCTAACCCTAACCCTAACCCTACCCCTAACCCTACCCCTAACCCTACCCCTAACCCTAACCCTAGTTCTTACCCCAACCTTAGTGGAAAAAAAAAAAAAAAAAAAAATTTATTGTCCCTACCTATGGGGGTGACAAAGGGGGGGGTGTCATTTACTTTTTTTTTTATTTTGATCACTGAGATAGATTATATCTCAGTGATCAAAATTCACTCTGGAACGAATCTGCCGGCCGGCAGATTCGGCGGGCGCACTGCACATGCGCCCGCCATTTTGGAAGATGACGGCGCCCAGGCAGAAGACGGACGGGACCCCGGCTGGATCGGTAAGTATGATGGGGTGGGGGGGGACCACGGGGGGGGCGTCGGAGCACGGGGGGGTGGATCGGAACACGGGGGGGGGGTGGATTGGAGCACGGACTGGGGGAACGCTGTGCGGGCAGGCGGATCGGAGCACGGGGGGGGGATCGCTGTGCGGGGGGGGGTGATCGCTGTGCGGGGGGGTGATCGGAGTGCGGGGGGGTTTGATTAGAGCACGGGGGGTGTGATTGGAGCACGGGGGGAGCGGGCAGGAGGACGGGGGAGCGGAGCACAGGACCGAGGAGAGCGGACCACAGATCGGGGGGCTGGGGGGGCGATCGGAGGAGTGGGGTGGGTGCACATTAGTGTGTCCAGCCATGGCCGATGATATTGCAGCATCGGCCATGGCTGGATTGTAATATTTCACCATTTTTTTAGGTGAAATATTACAAATCGCTCTGATTGGCAGTTTCACTTTCAACAGCCAATCAGAGCGATCGTAGCCACGAGGGGGTGAAGCCACCCCCCCTGGGCTAAACTACCACTCCCCCTGTCCCTGCAGATCGGGTGAAATGGGAGTTAACCCTTTCACCCGATCTGCAGGGACGCGATCATTCCATGACGCATATGCTGCGTCATGGGTCGGAATGGCACCGACTTTCATGATGCAGCGTATGCGTCAAAGGTCGGGAAGGGGTTAAGAACATCCTAAATAGGCAGTGTAAGCGGTTTATACCTTGTGGGAATAAAAGGACTAGAAATAGGAAAAACCCAATGTGGCTAAACAAAGAAGTAAGACAGGCAATTAACAGTAAAAAGAAAGCATTTGCACTACTAAAGCAGGATGGCACCATTGAAGCTCTAAAAAACTATAGGGAGAAAAATACTTTATCTAAAAAACTAATTAAAGCTGCCAAAAAGGAAACAGAGAAGCACATTGCTAAGGAGAGTAAAACTAATCCCAAACTGTTCTTCAACTATATCAATAGTAAAAGAATAAAAACTGAAAATGTAGGCCCCTTAAAAAATAGTGAGGAAAGAATGGTTGTAGATGACGAGGAAAAAGCTAACATATTAAACACCTTCTTCTCCACGGTATTCACGGTGGAAAATGAAATGCTAGGTGAAATCCCAAGAAACAATGAAAACCCTATATTAAGGGTCACCAATCTAACCCAAGAAGAGGTGCGAAACCGGCTAAATAAGATTAAAATAGATAAATCTCCGGGTCCGGATGGCATACACCCACGAGTACTAAGAGAACTAAGTAATGTAATAGATAAACCATTATTTCTTATTTTTAGGGACTCTATGGCGACAGGGTCTGTTCCGCAGGACTGGCGCATAGCAAATGTGGTGCCAATATTCAAAAAGGGCTCTAAAAGTGAACCTGGAAATTATAGGCCAGTAAGTCTAACCTCTATTGTTGGTAAAATATTTGAAGGGTTTCTGAGGGATGTTATTCTGGATTATCTCAATGAGAATAACTGTTTAACTCCATATCAGCATGGGTTTATGAGAAATCGCTCCTGTCAAACCAATCTAATCAGTTTTTATGAAGAGGTAAGCTATAGGCTGGACCACGGTGAGTCATTGGACGTGGTATATCTCGATTTTTCCAAAGCGTTTGATACCGTGCCGCACAAGAGGTTGGTACACAAAATGAGAATGCTTGGTCTGGGGGAAAATGTGTGTAAATGGGTTAGTAACTGGCTTAGTGATAGAAAGCAGAGGGTGGTTATAAATGGTATAGTCTCTAACTGGGTCGCTGTGACCAGTGGGGTACCGCAGGGGTCAGTATTGGGACCTGTTCTCTTCAACATATTCATTAATGATCTGGTAGAAGGTTTACACAGTAAAATATCGATATTTGCAGATGATACAAAACTATGTAAAGCAGTTAATACAAGAGAAGATAGTATTCTGCTACAGATGGATCTGGATAAGTTGGAAACTTGGGCTGAAAGGTGGCAGATGAGGTTTAACAATGATAAATGTAAGGTTATACACATGGGAAGAGGGAATCAATATCACCATTACACACTGAACGGGAAACCACTGGGTAAATCTGACAGGGAGAAGGACTTGGGGATCCTAGTTAATGATAAACTTACCTGGAGCAGCCAGTGCCAGGCAGCAGCTGCCAAGGCAAACAGGATCATGGGGTGCATTAAAAGAGGTCTGGATACACATGATGAGAGCATTATACTGCCTCTGTACAAATCCCTAGTTAGACCGCACATGGAGTACTGTGTCCAGTTTTGGGCACCGGTGCTCAGGAAGGATATAATGGAACTAGAGAGAGTACAAAAGAGGGCAACAAAATTAATAAAGGGGATGGGAGAACTACAATACCCAGATAGATTAGCGAAATTAGGATTATTTAGTCTAGAAAAAAGACGACTGAGGGGCGATCTAATAACCATGTATAAGTATATAAGGGGACAATACAAATATCTTGCTGAGGATCTGTTTATACCAAGGAAGGTGACGGGCACAAGGGGGCATTCTTTGCGTCTGGAGGAGAGAAGGTTTTTCCACCAACTTAGAAGAGGATTCTTTACTGTTAGGGCAGTGAGAATCTGGAATTGCTTGTCTGAGGAGGTGGTGATGGCGAACTCAGTCGAGGGGTTCAAGAGAGGCCTGGATGTCTTCCTGGAGCAGAACAATATTGTATCATACAATTATTAGGTTCTGTAGAAGGACGTAGATCTGGGGATTTATTATGATGGAATATAGGCTGAACTGGATGGACAAATGTCTTTTTTCGGCCTTACTAACTATGTTACTATGTTACTATGTTACTATGTTACTATGTTACTATGTTTAGGCACACGGCGGCTCTCCAAACGTGACATGGTGTCCGCTAAAGATTGGAGCTATTTTTTCATTCAAAAAGTCAAATGGCGCTCCTTCCCTTCCGAGCCTTGCCGTGCGCCTAAACAGTGGTTTACGCCTACATGTGAGGTATCGGTGTACTCAGGAGATATTGCCCAACAAATTTTAGCATCCATTTTATCCTGATGCCCATGTGAAAATGAAAAAAATTGAGGCTAAAATAAAATTTTTGTGAAAAAAAAGTACTTTTTCATTTTTATGGATCAATTTGTGAAACACCTGGGGGTTCAAAGTGCTCAATATGCATCTAGATAAGTTCCTTGGGTGGTCTAGTTTCCAAAATGGGGTCATATGTGGGGGAGCTCCAATGTTTAGGCACACGGTGGCTCTCCAAACGTGACATGGTGTCCGCTAAAGATTGGAGCTATTTTTTCATTCAAAAAGTGAAATGGCGCTCCTTCCCTTCCGAGCCTTGCCGTGCGCCTAAACAGTGGTTTACGCCTACATGTGAGGTATCGGTGTACTCAGGAGATATTGCCCAACAAATTTTAGCATCCATTTTATCCTGATGCCCATGTGAAAATGAAAAAAATTGAGGCTAAAATAAAATTTTTGTGAAAAAAAAGTACTTTTTCATTTTTATGGATCAATTTGTGAAGCACCTGGGGGTTCAAAGTGCTCAATATGCATCTAGATAAGTTCCTTGGGTGGTCTAGTTTCCAAAATGGGGTCACTTGTGGGGGAGCTCCAATGTTTAGGCACACGGCGGCTCTCCAAACGTGACATGGTGTCCGCTAACGATGGAGGTAATTTTTCATTCAAAAAGTCAAATGGCGCTCCTTCCCTTTCAAGCCCTGCCGTGCGCCCAAACAGTGGTTTACCCCCACATATGAGGTATCAGCGTACTCAGGACAAATTGGACAATAACTTTCGTGGTTTAGTTTCTCCTTTTACCATTGGGAAAATAAAAAAATTGTTGCTGAAAGATCATTTTTGTGACTAAAAAGTTAAATGTTAATTTTTTCCTTCCATGTTGCTTCTGCTGCTGTGAAGCACCTGAAGGGTTAATAAACTTCTTGAATGTGGTTTTGAGTACCTTGAGGGGTGCAGTTTTTAGAATGGTGTCACTTTTGGGTATTTTCAGCCATATAGACCCCTCAAACTGACTTCAAATGTGAGGTGGTCCCTAAAAAAAATGGTTTTGTAAATTTCGTTGTAAAAATGAGAAATCGCTGGTCAAATTTTAACCCTTATAACTTCCTAGCAAAAAAAAAAATTGTTTCCAAAATTGTGCTGATGTAAAGTAGACATGTGGGAAATGTTATTTATTAACTATTTTGTGTCACATATCTCTCTGGTTTAACAGAATAACAATTCAAAATTTGAAAATTGCGAAATTTTCAAAATTTTTACCAAATTTCCAATTTTTTCACACATAAACGCAAAAATTATCGACCTAAATTTACCACTAACATGAAGCCCAATATGTCACGAGAAAACAATCTCAGAATCGCTAGGATCCGTTGAAGCGTTCCCGAGTTATTACCTCATAAAGGGACACTGGTCAGAATTGCAAAAAATGGCAAGGTCTTTAAGGTCAAAATAGGCTGGGTCATGAAGGGGTTAAAAAAAAATGCAATTAGTAATACATGGCTGTTACCTTAAGAATTTGCATCTGCTATGAGCTGAATTGTATTCTCATGTGTAAAGCCCTTTGTTCTGGTTACATTGTTTTGGTTGAAGCTTCAAACGTCCTTCAATCACAAGATTAAATAATTGTTCTATAACCCGGATTCTTTTTTCAATTTCAACACATTCCCTGCATTTGTCTTCTGCATATTATATTTACTTGACCTTAAACACGGGCGATCGATCTGCGGAAACTTCTAAAATGTGAATGGTAGAATCGTGATACAAAGACTCCATGCTGATTGAAAGGTTAGACGACAAGGAACCATGGAATGTAAGTACCGTATTTTTCCGACCATAAGACGCACTTTTTTTCCTCCAAATTTGGGAGGAAAGTGTGGGTGCGTCTTATGGTACGGATGTAGCATGTGGGGAGGGGGGCAGCAGTGAGTGGGATCGCACTGTTATCCCACTTCATGATGTCCCTGCTGCCCAGAATCAGCCCTGGAGAAACCATGTGCTCCCGACGATTAAGTGCAGTGAATATTCATTAGCGGCTCCCCGCCCACCTATCAGCTGAGCGGTGAGTCGGGAGCAGCAAATGCTTAAGCAGGGACACACATGGCTTCTCCAGCGCTGATTCCTGCAGCAGCTGGGCAGGACTGTGTGTCTGGGGGAGAGGAGGCAGCAGCAGGGGCCAAGGGAGAGAGGAGATGGCTGCATACCTGCCTGCCATGCCTGGGCTGGACGCTGAGTTCTGTGCAGGAGGACCTGTGATGATGTCAGGAGTGGGCGGGCTGGAGCATCACATGGCAGCTCAGAGCCCTCCCTCTTCTTGACATCATCACAGGTCCTTCAGGCTCTCCAGTCTCCATTAGAATCTGCAGCTTCCTCATAACCTGTGCTGTGGAAAGGAAAGAGGGACTGCTCTGTGTACAGTAATGGGATGCTCCAGCTTTAGCCTCACCTTAGTGTGGCTGGCTGCCACATTTAAGAGGTTAGTCTTTACAAAACACAATAAAGCACTCTGCCACTCCTTTGGTGAACTATAACTCCCAGCATAGGATCTGCAGGACATGCTGGGAGTTATAGTTCTCCCATGGGATTTTAAAGCAGCACTCCAGTGTTATTTTGCAGTGCTGGAGTGGTGCTTTAAATATAAGCCCTGTGCCCCCATTCTAATACTCACCCTCCAGCATCTTCATATAGTACTGTACAGACACCACACTTGTCCCGCAGCTTCCAACATAATAACATACTATTATATATAATAACACCACATATAATAGTATGTCATTTATGTTATTAAATATTTTACCACATTTTTTAGCTTCAAATATTTTTTTTCCCTATTTTCCACCTCTAAAACCTGGGTGCGCCTTATAGTCCGGTGCGTCTTATAGTCCGAAAAATACGGTACTTGTCTGAAATACATCTATGACATCAGTATTTTTACTAGAATGGGAGGAAAAGGAGATGGCTGTTACACTATGTGATAAAAAAGTAAGTGGTTTAGGGATACATGTAGAGTAAATGCTACTCAACATCCCGAAACATTGCATTTTGGGGGTCTACAAACTCACCAGAAACGTTGGAATATCATGAAGGGTACGAGTGTGCCAAAACATATGATCAGCCTCATTAGGAACCATTACATCGACCAAGAAGCAAAGGTCTAAACAGAACACGACGACACGGCATGGATCGAAGTTTGAGGTTTGTTCTTTTTCAAATATTCCCTGACCCAAAAGATGGAAGTCCATTAACATTTTTGTTTTTTTTTCTATTTTACAAGACATGATTTACACAACAGCTACGATATTTGGACCAAACCAAATGTAGATCATCATACAAGATGATGGAGAGTTGCTCCTTTTTTACTTTCAGATCGTACAAAATGACATATCCAAAACTTCAGTTTTAAAGGGAGGAAACGCGTTTCAGCTCCTGAGTGTTGGCATGCATCAGCCTTAGCGATATTCCTAGACGTTGACTTAGTCCGCATAGTACAATGAAAAAAATTCTCTGAATTTTTTTCGAACCTCGACATATCTTTCATTTATTACATTATTTCTTTAAATGGCACTGAAGGTCTTTGCATAATTTTAGATGACAATATTTCACACTATCAAAAGCTGCAGAGAAAACTGAAGAAAATACAAATACATTATTATGATATACTGGGACAGATAGATAATGGCCGACTACAATGATGCACAGAATCCCGGGCTGAATGGAGATTTCCATCAGCTTATACTTGACATTTATATGGTTGCAGTTTCTATTATTTCGTTGCGGAGGGTGAAGAGAATTTGATAATTTATATTTTTATTAAGCAAACATTGAAATATAAGAGCCGTCACGTGGAAATGGTCCCAAGGTCATTCCAGATTTTATTCAGAGCAAAACATATTTTCCAAGAAAACAAAGACAACGATGGAGAAGGTTCATCTGGGGAACGACCTTCCAGCTCTGGCACCCGATGACTTTTGCCATTCCAACTTTTTTAATATTGAGGTTTAGCTTATTATCATTTACGGTATTTTCTGTCCCAATCTTTTAGTGGTTGGTGGAAAGTTTAACAAATTGCATCCAGTCAGTGGTATTGTCAGATATTAAGCGTCAGGGGAAAATTCTGTGATACATTCAGCAGCTTTTCCCTGATGGTACGCAGTACAATAAGGGTATGGTCCCTTGTGGACAGAGGTACGGTCAGCATTCATTGCCTTGATGGTATGGTCCCTGGTAGACAGTAGTGCAGTCAACATCCATTCCTTGGCTTTAAGTTGCAGTGTTGGTTCCTGGTGGACAGAGGTACAGTCAGCATTTATTCTATGGTGGTAGGTAACACAGTCAGTGTATGGTCCCTGCAGGTCAGAGGGGCAGCTAACATCCATTCCCTAGTGGTAAACAGTACAGTCATGGTTCCTGGTGGACAGTGGTGCTATCAGCATCCACTCCATGGCAGTAAGTAGTACAATCATAATATGGTTTATGATGGACAGTTTCATAGTCAGCATCCATTCCCGGTTTGTAAGTTGTACAGTCAGCATCCATTCCCAGTTTGTAAGTTGTACAGTCAGCATCCATTCCTAGTTTGTAAGTTGTACAGTCAGCATCCATTCCTGGTTTGTACGTTGTACAGTCAGCATCCATTCCCGGTTTGTAAGTTGTACAGTCAGCATCCATTCCCGGTTTGTAAGTTGTACAGTCAGCATCCATTCCCAGTTTGTAAGTTGTACAGTCAGCATCCATTCCCGGTTTGTAAGTTGTACAGTCAGCATCCATTCCCGGTTTGTAAGTTGCACAGTGTTGGTTCCTGGTGGACAGAGGTACAGTCAGCATTTATTCTCTGATGGTAGGTAACACAGTCAGTGTATGGTCCCTGCAGGACAGAGGGGCAGCCAACATCTATTCCCTAGTGGTAAACAGTACAGTCATGGTTCCTGGTGGAGAGTGGTGCTGTCAGCATCCACTCCATGGCAGTAAGTAGTACAATCATAGTATGGTCTCTGATGGCAGTTTTGTAGTCAGCATCCATTCCCGATTTGTAAGTTGTACAGTCAGCATGCATTCCCTGCTGTTTGGTAGTACTGTCCGGGAAAGGTCCCTGGATAATAGTGCTACAGTCAGCATCCATTACCTAGCGATCAATGATGCAGCAAGTGACTGGCCCATAATGGTAACGGGTACAGCCAGTGACTGGTCCATGATGATCAGGGGTACAGTCAGTGACTGGTCCATGTCGGTCAGGGGTACAGCCAGTGTCTGGTCCATGTCAGTCAGGGTTATAGCCAGTGTCTTTTCCATGGTGGTCAGAGGTAAAGTTGGTGACTGGTCCATGGTGGTTGGTGGTACAGTTAGAGGCTAATCCATGGTGGTCATGGGTACAACCCGTATCTGGTGGTTAGTAGTGCAGTCAGTGATCATGCCAATGCAGCATTCAATCTTGAAAAAATTATGCAGTGGTCTCCCATCATCCCTGAGGGTCCCAGTGGCCCTTTTCTCTCTAGTTTGTGGTTGATCTACCATTAAGCCCCATTGTCTGTGGACCTGCCAGGGGCTGGCCTGTTACCCAAGGCTGTTTGCATATATGCCTATTTTACTAAGCATCTAGATAACGTTGTTGACCAAGAGATTTATATTTGGAGCCAGGTAGTAACCTGCTGCGACTACCAAACATTTTCCAGACTCTCTCTTCTTCTTTTCCAGAGTTTACAGAACAATGGTCTGATCTAGATGTGCATAGGAATAATTTGCATGAAGGGTGACGTACATGAGGTGTTTTTTCAATTACCCAAAGTCCTTGTAACCTCTTATAATTACGGTACAATACATTAATGATGCATTTTACAGCTTTTCTGAGCTCAATCCCTTTCCATGAACCAAAAAAAAGCAAAAAAAGCATAAAGAAGTCAGACACAATAACACTTGTAGTTCTATTTCAGGGAAATGATTTTAAGGGAATTGCACTTAATAACCAAGTAAAAAATAGTCGTTTTTATGTGCGTGCTTTAACAGCGCGGTGCGAGGACCATTTCGATATGACTCCCGTAAATTGCATTCTATTGTGGCATTTGTATTGACTTTATATAGGACATTGTTAGAGAAGGTTAGTATAATTATTTCTATAATTCTCTGTATTTTGTAGAAGTTAAGAGCAACAGCAAAAAAAAGAGAGAGAAAAAACAAGTAAAAAATATGATAAAAGCAGAAAAATAAATCTGATGTGGTGGAGATTATGAACAGGACATCAATGCACCTCGGAGAGAAGCAGCGAAGCACAGATTAGTGTAGATCAGATTAGTGAGGCCACAATGGGCAATGGCAAACAGTGGATTGGTTGTTATAAAACTAAATAAATCAAATTATAGGGAAGCAAATATAGTGCCGTCATCTCTGCGTGCGGTCCCTCTCTCCCAGCAGACATGCCAGCGTACTCACCACCCCAACCCCCGTCCTCCTTAAGGATCTGCAGCTGACCGGGGTGCATGCACACTTTCCTTTTCTTAAAGGGGCCGCATTCAATCCTCAAAACTGTCCACCAATAGCAGGAGGACACTTACTATTTAAGGCAGCTCCTCCAACATGGAGGTGCCTGTGCAATGTTGTAAGTTTGCTTTATAACACTCTTGGTAGTTTTCAGGTCCCAGTCCTCGTAGCCCCATATGCTGTACCTGCCAGTGCTCAACTCTATGGCAGCTGGTCCCTTTGGACCTGCCAGTGCTCTTCTCTGCGTCAGCCATTCCAGTTGCACCAGCCAATGCTCATCTCTATGCCAGTCAGTCCCCCTGCACTTGCCAGTCCTCTTCTCTATGTCAACCAGTCCTGCTGCACCTGCCAAGGGTCATCTCTACGTCAGCAGGTCCAGTTGCACCTGCCAGTGCTCACATCTCTCGGTCAGCCGGTCCGGTCTGCATCCATGGGTTCCCATGTTCTTCGGCACCTGCCTGCTTTCACTGTACCTTCCTCCGGGTCGTCCCAGCTATCCATCCCTAAGGATGAAGCTGCCATCTACCCTAGGTCAGTCCTGGTGTAGCACCTGGTCCACCTCCTTGACTCTCCTCAGATCACTCTATCGTATGCTGCTGTTTATCAGAACTCAGATTAGGTGAAGTTCTAGTCACACCCCTCCAGGTCTTTCTTGGTTTCACCACTCAGCTCGTTACAGTTTGCAAAGGCCATGAAATCTGTTGACTCCGAGGTGTCTTCCATCTCAAACCTATACCAGGAGGTCTCCCACCAGAAGGATCAACAGTATAAGCTTTTATCCTATCTACGGACTGTAAATACCCGTCTTGACACGCTGGCAGTACTGGACGCTTCCACATCCTATCAGGCAGCAGTTACGACAGTGACCCATCAGGCTGCCAGTTATGCACCAGGTTCCAGACTTTGTTTGTTGGCCCCTCCACACTTTGGTGGAGATTATTAACCAGTGCTCGCTGCACTATGAACTCCTGGCTTATCAGTTTGTCTCGGACAAAGCCAAAGTGGCTTTCATCAAGTCCCATCTATCTGGTGAGGCCCTGGCATGGCTCAATCCTCTGTGGAAGAGAGAGCGACAAATGTAAAAGGGTGGGGGTGTATATAACAGGAAGGATCCCAGGATGATGGATGTGTATATCAGGATTAAGGACATATATACAGTTGTGCTCAAAAGTTTACATACCCAGTCAGAATTTTTGCTTTCTTTGCCTTTTTTCAGAGAAAATGAATGATAACACCAAAACTTTTTCTTCTCTCATGGTTAGTGGTTGGGTGAAGCCATTTATTGTCAGACTACTGTGTGATCTCTTTTTAAATCATAATCACAACCCAAGACATCCAAATGATCCTGATCTAAAGTTGACATACCCTGGTGATTTTGACCTGATAACATGCACAGACGTTGACACAAATGGATTTGAATGGGTATTAAACTAACAGCCTCACCTGTGACTTGCGAGCCATACCCAGGCCTGATTACTACCCCACCAATTCTCAATCAAGAAATCACTTAAATAGGACCTGCCTGACAAAGTGGAGTAAACGAAAGATCCTCAAAAGTTAGACATAATGCCATGATCCAAAGAAATTCCGGAACAAATGAGAAACAAAGTAATTGAGATCTATCAGTCTGGAAAAGGTTATAAAGCCATTTCTCAAGCTTTGAAATTCCAGCGAACCAAAGTGAGAGCCATTATCCACAAATGGCAAAATTATGGAACA
The DNA here is from genome assembly GCF_032444005.1 of Ranitomeya imitator. NCBI lineage: Eukaryota > Metazoa > Chordata > Amphibia > Anura > Dendrobatidae > Ranitomeya > Ranitomeya imitator. Next base: position 136,766,520 of record NC_091290.1, read on the forward strand.
GTGGTGAACCTCCTCAGGAGTGGCCGGCCGAACAAAATAACCGCAAGAATGCATCACCGACTCATCTAAGTGGTCACAAAAGATCTCACAACAACATCCAAAGAACTGCAGGCCTCACTTGTCTCAGTTAAGGTCAGTGTTCATGACTCCACCATAAGAAAGAGACTTGGCAAAAATGGCCTGCATGGCAGAGTTCCAAGACGTAAACCAATGCTGAGCAATAAGAACATAAAGGCTTGTCCCAGTTTTGCCCAAAAACATCTTGATGATCACCAAGACTTTTGGGAGAATACTCTGTGGACTGATAAAAAACAAAAGCTGAACTTTTTGGAAGCTGTATGCTCCATTACATCTGGAGTAGAAGTAACACCGCATATCAGAAAAGGAACATCATGCCAACAGTATAATATGGTGGTGGTAGTGTGATTGTCCTGGGGCTGTTTTTCTTCATCAGGACCTGTAACACTTGCTGTGGTAAATGGAACCATGAATTGTACTTAAAATCCTGAAGAAGAATGTCTGGCCATCTGTTTGTGACCTCACGCTGAAAAGCACTTGAGTTAGGCAGCAGGACAATGATCCTAAACATACCAGCAAGTCCACCTTTGAATGGCTTTAGAAAGCAAAATTAAGACTTTGGAGTGGCCTAGTCAAACTCTTGACCTTAGTCCGAATGAGATGCTGTGCCATGACCTTAAAAAGGCAGTTCATGCTTGGCTGAATTACAACAATTCTGCAAAGATGAGTGGGCCCAAATTCCTCCAGAGAGTTGTAAAAGACTCATTGCCAGTTACACTTGATTGCAGTTGTTGCTGCTAAGGGTGGTCCGATCAATTAGGTTTAGGGTCAACCACTTTCTCACACAGGGCCCTGTAGGTTTGGATTTCTTTTTATCTTAATAATAAAGAGCTGCATTTAAAAACTTCATTTTGTGAATACTTGTGTTATCTTTATCTAATATTTACATTTATTTGGTCATTTGAAACATTTAAGTGTGACAAACATGCAAAAGAATAGGGAATCAGCAAGGGGGCAAACACTTTTTCACACAACTGTATATACCAGGATGAAGAACATTTATACCAGGAAAGAACACAGGATGGGGACATACGTATATACCAGGAAGGGGCTAAGGATGAAGGACATATATACAAGGAAGGAACACGGGATGGGGGCATATATACCAGGATGGGGCATATATAAAAGGATGGGGAACATATATACCAGGAAGCGGCCCAGGATGGGGGACAATAGTACAGAATGCGGGACATTACTACATAATGGGGGGGTGACAACGTATGTCATCTCCCCAAAGTTTATTCAATCTACACACAAAGCTAAACTTTACTTCTGTATAGCAATTTTCCAGCATCGCACAGTAAAACTCTACATAACATGTTCAATGACCTTGGAAATACTTTGCTTTATGATTTAAAGGAACACAATGTTCTCTTCAATCACAACTAAAAACTAGATTGCAATCCCGCTAACATTGAGCAGTGCATGGCGGGAGTTGCGCCCACTTACATAGTCATTGCTAAAGAGAGAGGTTGTTAAATATAAAGCACCTAAAGTCAATCTCACCTTTTAACACAATGTCTGTATTCGATAATTATGTGCTAATTTAATTTTTAATATTGTTAATACTCAAACCTAAATGTATCTAACAAAACTCTAAAAATCTCTTGTATTGTCCCCACAAGATAGGGGATAGATTAATTATCGCTAGGGGTCTGACTGCTGGGATCTCGAGTGACCTTAAGAATGATGCAGGGAGGACAACAGTCATTCGTTGTGTATAGATCTGCCATTAATAGCTGACACTGTCTTTTCTTCCCGTTCCTTCTCTCAGTGTTAGAGATAGCTGTAGGGAAAGGATATAGCAGATCTCCGCAGCCTGGAGAGGGGAGAAAGCATCTACAGTCTCAGGGATCTGAAAGAAAATAAGCTACAGATAAGGAGGAAAACATGTTGCGTATCTGTTGTGTGTTTTTCTTGCAGTGTGAATAAAATTTCGGAAATCTCATGCACACGTTGCTTATTTTTTCCTTTCAGATTTGAAATCTGCAGCATGTCAGTTCTTTCAGCATTTTTTTTAGTGTTTTTCACCCATTCAAATTAACGGGGAAATAAAAATGCATTAAAATCGACGCAACAAAACCATACATATTTTGCGCAGCGTATTTCCTGCCAACATTTCAGTATCTGCGGATGATTTTTCTGAAAGTGTGATCCTAGCTTAAGAGAAAATAAGTGCTGGATAGAAGCTGGGCTGATATATGAGCTAGTGAAGAAACCAGCATTCTGGATACACAAAAAGCTCACACCCAGCCTATATTACTAGGAGTTATACACAGATGGGAACATATAAACCCTCTACAAGCAATGTACTTTAATATACTTGGTTAAAAAACACCATTTTCCGTGTGATGCGGAAAATCAACGGTGATACAGTTAGAGACCACCGTATTAAACAAATACCCTAATCTAGGGCGCCGGCCTTCATGCTGGGCAGCATTGACTCAGGCCAAGAGTAGGGATTTATAAGTTTAAAATTGGTATTATCAGAATGAACTTTAAGGTTATTTGTTTAAGATGGTGGTCCCCAACTGTATCACCGTTGATTTTCCACATCACACAGGTAATGGTGTTTTTTAATCAAGTATATTAAATTACATTGTTTTTTGAGGATTTATATGTTCACATTTTTTTCTTTCTCCTCTACAACTAAATGGTTACTTCTTTCGTTATTCACCGACCTAAAATTCGGCTTTTGTTACTGAGATACACAAATCTCACATCCAGCCTGTATTACTGGGAGAGAGATACACAAACCTCACATCCAGCCTATATTACTGGGAGAGACACACAGACCTCACATCCAGCCTATATTACTGGGAGACACACATAGCTCACATCCAGCCAATATTACTGGGAGAGACACACAGAGCTCACATCCAACCTCTATTACTTGGAGAGACACAAAGATCTCACATCCAACCTATATTACTTGGAGAGACACACATAGCTCACATCCAGCCTGTATTACTGGGAGAGAGACACACAAACCTCACATCCAGCCTATATTACTGAGAGAGACACACAGATCTCACATCCAATCTTTATTACTGGGAGAGACACACAGATCTCACATCCAACCTATATTACTTGGAGAGACACAAATACCTCACATCCAGCCTATATTACTGGGAGAGACACACAGATCTCACATCCAGCCTATATTACTGGGTGAGACACACAGGTCTCACATCCAGCCTATATTACTGGGAGAGACACACAGATCTCACATCCAGCCTGTATTACTGAGAGAGATACATAGACCTCACATCCAGCCTATATTACTGGGAGAGACACACAGAGATCACATCCAGACTATATTACTGAGAGACACACAGAGCTCACATCCAGCCTATATTACTAGTAGAGACACACAGAGCTCACATCCAGCCTATATTACTGGGAGAGACACATAGACCTCACATCCAGCCTATATTACTGGGAGAGACACACAGACCTCACATACAGCCTATATTACTGAGAGACACAGACCTCACATCCAGCCTATATTACTGGGAGAGACACTCAGACCTCACATTCAGCCTATATTACTGGGAGAGACACACAGAGATCACATCCAGACTATATTACTGAGAGACACACAGAGCTCACATCCAGCCTATATTACTAGTAGAGACACACAGAGCTCACATCCAGCCTATATTACTGGGAGAGACACATAGACCTCACATCCAGCCTATATTACTGGGAGAGACACGCAGACCTCACATACAGCCTATATTACTGAGAGACACAGACCTCACATCCAGCCTATATTACTGGGAGAGGCACATAGACCTCACATCCAGCCTATATTACTGGGAGAGGCACATAGACCTCACATCCAACCTATATTACTGGGAGAGACACACAGAGCTCAGATCCAGCCTATAATACTGGGTGAGACACACAGAGCTCACATCCAGCCTATATTACTGGGAGAGACACACAGATCTCACATCCAGCTTATATTACTGGGAGAGGCACACAGACCTCACATCCAGTCTATATTACTGAGAGAGACACAGACCTTACATCCAGCCTATATTACTGGGAGAGGCACACAGACCTCACATCCAGTCTATATTACTGGGAGACACACAGACCTCACATCCGGCATATATTACTGAGAGAGACACAGAGCTCACAACCAGCCTCTATTACTAAGAGTGAGACACAGAGACCTCACATCCAGCCTATATTACTGGGAGAGACACACAGACCTCACATACAGCCTATATTACTGAGAGACACAGACCTCACATCCAGCCTATATTACTGGGAGAGGCACATAGACCTCACATCCAGCCTATATTACTGGGAGAGGCACATAGACCTCACATCCAACCTATATTACTGGGAGAGACACACAGAGCTCAGATCCAGCCTATATTACTGGGTGAGACACACAGACCTCACATCCAGCCTATATTACTGGGAGAGGCACATAGACCTCACATCCAGCCTATATTACTGGGAGAGGCACATAGACCTCACATCCAACCTATATTACTGGGAGAGACACACAGAGCTCAGATCCAGCCTATATTACTGAGAGACACAGACCTCACATCCAGCCTATATTACTGGGAGAGACACAGACCTCACATCCAGCCTATATTACTGGGAGAGGCACATAGACCTCACATCCAGCCTATATTACTGGGAGAGGCACATAGACCTCACATCCAACCTATATTACTGGGAGAGACACACAGAGCTCAGATCCAGCCTATATTACTGGGTGAGACACACAGACCTCACATCCAGCCTATATTACTGGGAGACACACATAGCTCACATCCAGCCAATATTACTGGGAGAGACACACAGAGCTCACATCCAACCTCTATTACTTGGAGAGACACAAAGATCTCACATCCAACCTATATTACTGGGAGAGACACACATAGCTCACATCCAGCCTGTATTACTGGGAGAGAGACACACAAACCTCACATCCAGCCTATATTACTGAGAGAGACACACAGATCTCACATCCAATCTTTATTACTGGGAGAGACACACAGATCTCACATCCAACCTATATTACTTGGAGAGACACAAATACCTCACATCCAGCCTATATTACTGGGAGAGACACACAGATCTCACATCCAGCCTATATTACTGGGTGAGACACACAGGTCTCACATCCAGCCTATATTACTGGGAGAGACACACAGATCTCACATCCAGCCTGTATTACTGAGAGAGATACATAGACCTCACATCCAGCCTATATTACTGGGAGAGACACACAGAGATCACATCCAGACTATATTACTGAGAGACACACAGAGCTCACATCCAGCCTATATTACTAGTAGAGACACACAGAGCTCACATCCAGCCTATATTACTGGGAGAGACACATAGACCTCACATCCAGCCTATATTACTGGGAGAGGCACATAGACCTCACATCCAACCTATATTACTGGGAGAGACACACAGAGCTCAGATCCAGCCTATATTACTGGGTGAGACACACAGACCTCACATCCAGCCTATATTACTGGGAGACACACATAGCTCACATCCAGCCAATATTACTGGGAGAGACACACAGAGCTCACATCCAACCTCTATTACTTGGAGAGACACAAAGATCTCACATCCAACCTATATTACTGGGAGAGACACACATAGCTCACATCCAGCCTGTATTACTGGGAGAGAGACACACAAACCTCACATCCAGCCTATATTACTGAGAGAGACACACAGATCTCACATCCAATCTTTATTACTGGGAGAGACACACAGATCTCACATCCAACCTATATTACTTGGAGAGACACAAATACCTCACATCCAGCCTATATTACTGGGAGAGACACACAGATCTCACATCCAGCCTATATTACTGGGTGAGACACACAGGTCTCACATCCAGCCTATATTACTGGGAGAGACACACAGATCTCACATCCAGCCTGTATTACTGAGAGAGATACATAGACCTCACATCCAGCCTATATTACTGGGAGAGACACACAGATCTCACATCCAGCCTATATTACTGGGTGAGACACACAGGTCTCACATCCAGCCTATATTACTGGGAGAGACACACAGATCTCACATCCAGCCTGTATTACTGAGAGAGATACATAGACCTCACATCCAGCCTATATTACTGGGAGAGACACACAGAGATCACATCCAGACTATATTACTGAGAGACACACAGAGCTCACATCCAGCCTATATTACTAGTAGAGACACACAGAGCTCACATCCAGCCTATATTACTGGGAGAGACACATAGACCTCACATCCAGCCTATATTACTGGGAGAGACACACAGACCTCACATACAGCCTATATTACTGAGAGACACAGACCTCACATCCAGCCTATATTACTGGGAGAGACACTCAGACCTCACATTCAGCCTATATTACTGGGAGAGACACACAGAGATCACATCCAGACTATATTACTGAGAGACACACAGAGCTCACATCCAGCCTATATTACTAGTAGAGACACACAGAGCTCACATCCAGCCTATATTACTGGGAGAGACACATAGACCTCACATCCAGCCTATATTACTGGGAGAGACACGCAGACCTCACATACAGCCTATATTACTGAGAGACACAGACCTCACATCCAGCCTATATTACTGGGAGAGGCACATAGACCTCACATCCAGCCTATATTACTGGGAGAGGCACATAGACCTCACATCCAACCTATATTACTGGGAGAGACACACAGAGCTCAGATCCAGCCTATATTACTGGGTGAGACACACAGAGCTCACATCCAGCCTATATTACTGGGAGAGACACACAGATCTCACATCCAGCTTATATTACTGGGAGAGGCACACAGACCTCACATCCAGTCTATATTACTGAGAGAGACACAGACCTTACATCCAGCCTATATTACTGGGAGAGGCACACAGACCTCACATCCAGTCTATATTACTGGGAGACACACAGACCTCACATCCGGCATATATTACTGAGAGAGACACAGAGCTCACAACCAGCCTCTATTACTAAGAGTGAGACACAGAGACCTCACATCCAGCCTATATTACTGGGAGAGACACACAGACCTCACATCCAGCCTATATTACTGAGAGACACAGACCTCACATCCAGCCTATATTACTGGGAGAGGCACATAGACCTCACATCCAGCCTATATTACTGGGAGAGATACATAGACCTCACATCCAGCCTGTATTACTGAGAGAGAGACACAGACCTTACATCCAGCCTATATTACTGGGAGAGGCACACAGACCTCACATCCAGTCTATATTACTGGGAGAGATACATAGACCTCACATCCAGCCTGTATTACTGAGAGAGAGACACAGACCTTGCATCCAGCCTATATTACTGGGAGAGGCACACAGACCTCACATCCAGCCTATATTACTGGGAGAGGCACATAGACCTCACATCCAACCTATATTACTGGGAGAGACACACAGAGCTCACATCCAGCCTATATTACTGGGAGAGACACACAGATCTCACATCCAGCTTATATTACTGGGAGAGGCACACAGACCTCACATCCAGTCTATATTACTGGGAGAGATACATAGACCTCACATCCAGCCTGTATTACTGAGAGAGACACAGACCTTACATCCAGCCTATATTACTGGGAGAGGCACACAGACCTCACATCCAGTCTATATTACTGGGAGACACACAGACCTCACATCCGGCATATATTACTGAGAGAGACACAGAGCTCACAACCAGCCTCTATTACTAAGAGTGAGACACAGAGACCTCACATCCAGCCTATATTACTGAGAGACACAGACCTCACATCCAGCCTATATTACTGGGAGAGGCACATAGACCTCACATCCAGCCTATATTACTGGGAGAGGCACATAGACCTCACATCCAACCTGTATTACTGGGAGAGACACACAGAGCTCACATTCAGCCTATATTACTGGGTGAGACACACAGATCTCACATTCAGCCTATATTACTGGGAGAGACACACAGAGCTCACATCCAGCCTATATTACTGGGTGAGACACACAGAGCTCACTTCCAGCCTATATTACTGGGAGAGACACACAGATCTCACATCCAGCCTATATTACTGGGAGAGATACATAGACCTCACATCCAGCCTGTATTACTGAGAGAGAGACACAGACCTTACATCCAGCCTATATTACTGGGAGAGGCACACAGACCTCACATCCAGTCTATATTACTGGGAGAGATACATAGACCTCACATCCAGCCTGTATTACTGAGAGAGAGACACAGACCTTACATCCAGCCTATATTACTGGGAGAGGCACACAGACGTCACATCCAGTCTATATTACTGGGAGACACACAGACCTCACATCCGGCATATATTACTGAGAGAGACACAGAGCTCACAACCAGCCTCTATTACTAGTAGAGACACACAGAGCTCACATCCAGCCTATATTACTGGGAGAGACACATAGACCTCACATCCAGCCTATATTACTGGGAGAGACACACAGACCTCACATACAGCCTATATTACTGAGAGACACAGACCTCACATCCAGCCTATATTACTGGGAGAAGACTCCGGCACACTACTAGATACGAGAAAAAAGTCCTTAGTTCATGCAAAGTATTTATTTTCAAACAGAAATGGTGAATTTCCAAATTTTTGTTAGGATATTCTGTACATTTCAAAATAATGATGGGATTTCCAAAAATTGCATTTATCAAACTCCGTATGGACATAAAACCAAATCCTTCTCAACGTTTCGGCTGTAAAGCCTTTTTCAAGAGATTTAATGTCTCTAAGTGGATTTTCCTTACCGGCTCTCCTCCTGTATTCAAGGACATTAAATCTCTTGAAAAAGGCTTTACAGCCGAAACGTTGAGAAGGATTTGGTTTTATGTCCATACGGAGTTTGATAAATGCAATTTTTGGAAATCCCATCATTATTTTGAAATGTACAGAATATCCTAACAAAAATTTGGAAATTCACCATTTCTGTTTGAAAATAAATACTTTGCATGAACTAAGGACTTTTTTCTCGTATCTAGTAGTGTGCCGGAGTCTTCTTGTATTATTGCTATTTTTTCCAGAGCACCTTTTATATAGTGAGCACCTTCTGCATCGTCATACATAGTATATTACTGGGAGAGACACATAGACCTCACATCCAGCCTATATTACTGGGAGAGACACACAGACCTTACATCCAGCCTATATTACTGGGAGAGACACACAGACCTCACATCCAGCCTATATTACTGAGAGACACAGACCTCACATCCAGCCTATATTACTGGGAGAGGCACATAGACCTCACATCCAGCCTATATTACTGGGAGAGGCACACAGACCTCACATCCAACCTATATTACTGGGAGAGACACACAGAGCTCACATCCAGCCTATATTACTGGGTGAGACACACAGATCTCACATCCAGCCTATATTACTGGGAGAGACACACAGATCTCACATCCAGCCTGTATTACTGAGAGAGATACATAGACCTCAAATCCAGCCTATATTACTGGGTGAGACACACAGATCTCACATCCAGCCTATATTACTGGGAGAGACACACAGAGCTCACATCCAGCCTATATTACTGGGTGAGACACACAGAGCTCACTTCCAGCCTATATTACTGGGAGAGACACACAGATCTCGCATCCAGCCTATATTACTGGGAGAGATACATGGACCTCACATCCAGCCTGTATTACTGAGAGAGAGACACAGACCTTACATCCAGCCTATATTACTGGGAGAGGCACACAGACCTCACATCCAGTCTATATTACTGGGAGAGATACATAGACCTCACATCCAGCCTGTATTACTGAGAGAGAGACACAGACCTTGCATCCAGCCTATATTACTGGGAGAGGCACACATACCTCACATCCAGCCTATATTACTGGGAGAGGCACATAGACCTCACATCCAACCTATATTACTGGGAGAGACACACAGAGCTCACATCCAGCCTATATTACTGGGAGAGACACACAGATCTCACATCCAGCTTATATTACTGGGAGAGGCACACAGACCTCACATCCAGTCTATATTACTGGGAGAGATACATAGACCTCACATCCAGCCTGTATTACTGAGAGAGAGACACAGACCTTACATCCAGCCTATATTACTGGGAGAGGCACACAGACGTCACATCCAGTCTATATTACTGGGAGACACACAGACCTCACATCCGGCATATATTACTGAGAGAGACACAGAGCTCACAACCAGCCTCTATTACTAGTAGAGACACACAGAGCTCACATCCAGCCTATATTACTGGGAGAGACACATAGACCTCACATCCAGCCTATATTACTGGGAGAGACACACAGACCTCACATACAGCCTATATTACTGAGAGACACAGACCTCACATCCAGCCTATATTACTGGGAGAAGACTCCGGCACACTACTAGATACGAGAAAAAAGTCCTTAGTTCATGCAAAGTATTTATTTTCAAACAGAAATGGTGAATTTCCAAATTATTGTTAGGATATTCTGTACATTTCAAAATAATGATGGAATTTCCAAAAATTGCATTTATCAAACTCCGTATGGACATAAAACCAAATCCTTCTCAACGTTTCGGCTGTAAAGCCTTTTTCAAGAGATTTAATGTCTCTAAGTGGATTTTCCTTACCGGCTCTCCTCCTGTATTCAAGGACATTAAATCTCTTGAAAAAGGCTTTACAGCCGAAACGTTGAGAAGGATTTGGTTTTATGTCCATACGGAGTTTGATAAATGCAATTTTTGGAAATCCCATCATTATTTTGAAATGTACAGAATATCCTAACAAAAATTTGGAAATTCACCATTTCTGTTTGAAAATAAATACTTTGCATGAACTAAGGACTTTTTTCTTGTATCTAGTAGTGTGCCGGAGTCTTCTTGTATTATTGCTATTTTTTCCAGAGCACCTTTTATATAGTGAGCACCTTCTGCATCGTCATACATAGTATATTACTGGGAGAGACACATAGACCTCACATCCAGCCTATATTACTGGGAGAGACACACAGACCTTACATCCAGCCTATATTACTGGGAGAGGCACACAGACCTCACATCCAGTCTATATTACTGGGAGAGATACATAGACCTCACATCCAGCCTGTATTACTGAGAGAGAGACACAGACCTCACATCCAGCCTATATTACTGGGAGAGGCACACAGACCTCACATCCAGCCTATATTACTGAGAGAGACACAGAGACCTCACATCCAGCCGATATTACTTGGAGGGACACTACCATTAGCGAAAAAGCTGGAAATTGGATCAGGCTGCAATCTTCATATCGGGAGTCAGAAAATGAATGAAGCAATGAATATTGCAGACTGAAACATAGTGCAATATTATTAACTAAACGAAAAATAATATTTTTCTATGTCAACAGTGTCTGTAGCCTTTAATATTACTGGCTCCGAAGAACAATCTGTTGGTTAGATGAGCTCTATTACTGAGGGAGCTTGTGGATAAGAAGTGTGACGTGGACCATGAAGTCTTTATCTCCATACCATGCATTGGAATGAGGATTAATTGGAATGTCCTACCATGAAACAAAGTTTTAACTCATTTACAATTGTTGCACCAGTACAATAAAGCCTTTTACATCGGATACAAAGAAATCTCATAGCGCTGATTCATCCGAGGGATGTTTTTTGGTGTTCTGTAACAACATAGGAATCTTTGTTTAGGAATACAATGAGCAAATCCTTAATGGTAGATTTATGTCATCCTCAACGCTTTGTTCATAGATAAAATTAATTTTCCTTAAATATCCTGCCATCCCGTTTAATGGGCCTGCTATATTTCACTCGGAACAAGAGGTTTTTATTTATTTTTGTTTTATACCCGTTCCTATAATAAAAAATTTAGAGCTTTGTAAAAAATAAAAAAAAAATGTTTACGTTCAAAAAAATTAGCAGAAAGAGTTTATACATGAAAGCAGATAGACTGGATATAAAATAAAGCTTACTATTATTAACAATAATAACAACATATTATATAAATAGAATGGATATAAAAAAAAGACTGGATAAAAAATAAATATATAAATAAAAAATTAAATATTTAAATTTAATAAAATAAATAGAAATAATATAAAATATAATAAAGTGCATTTAAAATAATTAATATATAATTATTATGTATTATAATTAATATATTATATTTTAATATGTTATTATTATTATTATTATTATAAATATATTATATAAACAGAATGGATATAAAAAAAAACTAAACAAAAAAAAGACTGGATATAAGATATATAAATAAATAAAAAATATAAATAATATTAAATGCAATAAATAAAATACATCTAAAATAATTATTAAATTACTTGTACTATAATTAATAGATTGTATTTTATTAATATACTATTACAAATATTATAGAAAAATAAATTTAAAAAAACTAAAAACAAATAGACCAAAAAGGAAAATAAATAAATGACTAAATAAATAAAAAAGCCTCCACTTACTTTCTTACAGGAATTATGCATTCAGGACGGCTTTTCGAGAGGAGAGGTGTATCAATGCACTAATGATCTCTGATATTTAGTATGACGTCTAATTTATAAAGTGACATTTAAAATATCTGTTGTCTTTTTTTTAATTTTTTTTTTCAACCGCCTTTCTTTAGTGGAAGACAATTTCCATAAAACATTATCGGTGGTTGCATAATGGCATGGTACAAATGCGGGGGAGGGGAACAGAAAAGCATATTTTATTTGTTTAAAAAAATATAATAATAAAAAAACAGCGAGCGGCACATTAAACCGATACAGATGGGAAATTCGAGTCCCCTTAGAATAAAAATAGAGCGATAAATTAAAAATCAAAAGCAGAAAAATAAAACAAGTCCCTTAAGGTACTATTATCTCCACTCTTCCAGACAATTGGTGTTTTTATTATGTAGCTGTCATATTTCATTATAATCTGCTGGGGTCAAGGTGAATTTCCAAATGACGTGAATTAAGAATCCAAAATGTCATCTATGTATTTTATTTTATATTTTTTAAAGTTCCACGTTGATTTCCGTGGTTGAAGTATAAAAGGGGAAGGGATGACACTGAGTGTGAAATGCATGGGAACGTGTAAAAGAACAGCTGTAGACTTCAAACGGAAAAATTGAGGGAACAGCTACTTAAGATTTTCATCTCCTTGACCTTACTGAACCCTTATGATTCCATTAGCTTGGTAGACAAACTTGATATGTGGAATTCACAAGAATGAAGAATGCTAGACTGGTTATTCTCACTAGGTTATTAAAGGAGAATAGAAAAAAAAATATTCAAAGGAAATTTCGTTATAAATAAATTCCTAAAGACATTTAAGTAGCAAATCACAATCGATTTGCCTAAAGAGGTATTCACTATACAAATAAAATGGCCGCCATCTTGTTATACCGACAAACAGTCCTAGAATGTTAGGACAGGTGCCAGAGAACATGTGCGGTAGAAGTGTTGCACCTTCTCTTCTTGTGTAGGAGGTTGGGCTTCCAGTGGATATTCTGATTTAATACTGGACATACCAGCAGTGCTGAGGTAAGAAGAGGCTGCTCACACTGCTGTCCACCCTGTCTATCTGATTTAAGACCGGACATACCAGAAGTGATGAACCCTACCTATCTGATCTTATACTGGAGATAACAGGGATGCTGAGGTAAGAAAGAGGCTTCTCACACTGCTGTCCACCCCCATCTATCTGATTTAAGACCGGACATACCAGAAGTGATGAACCCTACCTATCTGATCTTATACTGGAGATAACAGGGACGCTGAGGTAAGAAGAGGCTGCTCACACTGATGTCCACCCTGTCTATCTGATTTAAGACCGGACATACCAGAAGTGATGAGGTAAGAAGAGACTGCTCACACTGCTGTCTACCCTACCTATCTGATCTTATACTGTAGATAACAGGGGTGCTGAGGTAAGAAGAGGCTGCTCACACTGCTATTCACCCTGTCTATCTGATCTACTACTGGAGATACCAGGGGTGCTGAGGTAAGAAGAGGCTGCTCACACTGCTATTCACCCTGTCTATCTGATCTAATACTAGAGATATCAGGGGTGCTGAGGTAAGAAGAGGCTGCTCACACTGCTGTCCTCCCTGTCTATCTGATCTTATACAAGGGCTACCAGCAGTGCTGAAGTAAGAAAAGGCTGCTCACATTGTTGTCTACCTTGTTTATCTTATCTAATACTGGAGATACCGGAGTGCTGAGATAAGAAGAGGCTGCTCACACTGCTGTCCACTCTATCTATCTGATCTAATACTGGAGATACAATGAGAGCTGAGGTAAGAAGAGGCTGCTCACATTGCTGTCCACCATGTCTATCTGATTTAAGACCGGACATACCAGCAGTGCTGAAATAAGAAGAGGATGCTCACACAGCTGTCCACCCTATCTGATCTTATATTGGAGATACCAGGAGTGCTGAGGTAAGAAGAGGCTGCTCACATAGCTGTCCACCCTGTCTATCTGATCTTATATTGGAGATACCAGGAGTGCTGAGGTAAGAAGAGGCTGCTCACACAGCTGTCCACCCTGTCTATCTGATCTTATATTGGAGATACCAGGAGTGCTGAGGTAAGAAGAGGCTGCTCACACAGCTGTCCACCCTGTCTATCTGATCTTATATTGGAGATACCAGGAGTGCTGAGGTAAGAAGAGGCTGCTCACATAGCTGTCCACCCTGTCTATCTGATCTTATATTGGAGATACCAGGAGTGCTGAGGTAAGAAGAGGCTGCTCACACAGCTGTCCACCCTGTCTATCTGATCTTATATTGGAGATACCAGGAGTGCTGAGGTAAGAAGAGGCTGCTCACACAGCTGTCCACCCTGTCTATCTGATCTTATATTGGAGATACCAGGAGTGCTGAGGTAAGAAGAGGTTGCTCACACTGCTGTCCACCCTGTCTATCTGATCTAACACTGGGGCTACCAGGGGTGCTTAATGTTACAAGACAATGGCTATTCTAATTCTGCATTGATTATCCTTATGGACAAAAGAATTGTGTTTTACTAATTTTAAGTACTTAAGAATTTATTTATAATAATTTTTCCTTTAGTTAGTTATTTTCTTATTCCTGGAAAATCGCGGATTAATGAGCATGAAGTGTTGAACTGTCCACAAAAGTAGAATGAAATTGACTGCAAAAAAATAATGTCATGGAGGGATGGACTGTATCTTTGGTCATTGGGAAAATGCCCATACACTTTGGCTAGAAGTTGCTCAAGGCACCTGTCATTTGGAACATTTGTCATAGTTATTTGCAGGTCTTTTAAGAAAACAAAGGGCTCCTAATAGCACTTTATTTTTTTTTATCAAAAGAGAATAAAATCTCTTGCAGTTCTAGCTTCTGCTTCCAGATGTTCCTAACAAACTCATTAGGTTAAAAAACTGACAAAACCAGTCCAAAATTGCATAAAAGAAACACAAGTCTAGCAAACACCTGGTGTTAGAAAGGATAATAGACACATATTGTTGCATAACCATATCCTGACAAACTATTGGAAAATTATATACAGTGGGGCAAAAAAGTATTTAGTCAGTCAGCAATAGTGCAAGTTCCACCACTTAAAAAGATGAGAGGCGTCTGTAATTTACATCATAGGTAGACCTCAACTATGGGAGACAAACTGAGAAAAAAAAATCCAGAAAATCACATTGTCTGTTTTTTTAACAATTTATTTGCATATTATGGTGGAAAATAAGTATTTGGTCAGAAACAAACAATCAAGATTTCTGGCTCTCACAGACCTGTAACTTCTTCTTTAAGAGTCTCCTCTTTCCTCCACTCATTACCTGTAGTAATGGCACCTGTTTAAACTTGTTATCAGTATAAAAAGACACCTGTGCACACCCTCAAACAGTCTGACTCCAAACTCCACTATGGTGAAGACCAAAGAGCTGTCAAAGGACACCAGAAACAAAATTGTACCCCTGCACCAGGCTGGGAAGACTGAATCTGCAATAGCCAACCAGCTTGGAGTAAAGAAATCAACAGTGGGAGCAATAATTAGAAAATGGAAGACATACAAGACCACTGATAATCTCCCTCGATCTGGGGCTCCACGCAAAATCCCACCCCGTGGGGTCAGAATGATCACAAGAACGGTGAGCAAAAATCTCAGAACCACGCGGGGGGACCTAGTGAATGAACTGCAGAGAGCTGGGACCAATGTAACAAGGCCTACCATAAGTAACACACTACGCCACCATGGACTCAGATCCTGCAGTGCCAGACGTGTCCCACTGCTTAAGCCAGTACATGTCCGGGCCCGTCTGAAGTTTGCTAGAGAGCATTTGGATGATCCAGAGGAGTTTTGGGAGAATGTCCTATGGTCTGATGAAACCAAACTGGAACTGTTTGGTAGAAACACAACTTGTCGTGTTTGGAGGAAAAAGAGTACTGAGTTGCATCCATCAAACACCATACCTACTGTAAAGCATGGTGGTGGAAACATCATGCTTTGGGGCTGTTTCTCTGCAAAGGGGCCAGGACGACTGATCCGGGTACATGAAAGAATGAATGGGGCCATGTATCGTGAGATTTTGAGTGCAAACGTCCTTCCATCAGCAAGGGCATTGAAGATGAAACGTGGCTGGGTCTTTCAACATGACAATGATCCAAAGCACACTGCCAGGGCAACGAAGGAGTGGCTTCGTAAGAAGCATTTCAAGGTCCTGGAGTGGCCTAGCCAGTCTCCAGATCTCAACCCTATAGAAAACCTTTGGAGGGAGTTGAAAGTCCGTGTTGCCAAGCGAAAAGCCAAAAACATCACTGCTCTAGAGGAGATCTGCATGGAGGAATGGGCCAACATACCAACAACAGTGTGTGGCAACCTTGTGAAGACTTACAGAAAACGTTTGACCTCTGTCATTGCCAACAAAGGATATATTACAAAGTATTGAGATGAAATTTTGTTTCTGACCAAATACTTATTTTTCACCATAATATGCAAATAAATTGTTAAAAAAACAGACAATGTGTTTTTATGGATTTTTTTTTCTCAGTTTGTCTCCCATAGTTGAGGTCTACCTATGATGTAAATTACAGACGCCTCTCATCTTTTTAAGTGGTGGAACTTGCACTATTGCTGACTGACTAAATACTTTTTTGCCCCACTGTACACTGCTCAAAAAAATAAAGGGAACACTGAAATCCCACATCTTAGATATCTCTGAATGAAATGTTCCAGTTGCAAATTTTTATTCATTGCATAGT
The DNA here is from genome assembly GCF_032444005.1 of Ranitomeya imitator. NCBI lineage: Eukaryota > Metazoa > Chordata > Amphibia > Anura > Dendrobatidae > Ranitomeya > Ranitomeya imitator. The sequence continues at coordinate 136,783,868 of NC_091290.1, forward strand.
GGAATGTGTTCAGAACAATAAAACATAACAATTCAATGTAAATCAAAATGAATATCCCATGGAGGTCTAGATTTGGAATGATACTCAAAATCAAAGTGGAAAATCAAATTACAGGCTGATCCAAATTCAGTGGAAATGCCTCATGACAAGGAAAAGATGCTCAGTATTGTGTGTGGCCTCCACGTGCCTGTATGACCTCCCTACAACGCCTGGGCATGCTCCTGATGAGGCGGCGGATGGTCTCCTGAGTGATCTCCTCCCAGACCTGGACTAAAGTATCCGCCAACACCTTGACAGTCTGTGGTGCAACGTGACGTTGGTGGATGGAGCGAGGCATGATGCCCCAGATGTGCTCAATCGGATTCAGGTCTGGGGAACGGGCGGGCCAGTCCATAGCTTCAATGCCTTCATCTTGCAGGAACTGCTGACACTGCAGCCACATGAGGTCTGGCATTGTCCTACATTAGGAGGAACCCAGGGCCAACCGCACCAGCATTTGGTCTCACAAGGGGTCTGAGGATCTCATCTTGGTACCTAATGGCAGTCAGGCTACCTCTGGCTGCTGTGCGGCCCTCCAAAGAAATGCCACCTTACACCATTACTGACCAACTGCCAAACCGGTCATGCTGAAGGATGTTGCAGGCAGCAGATCGCTCTCCACGGTGTCTCCAGACTCTGTCCCGTCTGTCACATGTGCTCAGTGTGAACCTGCTTTCATCTGTGAAGAGCACAGGGCGCCAGTGGTGAATTTGCCAATCCCGGTGTTCTGTGGCAAATTCCAAGCGTCCTGCACGGTGTTGGGCTGTGAGCACAACCCCCATCTTTGGAACGTCGGGCACTCCGACAATCCTAATAGAGTTGGTTTCTAACTGAGTGTGCAGACACGTGCACATTTGTGGCCTGCTGGAGGTCATTTTGCAGGGCTCTGGCAGTGCTCCTCCTGTTTCTCCTTGCACAAAGGCTGAGGTAACGGTCCTGCTCCTGGGTTGTTGCCCTCCTATAGACCAGAAGTCTCTAGTGATTTAGCAATTTCTTGCTTACACAGATCTGATGCCACCATTTACTAGGTGCAAGTATCACGCTCAGTGTGGGAAGACTAAGTGCAACACGAAGGGATGAGCGGAAGGAAGCCCAAACAATAGGGAATGGGGCAGTGGAGACCCCTAGGCAGATCTAATAGCACCCTGCCAACCCTACCATCCCTAAACTGGTTCCACACCAATCGCCAAACAGGAAACCTAAGCCCTGTATATCTCTAGAACTAGGCCCTGAACAGGGAAGGGGGATGAGCAATGGTCAGTCCCCACTGTACACTAAAGACAAAAAGGGAGACAAACAAGGGGGAGAAACCTACCATGAGCAGACTCCAGAGAGCTAACACCAATCGTCCTCCAAGAGCACCAGAGAGGAAGAAAGCTGACTGCTATAGCTCCAAGCCTTCACAAGGGGAAAATGTGAATATCATCGGCGACTCCCTGAAGCAGACTGAGAGTCTATAAACACCTAGGTCCAGGTGTGTCAATTAGAACAGGAGGGAGGTTGCCACTGGGTCCCAAAGTCAGAAGGATTAAGAAGGCGTCTGCAATGCCAAACGCAGAGACCTTCTGCAGCCAGATGCAGATCGACTGTCTGTTGCATCTGTCACGCCCGTGACAGCAAGGAAACTATCACCGAGGTTAATTTTATGGAAAGATGAAAAGCCCAAGGGGCATTTGCCCACTTTTATAAATGGTTGTCTAGCTATTGAAGATTCTGAATTGCATTAACAACTCTTTCCTTTCACCATTTTAATAAACCCATAGTGTATTATTCCCAGATGGCCCTCCGAGAGCTCAACACATCCACCCACCAACTCTCGGATGCGATTCAAAAGGCACCACATTGTGAGCACGTCGTGGTGTTACTTTACCGTCTTCTCAATGTGTGAAAGCAGAATTTACTGACCTGCTATGGGCGATGTGCTCAGAGGGAGATATCAATTGCTCATTGATTAGAATTTAGAAGATGTATCTGTCTCATCGGCTGTGAGAAGCCGAGAGTACACTCGTAATTAGAGCAGATGAGGATAAATTATTTATTTCCATTGCACTAGAGTCTGCAAATGCAATAAAAAAACCTTTTCATAAATGCATCTAAGATTCATCTATTGGCGAGAAAAAAAAGAAAAAAAAAAAGTTCAACCAATGCCACTTTCTGCTGATGTTGTAGATGATCTAAACCACCGACGAATGAGTCTGAATACATGTCCTTCAAACGAAGGTCCGACTGAATGGTACAGACATGATCTAACTGAAAAATGTGTGAAAGCTTTATCACCTGATGGGAATCTCAAGAAAAAACTATAATTATTTGCTACATAGGGAGATTTACAGATTTCCCAGCATATATCCTGCATTCAGAGAGTTCAATCAAGAGCGTCACTCGGGTGCTTTTGGAGTGCCAAGAAGCCGCTTTGCGTTGGCCAGGAAAATTTAGTTACAACTTTGCATCAAAGCTAATTAATTTAGGAAGAAAACTAATTCTGTTTCCTAAAATTATTAAAATGTAAAAAACTTTCTAAACATTTCCTACAGTTTTGCCACTTCAACGTGTGTGCAAACCTTTCAACTAGCTAGCTCACCTGCAAAACCATCAGAGTTCTGGTCCTGGCTCTGACGGCTCTCTCTGCCTTCATGGTTTCTTCTCTCAGTGTTAGAGATAACAGAAGGGAAAAAGGAAGAGATTTCTATACAGAAAACAACAGTTTAATGGACCTGAAAATGAAAAACTATAGGTAGCCATTAACATATAATTAAATTTTATTTTACATGTCAAAGGTATCCATATACAAGTCTGCGGGTGAGGACGTTTTGGGACAATTTTCATCCCTTTGATTGACTGGTTGAACTCAAAAAGTAGCAGTATTAAATCTATCGGAACACATACTTAAGTCATTGGTGATAATCTGCACCCTGTTCCTCAATTCCAGGACCTATTGGATTATCTTATCACGTTGGCATCCACCCTGTGGTGGCACTTATGTATTTGTACTATCATTTCCATACCCTTCTTCTTGGTTCCACGGATCCCAAGATGAGTGGTACAAGACGATTATTGTATTTTGCAATACTCTGCCGAGAGATGTTTATGCTGTAAGTATCTATATGTTGCCACCTTTTTGAAAGTTTTTTTTAGCCGGTCTCTATGGTGTGATGAATTTATATGGGTCAACCCAATGGACATCACTATTCTTCCTTCAAAAGTGCAGTCTCGTAAGGAAAATGATGGCACTAATTAATCCTGAGACTTATCTCTCTAATGGCCACAGGGTCTTCCAATATGGTCCATGTCTGTGATTACATTTGCCATCAGGGGATATTGGACTTATAATCCTCGTACCCATAGCCGTTCACCAATCACCCATTTTAGGAAGATCTGGATGGGACAATGGGCAGTACCGTAAGGAACAAGATGGGGGTGAGGGTGATGGTGGCGCTTATCTGTAAGGGTTGTGTAAGGACCTGTAGAAACCTGATGTGCTGTAGCTGCAGCCCCGTGTGTCACGCCGTTAACGGAGATAAAGGGGCAGGATGGGTACTGGGACCCGCACCTGTCCCTGCCACTAAAATGGGGCCCTGACTTTCCCTTATCTCAGGGGTACATATGATGGTTAGGAAGCCTGAGCCGCCAGCGTATCCCTGTCTCCTGTGCAGTCCCCCCCCCCCCAAAGGAGGTGGACTGCACCAGTGTATAAATACAACAATAAACAGGGTATACAGACAAGTTAACTAAAAGTCTCAAACTCACCAAATGCTCACACAACCACAGAGGTAACACATAGAAGGAAGAGAAGGAAAATACTAGGAAGGAAAACAGGTTTAACATGCAACCAAAACAGCAGACACCAATCTCTGAAAATAAACCTCCAAGCTCCTAATACACCACGCTCCTTCAACCTCCAAGCCAGGCAGCTGAACTGATCACTGACAATAGCTGAAGTCAAGGTTGGGTCTATATAGAGGAGGAGATTACAAAATCACCTTCAGCTGAGAGACCAGATCACAGCAACTCAGCAACAAGATTAACTCCTGCACTGCTGGCACAAAGCAGCCAGGTCAGAATACAGGAGAAGAGCTTCTATTCACTGTGTGTGAACGAGGCCCAGAGCGCTGCGGTTCTCTGGAACCTCTCTGTCACGGTAGACCTGTGACACTGTGACTGGAGGAGAGTATCATCCAGATAGCAGTTTGGCAAAGCAGAGATTATCACGATGTGCCGGCTGCACTCACGGAAAGGATGAGATCTGTAGAGTACAAGCAAGATTTTTAATTCAAACCAATGTGTTTCGATACCAAAAGGCACCTAAGCACATTGATATGAATAAGAAAAACCTTGCTTCTACTCTACAGATCTCATCCTTTCCGTGATAATCTTCGATTTGCCAGTCACCAAATTTGGGGTAATGAAGTGGGTGTTGGTTCCACTTGAATGAAATAAATGGACCAGAAATTCATCAGAGATTATGTTTTCCAATGGGTCCAAATGGCTGTCTACAGTCATAACCATTAGCCAATTACAATACTACCAAAGTCTTTTCATAACCCTCCTTTATCCCGTGAATTCCTGACACTCAGTGACCGACGGCTTATGGAGAAGTCATTCCCATACATGGCACCATGCTGTTCTCCTGAAGGGCGTTCCATGTTGACATCCTGAGACTTCCCATAATATTCTCCTGGACGACTACAACCAAAGACGTGGACGGTGGAAGTCTATTTTTTTGGCATTGCCCCAGCGGTTCCAAATGCCACTTCCACCACGTTGACTGCAGTGGTGAGGTGCCGACATTGGCGAGGAGAACAGTGGTGTGTTTTTGTGAATGGCCTTCAATATCTCAGTATACCATGTCGGACCCACTCATTGAAGGTAAGCCATAAAAGGGGAACATAAGCCTACTTTTTGTGGCCTGACGTTTAGGTTCTCTCAATCCCATCACATCACATCACCCATCGTTAGAAGATACAAGAGACACTTTCTCCATAACCCAAATTGTAAGGTTTAGAAGAACATTCAAGGCCCAGCTCCGAATGATTCATCGAACCTGATTGACGTTAATTATGTTATCAGAGGCCCTGGGACTGTGCACCGTGGCTTCAAGATGACATAAATGTCTGTCTTTAGGGGGTGATGCGGAGAAGGGTGGAACCATTTACTTCTTGTTTTCCAGGCTTAGACTGTCAAGTAAGGAGGCAATTAGTGTCAATTTGTGGCTGTGATCCCCCGGGACATGGATTGAATCTTTGCAGACAGTTCTGCCTGGCAGGTAGAGATAAGCCACCATGGGCTAATTTGGGAATGATACCCAAGACACAAAGAGAAAAAAAAGTCTTACATGAGTAATTGAAAATCAGAGAGTATTACGGAGAGTTGTTTTTCATGCTGCAGAAGATCTTGTGTCTTCTGCTGTGATATTTTACAGAACGAGAGCACAATGGACTCTGCATCCGAAGGAACGTCTACATCCCAGAGTCCTCGCTAACTCTTGGAAGTTGGGAGATCATTGAGACCCTCTAGCTGGGAATGACTGGGGGAGCCTATAGACCACCATTCACAACAGTCCCCAATTTCCAGTCTCCACCTCTCCGGTCTTCTCGCGTGAGCCACATGCTCAGCCAACTAGCCAAGATGTTCGATTTTTCCTTTGGGCAAACTAGATCATCTAACCAACAAATCAAAGAGTGGGCTTCGTAGCCAATAAGTGGCCCAGGGACCCCACTAAAAATTGCTGTGTCCTTTGTATTGTCAGATACTATCGGTACACTCTCACTTTGATGTTTGACCCATCAATTGTAGACTACTCTTCTGGATTAGTCCTTTGACTCCCAGTCAGGCTTTGACCTAGGTCTGTATTGCTCTGATAGTCTTGCCTGGATTCTGACCCCATTTTGCCCTTAGACTCCGATCCTATCAATTTTCTATTCATTCTCTGGGTCTGGCTTGTTCAAAAACACTTAAAAAGTATGGAAACTTTCTGGATACTTTTTTTTTACGTTGATGCATTTAAAAAAAAACATTTTTGGTTTCATTACACACAGTTTAGCTTATACAAACTCTTTGTTTCACGCTACATAAATATAGAATGAGTTAACAGAGCATCAATCAGTGAGTTCATTCTGATGGCAAAGTTTTACAACTTTTTTCATTTCTTTTTTAAACCCCTCTGTGTTGATTTATGACCACAGGAAAGCTGAACTGCCCTGTGATGTGGTTAGAAATCAACACAGAGGAGTTCAGATAAAAAAGATAAGAGCTATAAGTCCATGTTCCTGTGGACAGCACTTTGATAGATTCTCAATTAACCCCTCTGTGACCTTAGACGTACTTTCCCGTCGAGGTGCCCTGGGCTTATCTGACCCTGGACGGGATAGTACGTCATAGCGATCGGCAGCGCTCACGGGGGGAGCGCCGCCGATCGCGGCCGGGTGTCAGCTGCTTATCGCAGCTGACATCCAGCACTATGTGCCAGGAGCGGTCACGGACCGCCCCCGGCACATTAACCCCTGGCACACCGCGATCAAACATGATCGCGATGTGCCGGCGGTGCAGGGAAGCACCGCGCAGGGAGGGGGCTCCCTGCGGGCTTCCCTGAGCCCCCCGCAGCAACGCGATGTGATCGCGTTGCTGCGGGGGTCTTACCTCCCTCCCTCCCTGCTCCAGCCCCGGATCCAAGATGGCCGCGGATCCGGGTCCTGCAGGGAGGGAGGTGGCTTCACAGAGCCTGCTCAGAGCAGGCACTGTGAAGGCTGCAGCGCTGCATGTCAGATCAGTGATCTGACAGAGTGCTGTGCAAACTGTCAGATCACTGATCTGTATTGTCCCCCCCTGGGACAAAGTAAAAAGGTAAAAAAAAATTTTTCCAAATGTGTAGAAAAAAAAATAAAAAATTCCAAAATAATGAAAAAAAAAAAAAATATTATTCCCATAAATACATTTCTTCATCTAAATAAAAAAAAAGAACCAATAAAAGTACACATATTTAGTATCGCCGCGTCCGTAACGACCCGACCTATAAAACTGTCCCACTAGTTAACCCCTTCAGTAAATACCGTAAGAAAAACAAAAAAAAAACCACGCTTTATTATCATACCGCCGAACAAAAAGTGGAATAACACGCGATCAAAAAGACAGTTATAAATAACCATGGTACCGCTGCAAACATCATCTTGTCCCACAAAAAAAGAGCCGCCATACAGCATCATCAGCAAAAAAATAAAAAAGTTATAGTCCTCAGAATAAAGCGATGCAAAAATAATTATTTTTTCTGTAAAATAGTTTTTATCGTATAAAAGCGCCAAAACATTAAAAAAATGATATAAATGAGATATCGCTGTAATCGTACTGACCCGAAGAATAAAACTGATTTATCAATTTTACCAAACGCGGAACGGTATAAACGCCTCCCCCAATAGAAATTCATGAATAGCTGGTTTTTGGTCATTCTGCCTCACAAAAATCGGAATAAAAAGCGATCAAAAAATGTCACGTGCCCGAAAATGTTTTCAATAAAAACGTCAACTCGTCCCGCAAAAAACAAGACCTCACATAACTCTATGGACCAAAATATGGAAAAATTATAGCTCTCAAAATGTGGTATTGCAAAAAATATTTTTTGCAATAAAAAGCGTCTTTCAGTGTGTGACGGCTGCCAATCATAAAAATCCGCTAAAAAACCCGCTATAAAAGTAAATCAAACCCCCCTTCATCACCCCCTTAGTTAGGGAAAAATAAAAAAAAATGTATTTATTTCCATTTTCCCATTAGGGCTAGGGTTAGGGCTAGGGCTAGGGTTAGGGTTAGGGCTAGAGTTAGGGCTAGGATTAGGGCTAGGGTTAGGGCTAGGGTTAGGGTTAAGGTTAGGGCTAGGGCTAGGGTTAGGGCTAGGGTTGGGGCTAAAGTTAGGGTTAGGGTTTAGATTACATTTACGGTTGGGAATAGGGTTGGGATTAGGGTTAGGGGTGTGTCTGGGTTAGAGGTGTGGTTAGGGTTACCGTTGGAATTAGGGTTAGGGGTGTGTTTAGATTAGGGTTTCAGTTATAATTGGGGGGTTTCCACTGTTTCGGCACATCAGGGGCTCTCCAAACACGACATGGCGTCCGATCTCAATTCCAGCCAATTCTGCGTTGAAAAAGTGAAACAGTGCTCCTTCCCTTCCGAGCTCTCCCGTGTGCCCAAACAGGGGTTTACCCCAACATATGGGGTATCAGCGTACTCAGGACAAATAGGACAACAACTTTTGTGGTCCAATTTCTCCTGTTACCCTTGGGAAAATACAAAACTGGGGATAAAAAATAATTTTTGTGGGAAAACAAAAAGATTTTTTATTTTCACGGCTCTGCGTTATAAACTGTAGTGAAACACTTGGGGGTTCAAAGTTCTCACAACAAATCTAGATAAGTTCATTGAGGGGTCTAGTTTCCAATATGGGGTCACTTGTGGGGGGTTTCTACTGTTTAGGTACATTAGGGGCTCTGCAAACGCAATGTGACGCCTGCAGACCAATCCATCTAAGTCTGCATTCCAAATGATGCTCCTTCCCTTCCGAGCCCTCCTATGCGCCCAAACGGTGGTTCCCCCCCACATATCGGGTATCAGCATACTAAGGACAAATTGGACAACAACATTTAGGGTCCAATTTCTCCTGCTAACCTTGGAAAAATACAAAACTGGGGGCTAAAATATAATTTTTGTGGAAAAAAAAATATTTTTTATTTGCACGGCTCTGCGTTATAAACTGTAGTGAAATACTTGGAGGTTCAAAGCTCTCACAACACATCAAGATGAGTTCCTTAGGGGGTCTACTTTCCAAAATGGTGTCACTTGTGGGGGGTTTCTACTGTTTAGGTACATTAGGGGCTCTGCAAACGCAATGTGACGCCTGCAGACCAATCCATCTAAGTCTGCATTCCAAATGATGCTCCTTCCCTTCCGAGCCCTCCCATGCGCCCAAACGGTGGTTCCCCCCCACATATCGGGTATCAGCGTACTCAGGACAAATTGGACAAAAACATTTAGGGTCCAATTTATCCTGCTAACCTTGGAAAAATACAAAACTGGGGGCTAAAATATAATTTTTGTGGAAAAAAAAAATATTTTTTATTTGCACGGCTCTGCGTTATAAACTGTAGTGAAATACTTGGGGGTTCAAAGCTCTCACAACACATCAAGATGAGTTCCTTAGGGGGTCTACTTTCCAAAATGGTGTCACTTGTGGGGGGTTTCTACTGTTTAGGTACATTAGGGGCTCTGCAAACGCAATGTGACGCCTGCAGACCATTCCATCTAAGTCTGCATTCCAAATGGCGCTCCTTCCCTTCCGAGCCCTCCCATGCGCCCAAACGGTGGTTCTTCCCCCACATATGGGGTATCAGCGTACTCAGGACAAATTAGACAACAACTTTTGTGGTCCAATTTCTCCTGTTACCCTCTGGAAAATACAAAACTGGGGGTTAAAAAATAATTTTTGTGGGAAAAAAATTTTGTTTTATTTTTATGGCTCTGCATTATAAACTTCTGTGAAGCCCTTGGTGGGTCAAAGTGCTCACCACACATCCAGATAAGTTCCTTAGGGGGTCTACTTTCCAAAATGGTGTCAGTTGTGGGGGGTTTCAATGTTCAGGCACATCAGTGGCTCTCCAAACGCAACATGGCGTCCCATCTCAATTCATGTCAATTTTGCATTGAAAAGTCAAACGGCGCTCCTTCCCTTCCGAGCTCTCTCATGCGCCCAAACAGTGGTTTACTGCCACATATGGGGTATCAGCATACTCAGGACAAATTGGACAACAACTTTTGAGGTCCAATTTCTTCTCTTACCCTTGGAAAAATAAAAAATTGGGGGCAAAAATATAATTTTTGTGAAAAAATATGATTTTTTATTTTTACGGTTCTGCATTATAAACTTCTGTGAAACACTTGGTGGGTCAAAGTGCTCACCACACATCCAGATAAGTTCCTTAGGGGGTCTGCTTTCCAAAATGGTGTCACTTGTGGGGGGTTTCAATGTTTAGGCACATCAGTGGCTCTCCAAACGCAACATGGCGTCCCATCTCAATTCCTGTCAATTTTGCATTGAAAAGTCAAACGGCGCTCCTTCCCTTCCGAGCTCTCCCATGTGCCCAAACAGTGGTTTACTGCCACATATGGGGTATCAGCGTACTCAGGACAAATTGGACAACAACTTTTGGGGTCCATTTTCTCCTGTTACCCTTGGTAAAATAAAACAAATTGGAGCTGAAGTAAATTTTTTGTGTAAAAAAGTTAAATGTTCATTTTTATTTAAACATTCCAAAAATTCCTATTAAACACCTGAAGGGTTAATAAACTTCTTGAATGTGGTTTTGAGCACCTTGAGGGGTGTAGTTTTTAGAATGGTGTCACACTTGGGTATTTTCTATCATATAGACCCCTCAAAATGACTTCAAATGAGATGTGGTCCCTAAAAACAAAATGGTGTTGTAAAAATGAGAAATTGCTGGTCAACTTTTAACCCTTATAACTCCCTAACAAAAAAAAAATTTGGTTCCAAAATTATGCTGATGTAAAGTAGACATGTGGGAAATGTTACTTATTAAGTATTTTGTGTGACATATCTCGGTGATTTAATTGCATAAAAATTCAAAGTTGGAAAATTGCGAAATTTTCAAAATTTTCGCCAAATTTCCTTTTTTTTCACAAATAAACGCAGGTACTATCAAAGAAATTTTACCACTATCATGAAGTACAATATGTCACGAGAAAACAATGTCAGAATCACCAGGATCCGTTGAAGCGTTCCAGAGTTATAACCTCATAAAGGGACAGTGGTCAGAATTGTAAAAATTGGCCCGGTCATTGACGTGCAAACCACCCTTGGGGGTAAAGGGGTTAACACTAAAAAAGGAAAATGAAAAAGCCAAATGGTGCAAATTTTTTAAATAAATAATGAAAAAAAAAAGATTTTTGCCTCTAAGTAAATTTACTTTGGTTTAAAAAAAAAAAAAAAAAAAAAAAAAAAAATGCAATTTCTCTATAGACAGAATCAGGGAGCTCCTGCATTAAGGAGTGAGATTAGACCAGACTGAAGGGTCGTATTGAGCTGGCGACGCCATTATGGCACCAATGGATTCCAGGATCTCTGCTTGCAGTCAATAAATAGAAACCTTAATTGTTTACTCTGGGAAGATACAGAAGTTTAAGCCCTAGTCATGCAATAATCACTTGATAATTCTTATTTTTCTCCCCATAATAGGACGATCTCTGAACTCCCAATGAATGTGCTGGAATCATTCAGTCATTGCATGCTGATAACACAGCGGACGCTCAGAGTCAAAGCATGCACAGCAATCCCTGCGGTCATCGCTCTCTATACTGCAGATCACCGTGCATTGTCCGGCAGTGGCGCAGAGTCTATTACAGTCAGGGCTGCAGTATATCAGGCACCGTGCACCATTATGTGAAATTACAGTGGAGATTTCATTAACCCCTTAGTGACAGAGCCAATTTGGTACTTAATGACCGAGCCAATTTTTGCAATTCTGACCACTGTCACTTTATGAGGTAATAACTCTGGAACGCTTCAACGGATCCCGCTGATTCTGAGATTGTTTTTTCGTGACATATTGTACTTCATGTTAGTGGTAACATTTCTTCGATATTACTTGCGATTATTTATGAAAAAAACGGAAATATGGCGAAAATTTTTAAAATTTTGCAATTTTCAAACTTTGTATTTTTATGCCCTTAAATCAGAGAGATATGTCACGAAAAATAGTTAATAAATAACATTTCCCACATGTCTACTTTACATCAGCACAATTTTGGAAACAAAATTTTTTTTTGTTAGGGAGTTATAAGGGTTAAAAGTTGACCAGCAATTTCTCATTTTTACAACACCATTTTTTTTTAGGGACCACATCACATTTGAAGTCATTTTGAGGGGTCTATATGATAGAAAATAATGAAGTGTGACACCATTCTAAAAACTACACCCCTCAAGGTTCTCAAAACCACATTCAAGAAGTTTATTAACCCTTTACGTGCTTCACAGGAACTGAAACAATGTGGAAGGAAAAAATGAACATTTAACTTTTTTTTGCAAACATCTTAATTCAGAACCATTTTTTTTATTTTCACAAGTGTAAAAACAGAAATGTAACCATAAATTTTGTTATGCAATTTCTCCTGACTACGCCAATACCCCATATGTGGGGGTAAACCACTGTTAGGGCGCACCGCAGAACTTAGAAGTGAAGGAGCGCCGTTTGACTTTTTCAATGCAGAATTGGCTGGAATTGAGATCGGACGCCATGTCACGTTTAGAGAGCCCCTGATGTGCCTAAACAGTGGAAACCCCCCACAAGTGACACCATTTTGGAAACTAGACCCCTTAAGGAACTTATCTAGATGTGTGGCGAGCACTTTGAACCCCCAAGTGCTTCACAGAAGTTTATAACGTAGAGCCGTGAAAATAAAAAAATCGCTTTTGTTTACACAAAAATGATCTTTTTGCCCACAAATTCTTATTTTCACAAGGGTAACAGGAGAAATTAGACCACAAAAGTTGTTGTGCGATTTCTCCTGAATACGTCGATACCCAATATGTGGGGGTAAACCACTGTTTGGGCGCACCGCAGAGCTTGGAAGTGAAGGAGCGCCGTTTTACTTTTTCAATGTAGAATTGGCTGGAATTGAGATTGGACGCCATGTCGCGTTTGCAGAGCCCCTGGTGTGCCTAAACAGTGGAAACCCCCCACAAGTGACACCATTTTGGAAACTAGACCCCTTAAGGAACTTATCTAGATGTGTGGCGAGCACTTTGAACCCCCATGTGCTTCACAGAAGTTTATAACGTAGAGCCGTGAAAAAAAAAAAAATCGCATTTTTTCTACAAAAATGATCTTTTTGCCCACAAATTTTTATTTTCACAAGGGTAACAGGAGAAATTAGACCACAAAAGTTGTTGTGCAATTTCTCCTGAGTACGCTGATACCCAATATGTGGGGGTAAACCACTGCTAGGGCGCACCGCAGAGCTTGGAAGAGAAGGAGTGCCGTTTTACTTTTTCAATGTAGAATTGGCTGGAATTGAGATCGGACGCCATGTCGCGTTTGGAGAGCCCCTGATGTGCCTAAACAGTAGAAATCCCCCACAAGTGACCCCATTTTGGAAACTAGACCCCCCATGGAACTTATCTAGATGTGTGATGAGAACCTTGAATGCCCAAGTGCTTCACAGAAGTTTATAATGCAGAGCCGTGAAAATAAAAAATATTTTTTTTTTCCACAAAAAAGATATTGTAGCCCCCAAGTTTTTATTTTTACAAGGGTAACAAGAGAAATTGGACCCCAAAAGTTGTTGTCCAATTTGTCTTGAGTATGCTGGTACCCCATATGTGGGGGTAAACCACTGTTTGGGCGCACGGCAGAGCTCGGAAGGAAGGAGCGCCGTTTTGGAATGCAGACTTTGATAGAATGGTCTGCGGGTATTATGTTGCATTTGCAGAGCCCCTGATGTACCTAACCAGTAGAAACCCTCCACAAGTGACCCCATTTTGGAAACTAGACCCCCCAAGGAACTTATCTAGATGTGTGGTGAGAACTTTGAATGCCCAAGTGCTTCACAGAAGTTTAGAATGCAGAGTCGTGAAAATAAAAAATATTTTTTTTTTTCACAAAAAAGATTTTGTAGCCCCCAAGTTTTTATTTTCACAAGGGTAACAGGAGAAATTGGACTGCAATAGTTGTTGTCCAATTTATCCCGAGTACGCTGATGTGCCATATGTGGGGGTAAACCACTGTTTGGGCGCACGGCAGAGCTCGGAAGGGAAGGAGCGCCTTTTTGGAATGCAGACTTTGATAGAATGGTCTGTGGGCATTATGTTGCGATTGCAGAGCCCCTGATATACCTAAACTGTAGTAACCCCCCACAAGTGACCCCATTTTGGAAACTAGACCCCCCAAGGAACTTATCTAGATGTGTGGTGAGAACTTTGAATGCCCAAGTGCTTCACAGAAGTTTAGAATGCAGAGTCGTGAAAATAAAAAATATTTTTTTTTTTCACAAAAAAGATTTTGTAGCCCCCAAGTTTTTATTTTCACAAGGGTAACAAGAGAAATTGGACCCCAGAAGTTGTTGTCCAATTTATCCCGAGTACGCTGATGCCCCATATGTGGGGGTAACCCACTGTTTGGGCGCACGGCAGAGCTCAGAAGGGAGGGAGCACCATTTGACTTTTTGAGCGCAAAATTGGCTGTCGTGTTTGGAGACCCCCTGATGTACCTAAACAGTGGAAACCCCCCAATTCTAGCTCCAACCCCTAACCCTAATCCCAACCTGATCCATAATCCTAATCACTAACCCTAACCATAATCACAACCCTTACCCCAAAACAACCCTAATGTCAACCCTAACCATAACCCTAATCAAAACCCTAAATCCAACACACCCCTAATCCTAATCTCAACCCTAACCCTAATCCCAATACACCCCTAATCACAACCCTAACCTTAACCCTAATCCCAAACCTAACCCTAATCCCAAGCGTAACCCTAATGCCAACCCTAACCCTAATACCAACCCTAATCCAAACCCTAAACCTAATCCCAGCTCTAACCCTAACTTTAGCCCCAACCCTAGCCCTAACTTTAGCCCCAACCCTAACCCTAGCCCTAAGGCTACTTTCACACTTGCGTTGTTTGGCATTCCGTCGCAATCCGTCGTTTTGGACAAGAAACGGATCCTGCAAATGTGCCCGCAGGATGCGTTTTTTGCCCATAGTATTGCCGACGGATCGTGACGGATGGCCACACGTCGCGTCCGTCGTGCACTGGATCAGTTGTGTTTTGGCGGAGCGTCGGCACAAAAAAACGTTCAATGAAACGTTTTTTTGTACGTCGCATCCGCCATTTCTGACCGCACATGCGTGGCCGTAACTCCGCCCCCTCCTCCCCAGGACATAGATTGGGCAGCGGATGCGTTGAAAAACTACAGCTGCTGCCCACGTTGTGCACAATTTTCACAACGTGCGTTGGTATGTCGGGCCGACGCATTGCGACGGCCCCGTACCGACGTAAGTGTGAAAGAAGCATAACCCTAAATTTAGCCCCAACCCTAACCCTAAATTTAGCCCCAACCCTAACCCTAAATTTAGCCCCAACCCTACCCCTAACCCTACCCCTACCCCTAACCTAACCCTAGCCGTAACCCTACCCCTAACCTAACCCTACCCCTAACCTAACCCTAGCCGTAACCCTACCCCTAACCTAACCCTAGCCCTAACCCTACCCTAACCCTACCCCTAACCCTACCCCTAACCCTACCCCTAACCTAACCCTAACCCTAACCCTACCCCTAACCCTACCCCTAACCTAACCCTAACCCTACCCCTAACCTAACCCTACCCCTAACCTAACCCTAACCCTACCCCTAACCCTAACCCTAACCCTACCCCTAACCCTACCCCTAACCCTAACCCTAATTTTAGTCCTAACTGCTGTTCTCCTGCCGGCCGGCAGATGGAAACAGATGGCGGGCGCACTGGGCATGCGTCCGCCATGTTCTTCTGCCGGCGGCCAGGAGGAGCAGCAAGAGGATCCAGGGACCTAGGTGAGTATGCTAGGGTCCCCGAATCCCCCTATTTCTCTGTCCTCTGATGTGCGATCACATCAGAGGACAGAGAATTACACTTTACTTTTTTTTTTTTTTTTTTGCGGTCGCCGGTAAACAGTTAATTACCGGCGATCGCAAAACAGGGGTCGCTAAAACCGACCCCCGATCATGCTCTTTGGGGTCTCGGCTACCCCAGGCAGCCGAGACCCCAAAGATTCTCCCGGTGCCGGCCGGCGGGCGCACTGCGCATGCGCCCGCCATTTTGAAGATGGCGGCGCCCACCGGGAGACACGAGGAGCATCGGGGGAGCTAGGTGAGTATTGGGGGGCCACCTGGGACCCCTTTTCTCTGTCCTCCGATGTGCGATCACATCGGAGGACAGAGAAATTAAAAAGAGATCGCTTTTTTTTTTTTTTTTTTTTTTTTTTGCGATCGCCGGTAAACGGTTAATTACCGGCGATCGCAAATGCGGGGAGGGTTAAAAACCCCCCGAATCATGTTCTCTGGGGTCTCAGCTACCCTCGGCAGCCGAGACCCCGGAGAAAATCGGCCTGTGGGGGGCGCTATACACTTTTTCCACAGCGCCGTTAATTAACGGCGCTGTGGTTTAAGTACCCTTAGCGGCCGCCGTTAAAAGGCGTATCGGCGGTCGCTAAGGGGTTAAATCTGTGCGGCCACTGTACACGCGCCAGTGCTGGGTCCCTCCCTTACATCTCAGATAATGGAATGTGTCAGCCTTAATTACTGCATGTACTGCAAAGTTCTGCAAATTCCTCTATGCGGAAATCACATCTGAAGGCAGACATGCAAGGTGCTGCAGCAATATTAAATTTATTAACTACTATAATACTGCTCCTATGTACAGGAATATAACTACTATAATACTGCTCCTATGTACAAGAATATAACTACTATAATACTGCTCCTATGTACACGAATATAACTACTATAATACTGCCCCTATGTACAAGAATATAACTACTATAATTCTGCCCCTATGTACAAGAATATATCTACTATAATTCTGCCCCTATGTACAAGTATATAACTACTATAATACTGCTCCTATGTACAGGAATATAACTACTATAATACTGCTCCTATGTACAAGAATTTAACTACTATAATACTGCCTATGTACAAGAATATAACTACTATAATTCTGCCCCTATGTACAAGAATATAACTACTATAATACTGCTCCTATGTACAAGAATATATCTACTATAATACTGCCCTTACGTACCAGAATATAACTACTATAATACTGCCCCTATGTGCAAAAATATAACTACTATAATACTGCTCCTATGTACAAGAATATAACTACTATAATACTGCCTCTATATACAAGAATATAACTGCTATAATACTGCTCCTATGTACAAGAATATACCTACTATAATACTGCTCCTATGTACAGGAATATAACTACTATAATACTGCTCCTATGTGCAAGAATATAACTACTATAATACTGCCTCTATATACAAGAATATAACTACTATAATACTGCACTTATGTACAAGAATATACCTACTATAATACTGCTCCTATGTACATGAATATAACTACTATAATACTGCTCCTATGTGCAAGAATATAACTACTATAATACTGCTCCTATGTACAGGAATATAACTACTATAATACTGCTCCTATGTACAAGAATATAACTACTATAATACTGCTCCTATGTACAGGAATATAACTACTATAATACTGCTCCTATGTACAAGAATATAACTACTATAATACTGCCCCTATGTACAAGAATATATCTACTATAATACTGCCCTATGTACAAGAATATAACTACTATAATACTGCCCCCTATGTACAAGAATATATCTATCTATCTATCTATCCAGCTATTATATATATATATATATACATACATACATACACACACATATGTATATGTGTGTTTTGACAAATATTTTCTTTGAAAACGATGTGTAAATTACATAGAGAACTGCTGTATGTAAAAGCTCATGATAAAATCGCACTGCACTTGGATGTAAATCGGATACTAAGGCCACGTTCACACGATCAGTATTTGGTCAGTATTTTACCTCAGTATTTGAAAGTCAAAACCAGGAGTGGAACAATCAGAGGAAAAGGTATAATAGAAACACGTCACCACTTTTACATTTATCACCCACCCAGTATTTGTCTTACAAATACTGAGGTAAAATATATATCTGAGGTAAAGTACTGACCAAATACTGAATGTGTGAACATGGCCTAAGTGTGAAAATCGCATTGTACTCACATGTCACTCGTCCGTTTTTTCGGTCCTGATATTGGGACGTTTTTTTCCCACATATGGGTACGTACCCTAATGGGAATACACATCCCAGAGCCGCCATTAAGCAATGTAAAACAACAAGCCAAAGCTCCACTGCTGCCATGAGGGCAGAAAGCAGAGTGAATGTGAGTAAAGTTATGGAAGACTCACCAGCTCCAGTAACAACAAGGAAACCTGAGGTAAAAGTGTCAGTAAATAAATAAATGCAGCAAAGCCCAAGGTCCGGTAATTCCCCAAAGGACTTTTGTGTCAGTAAACAGCCGGAGCGCAGAGAAGGTGAAGCAGACGCCATTACTGACCTCAGGTGTGCGGCTCACTCCTCCACACAGGCAGAGCCGGACATCTCTGGAGAGGCAGACATGGCAGGAAAACCTGCAGCAGCGAGACATGGTGACCAGTGTGGCGCACTCAGGACGCACAAGGGCGCAGGTGGGTGACAGCAGTAAAAGTGCTGTGGAGCCCAGAGCCAGCGGTGACACCATAAAGTCTGAGGTAAAACCAAAGGAGACTAATGCATTCAGACACCCAGAGCCATTGTCCAAGCCACAACCTGAGAGGAGATGGCGCGTGCACCAGAGCTGCAGCTGGCGGAGGAGATACCGGCCCTGGTGAACAAGATGGTGAGTGACAGCAGCACAAACAAATGCTGCAAATGGAGACTGAGGTGATCTATAAACTAAAGGCCGCTCATCCTGACAGGAAAGCCGTGTGTGACCAGAGACTTTACTCACTGGGCGTGGAGCGGGCCAATGTGGTCAGGGACATAGACTGGGGAGGATGGGGCACCTGGCAGAGACCTACAGGGACATAGACTGGGGAGGATGGGGCACCTGGCAGAGACCTACAGGGACATAGACTGGGGAGGATGGGGCACCTGGCAGAGACCTACAGGGACATAGACTGGGGAGGAAGGGGCACCTGGCAGAGACCTACAGGGACATAGACTGGGGAGGATGGGGCACCTGGTAGAGACCTACAGGGACATAGACTGGGGAGGATGGGGCACCTGGCAGAGACCTACAGAGACATAGACTGTATCCTGGGGAGGATGGGGCCCCTGGCAGAGACCTACAGAGACATAGACTGTATCCTGGAGAGGATGGGGCCCCTGACAGAGACCTACAGGGACATAGACTGTATACTGGAGAGGATGGGGCCCCTGGTAGAGACCTACAGGGACATAGACTGGGGAGGATGGGGCACCTGGCAGAGACCTACAGGGACATAGACTGGGGAGGATGGGGCACCTGGCAGAGACCTACAGGGACATAGACTGGGGAGGATGGGGCACCTGGCAGAGACCTACAGGGACATAGACTGGGGAGGATGGGGCACCTGGCAGAGACCTACAGGGACATAGACTGGGGAGGATGGGGCACCTGGCAGAGACCTACAGGGACATAGACTGGGGAGGAAGGGGCACCTGGCAGAGACCTACAGGGACATAGACTGGGGAGGATGGGGCACCTGGCAGAGACCTACAGGGACATAGACTGGGGAGGATGGGGCACCTGGCAGAGACCTACAGGGACATAGACTGGGGAGGATGGGACACCTGGCAGAGACCTACAGGGACATAGACTGGGGAGGATGGGGCACCTGGCAGAGACCTACAGGGACATAGACTGGGGAGGATGGGGCACCTGGCAGAGACCTACAGGGACATAGACTGGGGAGGATGGGGCACCTGGCAGAGACCTACAGGGACATAGACTGGGGAGGAAGGGGCACCTGGCAGAGACCTACAGGGACATAGACTGGGGAGAATGGGGCACCTGGCAGAGACCTACAGGGACATAGACTGGGGAGGATGGGGCACCTGGCAGAGACCTACAGGGACATAGACTGGGGAGGATGGGGCACCTGGCAGAGACCTACAGGGACATAGACTGGGGAGGATGGGGCCCCTGGCAGAGACCTACAGGGACATAGACTGGGGAGGATGGGGCACCTGGCAGAGACCTACAGGGACATAGACTGGGGAGGATGGGGCACCTGGCAGAGACCTACAGGGACATAGACTGGGGAGGATGGGGCACCTGGCAGAGACCTACAGGGACATAGACTGGGGAGGATGGGGCACCTGGCAGAGACCTACAGGGACATAGACTGGGGAGGATGGGGCACCTGGCAGAGACCTACAGGGACATAGACTGGGGAGGATGGGGCACCTGGCAGACACCTACAGGGACATAGACTGGGGAGGATGGGGCACCTGGCAGAGACCTACAGGGACATAGACTGGGGAGGATGGGGCACCTGGCAGAGACCTACAGGGACATAGACTGGGGAGGATGGGGCACCTGGCAGAGACCTACAGGGACATAGACTGGGGAGGATGGGGCACCTGGCAGAGACCTACAGGGACATAGACTGGGGAGGATGGGGCACCTGGCAGAGACCTACAGGGACATAGACTGGGGAGGATGGGGCACCTGGCAGACACCTACAGGGACATAGACTGGGGAGGATGGGGCACCTGGCAGAGACCTACAGGGACATAGACTGGGGAGGATGGGGCACCTGGCAGAGACCTACAGGGACATAGACTGGGGAGGATGGGGCACCTGGCAGACACCTACAGGGACATAGACTGGGGAGGATGGGGCACCTGGCAGAGACCTACAGGGACATAGACTGGGGAGGATGGGGCACCTGGCAGAGACCTACAGGGACATGTGAGTCGCCCACCAGGACAGCGGGGTACCGGGTCCGGTCTTAAAGGGGAAGTCACAGTGTCTGTGACCCGGTCCGTGGCCCTAGGCGTCCAATAAAGGGAACGGTCTTTTAAGGGAAAGTGTTTTTTAAGTCTGTCGTGACGCCACATGTGGTGTTCGGTCAATAGTGGGACCAATGCTGCGTTAAAGGGGTCCTCTGGGGGATGTTATTGCAGCACACTTCCCACAGGTGAAGCGGGGTCCCCAGGGGTCCTAAGGTGTATGGTGGTGATGACGGTTGCCGGTAAATGAGGAAAGGACACAAGTTGTAAGTCTTTACCTGGTTTACTGTAGTTGGCAGGCCACAGTCCAGGGCACCAGCACCAGGTACATAGGAGTCCAGGCAGCCCGAAAATAAGCAGAATCCCCTTGGCAAGTCAGGTTAGGAGCCTTCCACTCTGCGCTTGCTAATGTCCCTTGCTGCCTAAAGTGTTCCAAACAAAGTCCTAATTCTTTCAGTTCTTTCTCCTGTCCTGGGACAGGTACCTGTATGGCAGGCAGCTTGAGCCGTACTTTCTGGGGTCTCTACACGGTGACTCCAGGCTCCAGGATGCTGCTGTGCCACAGACGTAATTTGGGCAATGTCTGTATGATCTTATGCCCTCCGGTTCTGCTGAGTGTACAGTAGTTCCACTCTAGCCTCGGGCTCCCGGTACTCAGTCTCTGCGCACTGACTATTCGGAGGCCTATTCTCAGCCTCCTTGAGCCCTGAATCTCTCGTCTGTTCCTTTCCTGTCTGTCCTCACTCACAGACTGTCTGTACAAACTGAGCTAGCTCCTCCTCCAGACCAGGATCTTTATTCAGGGAAGCTGCCCTAAAACAGGGGTTTGAGCTCCCCCTCCTGACCTGGATTTGGAAGGTGTTGTGTGTGTGATAACCTGCCAAAGGGAATCTCACTTTTCTCCAGGCATAGCACTACCCTCCTGTGGTACCCGAACTCCTGAGGTGTCACACATAGACTGTATCCTGGGGAGGATGGGGCCCCTGGCAGAGACCTACAGGGACATACACTGTATCCTGGTGAGGATGGGGCCCCTGGCAGAGAACAATAGGGACATAGACTGTATCCCGGGGATGGGGCCCCTGGCAGATACCTACAGGGACATACACTGTATCCTGGGGAGGATGGGGCCCCTGGCAGAGACCTACAGGGACATAGACTGTATCCTGGTGAGGATGGGGCCCCTGGCAGAGAACAATAGGGACATAGACTGTATCCCGGGGAGGATGGGGCCCCTGGCAGAGAACAATAGAGACATAGACTGTATCCTGAGGAGGATGGGGCCCCTGACAGAGAACAATAGGGACATAGACTGTATCCTGGGGAGGATGGGGCCCCTGGCAGAGACCTACAGGGACATATACTGTATCCTGAGGAGGATGGGGCCCCTTCCAGATACCTACAGGGACATACACTGTATCCTGGGGAGGATGGGGCCCCTGGCAGAGACCTACAGGGACATAGACTGTATCTCGGGGAGGATGGGGCCCCTGCTGGCAGAGACCTACAGGGACATAGACTGTATCCTGGGGAGGATGGGGCCCTTGGCAGAGTCCTACAGAGACATAGACTGTATCCTGGGGAGGATGGGGCCCCTGGCAGAGACCTACAGGGACATAGACTGTATCTCGGGGAGGATGGGGCCCCTGGCAGAGACCTACAGGAACATAGACTGTATCCTGGGGAGGATGGGGCCCCTGGCAGAGACCTACAGGGACATACACTGTATCCTGGGGAGGATGGGGCCCCTGGCAGAGACCTACAGGAACATAGACTGTATCCTGGGGAGGATGGGGCCCTTGGCAGAGTCCTACAGAGACATAGACTGTATCCTGGGGAGGATGGGGCCCCTGGCAGAGACCTACAGGGACATAGACTGTATCTCGGGGAGGATGGGGCCCCTGGCAGAGACCTACAGGAACATAGACTGTATCCTGGGGAGGATGGGTCCCCTGGCAGATACCTACAGGGACATAGGCTGTATCCTGGGGAGGATGGGGTCCCTGGCAGAGACCTACAGGGACATAGACTGTATCCTGGGGAGGATGGACCCCCTGGCAGAGAACAACAGGGAGGCCCTGGAGGATGAGACCCACTTCCTGCTACACTGCACCAAATACTCAGCAGTGAGGAACACTCACTTCCGGAGATTCTCAGCTCTCTTCCCGGATTTCAGCTCCATGAAGGAGGAAGAGAAAACATATATTCTGCTGGGGGAAGAAGAGAGCGCAGTGGAGATAGCAGCGCGGTATGTGAGCGCGTGCCATAGACTGCGAGAAAGAAAACCATGATATGCCATGTACTTCCTTACCCCCCACCCATTATCCTCACAGTCCCTATTCCCTACTGTACATTTGGCAAAACTAATGTTTATTTGGTCCAGCCAATAAAGCTTCTTTGAATTGAATTGAATTGACATAGACTGTATCCTGGGGAGGATGGAGCCCCTGGCAGAGACCTACAGGGACATAGACTATATCCTGGGGAGAACTACGAGGACATAGACTGTACCCTGGGGAACATGGGGCCCCTGGCAGAGACCTACAGGAACATAGACTGTAACCTGGGGAGGATGGGGCCCCTGGCAGATACCAGTGCAGCCCCCCAGGGTCCTGGTCGTTGCAGTAATATCATTCTCCTCTAGGGGGAGTGATGTTACGTTTGAAGGCAATAAAGGAGATCTCTTTACCAGGTATCACAAACATGCAACACAATTCACACTCCAGTCCACCAGGGGGAGCTATGCTCCTATTTATTAGGGCACTCTTAACAATTAGGTGAAACTTGTGGTCTGGATAGGAAGTTAAGGAGAAGCTGGCTGGGCTTCACCCAGTGAGCTGCTATCTGAGATCCGCTCAGGTAGTTGGTCCCTGACAGGGGTGGGATCCTGTCAGAGGCCTAGACAGAAGGCCACGGAGCTGCGCCTGCCCCACGTGTGGCAACATCCTAAGAAAGAGACACGAACAGCAAACTGTATTGTAGAGGGTGAGACACGAAGTCTTAGCAAAAGCAGAGGAAACCAGAAGGAGTTCTGCTCTACACAGGCTGCCTCCTTCTGAGGCGCAGGATCCGGTAGCCGGAACACCGAGGGAGCAACAGTCCTTTATGCCTTGTTCCAGAGACTGGCAGGACAGCTAATTTCAAGTTACTGATCCGCCCTATACCCAGGAGGCACGGTGGCAACTTGTGGGGGCCGGGGCGTGCTAGAGTCCCTGTAAAAAGCCTCAGGCCACCAGTCATACGGGTTTGTCCTATCCATCTGGGGGACAGAGAGAGACACAACATCTAGAACATCTACAATAGTTGTGAGGACCTTATGGGACGCTTAGCAGTAAGGTAATGCGACACCCAGGCACTAGAGGAAGGCTACTGATTTCCACCTGGATAAAGGGGACTCTGGATTTGCCTCCAAACCTGCCGGACTCTGCCTGCCCTGTGATCTGTGCTCTGGACTGGGGATGCTGAAGCCTTCAATAAAAGATAAAGAGACTGCAATCTTGTGTCTTTGTTCTTCACTGCGCCTCTCACCATCCACCACCTACACACTGGGAAGCCCTGGGGACATACTTCACCTGTGGGAAGGTACTGTATACTATCTAGCTGCCATAACATCACCCCAGCTGACCCCTAAGCAGCGTCGGTCACCCTGACCGAATACCACAGGTGGCGTCACGAACATTTCCCCTTTAAAGACCTTTCCCTTTTACAATGGACCTCCCGAGGGCCACGGACCGGGTCAGCCACCGTGACATCCCCCTTGAGAACTGAAGGACCCGGTACCGAGTACCCCTTGCCCTACGGGGGCGCTCAACCTACAGGAACATAGACGGTATCCTGCCCCCTATGTACAAGAATATAACTACTATAATACTGCCCCTATGTACAAGAATATAACTACTATAATACTGCTCCTATATACAAGAATATAACTACTATAATACTGCTCCTATGTACAAGAATATAACTACTATAATACTGCTCCTATGTACAAGAATATAACTACTATAATACTTTTCCTATGTACAAGAATATAACTACTATAATACTGCTCCTATATACAAGAATATAACTACTATAATACTGTTCCTATGTACAAGAATATAACTACTATAATACTGATCCTATGTACAAGAATATAACTACTATAATACTGCTCCTGTGTACAAGAATATAACTACTATAATACTGATCCTATATACAGGAATATAACTACTATAATACTGCTCTTATGTACAAGAATATAACTACAATACTGCCTTCTATGTACAAGAATATAACTGCTATAATACTGCCCTTATGTACAAGAATATAACTACTATAATACTGCTCCTATGTACAAGAATATAACTACTATAATACTGCTCCTATGTACAAGAATATAACTACTATAATACTGCCCCCTATGTACAAGAATATAACTACTATAATACTGCTCCTATGTACAAGAATATAACTACTATAATACTGCTCCTATGTACAAGAATATAACTACTATAATACTGCTCCTATGTACAAGAATATAACTACTATAATACTTCTCCTATGTACAAGAATATAACTACTATAATACTGCTCCTATGTACAAGAATATAACTACTATAATACTTCTCCTATGTACAAGAATATAACTACTATAATACTGCCCCCTATGTACAAGAACATAACTACTATAATACTGCCCCCTATGTACAAGAATATAACTACTATAATACTGCTCTCTATGTACAAGAATATAACTACTATAATACTGCCCCTATGTACAAGAATATAACTACTATAATACTGCTCCTATGTACAAGAATATAACTACTATAATACTGCTCCTATGTACAAGAATATAACTACTATAATACTGCTCCTATGTACAAGAATATAACTACTATAATACTGCCCCTATGTACAAGAATATAACTACTATAATACTGCCCCTATGTACAAGAATATAACTACTATAATACTTCTCCTATGTACAAGAATATAACTACTATAAGGCTATGTGCACACCTTGCGTCGGGTCCCT
Organism: Ranitomeya imitator; assembly: GCF_032444005.1. Classification (NCBI taxonomy): domain Eukaryota; kingdom Metazoa; phylum Chordata; class Amphibia; order Anura; family Dendrobatidae; genus Ranitomeya; species Ranitomeya imitator. The sequence continues at coordinate 136,809,542 of NC_091290.1, forward strand.
GCGGGTTCTCCCGCAGCGGATTTGATAAATCTGCAGGGCAAAACAACTGCGGTTCTCCCTGCAGATTTATCGCGGTTTGTTCCGCGTTTTCCGCTGCGGGTTTCCGCCTATACTATTGATGCTGCATATGCAGCAATATGCAGCATCAATAGTAATGTTAAAAAATAATAAAAATTGGTTATACTCACCCTCTGATGTCCGGATCTCCTGGGCGCTGCACCCGGCGGTCCGGTTCCAAAGATGCTGTGGGAGAAGGACCCTTCGTGACGTCACGGTCATGTGACCGCGACGTCACCGCAGGTCCTGGTCGCACAGCAACTCTGACCGGACGGCCGCGTGCAGCGCCCAGGAGCTCCGGACATCAGAGGGTGAGTATAACCAATTTTTTATTTTTTAACCCCAAATATGGTTCCCAGGGCCTGGAGGAGAGTCTCCTCTCCTCCACCCCGGGTACCACCCGCACATTATCCGCTTACTTCCCGCAACGTGGGCACAGCCCCATGCGGGAAGTAAGCGGTTCAATGTATTCCTATGGGTGCAGAATCGCAGCGATTCTGCACAAAGAAGTGACATGCTGCGGGTTGTAAACCGCTGCGTTCCCGCGCGGTTTTTCCCGCAGCATGTGCACAGCGGTTTGCGGTTTCCATAGGGTTTACATGTTACTGTAAACGCTATGGAAACTGCTGCGGACCCGCAGCATCAAAATCGCGGCGGTTCCGCGGTAAAAACCGCTAAGTGTGAATATAGCCTAATACTGCCTCTATGTACAAGAATATAACTACTATAATACTGCCCCTATGTACAAGAATATAGCTACTATAATACTGCTCCTATGTACAAGAATATAACTACTATAATACTGCTCCTATGTACAAGAATATAACTACTATAATACTGCCCCTATGTACAAGAATATAACTACTATAATACTGCTCCTGTGTACAAGAATATAACTACTATAATACTGCCCCTATGTACAAGAATATAACTACTATAATACTGCCCCTATGTACAAGAATATAACTACTATAATACTGCTCCTATGTACAAGAATATAACTACTATAATACTGCTCCTATGTACAAGAATATAACTACTATAATACTGCCCCTATGTACAAGAATATAACTACTATAATACTGCTCCCTATGTACAAGAATATAACTACTATAATACTGCTCCTGTGTACAAGAATATAACTACTATAATACTGATCCTATATACAGGAATATAACTACTATAATACTGCTCTTATGTACAAGAATATAACTACAATACTGCCTTCTATGTACAAGAATATAACTGCTATAATACTGCCCTTATGTACAAGAATATAACTACTATAATACTGCTCCTATGTACAAGAATATAACTACTATAATACTGCTCCTATGTACAAGAATATAACTACTATAATACTGCCCCCTATGTACAAGAATATAACTACTATAATACTGCTCCTATGTACAAGAATATAACTACTATAATACTGCTCCTATGTACAAGAATATAACTACTATAATACTGCCCCTATGTACAAGAATATAACTACTATAATACTGCCCCCTATGTACAAGAATATAACTACTATAATACTGCTCCTGTGTATAATAATATAACTACTATAATACTGCTCCTGTGTATAAGAAAATAACTACAGGAAATCACTGCTGTAGTTGAAGCCTCGTGGATTTGGTGTCATCCCTGTTGCTGCTTAGTGATACATTTCCAGTTAGAAGATTCTTCATGATGACATCTTGTAATATTTTATTTTTGTTTATTATAATGTTGCAATAAAATCTCATCAGAATTTAATGAGCAGATGAATGTTGGGTCTTTGTACTGTCTCTGGATTCCTTTATCTGCTTGGCAGAAACCCAAATTATTACTAGTGTTGCTCTTCATATTTTGTTCTGGAAAGTATTGGTAGATTTTAAGGGTTTCCAATAATTTACAGTATAATTTATTGATTATAACAATTCTATCCATCTCGTCACATGAAGGCAAGCATTTTGTGAAGCAAATAAGGCAGCACACTGCAGCGCTAAAACATGCAAACTTGAAAACACAAAATTTGAACTGCATTACTGCACTAGAAATATGAAATACCAGACCTGGTATAAGAGAGATGCCGTAAAGAGGCTACCAGGTACACATAAAATTGGCCATTTTTATGCGCTAAAAGCTCTCATTTTTCATATTTCTAGTGCAGTAATGCAGTTCAAATTTCGTGTTTTCAAGTTTGCATGTTTTGGCGCTGCAGTGTGCTGCCTTATTTACTTAACTATATGCGAGTTGGCGACTCTAGGGTCAGCACCTGTTCACACTGTGTCTATGTTTGGATGTGCAGGTCAGGTTTTTGAAAAGGCAAGCATTTTGTGGACTGCACTTGGAAGTCTACTTGTCGCCTCTCTGTGTTTTTTTCTGTTTACCACCATGACTGGTATGGAGATTGGTATAATTAATTTGTTGCATTGTACATTTTACTCACTGTTTGATGTATATCCATGACTGTGGCCCCAATGTCTTTGATCATCTAACCAGCCCCTAGTGTGCTGGCCCCAGCTGCCACGTTATCCCTAATCAGTTCCCACAATCCATCTCTTCTGACCCAGTATTCTGGACTATAAATTTAGACAATTCTTTAGGGTTGCACGCTAGCATCCCCAAACCAAAGCATCCCAGAAGATAAGCATCAATCAAAAGGCAGTTATTCCATGGCAGTTAGTCAGGACAGGAGTCAGGTAACCCACACTCTGCTCTCCCTTTTATCCATGTGCTTTATTTCTATCCTCCTGTGTTCCCTTGCCATCCACATTCACAGCACCATCCCCCCTCCACCACAACTCATATACATCAGCTCCTCTCTCCTTCCCTCTCCCATGTACAGCTCCCATGCATTTCTCACCTTCCTGAAAAACCTCAGCCCATTTTGCCCAAACATATTTCAGAAAAAAACTTCTTACAATTCCAATACCTACTTGCTCTTTATCCTCCTACTCCTTCTGATTTCGGGAGATATCTCCCTCAACCCTGGTCCACCATCCCCCAAACTCATCCCCTATCCTGCCTCGTATCAAAAACCACACTAATCTTATTAATATTATTTGCACTTTTTCATATCCTTCTTTTAATTGTGCCCTCTGGAATCCGCGATCTGTACGTAACAAACTTCCTTTTCTGCACAATAACTTTCTGAACAACTCTCTGAATGTGTTGGCCCTCACTGAAACCTGGATCCAGGATTCTAACCCTGTCTCCCCTGCTGCCATTTCCCATGGTGTCTTACAATTCACCCATTACCCGAGACCCACAAACAGACCTGGTGGTGGAGTCTGTATACTCCTGTCCCCACAATGCACCTTCCAGGTCATCCCCCCAGTTCCATCACTCTCATTCCCTTCTTTTGAGGTCCACTTCATCAGGCTCTTCCGTACCCTCTCCTTCACAGTAGCGGTCATATTTCGGTCCCCAGGCTTGCCCACTCAGTTCCTTGACCACTTCTCAGCATGGTTGCCGCACTTCATTGTTGTGAGTTCTGTTTTTGGGCTCCCTCTGGTGGTTACTGATGGTACTGGGTGATTTGTGTTCTGCTGTCTCTGGTGTCCACCTGTTCTATTAGGATTTGGGAGTTTCCTATTTAACCGGGCTTTCTTGTCATTTCCCCGCCGGCTATCAAGGTTATCAGAGTGTTTTGTTACCTCAGCTTCTGGCTTCAGTAATCTTCAGGACAAGCTAAGTTTTTGATTTTCTTGTTCCACGTTTTGATTTATTTTTGTCTTGTCCAGCTTGCATATAATTGTTTCTTTGCTGCTGGTTGCTCTAGCGGGCTGTAATTGCTCCTCATGTTCCATGAGTTGGAACATGAGTTCAAGTAATTACAGGATGGTTTTTTGAAGGGTTTTTTGCTGACCGCGCAGTTTACTTTTGTATCCTCTGCTATCTAGTTTTAGCGGGCCTCATTTTGCTGAATCTGATTTCATACTGTGTATGTGCCTTCCTCTCATTTCACCGTCATTATATGTGGGGGGCTGCTATTTCTGTGGGGTATTTCTCTGGAGGCAAGAGAGGTCTGTGTTTCTTCTAATAGGGGAAGTTAGATCTTCGGCTGGTGCGAGACGTCTAGGATCAACGTAGGCACGTTCCCCGGCTATTGTTATTTGTGTGTTCAGGTTTAGGGTCGCGGTCAGCTCAGGTTCCATCACCCTAGAGCTCGTTGGTGCTTGTCCTTTTGTGATTCCCTGCCATTGGAATCATGACACTTCATATCCTCAGAACTCCCAACCCTTATCTTGGGAGACTTCAACATCCCTATAAACAGCCCCACTTCCACATTTGCATCCCAGCTTCTATCACTAACCACTTCTCTAGGCCTCTCACAGCTCTCAACCTCTGAAACACACAAAGACGGTAACACCTTTGACCTGGTCTTTGCCCGGCTCTGCTCAATCTCCTACCTAGATAACTCACCACTTCCCCTCTCTGACCACAACATTCTCTCCTTCGCGCTCACAATCCCTCGCCCACCCCAGCACACTCCTACCTACCACACATTCAGAAATCTACATGCCATTAACCCTCACATACTTTCAGACTCCCTACACTCATCATTGTCCCCAATCTCCTCTTTTTCCTGTCCTGATCTGGCTGTATACCACTACAATGATACTCTCAGAAGCACCCTGAACCAAGTAGCTGCCCTCACCCTTAGAACCTCCAAGTACAGCGTAAAACAGCCCTGGCTCACTCTCCGCATTTGATCCCACCACAGATGAAGAAGTCTCGAGGCTCCTCTCTTCTTCTCGTCCGACTACATGCACAACCGACCCCATTCCTTCACACCTCCTCCATTCGCGCTCTCCAGTCGTCACAACTCACCTAACTACAATCTTTAATCTCTCCCTCTCCTCGGGCATCTTCCCCTCCTCCTTCAAACACTCTATCATTACTCCATTACTAAAGAAACCTGCTCTCAATCCATCCTGCACAAATAACTACAGACCAGTCTCCAATCTCCCCTTCATCTGTAAACTCTTGGAGCACCTGATCTACTCCCGCCATACCCGTTACCTCTCCACTCACTCCCTCCTAGACACTTCACAGTCTGGTGTCCGCCCCCTACACTCGATTGAAACTGCACTCATCAAGGTGACCAACGACCTTCTGACACCAAAATGTAACGGTGACCTTCTGTGCTCATTCTTCTCGACCTCTCAGCAGCTTTGACACTGTTGACCACCGTCTCCTACTCTCTAGGCTCCAGCCACTAGGCATTAAGGACACTGCTCTCTCCTGGTTCTCTTCATGCCTTTCTGACCGCTCCTTCATGGTATCGTTCCTTGGCTCCACTTCGTCCCCTCTTACTCTCTCACTATTGTGGTCCCTCAGGGCTCAGTCCTTGGCCCCTTTCTCTTCTCCCTCTACACGGCCCCATTTGGACAGACTATTAGTATATTAGGCTTTAAGTGCCTTTTTTATGCCGATTACACACAACTATATACATCATCCCCTGACCTTACTCCTGCTGTATTACATAACGCCAGTGACTGTCTGTCCGCAGTCTCCAAATTCATGCCCTCCCTCTATCTGAAACTCGGCCTCTCCAAAACTTCTTCTGCTCCTGCCATCTACTAACCTTCCTAAACCTGACATTTCCCTCTCCGTGGGTGGTACCATAATAACACCCCGACAGCAGTCGCGCTGTCTGGGTGCTATGTTTGACACCAATCTCTCCTTCACCTCCCACATACAATCTCTTGCCCGCTCGTGCCGCTTACACCTAAAGAACATCTCTAGAATCCGCCCTTTTCTCACCATAGAAACAACAAAAACCCTCACTGTCGCCCTAATCCACTCCCGCCTGGACTACTGCAATGCTCTACTAATTGGCCTCCCCCTCACTCGACTTTCCCCTCTCCAGTCCATCCTTAATGCAGCAGCCAGAGTTGTCCATCTGACTAATCGTTACTCGGGCGTGTCCGCTCTTCGCCAGTCATTACACTGGCTGCCCATTCATTACAGGATACAATTCAAAGTACTTGTTCTCACCCACAAAGCTCTCCACAGTGCGGCATCCCCTTACATCTCCTCCCTCATTTCTGTCTATCGGCCTAACCGACCTCTGCGCTCTGCAAATGACTTTCGACTAACCTCTGCACTAATCCGTACCTCCCACTCCTGAGTCCAAGACTTCTCCCCTGCTGCGCCAATCCTCTGGAATGCTCTACCCTAAGAAATTAGGACCATCCACAATTTGCAAAGTTTTAGGCGCGCCCTCAAAACATATTTGTTCAGAGCGGCCTATCACGTTACCTAATAAAAGTCATTTTATGTGTAAGGGCGCGTGTGTAGCCCATTCACTATCTCCATCTATCCCCCACCCCCTGAAGATGGCTGGACCATCATTGTAAATACATCATTGTAAATACACACCTGTGCTTTGTATCTCCCCCACCTCATTGTAGATTGTAAGCTCTCACGAGCAGGGGCGGCTTATTTTGCTCTAATTATTGTATTGTTATCGTTGTTACTTATGACTTGAGTTTGAAATTGTTAAACTGTAAAGCGCTGTGGAATATGTTGGCGCTATATAAATAAAGATTATTATTATTATTATAGTCTTCAACTGGATGGGTAATGTCCACAAGGTTATAAAAATACCCCAAAACATCCAAACAGCAAAGCAGCACCAATGCAATAATGTGCAGGTGCAAGCATTAAGGTCCGGGCTGCTGCACTACTGACTAGCCAAATACAGAAAGGGACAGTTCTCCTTTTCCATAAAAGTGAAAAGCTGCGTATTTATTCCAAGCCCATCTACACCACGTTTCGGCTTTGACAATGATCTTTTCTTAAAGTGAGAAAGGTTCGTTGTCACATCCAAACAGTAGTATAAATGTCCTTGGAATATATACATGAGACCTGCATCATCATTTGTGGTTTATTAAAGTTTTTCTTTGCTATTCACTGATTTTTGTGGTACAATTTAAAAAAAAAATGGTGTACATGGTTGATGGATTGGATGCAGAATCCAAAATGCTCTTTTCTTGACCTTTTTGCACCAAAGGTTGCGAATCCTTTAAAAATTCTGCAAATTGAAAACTTGAGTGAAACATGCACCAGAAGAATGCAACGTTTGGCAAAAATCCTATTTCATGAATCTGTCTAACACATCCATATAGGAAATTTGTTGAGGACAAATAAAAAAAAATACTTTCAGAGATTGTCCACTGCTTGGAGAACCTCTCCGAATTGCAACATTACTCATTTCTTTTGCCGGCGCCATTCCGATGGTGTCTGCGCCATTTCTTTGTGAGACGCAGAAGAGATGAGATGATGGTTTCTACATGTGTGGTGCCCACCGTGAAGCATGGAGGAGGATGTGTGATGGTGTCCTGTTGCTTTGCTGGTGACACTGCTGGTGATTTATTCCAAGGCACACTCGCCCAGAACGGAGTCCACCGTGTTCTGCAGCTACCGCCATCCCATCTGGTGTACACTTAGTGGGACCAACAGGACAATGAACCAAAACCACCTCCTGGCAATGTGACCAAGAAGGAAAGGGATAGAGGATGCGTCATAGGACATGGTCTCCACATTCACCCAACGTTAACCCAATGGAGATGGTTTGGGATGAGTTGGATGCAGAGTGAAGTTATTTGAAGAAAGGTAAAAAAAAAAGCAGCACTTAGAGAGTGGGTGCAAATCCCTTGAAGTCTCCATCCAAGTAGAAGGTACAAGAATGCTTGAGGTGGGAGTGGAAATTATGTGGTTAATATGGAAGATCAATGTAGTCCATCTCCTAAGACATAGATGATGAGTGTAGTCCATCTCCTAAGCCATGGATGATGAATGTATTCCATCTTCTAAGACATAGACGATGAGTGTAGTCCATCTCCTAAGACAAGGATGATGAGTGTAGTCCATCTCCTAAGACATGGAAGATGCGGGTAGTCCATCTCCTAAGCCATGGATGATGAATGTATTCCATCTTCTAAGACATAGACGATGAGTGTAGTCCATCTCCTAAGACAAGGATGATGAGTGTAGTCCATCTCCTAAGACATGGAAGATGCGGGTAGTCCATCTCCTAAGACATGGATGATGAATGTAGCCCACCTTCTAAGACATGGAAGATGAATGTAGTCCATCTCCTAAGACATGGATGATGAGTGTAGTCCATTTCCTAAGCTATGGATGATGAATGTAGTCCATCTTCTAAGACATAGATGATGAGTGTAGCCCATCTTCTAAGACATGGATGATGAGGGTAGTCCATCTCCTAAGGCATACATTATGAGTGTAGTCCATCTCCTAAGACATGGATGATGAGTGTAGTCCATTTCCTAAGCTATGGATGATGAATGTAGTCCATCTTCTAAGACATAGATGATGAGTGTAGTCCATCTCCTAAGGCATACATTATGAGTGTAGTCCATCTCCTAAGGCATGGATGATGAGTATAGTTTATCTCCTAAGACATGGATGTCCATATAACAATCCATGTAAAAATGGACTGCTATAAAGCCTGTAACCTGCACTGATATATTGTAGCAAACTCAGCCCAGCTATTTTTACACCTCTCCCAACCTTCCCCTTTAAGTACATATGCTCCATAATATCATCTGCAGCTGCTTTATCTATGTGATGGTCTTTACAGAAGCTGCGGTGTTGAGTACAAGAAAGGAAATATTTGTTTTTTTCCTTCTTTTCTTTTTTCAAAGAAATATCTTTAAAGGAACCAGTCCCCCTAAAAAGAGCTTTCCAAGCTCCCGACATGATGCTATAGATCAGAGGGAGCTGAACAGATATAATTTCTTATAGAAGGTTTCCATATAATTTGTAAATTATTACTTGGGCTTAGGAGTCCAGTGGGCGGTGCTACTCAATGATTGGCAGTGTGCTTATGATCTTTTCCGCCCACTGGACTCCTAACCCAGAATAAGCAGAGATGTAAAAGAATAAATCACAAGTTATATTGAATATTTTTTCTAGAAAACTTTATATCTATCTGCTCAGCTTTTCCTGCAGGAAAAATAGAGCAATTGTTTCACAAAGTCAAGAGAAATTTTGGGTCATCTCCATTGAAATACAGGAATGAGTAATTGTCTGATATACTGTTCTGTGTCTCCATTACTTCAGCACAATAATGGCCTCGTCCCCTAATAGTGGTTTTATGGGGTTGGGTTCTGTAGATGTTCCTAACGCTGCCCCATAAATATTAATGTAACCCTCGCTAGACGTGAATGGGTTCTGGATTCCAGAAGGGATTGTATCTTGATACATTGTATCCTATGAATGTTCCGTTACTTGGATCCGGCTCATTGTGCAGAGTCTGTTGGAGATTCTGGTCAGGGCCGCGGTGGGGTGGAGCGATGGTATTACTGGGGTCCCGTTCTGAGCAGAATTTTAAATTGTTAGTTCTGTTCACTTTTACTTTGGGGGATGGGGCTGCAGTTGCTGCCTGGGCGAGTACATCACATCTGCGGTGCCAGCTTTGCAAATGAACCAGTTATGTAGCCTTCAATTGTTCCAAGAAGTTCTGTAATTCGGTACAATGGCTGCTACCTGGGAGAATAGCAGAGAGGGTAAAGCCATAAAGAGAAGGCAAAATACGCCAGAAAGAATAGGTAGTGAAACATGGTGAATCTTTTCCATTGGTCACATAGAATTTAGAGCCTCTCTGCACAAATGAAATATTATGTTTTCCTCTTGGCCACTGAGTCCTGAGAGCCAGATCCGGAGTCATCAGTCTTGTGGACGCATTTTTAAATTAATTGTCTCTGATGATAAAAAAAAAAAAATTGTACATCCCATCAACTGAACTCCAGATGGTTTGACCCATCCCTTGCTTTATATAAAAACACCCCCGAAGAACACAGAGATGTCACTTTTTCAAGGGAATCTGTCATCTTTTTCATTATACGATGGGTAGTGTAAAATCCCGAGTTCATCACATGAGGAAGAGTCTGATCTTCTACTTAAGCAGCTCAGCTTGAGAGACGGGTTTCTTCCACTTTGTTTATATTCAAGTCACCAACTAATCAAATCAGACTCTTCTCCCTCCTCATCCGCACTCCTCCCCTCATCACACGCTCTCCTTCCCGCCTCACATACACTTATTCTTCCACTCTGCAAGCTCTCTCCTCCCTTGCCTTGCACACATACTCTTCCACCCTCTTACGACACTCTCTTCCCCTTCCTTGCAAGCTCTCTTCACCTTTCTCACAGACTCTCCTCCTATCTCACACTTCTTTCCTTCCTCCTCGCTCACTTTTTTTCCCTTCATTGCACCCTCTCTTCCCCTTTCTAGAACACCCTTGTAAACTTCCTTCCCTTTCCTCGCACACTTTCCTCCCCTTCCTCGCTTGATCTCCTCCACTTCCTCCCACAGGTTCCTCCCCTTCCCCCGCACTCTTTCCTCCCCTCGTAGGTTTTTCTCCCTTCCTCGCAGTCTCTTCTACTTTCCTCGCAGACTCTTGTCCCTTCCTTGCAGGCTCTTCTCCCTTGCCTGCATGCTCTCTTCCTTTCCTGGCAGGCTCTTCTCCCTTGCTTGCATGCTTTCCTCCTTTCCTCAAAGGCTCTTCTCCCTTCTTTGCATGCTGTCCTCCCTTTCCTCACACACATACTCTTTCACCTTCTTAGAACACTCTCCTCCCCTTCCTTGTATGCTCTCTTTACCTTTCTCACAGACTCTACTCCTATCCCGCACTTTTCTCCTTCCTCGTCGCTCACTTCCATCCCCTTCCTCGTACACATTCTTCCTCTTTCTCACATGCTCTCCTCCTCTTCCTCGTACACTTTCTTCCTCTTTCTCACATGCTCTCCTCCCCTTCCTCGTACACTTTCTTCCTCTTTCTCACATGCTCTCCTCTTTCTCGTACACTTTATTCCTCTTTCCCACATGCTCTCCTCTTCCTCGTACACATTCTTCCTCTTTTTCACATGCTCTCCTCCTCTTCCTCGTACACTTTCTTCCTCTTTCTCACATGCTCTCCTCCCCTTCCTTGTATACTTTCTTCCTCTTTCTCACATGCTCTCCTCCCCTTCCTCGTACATTGTCTTCCTCTTTCTCACATGCTCTCCTCCCCTTCCTCGTACACTTTCTTGCTCTTTCTCACATGCTCTCCTCCCCTTCCTCGTACACTTTCTTGCTCTTTCTCACATGCTCTCCTCCTCGAAGACTTTCTTCCTCTTTCTGCCATGCTCTCCTCCCCTTCCTCGCACACTTTCCTCCCCTTCCCCCCACACTTTCCTCCCCTTTCCCCCATGCTCTCCCCCCTTAATATCAGGCTCTTCTCCCTTCCTCGCAGGCTCTCCTCATTTCCTCACAGGGTTTTCTCTCTTCCTTGCACGCTCTCCTCCTTTCCTCGCAGGCTCTCCTCCTTTCCTCACAGGCTCTTCTCTCTTCCTTGCACGCTCTCCTCCTTTCCTTGCAGGCTCTTTACCCTTCCTCGCATGCTCTCCTCCTTTCCTCGCAGGCTCTCCTCCTTTCCTCACAGGCTCTTCTCTCTTCCTTGCACGCTCTCCTCCTTTCCTTGCAGGCTCTTTACCCTTCCTCGCATGCTCTCCTCCTTTCCTCGCAGGCTCTCCTCCTTTCCTCACAGGCTCTTCTCTCTTCCTTGCACGCTCTCCTCCTTTCCTTGCAGGCTCTTTACCCTTCCTCGCATGCTCTCCTCCTTTCCTCGCAGGCTCTCCTCCTTTCCTCACAGGCTCTTCTCTCTTCCTTGCACGCTCTCCTCCTTTCCTTGCAGGCTCTTTACCCTTCCTCGCATGCTCTCCTCCTTTCCTCACAGGCTCTTCTCTCTTCCTTGCACGCTCTCCTGCTTTCCTTGCAGGCTCTTTACCCTTCCTCGCAGGCTCTCCTCCTTTCCTCACAGGCTCTTCTCTCTTCCTTGCACGCTCTCCTCCTTTCCTTGCAGGCTCTTTACCCTTCCTCGCATGCTCTCCTCCTTTCCTCACAGGCTCTTCTCTCTTCCTTGCACGCTCTCCTCCTTTCCTTGCAGGCTCTTTACCCTTCCTCGCATGCTCTCCTGTTGTGAATTTGCTTTTTGGCTCCCTCTAGTGGTTACTAGTTTTTTGACTCTGGTTTTTCTGTCTTTCCTTTTATCCGCACCTGGGTCGTTAGTTAGGGGCGTTGCTTTATAAGCTCCCTGGACACTCAGTTCTATGCCTGGCAACGTAGTTATCAGAGCTAATCTGCTTTGCTCTTGTCTACTGATCCTGGTCCGGTTTTTCAGCTAAGTCATTTACTTTGCTTTTTGCTATTTGTTTTTGGTTTTGTATTTTTGTCCAGCTTGTTCCTAATCTGTATCCTGACTTTTGCTGGAAGCTCTAGGGCGCTGGTGTTCTCCCCCCGGACCGTTAGACGGTTCGGGGGTTCTTGAATTTCCAGTGTGGATTTTTGATAGGGTTTTTTGTTGACCATATAAGTTACCTTTCTATATTCTGCTATTAGTTAGCGGGCCTCTCTGTGCTAAACCTGGTTCATTTCTGTGTTTGTCATTTCCTCTTACCTCACCGTTATTATTTGTGGGGGGCTTCTACCCTGCGTTGGGGATTTGGTATGGCTTTCTTCCCGCTTTGTTCCTATGAAGGTCTCCTCTCCCAAATTTAAACCTCGTTTTATTGGTCCTTACAAGATATTGGAAATCCTTAATCCTGTATCTTTTCGTCTGGATCTTCCTGTGTCGTTTGCTATTCACAATGTATTTCATAGGTCCTTGTTGCGGCGGTACGTTGTGCCTGTAGTTCCTTCTGCTGAGCCTCCTGCTCCGGTGTTGGTTGAGGGCGAGTTGGAGTACGTGGTGGAGAAGATCTTGGATTCTCGCCTCTCCAGGCGAAGACTTCAGTACCTGGTCAAGTGGAAGGGCTATGGTCAGGAGGATAATTCCTGGGTGGTCGCCTCTGATGTTCATGCGGCCGATTTAGTTCGTGCCTTTCATGCCGCTCATCCTGATCGCCCTGGTGGTCGTGGTGAGGGTTCGGTGACCCCTCACTAAGGGGGGGGTACTGTTGTGAATTTGCTTTTTGGCTCCCTCTAGTGGTTACTAGTTTTTTGACTCTGGTTTTTCTGTCTTTCCTTTTATCCGCACCTGGGTCGTTAGTTAGGGGCGTTGCTTTATAAGCTCCCTGGACACTCAGTTCTATGCCTGGCAACGTAGTTATCAGAGCTAATCTGCTTTGCTCTTGTCTACTGATCCTGGTCCGGTTTTTCAGCTAAGTCATTTACTTTGCTTTTTGCTATTTGTTTTTGGTTTTGTATTTTTGTCCAGCTTGTTCCTAATCTGTATCCTGACTTTTGCTGGAAGCTCTAGGGCGCTGGTGTTCTCCCCCCGGACCGTTAGACGGTTCGGGGGTTCTTGAATTTCCAGTGTGGATTTTTGATAGGGTTTTTTGTTGACCATATAAGTTACCTTTCTATATTCTGCTATTAGTTAGCGGGCCTCTCTGTGCTAAACCTGGTTCATTTCTGTGTTTGTCATTTCCTCTTACCTCACCGTTATTATTTGTGGGGGGCTTCTATCCTGCTTTGGGGTCCCTTTCTCTGGAGGCAAGAGAGGTCTTTGTTTTCCTCTACTAGGGGTATTTAGATTCTCCGGCTGGCGCGAGTCATCTAGGATCAACGTAGGTATGACCCCCGGCTACTTCTAGTGTTGGCGTTAGGAGTAGATATATGGTCAACCCAGTTACCACTGCCCTATGAGCTGGATTTTTGTATCTTGCAGACTTCCACGTTCCTCTGAGACCCTCGCCATTGGGGTCATAACACTCTCCTCCTTTCCTCGCATGCTCTCCTCCTTTCCTCACAGGCTCTTCTCTCTTCCTTGCACGCTCTCCTCCTTTCCTTGCAGGCTCTTTACCCTTCCTCGCATGCTCTCCTCCTTTCCTCGCAGGCTCTCCTCCTTTCCTCACAGGCTCTTCTCTCTTCCTTGCACGCTCTCCTCCTATCCTTGCAGGCTCTTTACCCTTCCTCGCATGCTCTCCTCCTTTCCTCGCAGGCTCTCCTCCTTTCCTCACAGGCTCTTCTCTCTTCCTTGCACGCTCTCCTCCTTTCCTTGCAGGCTCTTTACCCTTCCTCGCATGCTCTCCTCCTTTCCTCACAGGCTCTTCTCTCTTCCTTGCACGCTCTCCTCCTTTCCTTGCAGGCTCTTTACCCTTCCTCACATGCTCTCCTCCTTTCCTCACAGGCTTTTCTCTCTTCCTTGCAGGCTCTCCTCCTTTCCTTGCAGGCTCTTTACCCTTCCTCGCATGCTCTCCTCCTTTCCTCACTGGCTCTCCTCCCCTTCCTCACAAACATGCTCTTCCACCCACACTCTCTTCCCTTTCCTCACATCCTTTCCTCCCCTTCCTCACACACTCTCCTCTCCTCAAACACTGTCCTCCCCACATTTCTCCCTTCCTCTGCAGACTCTTCTCCCTGCCCTTGACTTTTTAAGTAGCATCTGGGTTCTTGCCCTCATTTCTCGCCTGTTCTCCATGTGCCCGGACTCCTTTCTCCGTGCCTGGACTCTATTTCCGTGTCTGGATTTTTCTCCCTGTGTCTTATCACCGTAACCAGATTTGTCTTTAAGTACCCAAACTGATGACAGGTTCTCTTTAAGCCACCTTTCCTACTGGTTTGTATTAGTAAGATTGCATAACCAGCGATTAGCGTAGATATAGGGCTCACCGTCACCGTACTGCCCGAGGGTCCACATGCACCTAGATCTGGTGGCCACCCAGCTAATAATTCATGCTGTACCTGCAACTATTTAATGTTGCATCTCACATAAGATCATAGGACATTTTAGAACTGCAGGAAATTGACCCATTATAGAAATGACCCTATAAAAGGTAAAATAACGGGATCCGCAACTCCCCACTTACCAGTGACTTTCCATGTGGACCTGCCCCCTTCCTTTATCATCACATTGAGCCGATTGACCCCGATTAACCTTTGCGCAAATCAGTCTATTACTTTGGCACTTTATCTAGAAATGACTTTAAGGCGCCGGCCAGGATTAGCACATTCTCCCAGTAGCCAGACACATGGTATATCAGGAGCAGACCCGCTGGAAAGTAGGAACGTAACGCTAATTGCTTGTTATCGCCAACTCATATTATCAATTATACACATACCGGAACCTGCAGCCAGAAGGATGCGCAGCCCATGGGGCCGTAACACTGCGCAAATCCTGCCAGTGACACCAGGGAACTTTACTTAATACAAAAAGTTTCACAATCTGAAAACATAAAACAATTTACATCATTGAAGTAGTTGTAGCCCTAAACCCGGGACTAGATTGTAAAAGAAAAATGCAAAAAAAATCGGGGAAAAAAAATTGAAAATCTTTTTTTTTTATTGGCCGGTTGTGTGTGATTTGACTTCCTAAGGCACAAGAGTCATTTACTTCTTGCACATGGAAGACAGATAGTGAAAGGCAAGAATGGGGGCCATTTCCCTTCCGGGAGGGCGAAGAAGAGGAGAGACAATTCTAGTAATGACGAGGTGGATGGCTGGCAAGGAGTTGCTCGATTAGAGTATTGGTGTTGGAGGTGACGGCCCCACGGAGCGTGAAGATGCTACTATAGGTCTCGCTGCTCCTGGGCCCATTAGGCAGTAAGTTACATGTAGTCTCTGCTGGGTGGGGACAGCTGGGTACCACCTTCTGTAGCCCCCGAAGAGAGAAGCCAAAGAAGAAGAGAAGCTAAGAGACAAGAGCGGTGATGGAGCCCAAGATAGCTGGTGATGACCAGGACAGATTTGCTGGAACAGAGCAGAAGAAAGAGACCCCCATTGACAACCTGTGATGCAGCTGCGACATCCTTGATAGAGGATGATATGAGACGGCCCCTGAGGAAGCCGAGGGACTCACAGTTATGACCGCTGAGAAGTGTTGCCATGTTATAGCCACCTTGTTGTGGCACAAGTAAATAGAGGAGTGTGCCTTTATGTTACCATTTTCCCACCAGCTGGAGCTTGTGTGTGATGAGACCCCCTTTGCTGGTGGAGGACCTGCTTGTGCCAGACTGTACGGACCACTAGGGGCACAGCTGTATGGACAGCTAGGGGCACGGCTGTGTGGACCACTAAGGGCACGGCTGTACGGACCACTATGGGCACGGCAATATGGACCACTAGGGGCACGGTTTTGCGGAACACTAGGGGAGCGGAAGTGCTGACCGCTTGGGAAGTGGCTGTGCGGACTGCTAGAGGAGCAGATGTGATGACCACTAGGGGAATAGCTGTACGGACCGCTAGGGGCACGACTGCATGGACTGCTAGGTGCACGGTTGTACTCACCACTAAGGGCACGGCTGTGTGGAAAGCTATTGCACTGCTATATGGACCGCTAGGGGCACTGCTGTACGAACCGCTAGGGGCACGGCTGTACGGACCGATAAGGGCACGGCTGTACAGACCGATAGGGGCACGGCTGTACGGACCAATAGGGGCACGGCTGTATGAACCGCTAGGGGCACGGCTGTACGAACCGCTAGGGGCAAGGCTGTACGAACCGATAGGGGCACGGCTGTACCGACCGATAGGGGCACGACTGTATGGACCGATAGGGGCACGGCTGTACAGACCGATAGGGGCACGGCTGTACGGACCAATAGGGGCACGGCTGTACGAACTGCTAGGGGCACGGCTGTATGAACCGCAAGGGGCACGGCTGTACGGACCGATAGGGGCACGGCTGTATGGACCACTAAGGGCACGGCTGTTTGGCTTCTATGAAACACATTGATACACACCAAATTCAATCCACATCTTCATTTAACAAATTAATGCCCTGTAAACAAAAAACCCTCTGCCATCATCATCCATCTCTTGGAGTGTGTGCACATTGCACTTTTCACCATATTTCCCATATCTTAAATCTTAAAGGGGTTGTCCGGTCCAAATTGATAAGTCTGCAGTGACTCTTTGTGACTGCAGACTTATTAATCCCCCCAGCGGGGATTCGCTGGTTTTTGAGGGGGAACTGGAGGGTAACTATGAGTCAAACATACAGCCAAGGCCCGTCATGTGGGTGTGGCCTTGCTCCATACACTTGTATTGTCCTGTGGGCGTGGCCCACTAGAGGGGGCGGTGTATGGAGTGATGCCACACCCACTGGACAGGAATATGTATAACTCATATGTACCCTCTGGTCCCAGCTCAGAAACCGGTGAATCCCCGCAGCGCACAGTGGGGGGAATCATAAGTCTGCGGTCGCACACAATGTTTGCAGACTTATCGATTTGGACTTGACAAACCCTTTAAGTCTGTTACAAATGCATTCATTTTCTAAAACGTGCGTCTTTACCCCCCGGCGTTATTACCATTAATGACTATGATTTGCCACCATGGCAATGAAGCGACGCCTCGTCCGTAATCACAGCATCATTTCTGATTACACCGATGCTGTTTGCCTTCTGTTGTAGCATCGAGTTATAACTGCGGACAACACAAGTCGGGAAATGACAAAGCGGCCAAAATGTGGAGATTATAGAGGCGAAAGTGTGCGGAGATCCATCATCCGGCTGTTATCTGTCTGTTATCCAGCGATTGACTATGTATTTATCATCTATCCATTGTGGATACAAATGGGGCCAAACTGTCTGGTCACAATCAGCAGAGAATTGTTATGATTTGGTAATTCAGTACCACAATGGACATAGAAGTTAGAACACATACAGTGACCTGACTATAACCCAAAAACATAGAACGAGCTCTGAGACGTGGGAACTCTGCTGACCGCAATCCCTAATCCTCTCCAACCACACTAGAGGTAGCTGTGGATTGCGCCTAACGCTCCCTATGCAACTCGGCACAGCCTGAGAAACTAGCTAGCCTGAAGATAGAAAATAAGCCTACCTTGCCTCAGAGAAATACCCCAAAGGAAAAGGCAGCCCCCACATATAATGACTGTGAGTTAAGATGAAAAGACAAACGTAGAGATGAAATAGATTTAGCAAAGTGAGGCCCGACTTTCTAAACAGAGCGAGGATAGGAAAGGTAACTTTGCGGTCAACACAAAACCCTACAAACAACCACGCAAAGGGGGCAAAAAGACCCTCCGTACCGAACTAACGGCACAGAGGTACACCCTCTGCGTCCCAGAGCTTCCAGCAAACAAGAAAAAACAAATAAGCAAGCTGGACAGAAAAAAACAGCGATCAAAATAACAAAAGCGGACTTAGCTATGCTGAGCAGCAGGCCACAGGAACGATCCAGGAGGAAACAGGTCCAATACTAGAACATTGACTGGAGGCCAGGATCAAAGCACTAGGTGGAGTTAAATAGAGCAGCACCTAACGACTTCACCACATCACCTGAGGAAGGAAACTCAGAAGCCGCAGTACCACTCTCCTCCACCAACGGAAGCTCATAGAGAGAATCAGCCGAAGTACCACTTGTGACCACAGGAGGAAGCTCTGCCACAGAATTCACAACAGTACCCCCCCCGAGGAGGGGTCACCGAACCCTCACCAGAGCCCCCAGGATGACCAGGATGAGCCATATGAAAGGCACGAACAAGATCGGGAGCATGGACATCAGAGGCAAAGACCCAGGAATTATCTTCCTGAGCATAACCCTTCCACTTAACCAGATACTGGAGTTTCCGTCTTGAAACACGAGAATCCAAAATCTTCTCCACAATATACTCCAACTCCCCCTCCACCAAAACCGGGGCAGGAGGATCAACAGATGGAACCATAGGTGCCACGTATCTCCGCAACAATGACCTATGGAATACGTTATGAAGGGAAAAAGAATCTGGAAGGGTCAGACGAAAAGACACAGGATAAAGAACCTCAGAAATCCTATACGGACCAATGAAACGAGGTTTAAACTTAGGAGAGGAAACCTTCATAGGAATATGACGAGAAGATAACCAAACCAAATCCCCAACACGAAGTCGGGGACCCACACAGTGTCTGCGATTAGCGAAACGTTGAGCCTTCTCCTGGGACAAGGTCAAATTGTCCACTACATGAGTCCAAATCTGCTGCAACCTGTCCACCACAGTATCCACACCAGGACAGTCCGAACACTCAACCTGCCCTGAAGAGAAACGAGGATGGAACCCAGAGTTGCAGAAAAACGGCGAAACCAAGGTAGCCGAGCTGGCCCGATTATTATGGGCGAACTCAGCCAAAGGCAAAAAGGACACCCAGTCATCCTGATCAGCAGAAACAAAACATCTCAGATATGTTTCCAAGGTCTGATTGGTTCGTTCGGTCTGGCCATTAGTCTGAGGATGGAAAGCCGAGGAAAAAGACAAGTCAATGCCCATCCTAGCACAAAAGGCTCGCCAAAACCTCGAAACAAACTGGGAACCTCTGTCAGAAACGATATTCTCTGGAATTCCATGTAAACGAACCACATGCTGGAAGAACAATGGCACCAAATCAGAGGAGGAAGGTAATTTAGACAAGGGTACCAAATGGACCATCTTAGAGAAGCGATCACAAACCACCCAAATGACTGACATTTTTTGAGAGACGGGAAGATCTGAAATAAAATCCATAGAGATATGTGTCCAAGGCCTCTTCGGGACCGGCAAGGGCAAAAGCAACCCACTGGCACGAGAACAGCAGGGCTTAGCCCGAGCACAAATCCCACAGGATTGCACAAAAGAACGCACATCCCGCGACAGAGATGGCCACCAAAAGGATCTAGCCACTAACTCTCTGGTACCAAAGATTCCAGGATGACCAGCCAACACCGAACAATGAACCTCAGAGATAACCTTATTCGTCCACCTATCAGGGACAAACAGTTTCTCCGCTGGGCAACGATCAGGTATATTAGCCTGAAATTTTTGCAGCACCCGCCGCAAATCAGGGGAGATGTCAGACACAATTACTCCTTCCTTGAGGATACCCGCCGGCTCAGATAAACCCGGAGAGTCGGGCACAAAACTCCTAGACAGGGCATCCGCCTTCACATTTTTAGAGCCCGGAAGGTACGAAATCACAAAGTCAAAAGGGGCAAAAAACAGCGACCAACGAGCCTGTCTAGGATTCAACCGCTTGGCAGACTCGAGATAAGTCAAGTTCTTATGATCAGTCAAGACCACCACGCGATGCTTAGCTCCTTCAAGCCAATGACGCCACTCCTCGAATGCCCACTTCATGGCCAGCAACTCTCGATTGCCAACATCATAATTTCGCTCAGCAGGCGAAAACTTCCTGGAAAAGAAGGTGCATGGTTTCATCACCGAGCAATCAGAACTTCTCTGCGACAAAACAGCCCCTGCTCCAATCTCAGAAGCATCAACCTCGACCTGGAATGGAAGCGAAACATCTGGTTGACACAACACAGGGGCAGAAGAAAAACGACGCTTTAACTCTTGAAAAGCTTCCACAGCAGCAGAAGACCAATTGACCACATCAGCACCCTTCTTGGTCAAATCGGTCAATGGTTTAGCAATACTAGAAAAATTGCAGATGAAGCGACGATAAAAATTAGCAAAGCCCAGGAACTTTTGCAGACTTTTCAGAGATGTCGGCTGAGTCCAATCATGGATGGCTTGGACCTTAACAGGGTCCATCTCGATAGTAGAAGGGGAAAAAATGAACCCCAAAAATGAAACCTTCTGAACACCAAAGAGACACTTTGATCCCTTCACAAACAAAGAATTAGCACGCAGGACCTGAAACACCGTTCTGACCTGCTTCACATGAGACTCCCAATCATCCGAGAAGATCAAAATATCATCCAAGTATACAATCAGGAATTTATCCAGGTACTCTCGGAAGATGTCATGCATAAAGGACTGAAACACTGATGGAGCATTGGCAAGTCCGAATGGCATTACAAGATACTCAAAATGGCCCTCGGGCGTATTAAATGCAGTTTTCCATTCATCGCCTCGCTTAATACGCACAAGATTATACGCACCACGAAGATCTATCTTGGTGAACCAACTAGCCCCCTTAATCCGAGCAAACAAATCAGATAACAACGGCAAGGGGTACTGAAATTTAACCGTGATCTTATTTAGAAGGCGGTAATCTATACAAGGTCTCAGCGAACCATCCTTCTTGGCCACAAAAAAGAACCCTGCTCCTAATGGCGACGATGACGGGCGAATATTCCCCTTCTCCAAGGACTCCTTCACGTAACTCTGCATAGCGGCGTGCTCAGGCACAGATAAATTAAACAGTCGACCTTTTGGGAATTTACTACCAGGAATCAAATCGATAGCACAATCCCAATCCCTATGCGGAGGTAGGGTATCGGACTTGGGCTCATCAAATACATCCCGGTAATCAGACAAAAACTCTGGAACCTCAGAAGGGGTGGATGACGAAATAGACAGAAATGGGACATCACCATGTACCCCCTGACAACCCCAGCTGGACACAGACATGGATTTCCAATCTAATACTGGATTATGGACTTGTAGCCATGGCAACCCCAACACGACCACATCATGCAGATTATGCAACACCAGAAAGCGAATAACCTCCTGATGTGCAGGAGCCATGCACATGGTCAGCTGGGTCCAGTACTGAGGCTTATTCTTGGCCAAAGGCGTAGCATCAATTCCTCTCAATGGAATAGGACACTGCAAGGGCTCCAAGAAAAACCCACAACTCCTAGCATACTCTAAGTCCATCAAATTCAGGGCAGCGCCTGAATCCACAAATGCCATTACAGAATAAGATGACAAAGAGCAGATCAAGGTAACGGACAAAAGAAATTTTGACTGTACCGTACCAATGGTGGCAGACCTAGCGAACCGCTTAGTGCGCTTAGGACAATCAGAGATAGCATGAGTGGAATCACCACAGTAGAAACACAGCCCATTCTGACGTCTGTGTTCTTGCCGTTCAACTCTGGTCAAAGTCCTATCGCACTGCATAGGCTCAGGTTTATGCTCAGATAATACCGCCAAATGGTGCACAGATTTACGCTCACGCAAGCGTCGACCGATCTGAATGGCCAAAGACATAGACTCATTCAGACCAGCAGGCATAGGAAATCCCACCATGACATCCTTAAGGGCTTCAGAGAGATCTTTTCTGAAAATAGCTGCCAGCGCAGATTCATTCCATTGAGTGAGTACGGACCACTTTCTAAATTTCTGACAATATACCTCTATCTCATCCTGACCCTGACACAGAGCCAGCAAATTTTTCTCTGCCTGATCCACTGAATTAGGTTCATTGTACAGCAATCCGAGTGCCAGGAAAAACGCATCGATATTACTTAATGCAGGATCTCCTGGCACAAGAGAAAATGCCCAGTCCTGAGGGTCGCCACGTAAAAAAAGAAATAATGATCCTAACTTGTTGAACTGGGCCACCAGAGGAGCGAGGTTTCAAAGCCAGAAATAGTTTACAATTATTTTTGAAACTCAGAAATCTAGTTCTATCTCCAAAAAACAAATCAGGAATAGGAATTCTTGGTTCTAACATAGAATTCTGAACCACAAAGTCTTGAATATTTTGTACTCTTGCCGTGAGCTGATCTACACATGAAGACAGACCTTTAATGTCCATCGCTACACCTGTGTCCTGAACCACCCAAATGTCTAGGGGAAAAAAAAAGCAAAACACAGTGCAGAGAAAAAAAAATGGTCTCAGAACTTCTTTTTTCCCTCTATTGAGAATCATTAGTACTTTTGGCCTCCAGTACTGTTATGATTTGGTAATTCAGTACCACAATGGACATAGAAGTCAGAACACATACAGTGACCTGACTATAACCCAAAAACATAGAACGAGCTCTGAGACGTGGGAACTCTGCAGACCGCAATCCCTAATCCTCTCCAACCACACTAGAGGTAGCCGTGGAATGCGCCTAACGCTCCCTATGCAACTCGGCACAGCCTGAGAAACTAGCTAGCCTGAAGATAGAAAATAAGCCTACCTTGCCTCAGATAAATACCCCAAAGGAAAAGGCAGCCCCCACATATAATGACTGTGAGTTAAGATGAAAAGACAAACGTAGAGATGAAATAGATTTAGCAAAGTGAGGTCCGACTTTCTAAACAGAGCGAGGATAGGAAAGGTAACTTTGCGGTCAACACAAAACCCTACAAACAACCACGCAAAGGGGGCAAAAAGATCCTCCGTACCGAACTAACGGCACAGAGGTACACCCTCTGCGTCCCAGAGCTTCCAGCAAGCAAGAAAAAACAAATAAGCAAGCTGGACAGAAAAAAACAGCAAACAAAATAACAAAAGCGGACTTAGCTATGCTGAGCAGCAGGCCACAGGAACGATCCAGGAGGAAACAGGTCCAATACTAGAACATTGACTGGAGGCCAGGATCAAAGCACTAGGTGGAGTTAAATAGAGCAGCACCTAACGACTTCACCACATCACCTGAGGAAGGAAACTCAGAAGCCGCAGTACCACTCTCCTCCACCAACGGAAGCTCATAGAGAGAATCAGCCGAAGTACCACTTGTGACCACAGGAGGGAGCTCTGCCACAGAATTCACAACAGAGAATAAAGTAAATGATTTTCTTTCGTAATAAACAAAAAAAACATGATACAAGACCTTTTCTTAGGCACAAATCACATAATCCAATTTTCACACCCAGGCAGGACATTATGGAGGAGCTCACTTTCCCCAGGTCACACAAGTCCTCGTCTAGCAGAAGTTTTCATCTTTCTTGCTTACTGGCAATGTCCCATTTTATCCCCCCCAGAGCCGCACGTGGAGCCACAGCTGAGCAGCTCCAAAACCTGGAGTCCAGTGTGGGAGCGGCCATCCCACCCCGACTCGAAGGTGACTCCTAAATCCCAGGACCCCAAAATCCACCAAACATCAAACCCTGCAATAAATGTCACTTAGTGCACAAATCCTTCATTCATATGACCGAGAACAGCAACCTCCACGGCACAAGCCTACTGCCCAGCAATCTACCTGCCGGCTGGTTTCAATGTCTTTCTGTCGTACTTTTTAATTGTGGCTGTTTTAAACTTCTTTTTGAGGAATTTTCGATATCATTCTATATATTATCTATCTATCCATCCTTCCTTCCATTTATCCATCCATACACTTATTCATCCATACACCCATCCATCCATCTACCAATTAATCCACCCATCCATCCATACACCCATCCTTCCTTTCTTTCTTTCTTCCTACCCCATCCATCCACCCATTTGTCGATCCTTCCTGTCTTCTGTTCACCCATCCTTCCATCCATCTGCCCATCCACTGATACAGCCACCCATCTATCTATCCACCCTTCCTTCCATCGATCCACCAATACACTTACCCATCCATACACCCATCCATCCATCTACCAATCCACCCATCCTTCCATCCATCCAACCATGCATAACGCCCACCCTTCCCTCCTTCCTTTCTTCCTACCCCCATCCATCGACCCATCTGTCGATCCTTCCTTCTGTTCACCCATCCTTCCATCTACTGATACTGCCACCCATCTATCTATCCACCCTTTCTTCTATCGATCCATCCATCTTTCCAATAACCCACCCATCCATCCTTCCATCCTTCAAATAACCCACCCTTCCATCTACCCCTCCTTCCTTCCTTCAACCCATCAACTGTTCCATCCATCTATCCACCCATTAACCCACCCATCCTTCCATACAATCTCCCAACGTTCCTTCCTTCCTTCCTTCCATCTAACCACCAATCCACCCACCCACCTATCCTTCCATACTTCAACCCACCGTTCCTTCCATCCATCCATTCACCCACCAATTAATCCATCCATCCATCCATCCACCAATTCACCCACCCACTCATCCACCCTTCCATCCATCCATCCTACATCCATCCAACCATGTAAAAAAAAAACAAGAAAGGAATGATTTGGAAATCTCTTATCGCCATATTTTCTTCACAGTACACAGATTGGAAGTTGAACATTGCACGTTTTTCCATTTTATTTTAAAAACGATCTCATTAACAAAATTGATGGCAGTGATACATCTCAAAAACGTTGATACTGGGTTAGGAAAACGCTGGAAAAGTAACTGGTAATAATGAAAAACAGCCCGACGGTGAATGTTCACCTAAGTGACAACTCTATATAAAAAGAGCATGTGAGAGAGGCAGAGTCTCCCAGAAGCAAAGATGGTCGGAGATCACCAATCTGTGAGCAACTGTGTCTAGAAATTAGGGAACGATTTCAGAAACATTTTCCTAAATGAGCCTCACTCCAATCACGTATTACCCCTTCTCTTTGTTTTGCAGACATATTTTAGAAAGATTAACAAGATGTTTCAGACAGATGAAAACAATTATGAATGTCTGACCTGGCGTAGTCAGGTTTGTTTGTAGTCTGTTACCATGGAAAGCCATGAGTCTGCATAAGAGCTGTAGTGACAGAATGATGGGACATTGTTAACCAAGGCTATTTGCAAAGTTGCTTCATTTTTATTCTTAGATGCATCGGAGCTGAGAGCGGCTTTAGGGGCAAAGTTTGTCTCATTTAGAAGTTTGGCAGGAAATGTTTAATCAAGATCTGTTTCAATTTTTTTTTCCATTTTATGTTACATGAATTGGGAAAGTAAAAATCTCCATAATCATCCGCTCATTACAAGATCCCCCAGCGCTTTGCTTTCTAGACATGAAAACATCCTCAACAACAGGACAGAAATAGATTGTAATTATGTAATTAATGAATCCTCTCCGGGCAGATGAAGCGGTCAGCGGCGGATACCTCTAATAGTTATCAATTATTTCTAATGTATCCTCAACGCTGAGAGATAATGACGGATCCGAACGGCAGGGAGACGCACGAGCTGGAGAACGATGGAGCAAGTTCCAAAATGTAGTATGTTTATGGGAAGTAGTGTATATATATACCGTATATATACTGTATACATAGAGAGATAGGGAAATGTGTCACTGCACAGGACACGTCTCCTCCAGAGTCCAGTGGTGGCGGCTTTACACCACTCCATCCGACGCTCGGCCTTGTGCTTGGTGATGTATGGCTACATGCAACTGCTCAGCCATGCAGCTCCCGGCGGGGGCGTAGTGTTTGTACTGATATCAATCGAGGTCTGGACTCTGCAGTTATGGAGTCAGAAGAACGTTGGTGACTTTTCTGTCCTCTGCTCCTCAGGACTCGGCCCTCCCGGCTCTGTAATGTTACGGGGTCTCCATTTTGTGGCTGAGTTTCTGTAATTACTTCCCCTTCTCGATAATATCACTCACCGGTGATGGGGGAAGATTTCGGAAGAAGAAATGTCATGACCGGATTTGTTACCCCGTTGGCTCCTATTACAGGACCCCACTGGTATCAGTGAGCTGTGCACCACCAGCCATTCCGTCACAAGGTAGTAAAGGCAGGTGGCATGGCGGAGGGCCGGAGATTATACAGCGGGGGGTGAGGGGCTGGATATTATACGTTGGGGGCCGATTGGCCGGATGTTATATGCTGGGGGCCAAATGTTAAACACCGGCAGCTGAATGTTATACAACGGGAGCCGAGGGGCCAAGGAGCTGGATGTTATACGCCAGGGGCCGAATGTCACACACCGGGGGCCAAGGGGCCAGATGTTATACACTGGGCATCGAGGGGCCGGATGTTATACACTGGGCATCGAGGGGCCAGATGTTATACACTGGGCGCCGAGGGGCCGGATGTTATACACTGGGCGCTGAGGGGCCGGATGTTATACACTGGGCATCGAGGGGCCAGATGTTATACACTGGGCGCCGAGGGGCCGGATGTTACACACTGGGTGCTGAGGGGCCGGATTTTATACACTGGGCGCTGAGGGGCCGGATGTTATACACTGGGTGCCTAGGGGCCGGATGTTATACACTGGATGCCGAGGGGCCGGATGTTATACACTGGGCGCCTAGGGGCCGGATGTTATACACTGGGCGCCTAGGGGCCGGATGTTATACACTGGGCGCTGAGGGGCTGGATGTTATACACTGGGCGCCTAGGGGCCGCATGTTATACACTGGACGCCGAGGGGCCGGATGTTATACACTGGGCGCCTAGGGGCCGGATGTTATACACTGGACGCCGAGGGGCCGGATGTTATACACTGGGCGCCTAGGGGCCGGATGTTATACACTGGGCGCCTAGGGCCGGATGTTATACACTGGGCGCCTAGGGGCCGGATGTTATACACTGGGCGCTGAGGGGCTGGATGTTATACACTGGGCGCCGAGGGGCCGGATGTTATAAACTGGACGCCGAGGGGCCGGATGTTATACTCTGGGCGTCGAGGGGCGGATGTTATACACTGGGCGTCGAGGGGCGGATGTTATACACTGGGGGTCGAGGGGCCGGATGTTATACACTGTACGCTGAGGGGCCGGATGTTATACACTGGGCGCTGAGGGGCGGATGTTATACACTGGGCGTGGAGGGGCGGATGTTATACACTGGGTGCCAAGGAGCCAGATATTATAAACTGGGGGAGAGGAGTTGGAGGTTATACACAGAGGGTGATAGAGCCTTATGTTATGCATCAGGGGCCAGATGTTATACACCAGAGGTCAATATGTTATACATCGGGGTTTATGGGGCCAGATATTATACATCGGGGTCTATGGGGCCAGATATTATACAGCGGGGGGGCTATGGGCCCGGATGTTATACATAGGGGGTGAGGGTCCAAATGTTAATCACTGGGGGCAATGGGGCCGCATGTTATACACACGGAGGGAATGGGACCGGATGTTATACACCGGGGGGCAATGGGGCCAGATGTTATACACTGAGGGGCAAGGGGACGGATTTTATACACTGGGGGAAGGTGGTTGGATCCTTGCCCCAATCATTCTCTGGGATTCCTCCAGAAATACCCCAGAATACCAGAGGAACAGAACCTATGACTGACCTAATATATGGAGCTGATGCCCAGTGCCCATATGGTGCCAACAGTGCTCACCCAGTTTTAGATTATGACTCAATGGAGCCTCTAGTGGCCAAACTGAAGATGGCACAATACCGGAATGGTTGTATTTTGGGATATGCCTTTATGACACAGATATTTCCTGGTTTTATTCTGCAAATAGCATTGTAGAATAACACTTATATTCCCTAGTAGCAACTTCTCCTGTGATTTGTAATTTGCCGCTAAAGACATAAGGAGACAATTAATTTCTTATGGTAATTTATGTACTTGAATCTTGCAGACATTTTCCTAGTTTTGAGATAGTGGAAATTAATATTTCTAATTAAATTAACTGGAAAGCTTAGGGATCGAGGCTTCGAGGAATAATAATGTTCCAGGCTGCTGTGTAATGCCACGTCTGACCACAGGGTGTGCTCTTTAGAATAAACATGGTCAGAACTAACATGGCCTGTAATGCAATGTTATTCCAGTCCATGCAGCACTGTACTTTAGAGCTCCACCTAGTGGCAAAAAAATATATTACAGTCATGTAACCTTTTGATACAATGTAACCCATGCAAAGTAATGTGTTGTGCTGAATAACAGGTCTCCAGCATCTTCATGTTCTTTCACTTTACCTGGAAACAATCAGCAAGCGGCTATCTATATAGCAATGAAAGATTTTTTGTTAGGTGTTTAATTCTGTGCAATTTTTATGCTTTAGTAAGATGAACTAACCTCACTCCAGATGTTATCAGACAACAAGATCCGTCAACAGCACCTCATCTGCTTGCTGACGGTTTCATTATGGATCTTACCTGGTGGCTGTAAAAAGAGCTTACCTGGATTTTTAGATAACAAGATCAGTCAACAGCAACTAAACTACTTGCTGACGGTTTCCAACTAGTAATGTTACTTTTTCATTGTGTCATTGCTCATTATTACACATAATATATGGACATCTATGGTTCGGTTTCTTTGCCTGTGTCGCTTGGATGAGTTGTTACCGACATGTGGTGAGAATTTCATGTCAATATCACTTAGAAAAGACAAGAATAATAACTAAAACGACATCTGTTGACAAACCTAATCTGCTTGCTGATGGTTTCCACAAAACCGTGAACCGTGACAACATAAGATCAGATAGCCTGGATATTTACAAAAGCCATTATCAGATTAGAATAATAACCAAAATAGAATGTTTTAATAAGCGGACGAATCTGCTTACTGACGGTTTCCACTTTTTTTTTCTACACTGTACAATTAAGTAAAATGTTTTCTGATGCCTTATCCTAACTATGACTGTTGCTGCCCCCTTTGTAAAGTATCCATCTATAGGGGATGCGGTATCACATGAGGATATACATCTCACCACATAATCATTATCCGGCAGCATAACCCTAATGCACAGAAAGGAAAATAAGTGATTATGAAGAA
Organism: Ranitomeya imitator; assembly: GCF_032444005.1. Taxonomy (NCBI): domain Eukaryota; kingdom Metazoa; phylum Chordata; class Amphibia; order Anura; family Dendrobatidae; genus Ranitomeya; species Ranitomeya imitator. Next base: position 136,838,759 of record NC_091290.1, read on the forward strand.
TCTGTGTCGGGAGAGGATGGTGAGATAGAGACTTGTCTGCCAGACGTGCAATGTAACGAGGATGGAGGAATGTGCGGAATTAATGAATGATGAAGCGGTTGCCGCGGAGAATAGAACTAACACTCGGTTCTATGGAATGCAGCGACGGTGAGAGACAATGAAAGGAGCACGGATGGTGCGGCGTGGCACAGAATGAGAATGAGGTTACTAATCCTGGCATTGTGGGCACAGCACTCACCCAAGGATACCCGCAACCAGATGAGGATAAGGAGACGTATCCTCCTGGCACAGCAGGTTTAATCAAATCACTACCTGTTCCGAAGGGTGCCTGTACTTTTGCAACCATTTTTTTGTATCATTCCACTACATCTAGTGTAAGATAGGAAGTCTCTTTTTCTAAAATAAAATACATTTCATTAACCATTAATTAAACACTGATTGTATTGAAACAGCACAACACAAACCTAGTAAGTGACACATCACTGGAATCAGGGTCTCTGCCCCTACATCATGCTGCTTTCCGATTACATAGCAAAAACCTGCTCACAGACTCCCTTTTAAGAAAGAAGAATGGAGTGCAGGATGAGACTGCAGAGAGTGTTCGTCTGTAGTCTGTAACCATGGAGACACATAGATCTGCATTAGAGCTGTGAACACAAAACGGTGGGAGCATTTTAACAGTTGGTAAATTGGTTGCAAATTCGAAATTCTTTTTTTTTTGTTGCTCATTCTTCACTTATGAGCCACTTCTCTGGCCTCTGCCTCCTGAACTCATCATTCACTCTGGACAACAGTTTGCTCAAAAGAAGACAGACTGCCATCTCACTGAGGAATCACATTATAGCTGCCCATTTAAGCTTTTTGGAAAGTAGAGGGAGGAACAGAGTGAGATGCACACATAGATGCGTGGCTGCTTTCTAGTAAGTGTTTATCTCGCCTCAGAGCTGGATTCACACTTACACTGCTCAGTATTGCCAGCTATATATCTTCCTTTCTAGTGTTTTATCTCACTGCAGTGCTGAATGTTAGTTTTAATGTCAGGAATAGCGCAGTATGCAAATATATACGTGTCATCAAAATGACAGAACCCTCAAGGGAACCCAGAAGACCTCCATAATAAGTCACTGGGGCACGTGTGTAACTATTTGGGTTCATAATATGATGACGGGGAATGTCCACCCTTCAGTACAATCTTTATTTAAGGTAAAGAATTTCTTCCAATATTATGCCTGTTGGAGCTGCATTATTTTTTTTTTGCATACAGAGCTCAAAATCCCCTGTAATACACTTCAGCCACCACTGGGGGGAGCCTAATGGCGAATTAGGTTCTACTTACACATTAAAGGGAACCTGTCACCTGAATTTGGCGGGACTGGTTTTGGGTCATATGGGCGGAGTTTTCGGGTGTTTGATTCACCCTTTCCTTACCCGCTGGCTGCATGCTGGCTGCAATATTGGATTGAAGTTCATTCTCTGTCCTCCATAGTACACGCCTGCGCAAGGCAAGATTGCTTTGCGCAGGCGTGTACTATGGAGGACAGAGAATGAACTTCAATCCAATATTGCAGCCAGCATGCAGCCAGCGGGTAAGGAAAGGGTGAATCAAACACCCAAAAACTCCGCCCATATGACCCAAAACCAGTCCCGCCAAATTCAGGTGACAGAGTCCCTTTAAGCTCTATCGAAAGACAGTATGCAGAAAGCTTAACAGCTCCCTCTAGTGGTGGCTGCAGGCGCACAGCATATTATCATTACAATCTATGTCTTTGCAGAAAATTTGGAGTTCCGTACCATAAGGTAGGCTGTCTATTATAATGTTCTGCAGCAGCTGAGGTGTATATTATGAGGTTCTGCGGCAGTTGAGGTGTATATTATGAGGTTCTGCAGCAGCTGAGGTGTATTATGAGGATCTGCAGCAGCTGAGACTGAGAACTTCCTGCAAAAGTGATCGGAGCAATCTGCTGCGATAGATGATCAGCCTCAGAGCAGCGCTCGTCCTCATCGGATCAGCGGCTCCTGAGTGTCCTGGTATTCTGCGCCGTGTGACATGAGTAATACTAATAATACACGTAAACATCCAGCGTTACTGTCAGCAGGATCACACTATGATTAATACTTGCTACATAATAGCAGATCCCGAGCCTTGCGCCAGTAGAATGGATCATTGTTGTCGATCGCTGCGATTCAGACCCCAGACCCCCCCCCCCCCGTCTCCCCTCCTCCATGAATGCCCCTACTCTTCCCGTCCGTCCCCTCCACTATACATTGTGACAATGAGAGCAGCTGACTATCACTCCGAGCGGGCATTGATCATCGCCCAGCCGCAGGCAAACCTAAGATTTTAATTTTCCCTCCAAGAAGGAGAATGAAGCACAAGACATCGCCTTCCCCTCCTCCAAGGACTACTAATTATTCCTCTGAATAGGATGTTTGCAAAGAAGATGGGTGAAATTTAAATGTAATCAAGTCTTGTCTCTGAGCTGCTGCCGCTGCCTACTCCTCACTGAACCATCTGCTGCCAGGAGTGTGAAAATGCAACACTATGCAGTGTCATAAAAGAAAAAAATATAGAAAAAAAAAGAATAACAATCCTTACAACTTCACACTACGGATGTAGGAGGAAATAAATGTCTTCAATCACATGCTGATCCGTGAGCTAATACAATGATACTATTATCACTGCCTTAAAGGAGATATCCATCTCTTAAAATTAAAATCATTTTTAGATGCGGAAGTTATTTTAGATATATATTTATGCAAAGCTCCAAATCCCCTATGAAAGACAAACATTGAAAAGATCGAGTTCTAGCCGTCTGTAACCACCACTAAAAAGAGAGCTGGCCCTCTGTAACCACCACTAGAGGGAGCTGGCCCTCTGTAACCACCACTAGAGGGAACTGGCCCTCTGTAACCACCACTAGAGGGAGCTGGCCCTCTGTAACCACCACTAGAGGGAGCTGGCCCTCTGTAACCACCACTAGAAGGAGCTGGCCCTCTGTAACCACCACTAGAAGGAGCTGGCCCTCTGTAACCACCACTAGAGGGAACTGGCCCTCTGTAACCACCACTAGAAGGAGCTGGCCCTCTGTAACCACCACTAGAGGGAGCTGGCCCTCTGTAACCACCACTAGAGGGAACTGGCCCTCTGTAACCACCACTAGAGGGAGCTGGCCCTCTGCAACCACCACTAGAGGGAACTGGCCCTCTGTAACCACCACTAGAGGGAGCTGGCCCTCTGCAACCACCACTAGAAGGAGCTGGCCCTCTGTAACCACCACTAGAAGGAGCTGGCCCTCTGTAACCACCACTAGAAGGAGCTGGCCCTCTGTAACCACCACTAGAGGGAACTGGCCCTCTGTAACCACCACTAGAAGGAGCTGGCCCTCTGTAACCACCACTAGAGGGAGCTGGCCCTCTGTAACCACCACTAGAGGGAACTGGCCCTCTGTAACCACCACTAGAGGGAGCTGGCCCTCTGTAACCACCACTAGAAGGAGCTGGCCCTCTGTAACCACCACTAGAAGGAGCTGGCCCTCTGTAACCACCACTAGAGGGAACTGGCCCTCTGTAACCACCACTAGAGGGAGCTGGCCCTCTGTAACCACCACTAGAGGGAACTGGCCCTCTGTAACCACCACTAGAGGGAGCTGGCCCTCTGTAACCACCACTAGAAGGAGCTGGCCCTCTGTAACCACCACTAGAAGGAGCTGGCCCTCTGTAACCACCACTAGAGGGAACTGGCCCTCTGTAACCACCACTAGAAGGAGCTGGCCCTCTGTAACCACCACTAGAAGGAGCTGGCCCTCTGTAACCACCACTAGAAGGAACTGGCCCTCTGTAACCACCACTAGAGGGAGCTGGCCCTCTGTAACCACCACTAGAGGGAGCTGGCCCTCTGTAACCACCACTAGAGGGAGCTGGCCCTCTGTAACCACCACTAGAGGGAGCTGGCCCTCTGTAACCACCACTAGAGGGAGCTGGCCCTCTGTAACCACCACTAGAGGGAGCTGGCCCTCTGTAACCACCACTAGAAGGAGCTGGCCCTCTGTAACCACCACTAGAGGGAGCTGATCCTCTGTAATATTGTAAATAAATAAACAACAGCCGCACTCGATATTTTGTTTTTTCATATGCAAATAAAGTAATTTATTATTTTCACCACAGTGGTATTTGCGAAACTGGGGTCACCACAATCATATATCGAGGTACTAGGTAACGTTTCGGCCCCGTTGTGGGCCTTTGTCAAACCTCACTTGTTGTAAAAAGAAAAAAGTGGAGGGTACCCCAAAGTAACGAAACAGGTAGTAAGGCAGGATCCAGGCGGAGACGTATAATGCAAAAGCGGGAAAAAGAAGGTAGGTCAGGAAAGGGGAAACAAATTCCCAGTATGCGCTGAGGATCCGGTGTACTGCGTGCCTGCGGTGATGTGTTACCTAGTACCTCGATATATGATTGTGGTGACCCCAGTTTCGCAAATACCACTGTGGTGAAAATAATAAATTACTTTATTTGCATATGAAAAAACAAAATATCGAGTGCGGCTGTTGTTTATTTATTTATGAAGTTACCGTGGTTCAGCCTGCACCAATCCACACCGATCAGAGTGCACGCCTTTGCTATCTCTATTACCTCTGTAATATTGTGACATTGTGGCATCGTGGCATTGTAAAATCAATTTCTAATTTTGTGCCAAATCCAACCCATGTGAATGTAGCCCAACTAATTAAACATTTCCCTTTCTTTAATTGCCCCATCCTTCCCAGCAGTTGGCTAAGACTCGACTTCACCTTTATTATTTTTGTTACAAAGTATGAAAATATCATAGCAGATTCAAGCAATAAGGAATAAATAATCCCCCTCCCCATACACTGTCCATCACTCCTCTTCATTTCCATCCTCCTTCAGGGTTTCTGCTCGGCACTGTTATCATCAGATGAGCTGTCCATCATCTATCATCCTTCTTCATTATCATTCATCATCTCCATCTGCTACTTTATTACTATGACTATTCCCATCACCCTTCTTACTTCTCCCCATCTCTTACCCATCCGATTATCCTGCCGGCCCTTATACCATCATGTACTGCTGCATAATTCTCATCCTCATGCACCAAATTTCTGATCTATAATTTTTCTGTGACCCTATAACCCAATATTCCAACTCTGCTTGCTGTCCTCCTATATACATAAAGCCTACATAAAACCGCATATGAGGGTTTGTTACCATTGCATCCGGACTAGACAATCTAGATTCTGTATTAAATAAGTTTGGCGTGATTGAATATGCTGGGAAAGGGTTAAAAAACTAATACGCTCATGTTCTCCTCTGCTTGGTGCCTCTCCACACCTGTCCCATCCGCAGCTTCCTCGCCAAGCTGTCCTCTGCCTTTTTCTTCTCCCTTCTCCTCTCCTTCCTGTTGGCGCTGCTGCAGCTGACAAGGCATTTATTTTTATTTTTTTTAACCTTGTTGGATTCAGAGGTCGTCACCCGAATATTCAGATTTCCCAGAATTCATGAATTTGGGGAAATTCTAAATATTTTAAAAACTTTTTGGAGCCACTTCGCTAACTTAAAACTTGAATACATTTTGTAGCAAACTATCAGAAGAGGAGAAACATGGGTGTTGCTGACGTATTTAGCTCACAGAGCATTGCCTGGACTGAAAGCAATTGGAGGAAAAAA